>NW_022589728.1:43824225-44424225 GCF_004348235.1 Phoca vitulina
CAAGCAACCCTCAGTTTGTTTCCTGAGATTAAGAATTCCTCATATCAATGAGGTCATATGATACATGTCTTTCTCTGTTTGACTTATTTCGCTCAGCATAATACCCTCCAGTTCCATCCACGTTGTTGCAAATGGCAAGATCTCATTCCTTTTGATGGCTGCATAATATTCCATTGTATATATATACCACATCTTCTTTATCCATTCATCTGTTGATGGACATCTTGGCTCTTTCCACAGTTTGGCCACTGTGGGCATTAGGAGGAGCCTCTGTTGAAGTTAAATTCCACATGGTCAGTTTAAGTTCCTATTATAGGGACCATACCTGGGGGTACTTAAATTTTTTTCTTTCTTATTGCAGATCATCAACGCTGTGGTGCTGCTGATTCTGTTGAGCGCCCTGGCCGACCCAGACCAGTACCACTTTTCAAGTTCTGAGCTGGGAGGCGACTTCGAGTTCATGGATGATGCCAGTAAGTACATCAGATAGCAGCTGTAGATCTTTGGGTATTTTTCAAGGGCAAGGAATCCTGCTACCAGGTCTTCCTGTTAAATTACAAATATTGATTCATGGGCCCATTTCAACTGATACTTCCCTTCGTTTCCATCGTTACAAATCAGATCAACAAATATTTATGTGTTGCTCGTGCTCTGCCTCTGTTCTAAATGCAGGAGTCTAAATGAGATCTCTTTTCTTTTTCTTTTTTTCTTTTTTTCCCACCTTACATTAACTTTCCCATTTTTTATATTATTGCTTTGTCATAGTCTTTTTACCCTGGGCCTTTTGGCCTTTTTGAGAGGATGAGGAGTAAATGGCAGGAAGCAAGGTCAAAAGGATCACGCATATCTATCTCATTGTGTCTTCTTCTTCTTCTTTTTTTTTTTTTTTAAAGATTTTATTTATTTAAGAGAGAGAGAATGAAGGAGAGAGCACGAGGGTCAGAGGGAGAAGCAGACTCCCTACTGAGCCAGGAGCCCAATGTGGGACTCAATCCTGGGACTCCAGGATCATGACCTGAGCTGAAGGCAGTCGCTTAACCAACTGAGCCACCCAGGCGCCCCTCATTGTGTCTTCTATTATGTTTCTGTATTTACCTTTCTTGTAGGAGATGATCATTCTCTGTTCCAGAAACTGTTGCTCATTATTTGGTAGACTTGGGCCTTTTTCCAATAAGTAGAAACATACACAGGAATGTGGATGTGGGATACGCCAGAAGGAGGCAAGGCACCCAGCTCTAAGATCATAGACACCTGAACATTTCATAATTAGAGTTGTGCGGTGTCCACACTGACTGAAAGGGTCAGTGTTGTGCATAATCCCAAACAAAAGATCATGCAAATTTAATTGTCATTGGCTTTGGAGAACTGTAAATGCATTTTAAAAAAATGTTGGGGCAAAATGAGTAAGGTGAGGAGACAGTGACTCAAGATGCAGTTTTAGGGATAGACCGGGACCATTCGGAAGACCGTGAGGCTTGTGGGTTCTATTCTCAGGGTGAGAAAATCGCTGCTCAGTGATTTTTAGTAATTCAGCGGTTATGCACTGATGTGTGTTTTATGGAGATCCCTTTCGTTGCTAAGTGGAGGATGCATTTAGGAGACTGGTGTGTGAGCATAGAAGTCTGGAGACTAGTTTGGGGGTACTTCCCTGAGATCCAGGCTGCACTGAGGATGGGGAAGAGGGTGGGTTTCGGAGGTAGGATTGATAGACCTCGTTAGTGTGGGTGAGGAAGGAAAGGGAGGAATCAAAGATGATCCCTGCTTTCCAGCTTGAACAAAAGACCGATCTTCAATGGGGGGAGAGAGTCTGGGGTCAGGAGATGAACACATGCCTGGGTGAGGGAGTTCGACTTCGCTTTAAGTGACTCAGCATGGTTGTTAGGAGTCTAGGCTCTGAAGCAGAAGACCTTAGCTTGAATCCTGACCATGCCATGTATTAAATGTGTTAACATGGGGCTAGTTAGTTACCTTTGTGTGCCTTCCGTTCCCCCACTGAGAGGCAGGGCTGATCATAGGATCTGCCTTGTGGGATTATCATGGTGATTAAAACAGTTAGTACATGAAAAACGCTTAGAAGGGGTCTGGCCCATAGTAAGTGCTTGGTACATTTTGCTGTTTTACTAACCATTCTTATTTAGGTATGTTCCAGCTAAAACACGAACTATCTTAAAGTGGAGAGATTAAAAAGTGGTTGAGTATGTGACTCTGTAACCCAGAACCCAGATGTCTGGGCTGATGTAAATTTGAGGACATCAGCCTAGAAATGGTATTTATGTTAAAGACATAGTGAAGGGAAAAGGAAAGGGCTCCCAGATTGAGCCCTATAGGTACCCCAACAGTAGAGGTCAGAACAGGAGCCTGAGAGCAACTGGTAGTGAAGTAAACAGAAAATCAGGAGATGCTTTCTTTTCTTTTCTTTTCTTTTTTATTAAAGATTTATTTATCAATTTTAGAGAGAGAAAGAGAGAGCACGGGTGGGGGGAGGGGCAGAGGGAGAGGAACAAGCAGACTCCATGCTGAGCGTGGAGCCCGACGCAGGGCTCAATCTCATGGCCCTGAGATCATGACCTGAGCCAAAACCAAGAGTTGGATGCCCAACCTACTGACCACCCAGGCGCCCCCAGGAGATGCTTTCTATCTGTCGCCTTCCACCACCATAGCTTTGTAATATGTACTAAGCAGTCAGGACAGTATATTCTCCTGGGGTGTGGGACCTTGTCAGACTGAGACGGGACTTCTGCTATAACATCGCTCCTTCTCTCGATTTTGAATAACCCTGTTACTCTTATGGATTCTTCCAGAAAGGATAATGAGTTCCATTAATATTAAATTAATATCTCTGCCTTCCTTCCCCTGAGCTAAAAGATTATGTAAGCTATAGATATGATGTTTGATTGACATTTAAAAACAAATTATCTTTCACTGTTTCCAGTAGCGGGATTCCATTTCTAAGGTAACTGAGGTTAGAAAAAGAAGTTTTAAATAATACAGCTATAGTTCTCTCAGAATCAAATAGTAACACTATATGCCTTGATCTAATTCCAGAGATTAAGCTGGGTAATGAGTCTCTGACAGTATAGGCTTAATTTAGCTAACTTCAAAGTCTTGCTGGTACTTAAGAGTTTAAAATAGTAATTGTTCTCTAATGTCCTGGATATTAATTCCAGTGCATTTGAGGTTTCTCTCATATCTCATATATTTGAAAGAAATGAATGAAGAGTTTGTAATTATGGTTAGGACTGTCTATCAGTCATTTAAATCACATGTTATAAAAAGGTACAGAGGAGTGGATAGTCGCTTGAGTGAGTCTTTTTTTAACTTCTTTTTGCTTACATTTCCTTTTCATATGCTTTGATCTCCTTTTTTAAAAAAGGTTTTATTTATTTATTTGAGAGAGAGAGAGAGCATGAGCAGGGGGAGAGAGGCAGAGGGAGAGAGAGAAGCAGACTCCCAGCTGAGACTCCCTGGGATCATGACCTGAGCCGAAGGCAGATGCTTAACTGACTGAGCCACCCAGGTGCCCCCCCCCCTTTTTGTGGGGCTTGAACTCACGACCCTGAAATCAAGACCTGAGTTGAGATCAAGAGTCAGATGCTTAACCCACTAAGCCACCCAGGTGCCCCTGATCTCCTTTTTTTTTTTTTTTAACTGAGCCAGTGAGCGTGTCCTTTTTTAAAACAAATTTGTAGGTCAAAGTTCATTGCGTTTGACAAGCCTTTCTGTATTTAACTCACATATGGATAGAATTAAATAATCTTTGAAATGGGTACAATCAATTGCTTTAAATAGCAATTTTAAGTTGATATCTTTTTGGAATGGTGGTGGCCATCTGCAGATTTTATCCAGAAGGACAGAGCAGGAATGCGTTTCACTTTTCCATATGGTATTTTCCTAAAATGATCTGGTAGAAGAAGATGTATTATTTACATCAAAATGAGGCATATGGGAAAGAAGAAGATAGCAGGAGGGGAAGAATGAAGGGGGGGGAAATCAGAGGGGTAGACGAAACATGAGACGATGGACTCTGAAAAACAAACTGAGGGTTCTAGAGGGGAAGGGGGTGGGAGGAGGGGTTAGCCTGGTGATGGGTATTAAACAGGGCACGTTCTGCATGGAGCACTGGGTGTTATGCACAAACGATGAATCATGGAACACTACATCTAAAACTAATGATGTAATGTATGGGGATTAACATAACAATAAAAAATTTAAAAAAACATGAGGCACATGGGAGAATCCACTGGGATAAAGAAAGAAAATGAGGATTTCTCTTAAAAAAAATCTAGCCCTTTAACATTTGTATTTTTATTATATTTTATATAATGGAAAAATATTTATAATTTATACAAAAATATATATTTTTATGTTACACTCTCCCCCCCTCCAAATTGACTATGCTAGGAAAGAATGAGGAACTGTCATAGATTGGCGGAAACTAAAGAAACACAACTAAATATAGTATGAGATCCTGGATTGGATTCTGGAACAGAAAAAGGGCAATAAGGGGGAGACAAGTGAGATTCACACAAGTTTTATAGTTTAATTAATAGTATTATGTAAGTGTTAATTTCCTGGTTTTGATGATAAATGGTTACTATTAGGGGAAGCAGGATGAAGGGTATACTTGAACTCTCTACTGTTCTAACTTTCCTATACATCTAAAATTATTTCAGAATAAAAAGTTAATGAAAAAAATAGTTCAGTCTATTGACTGAGAGGACCAAAGGATAATGATTGTGAAGCATGTATGTGTGGCATATTGTATTATACACTTGTAACTTACTTTGAGTAGAAGTAGACTTCGTGGCATTTTATTTGTGAAATTTTAATGGATTGGCAAAGAATTATGACAGGAAGTATCAGTGCTGTGCATGGTGCCAAACAGGTCATTCGAATTAATTTCTTTTTTTTTTTAAAGATTTATTTATTTATTTGAGAGAGCGAGAGAGAGAGAGAGAGTACCTGAGGGGGGGAGGGTCAGAGGGAGAAGCAGGCTCTCCGCTGAGCAGGGAGCCCGATGCGGGACTCGATCCTGGGACTCTAGGATCATGACCTGAGCCGAAGGCAGTCGCTTAACCAACTGAGCCACCCAGGCGCCCCTCGAATTAATTTCTGATTAATTTTGCAGCAGATGTGTCTTTCCAGTCAAACTTAGTTTTATCTACCAAGTAGACACACTTGGCCTAAGGAAGGAAATGTACATAAAAACCATCAAGAATGGATGGTAACCATATATGGCCACCTAATTTAGGATAAAGACACCACTACATTTATGGGAGAAAGGATGATCTTTTCAATAAATGGTTCTGGATGGGCGCCTGGGTGGCTCAGTCGTTAAGCGTCTGCCTTCAGCTCAGGTCATGATCCCAGGGTCCTGGGATCGAGCCCCACATCGGGCTCCCTGCTCCGCGGGAAGCCTGCTTCTCCCTCCCACTCCCCCTGCTTGTGTTCCCTCTCGCGCTGTGTCTCTCTCTGTCAAATAAATAAAATCTTTAAAAAAAAAAAAAAAAAATGGTTCTGGATGAAATCAATGAGAGAAAAACACATGCTTCACAAAAGAAGATATCCATATGACCAATAAGCATATGAAAATATTCTCCACGTTATTAGTTGTAAAGAAAATGCAAATTACAAGCACAGTAGCGAATCACTGCACCGCTCCAAAATGGCCAACCTTAACCGAGCTGATAATACCACCTGCTGATAAGGCTGTGGAATGACTGGAACTCCCAGACTGCGCTGGGAGTGTAAATCCTACAACCACTTTGGGAAAACTAAAGCTAAGTATACATCTGCCCTATGACCCTGCAGTTCCACTCCTAGATATGGACCTTGCAGAAATGAATGCTTGTGTCCGTCATAAGCCAGGTATAAAAATGGTCAAAGGAGCTTTATTCATAATAGCCAAAAATTGGAAACAGTCCAGATTTCCACCAGTGGTAGAATGGACAGAAATGGAGTGATCAGAGATGAAACAGTACAAGCAAAAGGGTGATGGTGATTCACTGTACTTTTTCTGTATGTTTGAAAGTTTTGATAAAAAAAAAAAAAATCTAACAATGGGGAGCCTGGGTGGCTCAGTTGGTTGAGCGTCTGACTCTTGGTTTTGGCTCAGGTCATGATCTCGGGGTCATGAGATTGAGCCTCGAGTTGGCCTCCCCACTGGGCGTGCAGCCTGCTTGGGATTCTCTCTCTCCCTCTGTCCCTACCCCCACCCCCGTGCGCTCTCTCTCTCAATTTTAGTATATGTGCTGCCGAAGCGAGCACTGCTCTCTCTCTCAAATTAATTAACGAATTAATAATTAAAATCTAAGAAATAGAAAAAAAAAAGAATGACTGGCTAGAGCTTTCCATATGGCTCTTGGCAGCACAGAGTAGAGCTCTCCGTGCTCTGTCATTTGGAAAGGGCCCCAGGTTGCCTGCCTGCTGTCTATTCACATGCCCCCATGCAAGCCTGGCAGTCAGTCTGCACAGCTTGTCCACTGTGCGTGAAAATCCCCGCAGTCTTGAGGAAATAGACATACATCTGCAGCAGCAGGGAAGTGGAGCCAAAGGAACCATCCTGGCCCTTTATTTTCATCCATCCACCTTCCCATCCTCCCATCTCTGTATTTATCTTTTAAATCACATGGCTCAAAAGGTTGCATATTCTACACATTAATGACATCTTGCTTATTTTTTTAAAAAAGATAATTTAGTGAACATTGTCAAAGAGATTTTTTTTTTTTTTTACAAAGATGTAGATGTAAGAAGACCACTAAGGATAATGAAGTGACATGACTAATCAAGGCTAGCAATGACTATCCCTAGACCTGAAGGAGGGGTGGGAGGCTGTGGTTACTGGAGCTGGGGATGAGAGACTCATACAGGGTTAACCTCTTCATTAGGACCAGTGACCTCTGGTCTAGGGCCACAGCCAACCCAAGGCAACCTCTCCTTCCCTCTGATCTCATGTCTGGACTCCTCATTGGCTGGACTCCAGAGGGCAAGGGAGGCTGTTGATAGCCCATTCAGGTCTGCCTCCTGGGCCAGAGAACTGGATGGTGAAAGGCAAATGGAAGACATCTCATAAAATCATTCATCTGCTTACCTAGGTGTTCCAGTTAACCAGACTAATTTGCTTGGTGCGCGTTTCCCCACTTTGCCTACAGGAATAAAGAACTTTGCTAAATATGTTTTTAAAAATTAGGTACATTAAGCCAGGGTGCCTGGGTGACTCAGTCAGTTAAGTGTCTCGCTTCTGCTCAGGTCATGATCTTGGGGTCCTGGGATCGAGCCCTGCATTGGGCTCCCTGCTCAGCGGGGAGCCTGCTTCTCTCCCTCTGCCTCTGCTGGCAGCTCCCCCTGCTTGTGCTCTCTCTCTTTCTCTCTGTCAAATAAATAAATAAATAAAATCTTTAAAAAATATAAAATAAAATTAGATTCATTCAACCTGCAGATTCCTTTTTTAAAAAAAGATTTATTTATTTGAGAGAGAGCAGGGGAGGGGCAGAGGGAGAGAAAGAATCCTGAAGCAGACTCCCTGCTGAGCTCGTGGAGCTGGTGCCCTGCTGGTGCTGGGCTTGATCTCACAACCCTGAGATCATGACCTGAGCTGAAACCAAGAGGAGTCGGGCAACCAAGAGGAGTCCGGCGCTTAACCGACTGAGCCACCCCAGGTTCTCCCCCTACAGGTTCCTTTGATTCCTTTGAGGTTCCAAGTTGGTGAGGGAGTGAGCAGGAACAAGTAAAGTAGCTCAAGCATCCAGTGCTCTTCCTTGTGTGTTGTTCTTTTCCCACCTGCAGCTTCTCTGATGATGAAGTTTGTTGTTGTTGCTGTTTGTATTTTAATGTGTTTAAAATCAGGATGTGATCTACCGTTTAGCATGGATTTAGTGTGAGGATCTTGTTTTTTCTCCAAATCTTTATTCTGAAAAAATTCAAACCTTTCAGAAAGGTTTCATGTACAATGAATATCCGCCTTGCTTTTTTCATTAGTAATAATTTGGAGTTTTTCATTTTTTACCAAATTATCTCTATTAATAGTGAATAGGTATAAAACAGTATTTTTTTAACTTATTCATTTGAGAGAGAGAGAGAGCATGAGAAGGGGGGAGGGTCAGAGGGAGAGGGAGAAGCAGGCTCGATCCCAGGGGCTCGATCCCAGGACCCTGGGATCATGACCTGAGCCCAAGGCAGACACTTAACCGACTGAGCCACCTGGTATACTGGTATAAAACAGTATTTACAGAATACCAAATAATGGTATGGTACAAGTACTTGTGTACCCACCACTCATTTTAAGAAGTTGAATTTTACCTTACTTGCGAAAGAGTCCTATATGTCCCTTCCTGATTGCATATTCTTTCCTCTGATCTGAGAGAGAGCCATTTGCTGAACTGTTGACCATCCCTTTGCTGTTCTTTATAGACGTACACATACATTTGTATCACTAATTGATCTGTTTAATTTTCATGCTGAACTTTCTTATAGAGTAGATTCACATAGTATGCCTCCTTTTGAGACTTGCTTTTTCAGTTTTATTGTGTTGATGAGAAAGTTATTCAGACACTTGTTAAAGATGGTAAGGAAAACTTTACTCAAGTGGTGTTTTGCAGTAGGGGAAAGAGGTCAAGCTCAACTCCCTCTTCAACAAGTACTAGTGGAGTGGTGTAGCCACGGAGCAGGTGGGGGTCAGTGGATAGAAAATTAGAGGAAACATCAAGGCTGGAGAGGTTTTTGCTTGACAGCTCAACAGGATTCTTGCAGAAGGCAAACCAGACTGGCAAGTTATAGAGGCTGGGGGATGACGAATTTGATCAGATATCAGGATGATCAGATATCAAGGAGAGGGGTTTTCAGTGAGCTGACTCAGCAGGATTATTGCTGAAACTAGACTAGATGAGCCACGCGCAGAGCCCAAGGTGTTTGGTTGGAGGAGAGAATTGTCGTTGTGTGTCTCCCATCTATCTGGGGAGACCTTTTCTGCTTCCAGCACCCAGCTGCAAGGGAGTCTGGAAAATTCAGATTTTTAGCTTTCTAGCCTCTGCAGAATAGGCAGACACACTAGAAGGGTGGGAATAAATGCTCAGTACCAATTCCCCACTGCAAACATGCTGTAGTGTATGGTGAGCCTGTCCTGGTCCTTCTTTTTCAGAAATCTTCTAACTATTCTTGCTTATTTGTTTTTCTTCTATGCTTTAGCATCAACTTGTCCAGTTCTCAGGCAGTCCTGTTGCATATTTGTTAATTACAAATGTTAAACTTATTGATTAACCTAGGGAGAAGTGATACCTTACATGTGGTATTTTGTCTAGTTCTGTCTAGTTATACCTTTTTTAAAAAATATCATTTTTGAGGTATAATTTATATATCACAAATTTACCCATTTTAAAATGTACAAGTCAGTGAGTTTAGTGAATTTACAGAGATATGTAACATTTTTAAAATATCTGATTACAGGGGCACCTGGGTGGCTCAGTTGGTTAAGCGTCTGACTCTTGATTTTAGCTCAGGTCATGATCTCATGGTCGTGAGATTCAGCCCTGTGTTGGGCTCCACACTGGACGTGGAGCCTGCTTAAGATTTTCTCTCTCCCTCTCCCTTTGCCCCACCCCTTCCCCTGCTTGCATGCCCTCTAAAAACATAAGTAAGTAAATTAAAAAATAAAATAAAATGTCTGATATTGGGGAGGGTATGTGCTATGGTGAGCGCTGTGAATTGTGCAAGACTGTTGAATCACAGGTCTGTACCTCTGAAACAAATAATACATTATATGTTAAAAAAAAAAGAGGAAGAAGAAGAAGATAGCAGGAGGGGAAGAATGAAGGGGGGGAAATCGGAGGGGGAGATTAACCATGAGAGACCATGGACTCTGAAAAACAAACTGAGGGTTCTAGAGGGGAGGGGGGTGGGAGGATGGGTGAGCCTGGTGATGGGTATTAAAGAGGGCACGTTCTGCATGGAGCACTGGGTGTTATACGCAAACAATGAATCATGGAACACTACATCAAAAACTAATGATGTAATGTATGGTGATTAACATAACATAATAATAAAAAAAATAAAATAAAATGTCTGATTACAACTATAACTTTCCAGTTAATACAGCTCTTCTTCAGTGTCCATCAGTAATGTTTCCAAAATTTTTCCTATATATATAGATCATACATGGTTTTTTTATTAGTTTTTTTAAAATTTTAATTCCAATACTTAACATACAGTGTTATATTAGTTTCAGGGGTACAATATAGTGTTTTAACACCTCCATACAACAGCCAGTGCTCATTACAAGTGTCCTCCTTAACCCCCATCACTTATTTAACCCATCCCCTCACCCTCTTCCCCTCTGTGAACCATCAGTTTGTTCTCTATAGTTAAGAGTCTGTTTCTTGGTTTGTCTCTCTCTCTCTGTTTTCCTTTGCTCATTTGTTTTGTTTCTTAACTTCCACATATGAGTGAAATCATATGGTATTTGTCTTTCTGTAACTGACTTATTTCGTTTAGCATTATACTTTCTGCCTCCATCCATGTTATTGCAAACGGCAAGATAGTATTCTTTTTCATTCAGTAATATTCCATTGTATATATATACCACATCTTTTTTAGCCATTCATCAGTTGATGGACACTTGGGCTGCTTCTATAATTTGGATATTGTAGGTAATGCTGCAGTAAACGTAGGGGTGTGTATATCCCTTTGAATTCATTTTTGTACTTTTGGGGTAAATACCCAGTAGTGCCATTACCAGACCAGGGTAGCTCTGTTTTTAACTTTTTGAAGAACCTTCATACTGTCTTCCACAGTGGCTGCACCAGTTTGCATTCCCACCAACAGTGCACGAGGGTTCCTTTTTCACCACATCCTCACCAACACTTGTTGGTCCTTATGTTGTTGATTTTAGCTATTCTGACAGGTGTGAGGTGATATCTCATTGTGGTTTTGATTTACCTTTCCCTGATGGTGAGTGATGTTGAGCATCTTTTTATGTGTCTGTTGGCCATCTGGATGTCTTCTTTGGAGAAGTGTCTGTTTATGCCTGCTGCCCATTTTTTAATTGGATTATTTGTTTTTTGGATGTTTAGTTTGATAAGTTCCTTATATAATTTAGATACTAATTCTTTATCAGATACGTGATTTACAAATATCTTCTCCCATTCCATACGTTGCCTTTTAGTTTTGTTGTTGTTTCCTTCCCCGTTCAGAAGCTTTTTTATTTTGATGTAGTCCCAGTAGTTTATTTTTCCTTTTGTTTCCCTTGCCTCAGGAGATGCATCTAGAAAAATGTTGCTATAGCCGATGACAGAGAAGTTACTGTCTGTGCTCTCTTCAAGGATTTTTATGGTTTTAGGTCTCACATTTAGCTCCTGATCCGTTTTGAGTTTATTTTTGTGTATGATGTGAGAAAGTGGTCCAGTGTCATTCTTTTGCATGTAGCTGTCCAGTTTTCCCAATACCATTTGTTGAAGAGACTGTCTTCTTCCCATTGGATATTCTTTTCTGCTTTGTTGAAGATTAATTGACCATATAATTGTGGGTTTATTTCTAGGTTTTCTATTCTGTTCTGTTGATCTATGTGTCTATGGTTGTCTATGTGTCTATGGTTGTCTTTTGATTACTGCAGCTATGTAGTATAATTTGAAGTCTGGAATTGTGATGCCTCCAGCTTTGTTTTTCTTTTTCAAGATTGCTTTGGCCATTTGGGGCCTTTTATGGTTCCATACAAATTTTAAGATTGGTTTTTCTAGGTCTGTGAAAAATTTTGTAGTTTAATAGGGATTGCATTAAATCTATAGATCATTCATGTTTTTCATTAAATTTCTTAAAAAAATAAAAAAATAAAGTTATTTTTATTTTTATTTTTTTAGGATTTTATTTATTTGACAGAGAGAAGAACAAGCAAGAGAGGGAACACAAGCAGGGGGAGAGGGAGAAGCAGGCTTCCCGCCAAGCAGGGAGCCTGATGTGGGGCTCGGTCCCAGGATCATGGGATCAATACCTGAGCCGAAGGCAGACGCTTAATGACTGAGCCACTCAGGCACCCCCAAAATAAATTTCTTTTATTTCCTGCTCCTGTGGTCTAGACACATACATATCTTGGTTCTCTAGTGAACATAATCGCACCAAAAAAAAATGTAAATGCTGTTTGTTGGTTTTTCTTTTTCTTTTTCTTTTTTAAGATTTTATTTTTAAGTAAACTCTACACCCAATGTGGGGCTCTATCTCACAATCCCGAGATCAAGAGTCACATGCTCCACTGACTGAGCCAGCCAGGCTCCCCAGTTGTTCTATTTTTATAGAAAGACTTAATTATGTCAGTATACTTCTCAGTGTAAGCATATAGCTAGCAAGAGCTAATTTCCTTATCTTAGAGAATAGAGGGTTAAGAGAGATTCTCTGAACTTGACAGTTTAAGTAAATTATTGAATTAACTAATCCTTCCTAAACTTTTATAGCTTATTTTAAATCTTAGGGCCTGACAACATGGGTAACCCTTGCAAACATTATGCCCAGTAAGAGAAACCAGACACAAAGGCCACATATTATGATTCCATTTATATGAAATGTACGGAATGGGCAGATCTACAGAGGTAGAAGCTAGATGAGTAGCTGCCAGGGGCTGGAGGAAGGGGGGATGGGGAGTGACTGCTAAGGGTATGGGGGATCTTTTTGGGAGAGTGAAAATATTCTGGAATTAGTGGTGATGGGCTATGCAACTTCGTGATTATACCCAAAACTCAGTGACTTGTACACGGTTTTAAAGAGTAAATTTTATGGTATGTGAATTATATCTCAATAAAAAAAAAACAAGAAAACAACCCAGCCCGAATAACCACGTCCTCCAGTATATTCTATATTCCCCTTTTCTGAAAATAATACTGCCCCCTCTGACCTCCCTTAGCTCTTCATCAGTTGTCTCATCTTGAAGTCTCCCTCTCTTCCCCGTAGACACTCAGCATCAGAACAGAGGTTATGTCCTGATTATGTCCTCATGGTGTTTATTCCGTATTACATACCTATTTAGTATTCAGGAAATAAATTTTGAGTTTAAGAATAAAGTTGTAAATTAGCCAGGTTATCAAAAAACTCTTCTATCTGAATCTACTTCAATAAACAATTGCCACACACATACAAAAAGTATATTAGAACCTTCCTTCTGTTTTAATGGAATAAAACTAGTGCCTTATTGCTTATTCCTCCCCAAGCTTTCAACCTCAGATGGGACTCCATAGGAGGGACTGGAACCTGTGTTTTCTGTTTGCCCCTGTGGGCATTTAGAGCTTTGTATTTTGCTTTCAGTAGCTCATAGTGTTGCTGCAAATCCATCCGAAAATGGTTCTCCTCTAGACTTAATGGTGAGAATATACCCCAAATAGTATTTGTTTTCATAAACTGCAGTGCCAGGAATGTGACCAAAAATGAGAGAAACTTGAGACATAACATGACTTCTGACTAAGGAAGTGAGATGGGAACATGAATCAAGTAGTTATCTAGCTAGCTCCAAGTTTTATGGAAAGGAACCAAATCCAAGAACTATAAGTAAAAGTGGAATTAGAAATAAGGGTATTTAAACAAAGGCGTTTCGTGACATCAAGGCCAAGAGACAACAATGCAAGAAATGATTTGAATCATTATAAGGGAAAACACACATATACACACACGCCAACATACACCTTTTTGTATCAAAGATCAGCATGATAATCTTGAAAGAGAAATAAATTGGGAAAACGATTTGCAGCACTTATGATAGACAAAAAGGTAATATTCTTAATATATTCAGGAACTACTGCAAATTGTGTTAGGCAGAACACTTTCAGTTACAAGAGATAGAAACCAACTCAAATAGGAAAAAGGGGAGGGGGAAATGAGCAGGAGAAAGAAATGAGGGATTTGGGTGATTAATCAAGAAGAAATACTCAGTCTCACTAATAATTGACAATTAGAAGAAGAAGAAAGAGGCATTTCAGAGAACTCCTTTATATGCCTATTCTGTTTCACTGATTAATTGACTAAGTATCAGAAAACATTGTCTAATTAGCCTTTTGTGGCCTGTGGTATAGCTTTTCTTAGGATCCTTTTCAAATTAGAACTGCATTATTAAAGCAGGAATTTAATTTAGGGAACAGTGTGAGGACGGTGAGCTCGGACTAGATTGCTATGGGGAGCTACTGTACCAAGAATAAGTAAAGGATGTGATGTCCCTGTCACTGAACGGTACTATTACTGATTGTAGAAATCCGTACATTGTCGTTAGAATCATTTCCTCATTTACCCATGACAAATTGAAAGGAATGAATTTTAGGGGCTCCTGGGTGGCTCAGTCAGTTAAACGTCCAGCTCTTGATCTCAGCTCAGGTCTTGATTTCAGGGTCGTGAGTTCAAGCCCCGTGTTGGGCTCCATGCTGGTGTGGAACCTACCTAAAAAATAAATAAAATAAAAATAAGTAACAGGAATAAATTTTAATCCCTCAGAGTAACTCATGCTCACCGTGGTGTACTACACATTATTTCAGAAGAATCAACACGTGCTCTTGTTTGCTAGGAGAGAAGGCTTATGAAGCCTGCTTTTATCTTATCTGCTCTGTGTTTTTATTCAGTTTACACTTTGATTCTACCTCAGCTATTTCACATGCTTGTCATATATTCAGTCTGGTCAGTGTGGTTGGTATAATCATTTGTATGAACAGAATTTTGAAAATTTCCTCATCTCAAAGTAACATTTTTTTAATGGTAAGTAGTATGTCATTATGAATGGTAATAGGATATTTTATGACTTTTATTTGTGCCTTTTAAATTTCTCTTCTTTGATGGGGCACCTGGGTGGCTCAGTCGGCTAAGCATCTGACTTCGGCTCAGGTCATGATCTCAGGGTCCTGGGATCAAGTCCCGCCTCAGGTTCCCTGCTGAGAAGTCCCGCTTCTCCCTCTCCTTCTGCAGCTCCCCTTGCTTGTGCTCTCTCTGTCAAATAAATAAATAAATAAAAATCTTTTTAAAAATAAATAAATTTCTCTTCTTTGAGAAAGATGTACATTTAAACATTGTTTATGATTATGTGAGATTTGGTTCTGGAGTTTCTTTTTACTTCAGAATAGGATATATAGGTTATACTAATTTTCATAGGTTATGTTAAAATTTTTGAATACAGCTTTGAGTTTGTCTGTCTACCTGTCTGTCTCTTTTAAGATCTGTGAAGTAAAAGATACCCTATAAATGGGCTGGCTTCCATTAAATTAATTTTTTTCTCATTATAAAATATGCTTGTACAGAATTTGGAAACCATCTCAGTAGACAAGAAAATAATAAACTTTTGCCTGAGTGCAGGTTTCAGAGATTACTGTAAGTTTGAATAGGTTTTGCTCATAGCAAGTACATACTGATGTCCAGCTCCTTTTAGGGTGGCTGTGTGGTTTTCCCCGCACTTTGACCTGCATCACTGCCTGTGATCTACCTCCTTCCCAGCTGGGTAGCATACTGGCTGAGAGTATTGACTCGGGGGTTAGACTGCTTGGGAAGAATATCCCATCCACCACTTACTAGCTGGGCAGCCTTGGGCAAGTTACTTGCCTTCTCTGAATCATCTTTTTCGTATCTAAAATGGGGGTGATAATAGTACTTATCTCTTAGGGTTGTTATAAGGATTAAATGAAATAACACAGTGCCCAGTTCACTGAGGAAAGAAAGCACATGTATAAATGGGGAAAATAAAAGCAGACGATGGACATCCCACTGTGGTTATAGCTTTCTGTAGGAACGAAGAATCTGATAACCCTCATTGCTTCATATGCAAATGAAGGCACTAGAATGCATCCATGTGTATTTACATATGTGCCTCCCTACAGAGAGGCTTTAGGTCAGTCTCTTGGCCTTTGTTTTGCATGGAAAATGCATTCAAGTTTATCCCCCCCACACTGATCCTGCAAGAATGCTATAAGGCATACATGAACTTTCCTTGTAGGTATCTTTTCCCTCACAAGGAGTAAAAGGTAAGTTAATGTAGCATTAAAATTATCCCTCTGAAAGGGATTAAAACAACAAAATATGCATATATCCTGAAAGAAATCATGATCTTTTTTTTAAAAGATTTTATTTACTTGAGAGAGAGAGAGCAAGCCAGAGAGAGAACATGAGAGAGGGAAAGGGGCAGAGGGAGAGGGAGAAGCAGACTCCTCGATCCCAGGACCCTGAGATCATGACCTGAGCCAAAGGCAGATGCTTCTGAGCCACCCAGATGCCCCAGAAATCATGATCTTTTAAGTATTGACTAGTACTAATCACCCTCCAAGTGATCTTTTTTTCTTTTTTGAGAATCAAATTTTCACTCCTTTAATAATAGTCACCAGCATCATTATGAATTCATTGCACTAAATCTGTAGATTAATCTCAGGAACCTTTGTGTTGTTTTTTTCTTTAGATGGCAAATGGTCTTTGTTGATATATCTGCGTTTTATGTAGCCTTCCTGCTTAAAATGTCCTCTCATCTCTAAAGCTGAGGATACAGAGAGGATGGTTCTAGAAGTGGAATGTTTTCCTTTGGAGAAATACCTGTAGGAAGTGACAGGCCAGGCTGGGTCATGGGTCAGTAGTCAAAGCTGAAGCAGAAGCTGCGGAGTCTTAGCAGGAAGAGCCTGAGATCTGAAATCCCCAGAGCGAGGATTAGTCACACTTCAGCCTTTTGATGCAAGTACTGTCTCAGCAAGTCACATAACCTCCGAGCTGAGTTTTGCAGTCTGCTCAGTGGGAACACGGTCTGTCTCAGAGTTAGGAGTGCTAAATGAGGTGTGTGTGAAGTGCCTCGGATGCTGTCAGCATCGTACAGATCCTTTACTGTGTGGGTTTTTGTGCTCTCTTAGCTATGAGCACCCCACACTGGAACCCCAGGCATATGCACTAATCTGAATCTCTAAAGATAGAGTAACATGACTTCTTGAATAAATGTTCATTTCGTCCCTACTGTGATATAGGCATTGTTCTAGACCAGAACTCTTCAATAGAAATAGAGTGCAAGCACATGTGTAATTTAAAATTTCCTAGGGGTGCCTGGGTGGCTCAGATGGTTAAGTGTCTGCCTTCGGCTCAGGTCATGATCCCAGGGTCCTGGGATCAAGTCCTGCATCGGGCTCCCTGCTCATTGGGGAGGCTGCTTCTCCCTCTCCTTCTCCTGATCCCCCTGCTTGTGCTCTCTCGCTCTCTCTGTCAAATAAATAAATAAAATCTTTAAAAAAAAATAAAAATAAAAATAAAATTTCCTAGAAGCCACATTTAAAAAAGGTAGACACAAGAGTTACCTTAGTTAGCTCAGTATATCCAAAATATTTTAGCATGTAATCAGCATAAAAATTATTAATGAGATATTTTACATTTTTGTGTGTGTGTACCGGGTCCTTGAATCTGGAGTATGTTTTAATCTTACAGCACATCTCAATTCAGATTGAGCCCACTGCAAGTGCTCAGTGCCTCCCTGTTGTTAGTGGCTACAGTGGGGGCATCTGTCCCCTTCTATACGTTGGGTTGTAGGAGTAAACAAGATATAGAGAGTTCTTTCCCTCAGAAAGCTTCCTCTAGCACAGGGAGACAGACGATACGCAACAGATGTAAGTAAGATAGTAGTGATATGTGCTGTAAAGAAAATAGGACGCTGACGTGGGAGGAACTGGAAGTCCTGCCTTACCTAGAATACTCAGGGAAGAGCGGTTGGAGCTGCTGATGTCTGAGCTGAGGCCTGAATGATTAAAAAGGCAGAGCTAGGGGTGCCTGGGTGGCTCAGTCGGTTGAGCTTGAGCGTTTGCCTTGGCTCCAGTCATGATCTCAGGGTCCTGGGATCGAGCCCCGGGTCAGGCTCCCTCTCTGCCCCCTCCCCCCCAACCCACTTGTGTGTGTACTCTCTTTCCCCCTCAAATAAATAGAATCTTTAAAAAAATTAAAAAGGCAGAGCTACTCATGTGAAAAGGTGAGTGATGTTGCCTCTAGTCAGTGGGAACTGCAAATGCAAGGCCCCATGATGGGATGTTCTCGTTGTACTTAGGGAACCGAGTGGTGTGGCTGGGTTGTAGGAAGTGAGAGAGTTGTGAGATGAGATTGGAGAGGTAGACATGCTCTAGAAGAAACACAGACGTAAAGGCTATGATAAGAAATTGATATTTTATTTTAAATGAGATGGGAACCAGTGGAGAGTTTTATTTTTACTTTTTTTTAAGATTTTATTTATTTACTTGACAGAAAGACTCAGAGAATGAGTGGGAGGAGGGGAGAGGGAGAAGCAGACTACCTGCAGAGCTGGGAGCCAGACACGGGACTTGATCCCAGGACCCTGGGATCATGACCTGAGCCGAAGGCAGACACTTAACTGACTGAGCTACCCTGGTACCCCAGTGGAGGGTTTTAATAGGGGCACAAGACACACATGAGTTTATAAAATACAAGTGAGACACTCATATTTCGAAACTACCTAATTTATTATATATCTAATTCAGTGGACCAGAAGACCAAACTTTTTTTTAATATCTGTAGCCAATATCTCTTTCCCATTTTCAAAATAAACTTATGTGCAAGTCAGTGTGTTATCTATAGACACTTCTATGATTTAGGGAGAACTTCTTTTGGACATTTTATATCCATTAGCTGTTATTTTCTCAAATTCCAGAAGAGCTCTGGGTGTTTTACTTAATATAAAGTTCTCACTTATAATTGGTTTATAAATAAAATGCCTTTGAGGAGAGACAAAAATTGTGAAAACAGTGGATCTACTACTGATGTTCTTTCTTTCCTAACCCTTTGTCAGACATGTGCATTGCGATTGCAATTTCTCTTCTCATGATCCTGATATGCGCCATGGCCACTTACGGAGCTTATAAGGTAAGCGGCTTTGAAATAGGGGGCTGGGCCCTCTCCTTGGTCCCTTACACTTGTAACCTGGGCAGCTGCTTGTGAGAAGGAAGAAGTGATGATTCTCAGTTCCTATAAGAGCCTTTGGAAGTTTAAATCTCATATTAATGTTCTGTGGAAAGCCAGTGCTGTAGTCTCAGGAATGCTCACGGAGGCTTGTTGGTTGACCACCTCTGTGTGGTTTACCAGTTGTCATGACCTGGCTTATCGAATGTCTTGTCCTCCACTTCCCTTCAGATGAAGAAAGGATTTGTCTGAGTTGGGAAAAAAGTAAGATGATACTGAACACATTAACATCATGTTTTCTCTCATATTTAGCAACGCGCTGCCTGGATCATCCCGTTCTTCTGTTACCAGATCTTTGATTTCGCCCTCAACACCTTGGTTGCCGTCACTGTGCTTGTTTATCCAAACTCCATTCAGGAATACATACGACAGCTGGTATGTGGCCTTCCCCATCACTGTTCCCTTCAGGATCTAGTCTCGACATACACACGCACACACACGAATTTGTGGCTTTTTCCACTTGGATCAGAGTTACTGATTAGAGATTTCTGAGTGTCATCTTTAAGATTTTTGGTTTCTTAGAATGCTTTTTGGGACAACATAACCTCCTGAGGTTGATAAATGGGGGGTTGCGATGACTGTATTAGATTCACCTATGTAAATTATAAGCTAGTTACTAATTCTTATTTTTGTAAAATGTAGTTTGCTCAGTTATCAGCAAAGGATCATTTTTTTTTTTGCCTCTGCTCTTGTACGGGAGAAATGGAAATGTACTATACACTGGTTCCCGAACTTATTTGACCATAGAACCCCTTTCTTCGTCAAGCACCTTTTTGGGACTCATTTTCTGTTAAATGTTCTTTGTGACCATCTGAGCGAATGTGGATAACTGGATATTCAGAAGCTGGTGGAGGGTGTAATACTTGTGCGCCTTTACATTTTTCACCTTTATTTTTAAAATTGTGAGTGTGCCTTAACATTTAATTTCTTCAAAATCTTAGCATGTTTTAAAGGGAGAGAATGTTCACTCTTTGGAGGTTTGCATTGTTTGAGCTTGGGGAAGGAGCAGGGTTTTTCTGGGACGGGAGATTCAAGGCTGGAGATTTGATGTGACAGCGGAGGCCAAGAAGTTCAGTGGAAAAGAGGGAGATGGAGGGGTGGGGGGAGGGAGGGAAGGAAATGTGGCAGCAGGAGTTTGTGATCTTATGGCTGGCATGCCCAAATCACATATCCAGTACTCAGCAGACCTAGAAAAGCAGACCGAGAAGCCTCTAGTGTTTTTTGCTCCTTAAAAGTGTTCAGTTATCCCCATTATGGTTGTCATTCTTAAGCTGTTAGTAACAGCTTCTCTTTGCTTTAGAAAACAGGAGCATGTTTTGGTAGCCTATAGTGTCAAGAAAAAATGTGTATTTCCCATGTGCTAATCGTATATATTCTCTCCCATGGTAGAGCTTGAGTGTTTCTGCATGAGAGGGTTTCTATGCGACGAGCAGTTTGTAGAATTACCTCTGTCTTTAAGGGCTTGTCTTTTTATTCTGTAATGATGACCCAGTGCCGGGCTCCTCCAATCAACCTTGGCAGTGTGGAGGAAACATGACCTCCCCGTAGCCCGTCACGTGAGGGGCCAGGAAAGGGTGGTGCTGAGTAAGGAGACGCTAAGACAAGCCCTGTGGCAGCCCTGTGACCCCCTGAAGATTGTGTTGTTTGCTCCATCGCGTGTATTGCAGAGACTTAGAAGAAGCAGAAAGCATGTAACATGCAGGCCAGCCTTTAGAACACTCAGAATACTACGTCGACTTTCTGCCGTACCCCACACTGCTCAGTCACTTCGTTCTCATTTGCTGTAGAGCCACCAGTGGTAAAATGATAATGTTGGTGATGCCGACAGTAAGCATAGTATCAGCAAAAAAAAAAAAATCACCAACTACTTTTATTTGTAATTACAAACCAAATCATCCAAGTGAATGTCTTCAGTATGTTCTACTCAGAGATCAGTCTGAGCTGAAGGGGTGAGGCCCACGGATGATCACGGTGCCTAAGGACAACGGTAAAGCTCCGTAGACGGCGAGGCCCCGCTGACAAGCTGCTGTCCAGGAGTCTGGAGGGACGGCACCCACTTCACTCGAATGCCTGTTCTGTTCATGTGGGGTCGTGTGTTTTATAGCTCTTGATGTAGAAGCCGTGTTCACTTTTCTGGGGGAAGGAGTGTGAAGACCTTTGTGGAAGGAGTCACGTACTTCCACTTTAATCCTTTTTTTTATAAACAGTATGATTTCGTGTCGGTCTTACAAATTGACACCAAGTTGTTTTATTCTTACCTATAAGATTAGCATATACAAACCCTTCCAGCCTCTAAGGGGAGGAACCAGTCTCGTGAGCTGATCACAAAGAATGACTCAGATTTTATTTCTTGGGTTTTTTGCCCCAAGTGGAAAGGAGACTGAAAACCACTGGGTGATGTTCACCATGGGGAAGAGTTTCTTTATATTCTCCTTTAACATTTGGAACCTCTTTGTTGTGTCTCAGAATACTGCTAATGTGGAATCCAAACCCATGGTATTGGATGATGAGGAAGAGATAAGGGGGACGTGGCCGCCAGGGCTTCCGTCCATGCATCCTGCCCCAGGCCAGGGAGGTGGAGGGCTTCCAAAGTGCTGTGCGGGCAGTCCCAATTGTAGGAGCTGGTTGTGATCCTCCTTAAAAAGGTTTCCTTTGATCTGGTAGTTAATCAATATGGCCAGATGGTAGGACTTGATCTTTTTTTTTTTTTAATGCTATAAATACCTACTAGTGTAAAAGATTCTGTTCCTTGAGGAGAAGTAACATCAGCAAAAATGCTTTGTATAAATAAGACAGTATTTTAATAGGTTTTTCCTCCTTGCCCTGTGCAAGCCCTTTAGAGTGGTCCACCATTTGCAGAGAATCTCAATGTCACAGGTGGATAGAGAACTACTGACTTCTAACTTTTTGTACAATAAGGAGGGCAAAGTTACATTTTCAGGCCTCACGAATCTTCCTCTGATTTTTCTTTTCACGAGTCATTGCCTGAGTTACGAGCACACTGACCTTTCTCCACACACCATTTGTCATTTTTTCATTAGAGGTGGGCTAGAAAGTTTGTAGTGGTCTTAAATAATAACTATCTGCTTTAACTAATTGCTTTTTAATAAGCACATCTGGTTAATGCCTAAGGAATCTAGTCTGGAATGATTAATGAAATTTGCTAACGAGGCACTTTTTATTTGCAGCCTCCTAATTTTCCCTACAGAGATGATATCATGTCCGTGAATCCTACCTGTTTGGTCCTTATTATTCTTCTGTTTATCAGCATTATCTTGACTTTTAAGGTAAGCATGCAGATTTTACTTATGGCCTAAATATTGTTCAATGTATTCACGAATGCTAAGGAAGTAAGCAAACTTGTGTCAGTTCTTTACCTTGCTTTAGATTTCTGAACTGCTTTTTGATTTCCTAACACTTCTGTTTCTTCTCTTATCTGTATGAGAGGGAAACAGTACCACACTTTCACAGGCCAACCAAGGGTTATTCCAAAATCCATTTGGAGGGGAATACACTAACGTTATACATTGGGTAGTAAGTTATATACTGCAGTACCATTACAGTGTCTGTGTGCACAGTCTTCTGTAATTTGTTTTTAAAATGTTAATATATTCTGAACCGTGTTCTCTAACAATCTAGTATATGAATTTACTAATATTTAATAAATAACTTATTGCTGGACATTAAGACAGTTTCTCCTTTTTCACTTAATGGTGCTACAACGTTTTTTTACTACATCTTTCATGTACTTATGTATTTATTTCTTCAAGACGCATTTCCTAAAATTAGAGGCTATGCGTAATTGGAGGGCTTTTGATAGGATGTCAGATTGGTCTCCCCCCAAATTAGGTGACTGACACTCCGTGAGCACCGTTTGCCACCCCCTCAACAATTGAGTGCTGCCTCTTCTTTTTCATCTTTGCAAACCTGATGATAAAAACATCACTATACTTTGTGCTTGTGTGCTACTAGGAAGTAGAAAATTTCTAAATCATTACTAGACTTTGAACTTTTAATTCTTAACATCATTTCATCTTTTCATTTCTTTATTTTGGCATAAAATTACCCATTTTTAAATAATCAAGCCTCGATAAGCTTGAAGAAGCTGCATTTAGAGAGAATAGTCTTTTCAAGCAAGTAATATGATGAAGAGGAGTAAAGGGAAAATGATCTGGGTGCCTGGGTAACTCAGTCGTTAAGTGTCTGCCTTTGGCTCAGGTCATGATCCCGGGGTCCTGGGATCGAACCCCGCATCGGGCTCCCTGCTCAGTGGGAAGCCTGCTTCTCCCTCTCCCACTCCCCCTGCTTGTGTTCCTGCTCTCACGATCTGTCAAATAAATAAATAAAATCTTTAAAAAAAAAAAAATCCATTGGGAGTCGTTTGAACTGAATATGTTGATATTGCGTATCTTGTTTAGTGCTCGAGATTTGAGCAGATTTTATACACGGATGTCAAGGCTCCCCGCCTCTACAGTTCCACTCTTCCCACCCCAACCTTCTGGCTGCACCATCAGCCCTGAATATTGTCCCTTGCCTAACCTGGCAAAAGGTTGCAAACTCTCAAACCCCTACTCCTGGAAATCTGTCTTTCAAAGGCAGGCTCTTCTTTAATTTCTGCCTGTTTTGGTTCCTCCCCCATGCTTTCAAATCGTGTGTGTATCTTATTCCAGATTTTATCATTTTTACCTATAGGAAGGTTAGTCTGACCAAGCTACTTTCTGCCATTACCAGGAGCTCAGAAGCTAGAACCTCCTAGTGCTCTTGAAGGCATTTTAACTTTGTAGGCATTTTCCTTTGTATTAGAAATGCTTTACCTTGAGATGTTGAGTCAGATGTAGCTTCTCTCACTGCTATTTCGGTCTATGTGGCAAGAGCTTTGGTTTCTTCATTTAATAACCAGCAATAATGGTTAAGAAAACATTCTGTGGGTGACTGTGAGGTTTAAGTGTACTAATGGATGGGAAGATGTATCATCCATTCATTTTTTTCAGTAAATATTTATTAAGGGTCTCCCATGTGCCAGGCCCTATTCTAGGTTACTTAGGTTTAGTTGTGAATAAGAACAGTCTCTGCCCTTTGGTGCTTTTATAAATTGCAAAACACTTAATTATCATAATGATCTAATGAAAGACATGATACAAATCTATCTCCAGCCTGTGGGAAATGTGTCCTTGTCTTAGTATTTCATTACTTACATATCTATTTACTAACTAGACTGCATTTCCTTGAGAATGTAGACTGTGCCTTCAGTTTTATCATCCTCCTAGCATTAAGCTGATGCCTTGCACATGGAGACTCAGTGATTATTCATTTAAATAAATATGAGTCTACATGTTGTGACTTCATATATCAGTTTACCTGATTAGTGGCTCTCACGACCTAAATTCACTGTTTAATAAAGTTTATCATCACATGGGTTCCCAAGGAGCCCAAACCAGGACATGTGTCCATTTCAGTCTGTCCCAAGACCACAAAGGGAGCAATGCTTACCCCTCGCTCTGCAAATTGATGATGGATACGATTTGCCACTGCACATTTATTTGGGAAACATACTAAATATTTAATTCTCTTGAAATTGAATGACAGAAATGTTAAGAGAGAAATAAGGTCATTGAAGTAAGTTATTGGGTTTTTAGAGACAATAGGCCAGAGGTTTTTTTCCCCCTTTGCAGTGTTCAGTAAGCAAATGCTGGGGTGCTGCCGGGGGCCCTTGAGAATGCTGCCTGGGCTTGTGAAGCCCCCGCCCCCAGGTGCTTCCCCTCTGCTGTTTAACCTTCACGTTGTAGACGTGTCCTTGCAGAGGTCTCACCCGGCCTCAAAGAGTAGCTACTGCTCACTGCTAAAATAATGCATGAGTATAGTCTTCTTACAGAACACATAATGAATATGTCCAAACATTCTTTTTCATTTGTATTAGAATTCTCAAAAAGTCTAAGGCTTTTGTTTTCTCACTAAAGAAACGATGGCATTATTGAGTAAACTGAAGATTTGAATAAAATGAAAATATTGTGTGCATTGTTTAAGAAATACGCCCTTCCTATCTCTCTCTCTCTCATTGTGGATACCTGGTTTCAGATTATTGCCGTCCAGAAATATTTCATAAAGTAGCATTATACATTTTCATCTTCACATCATCACAGAACATATAAGTGTAAGAAATAATCACCGTCAAGTATGAATGCAGCTTAAGACAGCATTCTGAGTATACGACGGAATATTTTACCTCAGTCTTCCAAGAAATGTTGGCAAGCACTCCTTTTGTCCTTAGATGTCTTCGTTATAAAACAACTTTGTTGCGATATAATTCACATATCATAAAATTCACCCGCTTAAAGGGTACAATTCAATGGTTTTTAGTATATTAACAGAGTTGTGTGAACCCAGCTCTGTGGTTAAACAATGTAACTTTAGGACATTTTTATCACTTGCCATTCATCCTCACCTTCATAACCCCCAGATCCCTGACCCCTGGCAACTACTAATCTACTTTCTGTCTCTATAGATTAGCCTGCTCGGGACATTTCATATAAATAGAATTATACAGTACGCGGCCCCCTGTGACTGACTTCCTTTGACTTAGCATATTTTCAGGGTTCATCCATGTGGTAGCATGTATCAGGATTTCTTTCCTTTTTATGGCTGAATGATATTCCACTGCATGACTGTACCGCATTTTGTCTACCTAATCATCAGTTGGTGAGCATTTGGGTTGCTTCCACTCTCTGGCTATTAGGAATGACTCTGCTGTGAACATTCGTGTACAAGAGTTTGTGTGGACACGTGTTTTCATTTCTCTTGGGCATATACCGAGGAGTGGAACTGCTGGGTCATATGGTCACTCTTTAACCTTTTGAGGAACCACCAGACTGTTGTTCAAAGCGGCTGCGTCATTTCACATTCCCACCTGCAGCGTACGAGGGTTCCAATTTCTCCACATCTTTTCATTTTTTGATCAAAACATTGTAAAGCTGGAAAGGGATTTTGTAGTCCTCTGCTTCTAATCCAGTCCCAGGTGATCGGAGTGGAAGTGCAAGCTTCTCAGTCTGCACGTCTCCCCCGAACTCCTGCTTTACCCCTGGCATGGCTTTATTCTGGACATTAATTGTAATGACCTTTTTGGATATTTCATTATGAAGATGGAGATGTTTTAGTGAATTTTATTGACCACGAAGCAAATTTATATGCTGTGAATGTTTTTGAAAAAATTAACTTGAATATGATTTGTTTAATCATATGTAATCATGTAGAATAAAAATCCCCAAGACAGAGAGTTAAAATGTGATGAGAAATGGGTTAATACATGGATCGATCTGTGACACTGAGGGCAGCAGACGTTTGTGGCGATTGCTCCTTCCAACTACCTTTTCTCAGAGATTCTCCTGCTCTCCCCTGTCCCCTCCACCACCACCTACCTTCTGGGAGCGGGGGTTGTGATAGAATAAGCTACAGCAGCACCCTTTCCCAGAAAGTTACTATACCCAGCATTTGTAATTGTAAAGACTTCTTGATTTAGTAGAGTTACTGTGTGCACTTACAAGTTAGTAAATAAAAGTTCTGTAATAAGGTTTTCTCTGTGGTGGGGGGGAGGGACTTAAAATTGTCTGAAGTTTGGAAGTGAAAGGCCTAATAATCACTATTTACTTACAGGGTTACTTGATTAGCTGTGTCTGGAACTGCTACCGATACATCAATGGCAGGAACTCCTCTGATGTCCTGGTTTACGTTACCAGCAATGACACTACGGTAGGTGTGGAGTCATGTAAAGTGGAAATCTCCACGCATCTACTATATGACGGCTTCTAGATGTTTCTAGTGTTTGCCATGTTTTTACCATTGTTGAAACAGACTTATGAGCTGCTTCATTATCAAAAGATTCATAGTTGAATGAAATGTGTTTTATTTTCCTTGTAGGATATTAAAATCTAGATAGCTCATTTATTTAAATAGATTTAAATAAATTCTGACTTATTTTAAAAAATTTTTAAAAATATTGCAGGGGCGCCTGGGTGGCTCAGTCGTTAAGCGTCCGCCTTCGGCTCAGGTCATAGTCCCAGGGTCCTGGGATCGAGCCCCGCATCGGGCTCCCTGCTCAGTGGGAAGCCTGCTTCTCCCTCTCCCACTGCCCCTGCTTGTGTTCCCTCTCTGGCTGTGTCTCTCTCTGTCAAATAAATAAATAAAATCTTTAAAAAAAATAAAAATAAAAAAATAAAATAAAATATTGCAGATGGATAATATATATACCTTCCCCATATTTTAAACCATGGTGTAAAACTCTAGATATCAGTTCTGCTTAGTATGACTGCTATCTCCCTTGACACGTGAATTGAAACCTAGAAATGTGATTGTAGAGCTAGAGAAATGAGAATGGCAGAGGTTGCTGTGGGTTTTTTTTTTTTAATTTTTTATTGTTATGTTAATCACCATACATTACATCACTAGTTTTAGATGTAGTGTTCCATGATTCATTGTTTGTGCATAACACCCAGTGCTCCATGCAGGAGGTTGCTGTGTTTTTAAATCTTGTTCTGCTCCTAGTTTTTCATACTTAAGATTTTTAAACCTATGTAATATGATTATGGAAAACATATCCTTCCTGGAAAAGTCCTCAAAATCATTTGTCCTTTATGTAAATTATCTTAAATTGCCTGGCTCATAGGAAGAGTATAAGTCCTCTAGGTTTTTTGTTTTTTTTTTTTAATATTTTATTTATTTGACAGAGAGAGACACAGCAAGAGAGGGAACACAAGCAGGGGGAGTGGGAGAGGGAGAAGCAGGCTTCCCGCGGAGCAGGGAGCCCGATGTGGGGCTCGATCCCAGGACTCTGGGATCATGACCTGAGCCGAAGGCAGACGCTTAACGACTGAGCCACCCAGGCGCCCCAGCCCTCTAGGTTTTAACCTCTCCATGTCTCCTTCGTCTTTGTATTCAGCACCGTGTTCAGCACAGTGCCTGACACAGTGCTTGGAACAAGTAGGTGCTCAAGGGGTGGTTAATGCAAAGGTTGGTGATGGATGACATGAACGTGTGGGATGGGTCGTAACGGATAGGATTGGAGGGGACAAAATGGACAGGACACATGGAACGGTAAATACAAAGGGCATAGTAAATCTAAACCAGAACAGAGTTTTATATTTTGTTTTGTTTTTTAAATTGTGGTGACTTACTCTGTGACCTTACTGAAATAATTTAACCTGTCCTCATTTGACTTCCCTGTGTATAAAATGGGAATAAAATAATTTTATACCTTATATTAAATATATAGGTACCAGCTGATATACTGAGAACTATGTGGAATTTCTGAGAGAAAGCATGTTGTACGTGAATAGTTTTCCTTAGTGTTCACCAAACATTTGTTGAGTTGACTCACATGTGTTTGAGCAATGGTTTAAGAAGAGGCTCTGCCATGATCAGATGCACAAAACCCAGCGTACCAGATGCTGAGGAGGCCCTTTTGGCGGGGGGGGGGGAGTCTGCAGAATCCTATGGCCTGATTACAGTAAACACATGTTCTACTCAACCCTTTAAAGAATTCCTCTTGGTCAGTAGGTCTCTTTAAAGAAATAGCTGTTTGTAATGATCATAATTTTGATAAAATTACTGGCTTAAAGAATTTTTTCCTTCTCTCTGAGTTTCTGGGTATTTAGTTACCTGTAAGTTTCTTTCTGCCTTTTCTTAAAGAAGAAATCCCAGAGTACATTTATTGTCCTGCTGATCTAATGAAAAATCTAAACAAAATTTGAGATTTTTGAGTTTGAGGAATCAATAAAGTTGCTAAACAAGCAAGATGCATTGGAACGTCATCCTAAATATCATGATGTGTGGGACTTACAGAACCTTGAGGAGTATCTCAGAAAGATAATGCCCATGTTGCACGTGTTTGTGTTAATACACTGTCGGTGGTGGTTTTTTCAGGGCTTTCTGAAGGGTTGTGTGTATTTTTAATAGAAGCAAGGTGGAAGGGCTGAAAAGGTACATGTTGTATAGAGATACCTTCAAATCCAAGGATATTTTGAAATTTGTAGAAATTGGGGTGCTGAGAGATTTTAAGAACCATGAGTAAGTCCCAAAATGCATCCAACTTCCTTTTTTGAGAAAGTTTTTATTTTCTCCCTTTGAAAGATTCAGAATTAGACATGGAGTAACAGGTAGGTTTTATTTAGGCTAACATAACATAAAATTTTATAGTTATACTTTTCAACTGGACATCCCCAGCTCTTCTAATAATAGACCTCTTTCTTCAGAAAAGCTTCCAGCTTGGAGGTGGTTTAAAATAACTAGAATTTGGGACCACAGACTGGTGCCAACTGTGATGGTTTCCTGGTGTGTGTTGACAAAGGCCTTGTCTGGGGAATTGTTTGGTCGTGATTATTGGTCATTATCTTCTTGGTCATGCTGTACCAACTTGACATTTTTAAGACAGGAAACTGAGTTGCTGATAATGTTTCTACTTTCTCAAAGTTCCCAGTGAACCTTTCTTTTTCTCTCTGTGTGTGTTTGTTTTTTAAAGAAGGATATTCCTGGGGCAGGGAGATTTATTATTTCTCATAACTGGGTTGCGTTGATAATCTACTCCAAAATGTAGGGTTAGATCACCACCTGAGTCTCAGCTCTTCTGACAGTATTTTTAAAGATTTTTTTTAAAAAAAGATAATGGTATTGTGCTTATATTTTAAAGAGTCCTTATTATACCTAACAAAATGATTCTTTAATATCATAAGATATCCAGTAAGTGCTCAGATTTCCAGTTGTCTCATAAATGTTTTTCTGGTGGTTTATTTGAAACAGGAACTATGGGTCACTCTGTATTTCAAGACTCTCTAATTTTTTGTTAAAGAAACTAGTTTGTCCTACAGACTAGATTTGTCTGATTGCTTGCCTGTAATGTAGTCCTCTGTATTTCCACTAGATTAGCACTTGGATCTAGAGGCTTCCCATATTGATATCCCCCTTTTTTTGCAATATTACTTCATAATTGATCATTTGTCCTTCCATCAAGAGGCAGATAGTGTCTGGCCGATTCTGCCTTTTTGGAATGTCAGCACCATTAATATCTAATGCCTGGATTCAGTGATTCATTAGGGGTTGCAATATGATGACATGCTGTCACTCCTTGTTCACTTATTAGCTGGACTATTTCTATAAAGAGGAACTTTCCCTCATATGCAATTTGCTTACCCAGTGGTACGTGTGACCTGGGTAAATATACGTAGTTTTGTTATTTATCAGTTGTCAAAATGGTGAGTTGGTCTCTCATGCTCTAGTGGTGACCAGTGAAGGTTTTTTTGTTTGCTTGTTTGTTTTTATGTAACGAATGAACTCATGAAGAGAGGCCTATTAGGAGAAGAGCTGAGGGTGTCCAATTGAAAAGTAAACTATCATGATACATTTTATCAGTAAGCCTAAAGAAAACTTTAACCTATTATTCCATACCCTTTTGAGACTTTCCAAAGGGAAAAAAATAAAAGCTTTCTCTAAAAAGCTAGTACCTTGTAGTTAATATCTTATTGATGCTCAAGTTGTGCCGTATTGGCCAATGGGAGCCTCTTCAGGTCGGCCCCCAAGTCTTGACAGACCATGGCTTCCTTGCTGTCTGGTTGACAGGATGCTCCAGGCTCATCTTGTCTATTTATAATCCCAGACCTGGAATCAGCCATTTCTTCAAGGAACCTGCTTCCTTTAGGTGGAGACCATAATCTGGATTTCCAGGGTTGGAGAACATACTTCTTTTTAAGCAGGGCTCCACATGTTTGAAGACTGTTTTGACTAGAACAAAAGGAGTTAATGCTAGCATTCTAACTTTAAAACTCTAAATATACCAGAGCTTTACTCTGACACCCTGAGTGGGGGTTGGAATGGTCTAGTTCTGTCATTTTCCCTGGTCTCCATAGCTATATTAAGATCCTCGTAGCATGTAATGTGTGCTTCTCTTTTGTCTGTGTCTTATTGGGAATCCACACTGACATAATAACATGTTGCCTTTCATTTCCTATCAAATATTTGGCCAGATGGCTTTTCTTCCAGGCTGAATAGTCTCAGGGTGACCTCTGTGGACACATCCTCTGGGGGCTCTTGTTGGTAGAAAATAAATGTTCTTTTTTTTTTCTTCTCTAAAATAGAACACATATTATTAGCCGGATATGCAGTTTCTCAAATACTACTGAGACGGAGGGTAGATGAGTTATCAGATCCTGGAATCATTCCCTGGGTTAATCTAACTTCAGTTTCCCAACCAAACCACAGCATTGGTTTGAAAGAAATGCTTAAGACAGAGGGGTCACAAACTCCGTTAGTTCATAATGCCCCTGGGTCTTTGGTATTTTTTTCCATGGTGCCTGTAGGTCAAAAGAAATAACCTAACTGCCCATTGCATGAAGTAGGTCCAAACAGCTTGAGTGGAAATGAGTGTAATATCTGCCAGTTGTAGCTATGTTTTCCTTGAAATTTAAAAAAATCCCACAGTGCCCCTTTGAGTCCCTGTGTCCCACCTCAGGGAATCCTAAGGAGACACACCTTCCTTTTAGGACGTTGTTGTAGAAATCACACTCTGGATACCTATTATGTAATACCACATTCTCTCCCCTACCTCCATCAAAATTTGGCCTTAAGAGGAAAAATGTATTAAATACTAAACATGTAGATGATAGAAACAGATTTCCTTCACATTAAAGTTACGCATATTGAGATCTTAAAAACTATTTTAATCTATGCAGCCTTGTCGTGCTAATACTAGTGAAGATTTGAATCATAGTAATACCCAGTATTTAGTTTTCTTTTTTTTTTAAAGATTTTATTTATTTATTTGACAGAGAGAGACACAGCGAGAGAGGGAACACAAGCAGGGGGAGTGGGAGAGGGAGAAGCAGGCTTCCCGTGGAGCAGGGAGCCCGATGCGGGGCTGGATCCCAGGACCCTGGGATCATGACCTGAGCCGAAGGCAGATGCTTAACGACTGAGCCACCCAGGCGGCCCAGTAATACCCAGTATTTAGTTAAATCCCAGAGTAGGGAACCTGACTCCTTTGGAATTGGAGCACTCTAAAAGCAGTGAGATTAATATTTAGCCAAAATGGCGTCTCAAATTCTGATTCCAGATAAAAGAATCATTGACTTGAGTAATGTAGGAAAACTCCTATTTAGGGATAAATAGGGAAATTTTAAACTTCATAGAGCCTGTTGTACCATGTCATTTTGTGCGTGCTAATCCAGATTAACATTATATACAGGCTTACGGTGTTGACTTCAGAAAGTATTTTGCTGTGTGGCGCCTTGCTTTGAGTCTGACTGCTTGAAGAACACAGTTAAGAAAAAAGTCAGTGAGGCGGTGACTCAGTTGGTTAAGCATCTGCCTTCGGCCCAGGTCATGATCCCAGGTTTCTGGCATCCAGCCCCTGAATCCACATCAGGGCTCCCTGCTCAGCGGGGAGCTTGCTTCTCCCTCTCCCTCTGCCCCTCCCCCCGCTTGTGCACGTGCACGCGTGCTCTCTCTCTCTCTCTCTCGCTCTCTCCCTCTCAGATATATAAATAAAATCTTTAAAAAAAGGGAAAGAAAAAAGTCAGTGACCCGGTGGAAGCCAGATTATCTCCCCGGCAGCCATTTCCCTCTGAGGGACCTGAGATTAACAGAAGGCTGACCTTGGGCTGTCAGAAAAGCCACAAAACAAATTCCTGGTTGGCTGAGGAGGATTGGGGGTGGGGTGGGATTTAGTGGTGATCCCAACAACTTTCAGAATTTGTGCATAAAAAGTTCTACAGTTTTTTTCCCCCCTCCTGTTACTTTTAAAAATCAGGTTATTTATTCCTTCCTAGGTATGGTTGGCTATGGTTAGAAACAAGTTCCTGACTAGGTAACATGAGTCCCTTTATTCTCCCCCCACCCCTCCACCGTAGAGAGAGGTAAAGGGAAGGTAATAAACTAATTGCCAGCAGGAGAGATTTTTAGTTAGACTTCAGAAGAAGGTCCTTCATGCTGGAGAAGCTAGACTGATGCCAAGATGAATGGACAGTCCTCATCTTGTAGATTCTTGAGGAAAAGTCATCACTTCCTGAAATGGTTTAAGGAGGGCTTCCACCAAAAGATGAGTTACTAGCTGGCTCTCAAGCTCTCTGGCCATTTCAGATTCATTAAACATGCTTCACCAACAACACGTACCTTTCATCACTCCTCTGCCTCTAGCAACGGGAGGGTCCAGAAGCAGTAAGGGATGGGGGAGAGGAAGATTCTCTAAGAAGAGGACTTCTAGAGAGTTTGAAACTGTAGCCTGTGGTTTAGGCTCTGACGCTTCTGGCCTACCACGTACTGGAATACAAAAGGGGGGGGTCTTACTTGTAACATCTCAACAGTAGGTGTCCTTTTGCCTTGTAACTTAATAGTTTGTATGATCTCCCTAAGCTTTTTTTCCCCCCCTCTTTTAATTTTAAAAGGCCAAGACAAATGTGAGAGGTTGATAGAGATTTGGTCAAATCTCAGATAAGCAGAGAGAGCAGTTAGGAGACCGTCTCCAGAGTCAAGGTTCCTATGATGATGGAGATGCTCCAGGTCTGATCGGAGCAACAGTTGAGGGAGTGAGGAAGAGGGGAAGGATTTGAGAGGGCTGGAGGAGGTAGAAATGGAAGTTGATCATTGAGGGGATGTGGAGTGAGATGATTCTCAAGGGTATCTCTCGTTTGTGGCTGTACTTGAAACATAAAAACCACTTCCCTGAGGGTAGGACAAGACCTTTCGGTGTGCCGTCTCCACGACTGTTCCCACAAATGCCATCCGCCTGAGGGCTGAATGAGTCCAGTGAAGCTCTGCTCTTTGCATCTGTTGGACCTCCCCGGTCCGTGGCTTCCGTAGCACGGCCTTTCCCCAAACACTCCGATAGTGGTCGCCATCTGCCAGGCTCTGGGCTGGGTGCTTTGTGAGCTCACTTCATCTCACAGGAGCCCTTAGGTTCTCCTAATCCCTGTGTGCAGGAGACGAAATGGAGGCACCGTGCGGGTCACTTCCCAAGATGACAGGGCTCGCGAGCGGCAGGAGGGGTACTGTAGGCACTGTGTGCCCCGAGCAGCCTGGCTCCCGGCTCTTCTTACGCACCAGCTTCCCCCTCGGCTGTCGTCTGTTGAGACTGCCACCCGGACCCGGACCCTGCGTTCTCTGCACAGGCGCCTGGCGTGGGCCTGCCTGGGGTGAGGAGTGAAGCAGCTACACAGCTCATTTAGATGTTGCTTCTCAAGGAAAGTCACAGACTTCAGACGCAGTGGGACTTTTTACATTTTGCTTGCTTATTTTTGCTTTTTAGCACCGCAGAAGGGACGGGAGGGTGACCGAGAAGAGTTGGAAGAAAAGCAAAGGTTAAAAGGAAGCTTTGTAACAGCAAGGCAGCTGCCTTCTTCAGAGCTGTGCTGAACAGTCTCGCTTCCCGTAACTCAGCCCCACGCATCTTCCAGATTCCTCCTGCGTGCACGCGGCAGCAGGTGTGCTCACCCTCCCGTCCGAATGGAAAAGGATCGTGCAGGAGGTTTCCTCCTGAAAGCTTCTCACCTGCTTTCACGTAGGTTCCACGGTGCAAGCTGACAGGATGTGACGTTAACTCCGCTCATACTTCTTTCCTTCCGTTAGTAAAATACGGCATCTTTAAAAGTATTCTGACCCATATAACTTTTCAGTTATTTCATCCAGTGAGCATCTGGAGGGGTCCAATCAACACATAGCTATTTGTTTTTTGTTTTTTTTTTTTAAGATTTTATTTATTTATTTGAGACAGAGAGAATGAGAGAGAGAGAGCACATGAGAGGGGAGAGGGTCAGAGGGAGAAGCAGGCTCCCTGCTGAGCAGGGAGCCCGATGCGGGACTCGATCCAGGGACTCCAGGATCATGACCTGAGCCGAAGGCAGTCGCTTAACCAACTGAGCCACCCAGGCACCCCAACACATAGCTATTTGAAACCTAAAAGTTCTGGAAGAACATTTCAAATAAACCCAGTTTTCCTTGTGACCTTGGATAAGAGGCTGTTAATCAATTGCTTAATTGTAACCCTCCTATAATAATAGTAAGAGCAATTTATAGTAGTTTTGCAGTAAATTGAGGATACAGTTACCCTCTATTTTCATTGTATTTTACTTTAAAACACATACAGAAGTTGACTTACTTATCACTTGTGTCTACAATAGAGTCCATATTGATTTTTACTCTCGGAACAAATGAGACATTGGATTTTATTTTTTAATTTGTTCTAAGAAAATTGTCTGGGTATATATCTTAATGAAAAAAAAAATGTATAATATGTTCGTGCGACATCGCTTTTAACAGCAAAAGTATCCAAGCTCATTGTCTAATAACTGGGGACTGGTTTGGTTAAATAAGGGTACATCCCCTTGACAAAATGTCTTTATTGTCATAAAAATTATTATGAACAATGTAGCAACAGAAGAAAGGCTTGTGATGTTTTAAAAAGCAGAATATGGGAGTTTCTATTGTAGTTACAGCTAGGAAAAAACGAAGCTTGTAGGCCCAAATTAGATTGTAATAGAAAATTAAACATTGATTGGTTGGGCACTGGAAATCAAAGCAGGAGACATTTCTCCCTTTCCATTGACGTGAGGGAGGGAGGGAAGTGTACAGGGGAAGGGGGAAATGGGTAAAATGGGAAGCTGGGATGTGAGGGAGTGAGCAGTTCCTGCAGCTGCCTTGGCAGCCTCTGGAAGGAATGGTGTAGAATGGTTAAGAAGATGGCACAGTGGGTGGCATCCCACGTTCAGGCTGGGGGAACGCAGAGGAAGCAGCCGGGGTCCTTTCAGAGGGTTACCGTGGTGATAGCATGCCGGCCATTCTTTCCAGCTCCTCTGTGGTTAAATTAGATATTTTTATTTTAGATAAAAGTACAGGCGTTTAAAGATGTATTTATTTAGATATAGTTATTTAAACATTAGGTATTTATGTGCTCAGAACCATTTTAACGTTCAATTTGAGCTGCTATATTATTTTGGTATTTCCAGACCAAATATCTCACTAGTGAGGATTTTTGACCCAATTTGAAATATTTGAAGTATGAGTTCTAAATTATGAGTATAGTCTATAAAAGAATTTGAGCAGCTTCTCTGCTGAGAATTAAGAGAAATAATGACTTCCTCCTATAATTTATAGTAGTTTTGCAGTGAGTTGAGGATAAAATCATCTATCTTGCTTTTGGAAATGATTCCTTTGGCAGACAGGGCTCAGGGGGGATTTCTCACTCGAGCCTCCCAAAATCTGCTTATGTTGTCCTCCTGGTATGTTGGATTCATTAGATATAAGATGCCATCAGTTGTAAACTGCACCATTATTTTAGGCAGTCCTTATTGTACGATGCTGTCAATTACAAGGCAAAGCCTAAATTCAGATGTTAAAATGTACAAAAATGTGTACCTTAGAATTTTAAAAATGGAATTATGTGTATGTCTTTGTTTACTTATTTATATTATAGGTGAGGATATTTAACAAGTTTGAAAATAGTTAATCTAGATTCCTTAAAGATAGCCCAGACTTTCTGTTTGTGATAACCCTATCCCAAGCGCCCAAATGGTTATTTCAGTTAATTGTGAAGATTGATAAGTCAGCTATCTCCCCTTTCCTATTTGGCGTGAGTAAAGGCAGCTCATCCAAATAGGCAAATGTGGTGTGACCAATTTAAGACAAGCATTTAATTTAACTGCTGCCTGTTTTAAACAGGATACATTGTGGACTGTTAGGGGTGTAACAAATGGTGAAGAAGAGAAAATTCTTGTGAGTAATTTAAAATGGACCTTTGGAAGAGCTCCCTAAGTGCCTCTAAATGCTGAGATTGTTTTGAGGCTGTGTAATCTCACATCTGACATTAGTCTGTTTCCAAGGGCCGAATTCAGAGTAATGCTTTTCCTTAGAACGGGCAAAGGGGACCTTTTTCTATAAAGAGCCAGAGAGTAAATATTTTAGGCTTTGTGAGCCATATGGCGTCTGTCATAACGATTCAGCCCTGCTGTTGTAGTGTGAAACCAGCTGTAGGTAATCCATACATGAGTAAGTAAGGCTGTGTTCCCGTCGGATTTTATTTATGGATGCCGAAATTTGAATTTTATGTAATTTTCACATATCACAAAGCATTTTTCTTTTAAACCATTAAAAAATGTTAAGAACTGTTCTTAGGTCACAGGCCACATGAAAAACAGGTGGCAGGCCAGAGTTGGCCCACAGAGTTCCCAGACCTCTGCCTTAGTGGAAATTTAAGCCAAGTTTTCTAGGCATATGTAGGGCAACTATTTAAACCATCTCAAGGAATTTAATAGTCCCTGCTTTTGGCCTTGAGAGACCTCCGGGTTGAGCTTTCCCCTCCTGCAAGTGGGTTGGCAAAGAACAGCACCTAATCCTTTGGCTCTTTTAAAGGATATCCTTTTCCTGAGAAAGTTTTAGTTCCTCCCATATTAGTGATTTTGCCTATAGATTTAAATCAAGCTTATATTTAACAAAATATAGTAGAAAATCAGTAAAAGAATAATTTGCTTGTAAAACAGTCATTAAAGCCTTGAAAAATAGTAGCTAAAGCTATTATATGCAGTGTTATCCACTGTCTTTTTTTTTTTTACAAAGATTTATTCCATAAAGGCTTATTTTAGTTTACTATCAGAAAAAAATAATACACAACTTCCTCTCTCTCTCTCCCCCTCCCCCCTGCTCCTTTCTTTCTGTATCCATCTATGTGTCTGTCTATCCATTCATATATGGAATAAAAACTTTATAACCCAATTAATTCCCATTTTGCCTTATTTCTGGGTCATTTTAACACTTGCAGTATGTCCAGTGCCACAAGCCATCTCATCGTTCCATAAATGCACGGGATAAAGTGATTTGTTGAGCCATCGTACATGCCATGTACGATCCAATAAGCACATTGCTTGGATTTATTTATTTCACTAACCTTGTGAGAGAGAGATGATTATGGCCACTGTTGACAGATGGAGAAAAGTAAGGGTTTAGAGGTAAGTGGCCGCCCCAAGGCCTCGGAGCTGGGATTGGTAGACCCAGATGGTCTGCTCCACAGCCCATGCTCTCAGCAACCACCCCAGCGGGCGCCAGGCTTCTCGACACGGTGGCGAACAGGAAAAATACAGTGTTTGTGTGGCATGGCCCTGTGACTGGACACCGGTTGAGAAGGTCCGCACTTCCCCGTGGAAAAGAAATTCTGTTTATCAGCCGCCTCCACTAGCAGATAAGCTGTCTGCTGGTTCAAGCCTTGTACATTGCGGCTAGTGTGGTATCCTTAGTACCTGGCACACAGCACTCATTGATGAAATGAACCAAGAGTATTTAATAAATCATCTGTCTTGCTCTCTTTTTTATCTCCCTTGGAGGAATTCGCTTAGGTTATGTGAACCAGATCAGCTCCATGCCCGTACCCTCAACTGCCCAGCGTCATCCCCGAGAGAGAGCACACTGCAGGACTCACTCCATTTCTTCCTTATCTGCTGCTTTCCTTCGATTCTAGCGAATGTATATGAGACAGTTGGCCGGTGACCTGGGAGTCATCTTTCAACTTGTTACGATTAGTCTCTTAGATAACTCTCTTCAGCTCTGCTTTCTCTTCAATTTTTTTTCTCTCTGTTGCTGCCAGATTGATCTAAATCATAAAACTGATTTGTCAACCCCTTATTTAAAAGTCTTCAGGGGGTTCTGCCATTTCTTACTGCAACATTTCTCAATGGTGATGTCACTCCACTTGGCTGTGTGATAGCCAGTTGTGACTTGTGGGGTAATATTTAAAATCTAAGTTTGCCAATGGTTTGATTTTTTTTTTTTTTTTGCCCTTTCAGTAAATAGGAACAGATTTAGGATTACCCCTACAATAACATCAGTCTCGGCTGCTTGCGTTCGAAAATTTTCTTGAAACGAGAGGAGGGAGCGGAATTATGATTTCGTCCTGCCGACTCTGTCTTATTTGTGAGGCAGCTTCAAGGGACTGTTCCAGATGTGTTGTCAACAGTCGCTGCTCTTATGAGCTTTCACGACTCCCAGGGCCCTTGCTTCCCACCCCGTACCTCCCCAAAGGAGACAAAACAAGAAAAAGAAGTCTCCATTCACAGTGGTATTTTCTGTAGTTTTTCATGTTTTATGGGTAGAGAAGGGCAGTTGATTTTGTAAAAACAATGTGTGCCCACAGAGGAGAGCTCTCTTACATGTGAACACTACCAACGCCCCTCCCCTGCCCCGCAAAATGGTGAGGACCACTGGTTTCTGTGGAAGAAGGGGCCACCTTCCTGTCGTTGCTTAGAAGACCAGCTGGAATCATGCCTGTTGTTCAGGCCCATCTCTGTAATCCCACCTCACGCACTGAGCTCTCTAGACGGCAGACCACCTACACCTTTACCCGGCTGCCTGGGTCTCTCGTGACATACAGTCTGCATGTGCCTTCCCCGCCTCCTGGCATCAGCGCTGCTAGGCTGACGCAGGGCACTCTGCTCCACATTGCAGCCTGTTACCTTCATCTCTGCTTCTCAGCCCAGCTGGCCGCCGATAGGAGCCCCAAGGTGCGTGGGTAAGGAGCGAGTGCACGGATTCGCTGTTCCAACCAAACCTTACTTTGGATTTTAGAATTACAACTCGGTGCCCACCCCTCTCACAGTAAAAATGGCATCCACTTTTCCTGGACAAAGAGTGGCGTTTGACACCATTCAGTTACTTTTGTTTAGATTTGGTAAAAAAAGGAGATAAGAGGTAGGGATGGCAAATCCTGTTGTAGGGGGAGATGAATGTACTGTCCACTTCTAGCTTTTGAGATAAAAGGTATCGTGAGCTGGCTGTTTCCAAAGGAGTTTCTCGCCACAACCTTAGGGCTGTCCTTCCATGTTCAAGAACAGGAATATCTTCAGGATTCTTGAGAGAGAGGGTCCCTGTCAAGTAGGTTTTAGTTCAGTGACCTTCCCTTATAGGCCTTGATCTGGTCATCTGTTTGCTTCAACAAGTAGGGCCCAGAGCACCTTCAATTTTAGCCTCTAACATGTTCTGCCACCACCAGAGCTGAGAAAGGAAAAGAGAACTTCTTTTCTAACCCAAGTAAATAAATGTGTATATAGAGGGCTTACTGGTGTCACTTTCTTGAGGAGAGCACGTAGCTGAACTAGTTGTAAAATAATACTGGTTTTGGGCGCCTGGGTGGCTCAGATGGTTAAGCGTCCGCCTTCGGCTCAGGTCATGATCCCAGGCTCCTGGGATCGAGTCCCGCATCGGGCTCCCTGCTCAGCGGGGAGCCTGCTTCTCCCTCTGCCTCTCTCTCTCTCTGTCTCTTATGAATAAATAAAATCTTTTTTAAAAAATAATACTGTTTTTTTTTAAGATTTTATTTATTTGAGAGAGAGCAAGAGCGTGAGAGAGAGCACTAGCAGGGGGCTGAGGGAGAGGGAGAAGCAGACTCCCCCCTGAGGAGGGAGCCCAACACGGGGCTCGATCCCAGGACCCTGAGATCATGACCTGAGCCGAAGTCAGACGCTTAACTGACTGAGCCACCCAGGCACCCCTAAAATAATACTGTTTTAATTATCTTGCTATAGTTGGGGGATTGCTACCATTCATTGAGCACCCAAATGCTAAATCCTGTAGTCCACGTTAGGTATGTTACCTCCCTTAGATCCTTACAACCCCACTTGGAAGGGAACCTGTTGTGGTCTTCATTTTATAGATATGCAAACTGCAGCTCAGGTAGATTTAGTAACGGAGGACCCCAGGGATCATAAATCACAGAGCTGGAATTTGAACCCAGGTCTGATTTCAGATCCTATTTGTCCACCACCATATTGCCTCTAGAATTTGATCGTGGCCACACGTCTACTAAGTGATAGAACTCACATTTGAACACCCCTCTGCCTAAGAACCAGTTCTGAGAAAGGGATACAGAAGCGTGAGGCTCTTGCCTTCTAGAAACTTTCTGGAGAGGAGAAAGGTAAATGTGTATGAGACAGTTAATAGTACAAGATAATCTATAATTTAATTGATAAGTTACATAAGTGCTTCAGGAAAATGATTTTGTGTCTTGAGTTCAGAGGGCTATATTATAATTGCTGCCATTTCCAGTATTATATTCTTATGACTTCATATATCTATAAGGAATCTGAAAATATATCATCATAGTGTCTTTATTTCAAGAACTTATTGTGGGGCACCTGGGTGGCTCAGTCGTTAAGCTGCCTTCAGCTCAGGTCATGGTCCCAGGGTCCTGGGATCGAGCCCCGCATCAGGCTCCCTGCTCGGCAGGAACCCTGCTTCTCCCTCTCCCACTTCCCCTGCTTGTGTTCCCTCTCTTGCTGTGTCTCTCTCTGTCAGATAAATAAATAAAATATTAAAAAAAAAAAAGAACTTATTGTACTGTAATTGCATGGCATGATTAAGTGAAGAAGAGTGTCATCGAGGCTGGCATATTTCAGATCTCCGTTTTAGAAATGAATTTAACTTGAGCCTCGGGTTGTTTGGATTTATATGGAGCAACATAAGAAAGAAAAGCCTTCCAGGAGCGAAAAATCACAAGAAGGAGTCAGATTGGTAACGAGCATGCTGTGCCTGGGGAGTAGATCAGGTAGGGTAGGGTCAGATACTGGGCTGCTGTTGACCTGGGCATGAGCAGCACAAAGAATGCGGTATTAAATGAGAGAATTGTTCATTTTCCCATCGCTCACCTGTGTTTCCTTGGGGGTACTTCAGGGCACCATAGTTCTCTAGTTTCCACTGGTGCATGGGGTGCTCTGCATTATGCTTTAATGTGGAGGTCGGGGCTCACTGGACTGGAGAAGAGTCTCAGGCAGGGGTGGGGCCGGTCCTGATCACCCTCTCCGTGAGTGCATATTTCACCTGAGATAATAACTTCAGCCAGCACAGTATTCCCTGGTTGCTTTGTTCAGTGTCTGTACTGCACAGGATCCAAATCCTACCACCCTTTCTTGCTTTGAGAGTCGAAAACCTGGCAAGTCGGCTCATCTTCCAGGCCCCTGCAGAAGCTCCTATCAAGCCAATAGCTCGCCTGCCAGCCAGCAGGGCAAAAGGAATGACGTGGCCCTTAGCCCACCCCCCAACCTCAGGTTGAAAGTCGCCCCTTAATGATGGACATCCTCTTCCCTTCAGCACTGCCATGATTACTCTTTCATGTTTTAAATGTGATCTGTGTTAACACGGTATTCCATATGCAAGCTAAAGCTCATGGCATTGAAAGACTGATTCCTTAATTTCCCTGCCCGTCTCTTGCCTATCAGCCCAGCGGTAAGCACTGCTGACTCCTTTTCCTGTCTCTTCTAGTGTTTGCCTCTGTATTTTACAAATAATGTCTACATCGCTGTTTGATGATTGATTCCAGATCTCTTTTGACTTCTTGTTGAATAGGATTTAACTCTCGGGCACCTGGATGGCTCAGTCAGTTAAGCGTCTGCCTTTAGTTTGGGTTGTGATCTCAGGGTCCTGGGATGGAGCCCCACTTTGGGCTACCTGCTCCTCGGGGAGCCTGCTTCCCCCTGATCCTGCATGCTCTCTCTCTCTCTCTCTCAAATAAATAAATAAAATCTTAAAAAAAGAAAAAAAAGATTTAACTCTCATCCTCCTCCTCATGTTCCCCACTTCCTTTGTCCTCTTCATACCATCATATCGGATTTTCTCGTGCCGTCATCAGTCAGTGTTTACTTTTTTTTTTTTTTTAGTCAGTGTTTACTTTTGAGTTGAGTATTGGTCAGTGTAGAGCTCTATGATATACATTCTCTTGTATGGTGTTTGGTGTTTGATTTTTTTTCCCAGCAAACATTTGCCTTGCTCTTTCAGCTGCCAAGTTTTTATCTGTTACCTAGGTCCCCATCCTTTCTATGTGGCTATTAGATCTGTCAACCACCTACCAATATTATTTTCCAAGTGTTTGGCTCTGTCAGGTCATCTGTCAGTTCTCTTTCTTTCCTAGGGCTTCTCCTTCCCCTGCCCCAGGGTGGACGAGGTGCACACAGCCATCATCCTGGCTACTGGTTTCATTTTAACGTACCTCGCCTTGTTAGGATGCGGGAGCCAGCAAGCAGACTTCTGGTGCAATTTACCTCATGCCTCTTACTGACCCCCTGTTTTGGACCCCCAAATCTCCAGGGATGGTTCTTTGAGAATCTGATGAAAGCTCTGAGCACTCTTCCCAGGAAAATAGTTGCACAAACACAAAATTTGGCATGTCATTTTGTGAATGTCTGAAAACACATATGTAACTTACATATAATACTTTGGGGGATGTAATCTTAGCAACTGTAGAGTTCAAATAAGCCTTTAGTGCCTAAGCTCTAATAGTATAAGTCCAACTCTATCATACCCAAAAATATCCTATTTTTACCAATAAATAGTTCTTTTCTCTTGAGCATTTTATCATTTCTTAGTATTTGATGGAATGAAATTTTAATCCCTTGTGGATGTATGGCCAGCTGGAATCACTTCTCTGTTACATTTTGCAACCTTTGATGTTAATTTATTTCTCCCTCCAACTGTTCTTTATATTGATGTAGCTGGGAAAATGAAGTTTGCTCTGGTAACACTCTGAGTATTTGTTGAGTTGAACTGAAATGATTGAGGAGCTGCCTTCCCACAAGCACACTGTAACCTAGCACGATAACTCCCAATTAAAGAGACACTACAGACAGATTCTAATCTTCCTAATTAACAGCTGCCTTCTGGGGTCACTGGCAAGAGGGATTTTTCTGTCTGCAAGGAAGAAAGTTACACTATCACACAGTCACTCTGTTAAGCTCCTATTAAGACAAACTCCAAGGGACTGTATGTACTTAGATTAGAATTTCATTGTATTGAATATTGCTTGAAGTAAAGTGGTCTGTGGCTGAGATCTGTAATGTGCCTGTGTTTGCCTACTCATTGAGTAGCTGCCGCATACCAGACAGTGACTTTAGTTTGAAGTAGGATGTGACCTATGTTCTTAGTCCTCAGAGATTATTTTTTAGCCATTCATTGTGAGTGACTAAATTTTGAAAAGTGAAAGATGGAGTTTGACTAAATGCCAACTTTTAAAAATGTCAAAATAATTGGATTTCCACCAGTTTTGTTATATGGCACATTAATTGGCATGTTCTATCTTAATTGAGTTGTTTTCTCAGATTTCCAAGTACTTCATTGATCTTAGTAGAAGAGGACAATAGGGAGTGTTTTTAGTCAGTATCGACAGACTGAAATAGAAAAAGTATGGCGGCTTATGTCACCAGCCCTTCCTTGAAATCGTCAATAATATTACCATCATTTAGATTTAAAAAAAAGAAGACGCTGTCGCTTGAGAATGTGAAACTGATTCTGTTTGGACAACTTTCAGTGAAAAGAGCGTGAGGTACCGGGTGAAGACTGTTCTTCAGTCAGCTTTTAGTATGTGGTGGTGAGAAAGCAAAGACAGGCGAGGCTCTCACAAGCCCTGGTTAAAGGACAGACTCATCACCAGGCATCTTGACTTGGTAAAGGGTCCAAGGCTATAGAATATTTGAGACAAAAGGCCAACATTGGGATGTTAAAATACCGATGTAAAGTGAAACTTTAAAACAAGTTTGAAGGGGCACCTGGGTGGCTCAGTCGGTTAAGCGTCTGCCCTCAGCTCTGGTCATGATCCCAGGGTCCTGGGATGGAGCCCGGCGTCGGGCTCCCTGCTCAGTGGGGAGCCTGCTTCTCCCTCTCCCTCTGCCCCTCCCCCCTGCTTATGCTCCCTCTCTCTCTCTCTCAAATAAATAAATAAAATATTTTTATAAATAAATAAAAGAAGTTTGAAGATAAATCGTAAGAAACAGTAACAAACTAACTCAATGTGAAAGCAAGTCTATTTTGACAAACAAAAGGCAAAGTTACAGTATTTTTTTTCTTTTTAAAAAAAAAAGTCATGTTTAATCTTCTGTGTACATTTTGTAGAATCTGAGTGTTGTATTTTGTTCAGGAAAGAGAATAAATTGGATGCAGTGGCTGATTTCAGTCCCTTTTAAGTAGCTCCGCTGTGTTTTAGGATAATCTCTCCAAGGATAATGATAGATTTAATGAGGCTGAGGAGCATAATGCTGAAGCTCGGTCATGCAAAATTTAATATTTCTAGCATCGATCATAGCTGTTGCCACTGGTTAGAAGTTACCGTATCTCATGTGCACACAGGCATGCACACACCAGTGTGCAGACGCAGGGAGGGGAGCAGTGGCTTTTTTGTAGAGAATACGCTTTTCTCCCCGGTCAGGCTGAGACCCTCATGGAGAGGCTGCTGCCAGATGCTGGGTAAAGCGCCTTCAGGTGGAAGACAGGGCCGGGTTCATGCTCTGACCCTCACCACTCTGTCATCAGGGTCCCAGCGGGTGCTCTGCCTTCAGGCTTCCCTCCCTTTGCCTGTGCACTTACCTGTCTACCTGAAGTGCCTCCTCTTCTCTCTGGGCCTGATCCCTCTTCCCGAGACGCCTGACGTTCTCCCTGTGTGTTCTTCTCTGACACCTTGTTCACACCCATGCATTGATCATGCCCCATTTTACTGGCTTCACCTCCAGTCCTCTGTTAATTATTCCTTATGAAACCTTCTCTGTTCAAGTGACTGGGTGGTTTCTGTCTCCTAATTGGACCCTCACCAGTGTCAGCGTCCCCTGCCTGGAACGTCGAATGCACATACAGAATCGCCCAGGCCCCGCCCAGGGGATGCCTCACTCATTCATTCCACCAACATCTGAGCTCCTACTGTCGGATAGGCACTGGGCCCAACTCCGGGGTTAAGTAAGACCGGGCTTGAGCCCAACAGGAGCTCTGAGGCTAGGAGAAGAGAAGAATAAGTCGTCAAGTGTGTCGAATTAGAGAGGTAGGAGTGTGTGTGTGTCTGTGATATTGTTGGGGGAATAGAATAAAACAGAAAACTTAAAAAGAAAATTTGAGTGTTGTGCCTCTGGGAGCTGAAAGGATAAATAAATGAAAATGCAAGAAATTGATAAATATTTACTGCTTTCAGTGTAAGTGATGCCCATAATTTTGTTTTGTTCTTTTCCATTTGTGAATGTTCTTTCTCTTTGCACAAAGCACTTGAGGTGGGTAAGGTTTTCATTCATCTCATCTCTGTTCCTAAGGGCAGGAACTGTCCTTTATCTTAATCACCTTGTACCCATAATGCCTCTCATCTAGTAGGTGCATAATAAATGGTAGATGACTGAAGAAAGGCTAACTATATTGAGTTCATATTCCCTGGCTTGTTTTTTACTCCAAATCAGTGTTTTCTTATGTTGACAGTTCAGGAACCATTCCAAGCACTTGTTTTTGGGCTGGAGGTGTGAACAGGAAGGGTCAATCAACTCGAGTGCTTGTTCTCGTTTGTTCCTCTTCAGCCATTTACAGATAATATCGACCATCTCAGGTGTGCGTCAAGCAGTGTTAAGTACTTTGTAGACCTCTAATTCTCTGGTATCGCTGTATGACAGGTGTAGAAATTGAGGTTAAGTAAGTTACTCAAGGCTACGCTGAGAAAATGTGGCCGATGTCACCATGAGTGGTTCCCGTGGTCAGTCAGGTGCCCGCCCTGCTCATGTGCACACGTAGACATCACCCAGAAGCCTTTTTTCCTCTCGAGAGACACAGTCGCCTCCTTCCTAGTCCTAGAGACACAGCCCTGTGGCCCTCCAGGCACCTTGACGTCCAGGCACATGGGAACAGGGGTTGGGAAACCTGGAAAGGGCCAAAAATCTCTTCCCATCTTCTCATCGAAGTGTAGCCACTTGCTGGCGAGTTGAAATTTGGCCCGGGTGATGGCCAATGTTTCTTTGCATGAAAGGTCCGTTGAAGTGAAAGCTCAGGGGGAATGTCTGTGCACTTTTATTACACACTAACCCTCGTCCGCTCTGTTGCTTCCCAGGTGCTGTTACCTCCATACGATGACGCTGCTGTGAACAGCACTGCTAAGGAGCCGCCACCACCTTACGTGTCCGCCTGAGCCCGCGAGTGGGGGGCCCGAGAACAGCAGCTTGATTTCCAGACGTCAGAGCGATAGTTCTTTCTTTGCACTTCTGGGATGAGCTCTCTGAGCTTATTTGTTGCTGAAATGCTCCAGTTTTTAAATGTAGATGTTAAGTTGAAACACTCTTTAGTTTTAAGCATACGCTTCGCTAGAGCACGGCGATAGACTCACTGTAGAGTTCTCTGTGTGGGGCGGGGGGGGGCGCAGTGGGCTTCCCTTGTCTTCCCAGGGGTTCCCTAGGCATTGAACCTTCCCAGCAATCTGGATGAGCCCGGAGTCAGAGAAGTCTGGTTTTGTCCCTCCTGGGCCTCGGAGTCAGGGAATTCATCACATTTTTCCCCTGTGTTCCCTCTTATCTCTTTTGGAAAGTGTAAAATAAAATCAAAATTAGAGAATGCTTTTCTTAAGCCATTCCAGTATTTGAACAAACCCTTCAAACCTTACAGAACAGGCATATCAATTGTGTGATCATTGCTCTAATTAGGGAAATAGGAGTCCATATCTATATAAATAAAACAAGAATTTCCTTAAGATTCTTTATGACTTAAATTCAATGACAGTTTGTATTTGCTGTTCAAGGATTTTGTCCATGGGCAGAATTGAGACCCTTCCACAATCCCAGGCGGTGACCGCGGCCACTCTCCGACGGCTGGTCTTGAACGCCCCGTGTCTGGGGTCACGGGGTGGCGTGTGTCACCTGTGTTATAGTGGTGGAGCGGATGCGTTTAGTACCGCTTGGTACTCTCTTCCTCCCGGTTTCCCATGCCCACCCAGGACCCTTTTCACTAAGGATTTGTGTAAGAGTATGAAAAAAGGTCTTCTTCTCTCCCTGCAAGGCGCATCCTACCATTTTGAAATTCTGAGTATGCTCAGACACCTGTTCAAATGTAAAACGGTCTTCAGAAAGGTGAGGAGGGGTGCTTTTCTTGTGGAATGCTCTTATCTCGCCTACCTGAATTTCAAGGAACTTTCATATATTCACATGGTCAAAAGTCACAGCTCTCCTGTCTGTTCATTGTTGAGCGTGCTGTAAATGAAGGCTTTGCAATTAAAGTGAGATTTGCCCACATCTGAGAACGTAACCTTGTGACTCTGTGATCATGCCTGGGGACCCTTCTCACCCACATGTGGCCATGCAGACACAGAGTTTGGCCCAAGGAGGCAGCTTTACAGCTTGTTTCACACATATGTGTATATAGACATTTTTTTCTATTTCAGTGCTGATAAAATCAGAGCGTCTTAGGCCAAGAGAAATGGAGCCGAACAGACGCGAGCTTCCAACATTCCTAAACCCCACCCCTGCCAAGCTCTGTGTGCTCAGCTGTTTTGCATACGGTTGCTTTATGTCCTCGGTGTGCTTTTAATAAGCGTTCGGATTTTACTCCATTCCAAGGGAGATTAAATAAGGGAGGTAGGAGGGGGGGATTTTTATCCCTGAGAATCAGCCTCAGTGATTTCTTTTGGTATACCTCATTAGTATTCTTTATAAACTCAACCTAGGAAATTCTCTTCCTGGAAGCTTTGTGCCCATAAGATTCACAGTAAGTTAATCATATTAAAAGGTGTTAGGAATGGAAGAGGCCTCTCGGACAGTTTCACTGATCTCTGGAAGGCATCACAGTTGCTTGCGTGGACCTCCCTGTGATTTTCCAGCCCTCTAATAATTTTTGTGGTATGAAAAATGGCACATGGTTAAGTAGAAGTGCTGATTTTGAGTCTGTGTGGCGTCCTCCGAGGCACTGTTGTGCATGTAATGCTCAGACCACACCACAGACACCAGAATACCCCTTAATTCTCAGGGGTCCCATCTGGAACTGGCGAAGCGGCCTTTCCTAACCTCTACAGCATAACCCGGGCTGTGCGCGAAAGCCGCCTCCATAGTTAGAGTAACGGACTGTCCTCTCAACTCCACCCACGGGGAGGTTGTGATGTGTGGGTTAAAATGACCCTGCAGGGCCCATTCCATGACTCAGCAATTCACTGTCTTTATCTCATCACTAATCCAATTAAATACCTCTCTTAAATGTATTTTAAATCCAGCTTTAATATCTGACCCCTTTCTCCCCTATTTTGCCATCTGCAGTCATTCCCTCACTTGTCCCCGTGCCTGTACTCCTCTTGGTCACTTTACTGATGAGAGCACCTCAGGCTTTTTCATCTTGACCACCCTCCCAAGATCCTTATGACCCGATCTTGGGTATTCAGCCAAGTGCCTGAAGGTGTGCAAATGGACCCACCAAGTGGCAGCCCATGTAGGAGAGTTTTAAGTGTGTTCTCTGGGCCAGAGGGAACAGGAAGCTGACACCTTTTGGCTTAGATGTGGTCTGTCCACCCTAGGAACCGAGCTTCCATTGAACCAGCTGGTCAGATTTCCAGAATGCCCAGCCATATGGAAGAGTTTTAAGGCCAACAGACTTGCCCACCCCTTCCTGTACCTTCTTCCAACACAAACCTCATGTACAGTATCTCCTCCAAGTCTGGTGTCCTTGTCCCTGCCCCCACCCTGTCTTATTGTTCTCTGAGAATGCAGGAAACATTCCCCCCTTCCCGTCCTTTTTTGCCCCACCCTGCCTTTTTTTTAATTACTCTGTTCTGGCCCTAAATATTTGTTTAGTTTGACTGCTTACCCAAACCACTCCTCGTTTCATGTGTCTTTTCTCTCTCAGTTCGTTAACAGTGCTTCTTGGTAATGATCTCACTAGACCATCTGTATAGACATGTCACTATTAGAGTTGTTTTCTCCATAGAGGGATGCATTGTATTTGAAATAGTCATCCTTTGAGAATAAAATCCTGCTGTGCAAACGGAGCTTTTCTGATCAAGGAAAACCAATGACACTGTAAAAATATTTCCATTTCTTGAAGAAGATGTGCAGTTTTTGCAACCCATTTAGAAACCGACTTAAATATCATTAAATAATATTGCTGCTGGTTATGTAGGCAGTCTCTAATCTTCGGGAGGGGAGAGGGCAGGTGTCTTTGCCAGAGGATCAAAAGAATCATGCAAAGGGACTGCCAGCCTCAAGTGCAGGCTCAGCCCTCCCAGGGCTCCCCACTTTCAGACCTAACATGCACCAAACACAGTGCCTAGAGCTGTATAAAATGGGTCTTCTGGCAGCTCGGACTGAAAGGGAAGGAAAAAGGAGGCTTTGCAAGGTTGTCTCCATACCCATGGAATTCACTTAAAAGTGTCTCTGCACACTGGCCAAGTTTTCTGCCAAATGACTCTGGAGTATGGAAGCCAACCAGATCGGTGACCTGCCCAGAAGCCCACGCATGCCTCTTGGTGACTATAGCACCCAGACATCAGAAGAGAGAAGCTGTCATTGGCCAACCCAGAAAAAATTACATCAAGGCAAAAGCCTCAGCACTATCCATGCATCGATGTGATCCTAATTAGCAAGAACAGCTGCTGCTTCAGAATGGGGAGTTTGGCTTAAAACAGCGTAATGGACTCAAGTGTGTTTGTTTCATCCCAGCTAAAACTTAACACATGCTTTTTAAAAAGTCATTTACAGTACAGACGCAGTTTTTATTTATTAAGTAAGCGTACTAAGATGGGAACCTCTTCAACTCAGCAAATAAAATTATAACATGTATTCCTTGGTCTATGCCAAGATGCCCAGGGTCTGTTGCTGCAACAGAGCAAAGCGAGTTTGGAAGAGAACTGGATGAGCCCAGGTGGATTGCGCGTGGTTAGCCAGCATGTAGGGTTTGAGCCGCAGTTCTCTCAGGAAGGGCCCAGACTGAACGTGTCTTCATCTTGTCTGCTACTTGCTAGTCCCACAGCTGGGGTGGTGGCATCGCAACTCCCCCCATGCCTACTCAGAACTTGAAAAGTCGTAAGCTCCGGATTCCTGGGATCCTAGATTTGGGACATCGAAACTAAAGAGCCGGTAACGCTTCCACCTGTGGTCTCCACCTGAAGAAACCCCCAGCTGTGGGAAGACAAGGGAACAATGGATCTGCTCTCTGTGCCACCAGCCACAGCACAAAGGACCCTGTGTCCTGTGTGGTGAAGATGCCCCTCTGACCCTGATTGGTGGCCTTTGTGAGATGTGGCTTTTCACCTAGTATTCATATTAGCTAAAGGAATGTATTTGTAATTATTCTTTGTCACTATTTTACTTTCACTGGAAGTTGCTTTAGTTCTTTGAAATTTAGGCCTTTTTAAATTACATTTATCTTTCCTACGTAGAGCTCCCTTCAATAAATAATAAGAGCAGCTCTAACCCTGCTTTTATCCTGCTCTCAGTTTTCTCTATCTCGATGATTTATTGACATGTCCTATTCATTGTGCCCAAAATGGGAAATTGGCCTCCCTTTCCTCAAATCTGCTCCTGTTGACTTGTGTTTCAGCTGGTGGCCTCCCCATCGTCCCAGTCATGCCACTTGGAGATAAATCATAGGTCCTCTGCCTTGTTCCTCTTTCCCCCTTTCTTTCCCCATATCTGTTCAGTCTCCAGCCCTGTGACTTCCACCTTTAGATCAGGTGGAATGACATTTACCATTTACTGAGCCCTTCCGATGTGCCAACCATTGTGCTAAGCCCTTAATACATATGAGCTTCATCTGCATTGTACAGATGAGGAAATGAGGCTTCTAAAGGAAGAGAACTGGTCCCAAGTCACACCAGTTATTGGCAGAGCCAGGCTTTAAATGCCAATTGAGTCCTTGTAAGTGGGTGTTGTGTATCTTTAAGACATCTAGAATCCCAGAATTCTGTACATGCCTCTCACTTCTTACCAACAACTGCTGACTGATTGAAAGGAATACATCCCAATAAGGCAAGCATGTCATGCAAAGCCATGTGAACTTTGTAAACTTGGGGTGGATCTTTATCTTGAAGTTTGCATTACATAAGTAAAACTGTCAGTTTCCTATTTGATTAGACTGGAAAGTGTTCTGCAAATATCAGCTTTTAATTCTTATTATAAAGAATTGATTCAGGCAGGAAGAAAGATCAGATGCAGTGGGACTTTCAGAGTGGTTAATTGTTTGAAGTGAGCAATTGCTTTTGAGGAAATTAGGCACCATTTTTAAACTGCACTGATTTATCTTTGTTGAGGAAAATATGCATATTAAGATTTCAGGAAGGGGCACCCGGGTGGCGCAGTCCGTTAAGCGTCTGACTCTTGGTTTTGGCTCAGATGGTGATCTCAGCGTTGTGAGATCGAGCCCCAGGTCAGGCTCCCCGCTCAGTGGAGTCTGCTTGAGATTCTCTCTCCCTCACCCTCTGCCCCCCACCCCGCCTAAAAATAAACAAATACATCTGAATAAAAAAGATTTCAGGCATTCTAACTCAGACTAGTATGCAAGTAAGTAGAACAGTGTTGTCATTGGTTTGTACTGTCTTGGAGGAACAGTTGGAGGCCTTGAGACTCACCTTCCTTCCCTGCCCCTGCCCCAGGCAGCTTGTGTCAATGTGTCTATTTTCACGCCTCAAAGGAGAAGGAGACAGAATAGAGCAGTCCTTTCCCTTGGGGCTGTAGGCTTTCTTCTGTCCTATGAACTTAATGTGCTCTATCATCTGCATCCCTGAGAGCCAGCTTCCTTAAACGTCTTCACAGTGAATCCAGGTATGGGGCACCAGGAAACACTGTAAACTTGTGGGCTTTTAAAAAATAACATAAGTAATGTATTGTAAGAAAAAAACAAAATAAAGCCAACAATTAATCCTTGGGACCTCAACTTAAAAAACTCCCTTCTGGAAGCTTTTATGACCCACTAGTCTGGGAAGTATTCATTTTACAATCCTCCGTAGCGTATCCAGTGACCCAGTCAACGCACATCTTACACTCTATGGTTCCTGTTGCTTTTCTTCTCTTTTTTTTAATTCTGAATTAACCTCTTTTTTAAAAGATTTGATTGATTTTATTTATTTATTTTTTAAAAAAGATTTTATTTATTTATTTGACAGAGAAAGACCGCAAGAGAGGGAACACAAGCAGGGGGAGTGGGAGAGGGAGAAGCAGACTTCCCGCTGAGCAGGGAACCCGATGTGGGATTTGATCCCAGGACCCTGGGATCATGACCTGAGCCGAAGGCAGACGCTTAACAACTGAGCCACCCAGGAGCCCTGATTGATTGATTTTAGAGAGAGCAAGAGAGAGAGAGAGCATGTGTGCATGATCGAGGGGGAGGGGCAGAGGGAAAGGGAGAAAATCTCAACAGAATTCGCACTGAGCACAGAGCCTGACTGACAAGGGGCTCATTCTCACAACCACGGAGAGTTGGCCGCTTAAATGACTGAGCCACCCAGGCGCCCCTTCTCTTGTTTTCCTTGTCTGTAATTCTCTAGTAGATAAGAAAACTCATAGAGTCTTTGTCTATCTTCCGTAGGGTTCTGTCTTCACTGCCTGGCACTTGTCTGGCAAATAGAAGGAACTCACAAATAGTTACTAGAATAAGAATAAAACAAGCATATGAGAGAAATTAAAAACACCTGTAATCCCACCCATGGCGATTGTGGCAAATTCTTTTTTTTTTTTAAGATTTTATTTATTTATTTATTTGAAAGAGAGCGAGAGAGCACAAGCTCAGGGAACGGCAGGCAGAGGGAGAGGGAGAAAGAGGCTCCCTGCAGAGCAGGGAGCCCGATGCGGGGCTCCATCCCAGGACCCTGGGATCATGACCTGAGCTGAAGGCAGACTCTTAACCGACTGAGCCACCCAGGCGCCCCAATTGTGACAAATTCTTAAGAACAGCTCAGTGGGGCCCAAGCTCCACAGAGATCACTTCTCCCGGAAGAGCCCACTGGGAAAACATGTCATTTCTATTGACCATGCGAGGAAACAAAGAGAGGGTCACTCCTCCAGAAAACCCTACCAATGCAACAACAGCTGTAGTGTGTAATTTGGGGGGTGGGCATCCTGACTTCTAGGAAAAAGTTGTAAAGGTGATAGGTAAAAAACAGCAACACAGTAATCAAAGGCTTGATCTCTGAAGGAAGATTAAAGAGCAGCTAAGACGAGAGGCTAGCTAATGCTCTACTTCAATTTGAAATCAAAAGAAAACAGCATTCTTAGCTCACACTATTCTTGAGATCAAGTTCCTTTTATATGTGAGCTGAATTCAGGGGGGCTCTGAATGACAAGTTAAATTGCTAGATGTGCCTCTCCCTCAGAACTTCCTTTCCCCTTCCCAGGAGATCAGTGTATTGTTAAAGCACTCAGTGACCAAATCTGAGACCCTACGGAGTTCTGAGGCCTTGGGTATACAGGGCAAAATTCTGAACCGATACTACGCCACCAAAGTACAGTTGATGTGTTCATCCACTTCCTGGGCTCTTGAGATTTAAACAAAACTCCTGAAAGACTATGTGTGATAAAGCATGTTTGCCTTTCATCCTTTCAAGAATATCACAAGATTCTTCTAGTAAAGCCATGTGAATTTCCCTGTGGTTTGGGGGGGACCATAGTAGACGAGTACAAAAGTCCTCACCAGTAGGTGAGTCCGGCAGTGGAAAGCAAGAGCCAGAGAATAATCAGAAAAAACAGGCGAGGAAGCTGAGGAGTGAAACAAGAAGCCATTCCTGCCTACATGGGAGAGACCTGGTTCCAGGAAAAAGAGCATTCAAAACAGGGAGTGCAAATGAAGAAGAGAAGCAGTCTGGTTCAAAAAGAGACCAAAATGTTTGCATGGAGACTCAGAATTAAAATGAGTCCCATACACCAAAGTGTTATTAATATGTAACTCACATGCCATACAATTCACTGATCCAAAGGCTGCAATTTAATGGTAGTTAATATTATTCAGAGATGTACAATCATCCCCACAATCAATTTTAGAACATTTTCAGTACCCCCAAAAGGATCTCCATACCCATAAAAGGTCACTCCCCATCCCCAACCTTCCCAGCTCAAGGCAATTTATTTCTCTCTAATGGTTCTGCCTATTCTGGACCTAGAATCATGCAGCCAGTGGTCTTTGGTGACTGGCTCTTAACACTTGGCATGTTTTCAAGGTTTATTCATTTTGCAGCTTGTATCAGTCTCTCATTCCTTTGTATTGCAGAATGACATTCATTTTACTTATCCGTTCATCACTTGGTGGGTTGTTTCCACTTTTTTTTTTTTTTTTAAGATTTTATTTATTTATTTGACAGAGAGAGAGAGAGAGCGTGCGCACAAGCAGGGGAAGCGGCAGAGGGAGAGGGAGAAGCAGACTCCCCACTGAGCAGGGAGCCCGACGTGGGACTTGATCCCAGGACTCTGGGATCATGACCTGAGCCGAAGGCAGATGCTTAACTGACTGAGCCACCCAGGCGCCCCGGATTGTTTCCACTTTTTGCCTATTATGGATTATTCTGTGATGAACATTTTTGTACAAGATTTTGTGTAGGCATATGTTTTCATTTCTCTTGGGTATATACTTAGGAGTAGAATGACCGGGTTATGTGATAACTGTATGTTTAACTTTCTGAGAAGCTGCCCAAATGTTTTCCATGGTGGCTGCCCCACTTTATATTCCCACCAGCAACATACAAGGGTTCCAATTTCTCCACATCCTCACCAACACTTGTTATTTCCCATCTTTTTTCATGTGCATTTGAGAAAAATGTGAAGTCAGCCATTGTTTCTTCACATGAGTTTTCTGCTTCTTTCTCTCTCTTTTCTCCTTCTGGGACCCCTATAATGGGAATGTTATTCCACTCGATGTTATCCCATAGTTCCCCTAAATGATCTTAATTTTTCAAATTCTCTTTTCTTTTTGCTGCTCTGTTTGGGTGAGTTACACTGCCCTGTCTTCTAGATTGCTGATCCTTTCTTCTTCATCCAGTCTGCTGTTGAGCACCTCTAGTGTATTTTCAGTTCAGTTATTGTATTCTTCTGCTCTGTGACTTCTGTTCGGTAGTTTCTTATATTTTCTCTTTGTTGAAGTTCTCATTGTGTTCATGCATTCTTCTCCCAGGCTTGGTGAGCATCTTTATGACCATTATTTTGAGCTCTTTATCAGGTAAATTACTTATTTCTGTTTCATTAAGGTTTTTTTCTGAAGTTGTATCTTTTTCTTTCATTTATAACACATTCCTCTGTTTCCTCATTGTGCTTGACTCTCTGTGTTTGTTTTTGTATATTAGATGAAACAACCACCTCTCCATCTTGAAGGAGTGGTCTTGTGTAGGAGATGAAACTTATTGTTGAACCTTGCCCTAGCTTTTGGTTGTCTCTTAAAACTTTGTGATTGTCTAAGCAGCCTGATTTATTCTTGATAGGTCCCAGTTGTTAAGACAATGCCAAGACCTGTGAGTGTTCCAGAGGGAGAGATCTCCCTCAGCACCTAGTTTCGGTTTGCTTGGAAGCTGGTCCCTCAGGCAGCAGCTTTTAAGATACGCATATATATACAGACTTATGAGACCAGGATTGTAAACTCTGCTGGCCTCCAGCCCAGGTGATCTGGAGGTGCTCCCTTGGTGACAGTTGCAAAAACTGGGGTTCCAGACAAGTGTATAAGCTGTTTGCTGGGTGGTACAGACAAGCTATAGTGAGGCCAAGGGAGAGTGTCCCCCCAGCCTACATTCCCTGAGAGTGCTTCCATAGCCTCTAGAAGTGTGGTAAACCTGAAGCCTGCCCTATGGGCTGAAGTTCCAGGACAAGTAAATAGGCCTTTTTCACAGGAAGAATGGGGTGTGTTTCAGTCTGCTTTCTGTGCAGTACCCTGGGGCGGTAGCCTGCCAAGAACTGTGTCTCTCATTGTTTCGTGGCAGGGCCATGGGAACGGGGCTGGTGCAGGGGCAGGCGCTGGCCTGCAGGTTTCGGTAGAACCGCTTGCCAGTCCTTTTTATTACAGTCATTCTGGTGGGTGTGAAGTGATGTCTTGTGGTTTTGATTTGCATTTCTCTAATGGCAAATTATATTGAGCATCTTTTCACTTGCATATTGACCATTTGAATACCTTCTTTGCCAAAATGTCTATTCAGAAATTTTGACCATTTATAAATTGGGCTGTATTTTTATTATTAAATTGTAAGAGTCCTTTATATATTCTAGCTACAAGTCTCCTATCAGTCTATGATTTGCAAAAGATTTTCCCCATTCTGTGGATTGTCTTTTCTTGATGGTGTCCACTGAGGCACAAAAGCTTTTAATTTTGATGAATTCCAATTTATCTATTTTTTCTTTTGTAATTTATGCTTTTGGAGTCCTGTGATCAGTGATTACAACTTGCTGCAAGCTCAGATGATGGTTAGCATTTTTTAGTAATAAAATCTTTCTAAATTAAGTTATGTACATTTTTTAGACATAATGTGAATTAACAAGTCAGGACACAGCAGATGTTGGCGAGGATGCAGAGAATGGGGAACCCCCTTACACTGTTGGCGGGAATGCAAACTGGTGCAGCCAGTCTGGAAAACAGTATGGAGGCTCCTCAAAAAGTTAAAAATAGAGCTACGACCCAACAATTGCACTACTAGGTATTTATCCAAAGAATACAAACATAGTGATTCAAAGGGGCACCTGCACCCTGATTTTTTTTAAAAGATTTTATTTATTCATTTGACAGAGAAGAGAGAGCACAAGCAGGGGGAGCGGCAGGTAGAGGGAGAGGGAGAAGTAGGCTCCCTGCCGAGCAGAGAGCCCAATGTGGGGCTCGATTCCAAGACCCTGGGATCACGACCTGAGCCGAAGGCAGACACTTAACTGACTGAGCCACCCAGGTGCCCCGCACCCTGATGTTTATAGCAGCAATGTCCACGATAGCCAAACTATGAAGAAAGCCCAGATGTCCATCAAGAGATGAATGGATAAAGAAGATGTGGTATATATATACAATGGAATACTACTCAGCCATCAAAAAGAGTGATATCTTGCCATTTGCAAAGACATGGATAGAACTAGAGGGTATTATGCTAAGCGAAATAAGTCAGAGAAAGACAAATACCGTATGATTTCACTGATATGTGGAATTTAAGAAACAAAACAGAGGATCATAGGGGAAGAGAAGAAAAAATAAAACAAGATGAAACCAGAGAGGGAGACAAACCATAAGAGACTCTTAATCAAAGGAAACAAACTGAGGGTTGCTGGAGGGGAGGGGGACGGGGGATGGGGTAACTGGGTGATGGGCATTAAGGAGGGCACGTGATGTAATGAGCACTGGGTATTATATGCAACTGATGAATCACTATATTCTACCCCTGAAACTAATAATACACTATATGTTACTTAAATTGAATTTAAATAAAATTTTTTTAAAAAATGTAATTTTTTTTTAAAGATTTTATTTATTTATTTATTTGACAGAGAGAGACACAGCGAGAGAGGGAACACAAGCAGGGGGAGTGGGAGAGGGAGAAGCAGGCCTCCCGTCAAGCAGGGAGCCCGATGCGGGGCTCGATCCCAGGACCCTGGGATCATGACCTGAGTCAAAGGGAGACACTTAACGACTGAGCCACCCAGGTGCCCCTAAAAATGTAATTTTTATATGCACTGGGAAAACAAAAAATTCACTCGACTCCTTTTATTGTAATCCTTGCTTTATTGCACCGATCTGGAATCAAACTCACAGTATCTCTGAGGTATGCCTGTAATTGATTTTCAGAAATGGTTCTGACAATATTCTTCTGCCCCCAGGCATAGGCTGGAGCTAAAGGTGAAGCCGTGCTAGGCAGGGCTCTCTCATTAGGCCTGGCCAGGGATGCTGAGGTGTCTTAGACATTTTGCTCTAAGAAAATTTTCAACTCTAAAATTTTGGTTATTGCATCCTCTTCTCAACCTCTTTCTCTTCACATACAGTACACATATAGCCAGTAATGTTCTGGCACTTTCTGTACCGGGGAATTGCTTTGTCAATTCTTGTTTAAAATGAGTCAAGACATTTCCATTGCTTCTTTTCAAAGACTGCTCTCCCAATGAAATTGTTCACTTTATTTCACTACATCTTATTTTTCTCCATCTTGTGATTTATTGCAGCTCTCCGTGGTGCATTGCCTTATTCTTTTCCACTGGACTATCTGTAGTGTTTCCCTTTCTGTTGAACCCCAGTAATAACCACATCCCAGTTATTTTCTTCAGCAAGAAAGAACATGGAAAAGTCCTAACTTCTGATATTTTTGTTATTCTTGAGTCACCATTTTTGAGCTCTGCCAGCATCCTGGAGGATTTTGTAGGGCAGATACACATAGTCATTGCCTGAGTATCGTGCAGTCTGATTTCACACCGGGCAACCAATGTAGACATCAATTTATTGATGGCATTGAGAGAAGGTAGTCAGTTGTATGTCACTGGTATGAGGCTATTGGCTTTTTTAAAAAAATTGCATTTATTTATTTGAGAGAGAGAGATCACGAGTCGGGTGAGGGGCACAGGGAGAAGAAGGCTCCCCCCTGAGCAGGGAGCCTGATGCAGGGCTCCATCCTGGGACGCTGGGATCATGACCTGAGCTGAAGGCAGACGCTTAATTTTTAACTGCTTAACCGACTCAGCAACCCAGGCGCCCTGAGGCTATTGGCCTCTAATGGCAGACCACTTTGTACCCATTCCTAGGTTTAAGGATGAAAGAAGCAGTGGAGTGATGCTGCCATGCTTAGCAGGTCCATCCTCTGCTCGAAAGGGGAAACCAGTTTCCAGGAAGACAGGCAGTGTTTTAGCCTTGCCAATATCCAAGAAAACAAGTCAGATTTCCACTCACTCTTGCCTATGCATTGAAACTCCCCACTCCCTGCTATTATCTCATTTTTGATAGGTAGCCTCATCAACCTGATTTCCCAAACATTACAAGGTTCTGAACTCCAGGTTCAGGCCATGACAGCCCAGTCCCTTCCACTGCATGGCATAGGGCAATATCTGAAAACAAGCAGAAGGCCTGGTCCCTGCCCTCAGGAGCAAATGGCCCAAGTTCAAGATCACATACAAACATCTGAGTCTTCTTTGAATGGTATATTATTTTCCTAAATAAAATTTTGACTTGCTATAGTTTTTTCCTGATCACTTTCATCTTGTCTTTCCAAGATGGGAGAGTACTTTTTTTTTTTGGAAATCATTCTACCTGGGACAGCAGTACCATCCTCCTCAAGGAGGATCTTCTGGACATGGAACCAGCTGTCCATGCTGATGGGGCATCCAGAAGGAAGTGCTGTCCTGGGCTGGAGTAGAAACCCAGCCACCGCCTCGCAGTGCTCCCCTCTTAACCTCCAGCCCCAACCAACTGGCAGCTGGCCCAAAGGGGGAATGTCTCCTAGATAAGACATCCTGCCCTTCCCCTTGATGAGAGGGGGAGAGCGCCAACAGTTTACATGGGACTCAAACGTCATCAGTCACCTTGAGAAACACAGTGCAAGTGAGGTGAGACTGCAATTCTACACTTCTCCTCACCCATTCAATACAAGGTTTGTTTTACGTTGTGGGTCTATGAACCAACCTGTCTGCTCTTTGGTTTCTGGTCCCCTTCCATTTAATAGTCTCATTTCAATCTGCCCTCTAGGAAGCAAAACGAAACAAAACAGAAAGTTTTAATGGTTTATAAGGAAGAGATGAATTCATATCAAAAGTCTCTATGAGGTTAGTCATGATTGTGAGGCCTGGGTCAATTGATGTCCCCCACCCCAGTCCTTACGCCACAATAGACCACATGTGGAGATAGAGAACTGAGATTTGGACCCGGTAGAGCTACCAGGTGTAATGAATTTAGACAGCTATCCATTCCAACTGACTCTTGAACTTTCTACATGCCCTCATTCTTATCTGTGGGCGTACGATTGCCCGCATGAGAACTGAAAATCTTAAACCCACACTTCTTCTGAATAAGATTCTCTGTACACTAAGCTGGTAGCAAGGCCTCTGGCAGAAAAGGCAAATCTGGGCTCTCCCCAAGAGCCTCTGTTGTTATCAACTTGCATTCACCAAAAGGTAACTGGGAAATGAAGGCATTATTTTTTCTGACTTGATATTTCAGGACATTGAGCTCACTTATGCTTCATTTTTTCTGGCAGACCTGAGGATCATTCCACAAGGTAGAACAACTCATTGACCCATTTGACTTGGCCCCAGGAATGCTTCGTACAGAGATTTCCTATTCTGAAGAATTTTGATAGAATTCCCTGGAGAAAAACACCCATTTTAGTTGGCATATCCTAGAGTCCCTGGAATCAGTTACTTACTTACAATTCCTTAAAATTTGGAAGGATTTTGGAATTGCTGTTGTTTTCTTGGTAAATTACTGGATCATACTGGTGTCTTGGAATAAGGCAACACATTTTAAATGCAAGTTTCCATAAACTGCAACTCAACTTCCCTAGCTCCTAAGGGATTTTCACTGGCCCAGACTCAGGAAGAATTTTCTTCTGTGGGATCCAAGACTTCAGAGACCAAACATTTCCTGAAGACTTTCCTCTGCTTTCTGACCTCTACCTACCTCCTCCCAAAGACATACAAAGTAACCATTTCTGATATGCGCAGGCAGCCAAGAGTGCCTGGTGGGCCTAAGGGGCAGGTTAGGGGAACAAGGGAACATGGATCCAAGAGTCTTTCTCTGCATTATGGCACCATGTTGTTGTCTGATGGCTTGAGTATGTTAACCCCTTGCTTTATGACTAGAAGTTTTACTTCCCACCCCTGGAGCTTTTCTGAGAAATTGATTTTGTCCCTGGTGTTCATTTATATTCCAGAAACCAACTCGATCATAAAATAGGAGTGATGGTTAGGAGTAAAGGCAGCCAAGAGGACGGAAATTATCAGACTCCGGCACCGCCAAACCTTTTGAAACTCATTAGTTCTGCGGCCTCTCCCCCTTAGCTTGTTAAAACCTGGCCTGGGTGTGTTGGGTACGTGTTTGGGGACAGAATTTTGGAGCCATTATTAGGAGATGTGCTGGCTTGGTGTACATTGCCCACTCACCCACCTGGTCATACCAGGCCCTCTCCCTGCCACTGCCCAATCCTGTCATCTGCATCCCTCCAAAGTTCTGCGGAGACGTCTAAGGTCATGTTCTCCCACCTTACAAAGTTGCAAGTATCTGTCGCGCATAATTTCAAAAGTCTTGTCTGAACTAGACTTTCTCTGCTCCTTCTTTGTTTCCTATGTGTCCTGGCATCCTTACTTCACTCCCCACCCCCGGGCCTGGTCTGGTCCCCGGCCAGTGGACGTTCTGTTAATACGAACTGGCACTGGTGGGGTGTTCTGGGCACTGCCAAGACAGGTCCTGGCACTTGTCCCCAATTATCCCAATTCTCACCACTTTTTCTTCATCACCATCATCGAGGGATGCCTCCTGCAGATCATGACCCCAAGTTCAGGATAGAGTACCCCTGCCATGCCTCCCTTCTCGCAGGAGATGCTCTCCCCCCACCCCCACCCCACCCCGCCAAGTCCCCCAAAGCCTCTGTTGCTCGGAGTTTGCGGTCCGGACCCCTGGAGTCCGAATCCCGCCTGGGCTGGCGGAGGGACCGAGCGGAGCGGGGTGGCGGCAGGCAGGGCGCACGGCCGGGGTGCCCAGCTCCGGGGCTGCCCGCAGGGTGAGGCCGCTCCCTCTCCGCGCCTTCCCCATCCCCAAAGAAGACACCCCTCCTTCCGCCCGGCCCGCTCCCCACCCTCGCCGCGGCGCCGCCTCCCCGCCGCCCTCCCGCGCTGGCCCCGAGCCTCGCAGGCAGCCAGCGAGCGAGGGGAGCGCTCTGGGATGGGACTTGGAGGAAGCGGCGAAGGAGGAGACAGCGGCCGCGGCTCCCACGAGCGACCCCCGAGGAGAACCGCGCCTCTCCGAGCGCCGAGGAGGCCGACGACGGAGACCCGGGTGGCTGCGCCCGTCTCGCTGCCCAGGCGCCCGCGGCAGCGGCTGCAGGTGAGCGGGGCGCGCTTTCCCCGGGGCTCTGTGCACGGCCCCGGCTGCCCCGAGGCGCGGACACACCGGCCGACCGCCTGACGGACCGACAGACAGACCCGCAGAGCTCGGGCGGACGGGCGCACGCGGCCGCTGCCCCCAGGCCTGCGCGCCCGCCTCGCGCCGGCCCCTGCGGCTCCGCGCGGCCCCTGCGGCCAGACGCCCCCTCCCGCCCCGGGGCCCGTCGCTCCGGACCCCGCTGGGCCGGCGCGAGCGGAGGTCGGCGCTGCCGGGACCCCGGGGCGGCGAGAAGTCAGGCCAGCCCGGCCGGGCGAGCGGGGCGCGCTCCCTGCTCGGGGCGCACGGCGCGGCCGCCAGCCCGCACTGCCCAGTGGGGGCGCTGTGCCCCGCCGCGGGGACTCCGGACCTGGGCTCCCGCGGCCCGGGGGAGGGCGGGGGAGACTTGTTGAGCGGGCACATCCAGTGTGATTCCTGTCCTACTGACAGGCCCGATCGAGTCGGATTCCTCCCCTCGGTCGGCTGGTATTTTAATGCCGTGTCATCTGGATTTTGTTCTTGGTCCTCCCTCCGGTGTCTCTCCATTGTGGAGAAGGGAGAGAAGGGGGAGGGCATTTTGTGGTAGTTGCTGGAAACCTCCGAGGACAGTTTGGGGAGGAGACAGAAAAACGGGGACCCTCTCTCGTTAAGGTCTCCGGGACTGGACGCCCGGGAAGGTAGCTCCTCAGGAACAGACCCCCACCCTGAACCAACCCATTTGACCAAATTCCAAATTGTCATAAATCGGGGCCAGGATGCATATGCACCAAGTGCACTGAATGGGCGGGCCTTCCAGGAGAGGGGAGGCTGGAGGGGTAGGTGGTCAGGGGCATAGAATCTGGGATTAGCCTGCCTAAGTTCAAACCCCGGCTGTGAAGCTCTCGGGTTGGTAACCTCGGAGTAACCCAACTACTCTATGCCTCAGTTTCCTCATCTGTCTAATGGAGATGTTAATACCTACAGGACTGTGAGGATTAAAGTCCTTAGAACAGTTCCAGGCACATCCTAAAGCTACCTGGTGAGTTCCATTACCTCTCTTTCCAGAGAAAGCAAGGAGTTCCTATGAGCAGTCACCTCCTCCCCAACTCAGGAAGATAGCCTCTCCACAGATCCAGGAAGGTGGCAGATAATCCACATGTCGTTACCTGGGGTTTTCCATTCTGGAGGCCACTCCTGCGCAGCTCTCCCTACCTGCTCTCTAAGGGACGGCTTCATAAAACCATGTCAAGATACCAAAATGGGTTTATGGCCTGGAAAGTTTCCTCTTCGCCCCTGAAACTTGGTCCCTTAGAATCCCCTTGAGAATGCGGAGATCTGTGGCTCTTCACTACCTGTCCACACTTTTATTCCTGCCAATAGAATTCAGCCTGAGGCCTCCCAGTTGCCGGGACTCTCTTTTTTGTAAACCTGGGCTCCAGGGTTCCCTTGCTCCTAGCATCCAGACCCAGGCAAACTGGAACCACTGTGGCCTGAGCTCACTCACTGGAGACGCCATAGCAGAGTCCACCTCCGAGATACCCTCCCATGGTTGTCATGCCCTGGGCTCTTACCAGCAAGCACCAGGTATCTCTGTTCAGCCAGAGGTAGTTGTAATGAGGCCCAAGATTTAAAGAAAAGGAAATAGGTGATTGCTCCTTGAAAGACAGCAAAGAAATAGGAGGGTCTTTGGAAGTTCTAGAAGGAGATCCCACAATTTTCCTCGAAACAGCTCTGACTGGTGCCTAAAAGAAGGCAAGGGTGTGGCTGGAGAAAGGGGTAGAGACAGGCTCAGGTCTCAGGAAAAGCAGGCCGCAGGGTGTGATGGGTGTCAATGCTGGTGGGCACCAGGTGTTGGGCGTGAAGCCGGGCAGGCAGTGACAGAGGACATGCTAAGCCTCAGGGGTGAGTGCTGGAGTTTAAGACCAGTCAAGTGGGTCAGAGGGTCTCTAGCGCTTTCCCCGGGACCCACTGCCCTCTGGTCTGCAGCACCTGTGTTCAAGAGAACCCTTTCCTGGGACTCCCCATCTTTAGGGAAGCTCAGGAGGGCTGCCCTGCTTCCCACTGTGAGAATAGCTCGGGAGGATCATGGGAAGAGGGAGGCTGAAGCGCCAAGGAGAGCGGAACATGTCGTCACCGTTGCTAGTAAACAGTGCCAGAAAGGCCCTTCCAAGGGACCAGTTGCCACTTGGAGCTCCAGACTGTGAGGTCATCTTTGAACCTTGCCATGTGGCTTGGCAGACGGCCATCACTGCCTTACCTGGCAGGACCCTGAAGGGGACTCAGAGGGAAAGGCAGGGCTGGGCTGGATCCCAGACGCTTGGGCCCTTGTCAGAAATTGGTGGTAGTGACGAGGTCAGTGGTGAGAGGGAGCGGGGGCCCAACCCGGAGAGCACACTGATCTTGGCACCTGAAGGACCTGGCTGCCAGTCTCAGCCCTGTGTGTGTGTTTGTGTGTTTGTGTGTGTGTTGGGGGGGTGGCTGGGGGGAGTTGTTGAGGTCAGCATTATAATACAGGGCCAGATGATAGGGCTTTGAATGCTAAACTAAGGAATCTAGATTTTACTGTGTTGGCATGTGGAAGTTGGAACTCTGACAGTTTTTGAGCAGGAACATGATAAGCAAGCATGATAAGTGTGTTGGGAAGATTGAATTCAGCACTGGTGCTAGATGGACTCAGTAGGGGAGACTTGGACTAATGTTCAATTCCAACTTACAGAAAAAAACTGAAATAACGGTGGCTTCAAGAAGGAAGTTTATTTCTGTCTTGCATTCTAGAAGCCTGGAGGTGGTGAGTCCAAAGTGAGAGTGAGGTCAGGGACCCACACTCCTGTGCTTCGCTTTACCATGCAGCGTGGCTTCCATTTCCATCGTGGGTCATGGTTCAACATGACTGCTGGGTATCCAGCCAGGATGTTCTCCTTCCAGCTAGCAGGAAAGCAGGAAGCAAGGAGATCAATTCCCCATCCCTCCTTTAGGACACTTTTCAGAAGTTGTACATACCATGACCACTGCCATCCACTGGCCAGCATGTAGTCACACAGGCAAGAAGGGAGGACTGGGAGCCATGGTCTTTATTCTAGCCTGTCACACGTCCAGGTAAAAAGTGGGAGTATTACCAAGGAAGGAGAGGAAGGAAGATATTGGGGGGGGGGTAGCTGCCAGTGGTCTCTGTGATGGGAATAAGGTCTAGGACTGTGACCTCGGTATGGATGGGAAGGGAAGAAGACATGAGTGACATCACTGAGAAAAAAAATGGCAGGATTTGGTGCTTGAGTGCATGGAAGGGAAAAAAAGATATGGAAGGAATGACCATATATACCAAAATATGAGGGGAGGGTTTTTCCCCCCCAAAAAATTATTCCTTAGAAAAGAGGAAATTGCCCTCTATTTGAGTCCTTGCAGAGTCTCTCAAAGTACAGGGAATCTAGCAAATATTTTGAACAAAGTGCTGTTTGGGGAAGACACACTATGTTCAAAATGTTCTCAATCAAAGTGCTACCTTTGGATACATCTAGATACATACCAAAACAATAAAAAAAATCAACTCGGATTTTGTAATTATTCTTGAGGGCACAATTTCCCAGTTGCAAGGATTGGATGATGCTGGATACAGTCCTTTAAAGAACAACACAATGAGTGAGTAAGTTGCAGAGATACACTGTCCTCTTCTGTTGGCCCGAGATAAAACCTCCAGTGACAGCATCCCATATGGGTCTGGAAAGTGCTGTGTCTCAGACAACTTAGACAGGGGTGGAGAGGTTAGAAGACTCAAAACGTATCTTTGTTGTTGACACAGTAGTGATGTTTGAAAGGCAAGCATTTGAAAACATTGTTTTATGGAACATTTTTAATGAGAAAAGCCTTACTTCTAAAGTGATAACATTATTTTGTAATTTGAAGTGTTTTGAATAGGCATTTGTGACTAAGTTGATACATTAGTTACTGTGACTCGATATTTGATATTTAATCTATATCCTTTTAAAATTATATATTTAACTTGGCTGAGAAATTTGAGGGAGGGGGTCCTCCCATCATAGGAGATAGCCGCTGGGGTTGCCTTTATTTAGGCAAATATCCTATATAGAGAAAGACATGAGCTGGGACTTGGCAGTTGTCAGTTGCCAAACTAGTTTGATCCAACATTTATTGATCTTTCGTTGGTCAATAAGTGTGTTTATTCATCATTTGTCTATTTTCTAAAAACTTATTTATAAAATTTGGCCCCCAGCACATGGGTGGTACAGCAATGACAAGGTATGTCCCAAGGAGCAGCTCACAGATGAGGCAGGGAGACAGATCGAGTAGCAAGAAAAAGAAAGCGAGGGCTAGAGCAGACAACAAACCCATTGTTCCGGGTGTATAGAGAAGTCAATCCTTACTGGGAAAACTGGAGAACATTTTAGAGAGTGGGTAACACCATGAGCTGAGCCTTGAGGAATGAAGGCGATTTTGGTTCATGTAGGGCTTCCAGGCCAAGGGACCCGCGTGGAGGGAGGCACTGACTGTGATAAGAATCTGAGCTCCTCAGGCCAGGGAGATGGCGGGGATAGAAGCTTGGCTTTGTCCCTTAGCTAGCTCTCAGGCCTTGGAGAGTGTCTTCCCCTCTTAGTGTCCCATTCATAAAATTAGGAACTCATCCACCTCACAGAAGGATTGTAGGGATCCAACGAGATGATAATACAGAAAATGCCCAGGTCACTGCCTCGGACATAGTAAGCACTTAAAAAATAGTAACGGCCTACCCCCTTTCTCTTCTTGTCCAGAGGCAGAGTTTACCACCTTGTAGAAAGTCATGCCCAACCTTCTTTAGGATCGCAGGATTGTGCTGGCCTGTGGCCTGGTTTAGGTTGAGAAACACTGTTCTCAGGCCATGCCTCTCATTTTACGGCTGACTAATTAAAACCCAGAGAGAGAAGTCACCTAACTGAGGTCACGCAGGGTGTTCTAACAGGGCCAGGCCTCTCCTCTCAAGGCCTACAGCACATCCTGTTGGCTCTGGTGGGATCCTACTCGCCTGACAATTTACTTGGAATGGGGATGCTTAGAAGAACCCAAGGCTAAGAGGGTCAGAGCAGTCTCCTCTCTCCTTTCCCCCACCCCCTTGCTAGAGCTAAATGAAAAGACTCATTGTCCCATGGAGAGGAGAAACATTGTTAAAACAAAGTCAAAGCTGTTGTATTTTTTTAAAAATATTCTTTCCATGCTCCTGAATGCTTCACGGAATCTGTTCAGATTGAATTAACCTCTGTTTCCCAGCACAACAATCCTCCTATGCCCATACATGAAAGGAACTGTTTCTCAAGCATCAGTCCATTTCCCAGCTAGAACCGGCTCCTGTTCTCCAAATGCTTGCAGTGAGCTGTAAGTGCCCAACTGAGCAACATTATTAATATGGGGTCCATGCTCTGACCTTTTTTTTCCTTGTCGCACTGCCATTGCATTTTTTTTTTTAAAAGTCTATCTTGCCTATATTAATATTGTCCTACTGGTTTTATGTTGGCATGTATACAATATTTTTTCCCACATTCCTTTAGTTTCTTTTAAACAGCTTTTTTGAAGTATAACTTCCATACCAATAAAATTCATCATTTTTAGGGGACAATTTGATGAGTTCTGACAAATGCATACAGCCATGTAACCTCCACCATAATCATGATATAAATACTTCTATCGCCCCCCTCCCCCAAATTTCCCTCATGTCCCTTTGTAGCTGATCTTCTTTTCCCACCCCCACGCCCTGGAATCACGGATCTGCTTTCTGTCATATAGTGTTGCTCTTTATTGAATGTCACATAAATAGAATCGTTCAGATTATAATCTTTTGTGTCTGGCTGCTTTCACTCAGTATAATTATTTTAAGATTCAACCTTTAATTGCCGAGTAGTATTCCATTGTATGGATGTACCGCAGTTTATTAATCCATTCATCAACATGTGGACATTTGGGTTGTATCCTGTTTTTAGCTTTTATAAATAAAGCTCCTATGACCATCTGAGTATAAGTCTTTGTGTGGATGTGTTTTCATATCTTTTGCGTAAATTCTGAGGAGTGAGGTTGCTGGTAGCAAGATGAAACATCTCAGTCTGTCCAGGACTAAGGAGTTTTCCAGGATGCAGGACTTTCAGGGCTAAAACATCGACAGTTCTGGGTAAACCAGGACAGCTGGTCACTTGTGCTGTGTCATTTGGCAAGTGTACATTGAACTTTATGAGAAACTGGCAATTTGTTGTCCAGAGCCTCTGCACCATTTTGCATTCTTACCAGCAATGTATTAGGGTTTCAGTTTCTTCACATCTTCACCAATACTTGGTTATAGCCATCTTTTTAATTTTAGTTTTTCTAGTGGATTTGTCATGGAGTCTTGTTGTGGTTTTAATTTGCATTTTTATAATGACTAAGAATGTTGAACATCTCTTCATATGATTATTTGTCATCCAAATATCTTCTTTGCTGGTGTGACTGTTCAAATATTTCACATATTTTCAGATGGGTTGTCTTCTTACTGAGTTTATGAGTTTATATAGTCAGATATAAATAACAGATCAGAAATGCGTAAATCTTTTCCACCAGCTTGTGACTGACCATGCCATTGCATTTAAAAGGAAAGTTTTAAATACTTTCAGATATTAGCATTATTTTTAAGTTATATATTTGTATGTCATTATTCTATTATACTGGTCATAAATAACATAAAAGTTAAGTTGATGTGTTAAATGGCTTAATATGACAAAATGAACAATGTGTACTTTGTATTAATTGGTTTGATTGCATAATAAGAACAACAAGTAGCTTACTGAGCACTTACTTTGTGCCATTCACTGTTCTGCATGCTTTATGTATAGGACTGATTTAATCCATACAACAACCAGGTCTATTTCTTATCCCTGCTTTAAAGATGAGGAGACTGAGGCACAGAGAGGATAAGAGTAACCTGCTCAGTGTTAGACACCTAGAAGTGCTTGGTTCTGTGTTTTCTTTTTTCTTTTTCCTTTTTTTAAGTAAGCTGCACGCCGAACATGGGGCTCGAACTCACCACCCTGAGATCAAGAGTCTCATGCTCTACTGACCGAGCCAGCCAGGTGCCTCAAGTTCTGTTTATTTTTCACGCCTTCCCCTTCCCCTATTCCCCTTTTAGTTAGTGATGGTGACCTGAAAACACAAACACTTCTTGAAATCAGCAAGAAACCCAAGCACATGAAATGGTATTGTTTTTTGAAAATGATACTCACCCACCACATCATGTTCCAAATGTTTGGATTTAAATGCAAATATGTCAGGTTGCAAGTGGGCTTAGAGAACATGTTGTATACATTTTGAAATAAATAAAGGGGGACTTTGTATTTTCTCAGTTTGGAGGAAGGAGAAAGCAGTAAAATAATAACTCACATATAAATGACATAACACACTTAAAAAGTCATTTAAAATGTGGTAAATACCCAGGAAGCTTGAAAGTAAATAATAGGTTTAAGACCAGAGAAAGAGGCAAACTCTTCTAAGTGTTCTTCCTTTTCTCAGAAGGAATCTCACAGTTAAAGCTATGAAAAAGGGCCGATCTAATTAGTGAAGAATTTAGTTTATTTAAAAAGTTGGGGGCAGTAGTTATCAGTAATGAGCCGATATGCTCTGGAGTTTCGCCACTTTATCAGCTGCATAAGCTTAGGTAAATTACCTACCTTCTCTGAGTTACTGTTAGAATTAAATGACTTAATACATTTAAAGCATTTGGCCCAGTGCCTGGCACGTAGTAAGTGCTGTACAAACATTTGCTATTTTTAATAGAATTTTAATGCATAGGGAAAAGTGAGCTCTATACAGCAAGTGTGAAAAACTTTGGACTTTGAAGTTTGACAGCCGGGGTTTATCTCCAGGTCAATTCCTGAAAGCAATTTGCTGAACAAACAATTCACTAATTACTGAGTATTTTTTTTTTAAGGTTTGGGAAATGGTCTTTGCCCTGGCCCTACCCTGTTCCTGCCTCTGCGGCAGAACAGCTATGCCCTTTCATGAGTTGTCTTCTGGGATTTGACTTGCAGCTAATTGGGTTTTCTGCTAATCAATGAATTGGTAAATTGGCCTGCTTACCCTGGGTTTGAATCCCTACTTTGCTACTTGCTTTAGCTGTTTGACCGTGATCAAGTTACTGAGCTTCTGTGAGCCTCCGTTTCCTCATCTCTAAAAAGCAGAAGTAATCATTTTGATTTCTGCAAGATAGGTATGAGGATTAAATGAAGTCAGCTGGGTGAAACTGCCAAGCACAAGATAAGGACTTAGTAAAGATTTTACATGCACGTGATGTTACTTAAATGTTGTTCCTCCTTAAATCTTCCCTCCTCCCCACCTAATTTATATAAATTAATAAATTGTGATGACACTCATATGCCAGGCAGGACTGTCTTTTTTTTTTTTTTTTTAAGATTTATTTATTAATTTGAGAGAGAGAGAGAAAGAGTGGGGGGGGAGGGGCAGAGGGAGAGGGAGAGAGAGAATCTCAAGCAGACTCCATGCCCAGCACAGAGCCTGACGTGGGGCTCTGTCTCATGACCCTGAGATCTTGACCTGAGCCGAAATCAAGAGTGAGATATTTAACTCACTGAGCCACCCAGGCGCCCCCAGAGAGAATAGTCTTGACATCACTCACCATGTGGCCAAGTACCTTTCTCATCCTATGTGAAGCACTGAGATAGGCCATCCTAGGAAAACCTGGTTCTGACCCTGTCACTTCCCTGCTTAGAATCCTTCTGAGCCTTTATACTAGCTATACCAATACAGAAAATGGGTAAAGGCGGTGCTGGTCTGGTGGACAGGGCTCCTCTGGTTCAAAGTCCCCTTGCCCCTGTGGATACCTGGAACTCAGAGTTAGAATCCTTTATTCCTGCTCAACATCGGGTTTGATCCTATTCTTCTCTGGTCCCCCAGCGCCTTTGCTCATTTGCTTGTCCCCACTTCCCCATGTGTGCCAGGCACTATGCTGAATGCTTCAGTTACATGCATTAATTCACTCAGTTAACTAATATTATCCCATATTCCCACAAGCCTCGGGAGGTTAAATAGCTTGGCCAAGGTCATACACAGTGAGTTTCAAGAGTCGGGATTCAAAGGCAGGAAGTTTGGTGCCAGAGTCCAAGCCCTTAACTACTGCACCCTGCTGCCTCTTAGGAGACATGTGAGGGAGGCAGGAAGGCAGGGAGGCTGGGAGGCTCACTATGTGATGCTACCTTGTATCAGCTGTGCATACATTCCTTGGGAATTTATATATATTACTTTGTGCCATACACTGTTATTAGACTGAAGGAATAATGTTACTTGGAATCTTCAGATATGATTTTTTCCTTTTTCAAATCCAAGGTACAGAATATGATTATAGACAATTGATAAAAAATAACCCCAAGGAGAAACTTGAGGATATTTTTTTCCCTGTCAAGTTTTCCATTCAGTCTCATAGAGACCAAAGTGACGAAAAATTTTAATATGCATGCCCTGCTCAGAGTATCCAAGAACCTACCAATGGAAGTTCCCTGAGTTCTTAAGGCTCAAACCCATAAGTGACATTTTAAGGACAAGGGGCATGTTTGATACTGAAAAGGTGGCACAGCGGGTCTGCAGCGCCTAGAGTTCAAGGAGACCTGGAAATCTCACCCTGCTCCCTTTTCCCATTGTGTCTGTCACAGCCTTCCGCTCTTCCTCTTCTCGAAGATGGAAAAGATGCTGGTGGGCTGCTTTCTGTTGGTCCTCGGACAGATCCTCCTTCTCCTTCCCACTGAGGCCAGGGAGCGGCCTCCCTGGAGGTCCATCTCCAGAGGGAGACACGCTCGGACCCACCCCCAGACGGCCCTCCTGGGTGAGTGATGGGGGCTCTGCCTCCGAAGCAAGCAGGAAGAGGTGGTTAAGGGTGGACCTCCGGGCAGGGGATGGACACACGTCAGTCAGGAAGCTCTCTTATCCCTCAGTCTCCTGTTGGGTTTTGGGGGGGTGGTGTGGGGTGGGGGAGGGAATGGATCTCATTGGCAATGAGTGCATGGGGTTTTCAAAATGAAATTGAAACCCTTCTATTTCAGAGCCTCCCATTTAATCTGAGGCTCATGACTTTTCTCTCAATACGCAAGGAAAAAATCTGAAAAGGTCCTGGTTGTACTTCTCTGAACAGGGTGTTATGAGAGTTTTTCATTGGATTTGTCCAGCTAATCTGTGTTAATAATGCTTCCCTGCATGGCAGCATGGGGAAAAGAGCAGGCAGTTTTGCAGAAGGTGGGAGCAGCCTCAGAAGACAGGTGGGGATACTGTGAGTGGAATCAAGATACCAGGAATAGAAAATATCGGGGTTCTCTTATGAACATGTTTTCTTCAGGTGAATTTTTCTTTTTCTCCAAGAGAAAGGAAAGATCGTAAAAACACACAGACTATGGATAAATGGAGCTGGTTGTAAATATAGGCTCTGGTAAGCCCAGGATGTGGAGGTAATAGGAAGGTCAGCCAGTGGAAGGAGAATAGGTTTTGGCATAGACCTGTGTTCACGTCCTGGGTCTGGTACTTACATGTGTATACTTAGGCAGTGCAGTCTCTCTGGGGTTCAGTTTCCCCATCCATAAAATGGGAATGTTAATGCTGATCTTGGAGTATTTTTTGTGAGGAGAAAATAAGTTAATAAATGTAAACTGTAGGTATGCAATGAATGATAGCTTTACAACAACTGTCATTCTATGAAGTTCTCTGAAACTGTTTTATAGCTTGTTGGCCAGGTGACAGAGTCTGACCCCCTATGAAGGCCGTTGAAAGAACTGCCCAATTGCCTGGTCGCCTCAGCATTCAAAATTAGAGACCAGGGCAACTCCAAACACTCTGTTCTGAGAGGTTAGAATCTTTACTGATGTTCACTAAATGATGGCCCCATGATCCTGGGCCTTCCATGTCTTTAGTCTTCTGAGAATCTGTTTCCATAGTGACATCAGCATAAGACTTTTGCAAATGTGGCAAGGACTGGGGCATGTTTACTACACTGATTGAAGGGCTTTTTAAAAACAAATTTCAAGATGATAAACATGTGTGTATATATATATATATATACACACACAAACACACACACACAAACACACACATATATATGTATAACATGTATGTATATATATGTATACACACACAGAGGGAGAGAGAGAACTCAAAATGCCTGATTCCTACAGCACCAGCCGCGATTGCACAGTTGGGTTTTTGATGGCGCTTTCAGAATGAGCCCCCACGCACTTAGCTGGAAAAGCATACTTCTCTTGGCCCTAAATACCGCCCCCCCCCCCCCGACACCCACACACCGCGGCTTCCCGATGCCAGCATTCACTGCCCTCTCCGTCGCCCCAAGCTCAGGCTCTGAAGTAGAAACCCCTCATCTTCTGAAATCAGCCCCACACCCAGTTTTGCCTCCTGTTCCTCATTTCTCCGGAGAATGTGCCAGAGCCAAGGAGGAGGCGGGAACATGGCACATCTCCCCGCCCCGGAGAGTGGTCAGTGGCCGCTCCGGGACGTGCTAGACGGCTGCTGGGCCCGTGAATGGGGTTGAGTGAGAATCATGAAACTGGAAGGCAAACACCTCAACTTTCTGGCCTGGATTCTCACGTGCCATCTGCTTTTGGTCTTCCTCTGACAGGGAACAAAGATGCAGAAGCCACATTCACTGTAGTCCTTGCCCTGATCCTGTGATTTTGTCTTCATTCTTAGAATACGGTGTCTCCCATGTTATGGGTGTTCGCTTTTCTCGGCTTTTTGTTTTCGATGTTCTAAACATTGCCCAGGCACGTTTCACTTTTGTGGCACCTCATTGTGGCTGTAGTTAAGGTCTGCCCTGCATGACTTATTTTACTAGTCACTTACTTGCAAGGGTGTCTCTGAAGGTTTAACAGAGAAACAGAATTGTTTCTTAGGTTGATTCTTCATTTGAATTTTCTGATTTTTTTTAAAAAGTTTATATTTCATGTCTAAAGTCAAGTCAGAGTTCTAGTAACAACTTGAGCCAGTTAAAAAAAATAAAGCGTGTATTTATCAGCCCCGCCTATGAATGTTTGCAGGCTGCCCAGATGATAGTCAGTGGTGATGTGTGTCCATGTGAGCTTCCCTCCTACTTCATTCATTCATCTGGAGTTTCTGCTGTGTGGCAGACATTGGGGGTTCAGGAAGCACATGTGTAGTGGGGGAGACAGACATGGAAAAGGATCATTAATTTGGTGGAATTGATGTGCAACAGAAGCAACATTAGCTAGGTTATAGCCCCACTCTCCCTGCTGTCCACTCAATATAAGGCAGTGGGTCTCAGACGTTCTGGTCTCAGGATCCCTTTACAGTGAAAAGTTATTGAGGATCCCAAAGAGTTTTTGTTTTTGTGGGTTAGATCTATTGATATTTACTGGGTCAAATATTGAAATGGAGAACTTAAAAATGTATTACCTAATGAATTAATTAAAAATAACAATAATAAACCCACAACATAACCCGTAACATATATAAAAATATTTGTATAAAAAATGACCTTTTCTAAGTTAAAAAAAGAATGGCACTGTTCTACATCTTTACAAATCTCTTTCATGTCTGGCTTAATCGAAGACAGTTGGATTCTTACCTTGTCCATTCAGTCTGTCATGAAATGTTGTTTTGGTTGGACTACCTGAAGAAAATATGGCCTCCTGAAAAAGGAAAAGCATTTTAATAGCCTTTTCATATAATTGTGGATATTTTTCTTTGAGATGACACCAAAACTTGACAAATGATAGTTTCTTAAAGGTTAGTTGCAATGTGGAAACGAAAACTGCATCAATAAACTTTTCATGCTCTATGTACTCATGAGACAATAATATAAAAAGCAAACATTCGTGCTATTATGGATATAGTTCTGACCCCATAGGCCCTTTGAAGGGATCTCAGGGACCCTCAGGGATCCCTAGACCGCACTTTGAAAACAGCTGGTTTAGGGCTGCATTCCTAGTGAAGGCAGAGATCCTCCCTGAGGGATGAGCAGGCAGGAGGAGGCTGGAGTGTCAGGTGGAACCTGGTCAGGCATGGGGGGACCGGCATGCCCGTGAGGCGGGTGGTCTGAGCTGGAGACAAACCTGGAGGAGGGAACCAAATTACTGAGGGCCAGGGGCTCTGCAGCTCTGACAGAGTTCGGGCTTCATTTGACAGGGGTGGGAACCCCTGGGGGACTTGAGGCAGGCACCAGTAGTGATCACTGCTGACCCTCTGTCCATTCATTGTGCCATCCGGACAGCCTCAGCCTTCCTGGGCTGTGGCAAAGGGCAGGGAGAGCCTCTGTGTGCAGGCCACCAGGACAATGAAGGAGCCCATTCTCCAGCCCCAAGTCCCTTCCAGGCAACCACGCTAGCTGGTGGAGTTGGAGTTCCAGGGTGCGCCGTACTCAGAGCCTAAGCCCGTGAAAGCCTCCAGATTCATCCCTCTGTACTCATTCTTTATCAGTGGTGCACAGTCCCTCCCAAACTCCCAACTCCTCCTTAGGGTGCCTTCAAGATGGGGCTCACCAGAAGTCATGTTGCCTCCAGCCCTGATTACTATCTGCTTGGCTTGTGCACAGTTTTTCTCTTTACTCTATGACTGCCACAGGGTGGGGGTGGAGCTGTTGCCAGGGCAACCGGTGGATTCCTATCAGCCTTTTGGAAACCTTAACCCTTTTGCCCAAACTCCCACAGTCCTTGACTCCCCTCACCCCAAGAACGAGAGTCCGCAAAGGGTCTACACTTCCGTGGGCTGGCTCTCCCTGTTTTGTTTGCCTTTTACAAGGTCTTGTTGACATGGGCATTCTTTTCTAAATTTACCAAGCTCGCTCATTTTATTTCTACTAACCTCAAAACCTTTTCCCTTCCCTGTAACAGATGCCCCTTGGGATCAATAGTATCCACACAGAATTCATGTTTGCATTTTGAGAGAGAGTGTTTTAAGTGGGAGGTAGAGATTTTAAAGGAGGCTAGCCCCATAGTATGGTTAAGGGATGGGGGGAGCTGAACTCCCTCTCCCCCCCACCCCCCCTGCCCCCGCCAACACATACTCTGCTAAGGAAAATTCCAGGTGTTTAGGGCTAGGAACAGTGAAATTTCTTCACAACAGTTAATTTACTACTTAAAAATAAAGCTAATGAAGACAATCTAAGAGCTCACTATATATAGCCCCAAGTTCTGTTCCTTGGCAATCACAGTACTTATGAGGGACTTATTTCCATTCTTGCATACATTTCTAATGAAATCTGACATCGAAATATTAGTAAAAATGCAATGTGTTTCATATAAGAACCTGCAACCTCCTAAATTAACAACGTGACCGAAGGAATGGGCCAGCCAAGAGAATTAAGTGTAAGAATGTCCTACTCTCTGTTGCCAATGGAGGTTTTTGCCTATGTTGATAATTATTAACATTTTCAAGTGCTGGCTGCCAGTAAATGAATTTCCACATCCTAAAACAATCCTCCTAATTGACATGCGTTGGCACCCTCAGTGAGGAAGGAACAGCAGATGCCAGAGGCCATCAGAGTTTCTGGCTCCTGGAGTGACAGACCTATTGAGGCCACATGTTTTATATGCCCTGGAGCCACCTTATCAAGTTTTGAACTTTTGTCTCCTTCTCTGAGCTTTCAGGGGGCTTTTTCACCCTCTTTCTTCTACCTGGAATAGCTTTCCTTGGCCAAGGCCTGTGATCGGCCAGGGCCAGCTCAAATGCGGCCTCCTCCCTCTCCCAGCCAGGCAGGACCCTCTTGGGATGGGCCACGCCCACTGCGGTCCTCTGCTCAGCTGTCAACCTTGTCTGCCTTATATTCCAAGGGGTAATAGTGGCACCTACCCAAGATGGATTCCTACTCTAGCTATTTTTGTACTTGCCTGGTTTTTACCTCTAGACTATAAACCTTTGAAGATAAAGACTGTTTTTCATGTCTCAAAGCACCTCTGGAGGCTACCCTCATTACGGAGCCCCTGCTGTGAGTAGGGACATGCTAGCTCATTGAATCCGAGAGAAAAAAGACAAAACACCGCAAGGTGGTTATTGGGTTATCTCATTTGCAGGAGAGGAAGCCCCGGCTCAGAGAAGTTAAGCAATTTGGCAAGCTTGTCAAGGCTTCTGCAAACCTAGGGAAAAAAAGGTGCCCACTCCCACCCCCACCCCTCTTAGGGAGTAGAGGCATGGCTTAGGGGAAGATGTCCCCTGGGGTCCACGGACGTCAAGCCCTGGTGTTGGGTCCAGCCCACAGCAAAGCTCGGTACTTGTTGAATGCCTGAGTGGATGAGACATACAGATGACTGATTTCATCCCCATTTGGATGCTTCCAGTCTTGATTCCACTTATACTTAGCAGGTGACGTTGGGCAACTCGCTCTGTCCTCCAGTTTGTTCATCTACAAAGGGAAGTGGTTGAAGTCAGTGATCTTCAGGTCTCATCTAGGATGTGATGACATCACTAATTCCTATGCCTTCCTGATGTCCCTTCTCTGGCTCCTGTGGTGAAACCCCCAATGCAATCCTTGGCTTTCTTTCACTTTCTCCCGGTGGGAGAGCCAAGGTGGAACCATATCCTGGAGGCTGAGGAGGGTTTTGAAACAGAAGAGGTGGGAGAGTAGAATAAGGTAGGAGGGTGGGCAGTAGGATCAAGTAGGGGAGAGGGGGCAGGACTGCAGTATCAGGCGGAGGGGTGGGGTGGAGTAGTAGGATCAGGCAGGGAGGTAGAGGGGACAGTAGGATCAAGTGGGGGTGTTGGGGACAATAGTATCAGGCAGGGGTGTGGGGGAGCAATAGGATCAGGCAGGGGGGTGATGGGGCAGTAGGATTAGGCATGGGAGTGTGTTTGCAGTAGGATCAGGGAGGGGGATGGGGGGCAGTAGGATCAGGCAGGTGGGTGGGGAGCAATAGGATCAGGCATAGGGGTAAGGGAGCTGTAGGATCAGGCAGCAAAGCAGTGTTTCTCAAACTTTATTGTGCATCAGAAGCTCCTGAAAGCTTGTTAGAACACACACACTGGTCCCTAAGCTCAGAGTGTTTGATTCAGTAGGTCTGGGTTGGGAACCTGAGAGGTTTTATTCCTGGAGATCTCAATTTGAGAATTACTGTAGAAGAGAAATCTAGAAGGTAGGGTAACGGGATGGGCAGGAGGAAAAGATCTTAGGAGGAGATGCTGTCAGGCACGAGCCAGAAACACAATGCAGGGATGAGTAACATCGGCTAAGAAAACTGCAGTTGGAGAGGATAAACTAACTGTAGGCTGGGTCCACCCCTTCTGAAGCTTTGAAAATAAGCTGCTGGCATTTTTCTACCCAGCGGAAGCTGGCAAAGGTGGGCCTCCCCACTGTGCAGGGAACCAGCCTCTTCCAGCAGAGTGATTAACACACATCTAAACAATCGAGTGGCTGGTGTGTGTCTTTGTCATCAGGACTGATTATAAAAATGGAGTTTGATGGGTAGAGCTTATCAAATTGTTTTCACTAGAGCAGAGGCTTTTCAAAAATCAAGTCCTTTGAAGCGAGATCACACCCCGTCTTCAGCCCTCCACTACGCATCCTGTGCTATACAATGGCAGCTGGGAACAAGGACTCGGTGGGAGGACTGTCATGGCTGCTACTCAGCCCAGATGCATGAAACGCTTCTCTTTGTGCCTGTGCTCTCTGCTTTATGTATAAACCAATGCCTCTGTTATCGTTCACGTTGAATAACCTGTATAAACTGAATTCCTCATTCCTATCTTGTAATTAATATTGGAAGAATTAAAAAAAAAAAAGCCTAGCAGCTGACTTCCAATAAGCTACAAAGTTAAAAGCTTTCCTAGCCAGTGAATAAATAACTGGATTTTTTTTTTCTCCTACAGATTCTCTCTCTCTCCCCTTCTTTCTTCCTTTCTCTTTTCTATTAAACTCTTTATCCCCTTCCTTTTCTGTAACCCTCCTTTATCTCTCCCTCTTAAAGCTCTTCCTCCCTCCCTCATTTCCTTCTTCAGTTCCAGGATGTTCTATCCTCAGCTTGCCCAGGAGGGGGGCATCCTCTCTGCGGGTGACATAGCCACTCTTCTTTTCTCTTCCTTGACGGCTTGTCCTGTTGGAGCGCAAGGCATACAGTCTTACCCCTCTGGCCAATCATGTCCCAGGTCTCCCTAACCCATGGTAATAATTAAAGTAATGATAATGAGGGCTGTCTTTTTTTAGGGGGGGGGGGAGCATCTACTACGTGTCAGGCACTGTACGAGGCAGTTCACACTTTACTCCACACGGTGTTCCTATCCCTATTTTAAGATGAAGAAACTGAAGCTCAGAGAGATGAAATATCTTGCTCAAGGTGAGATAACCATTGAGCAGCAGAGGTGGGATATGAGACTACAACATGCCTTTTCCTCTGTTCAAACACTTGTCCGCAAACCTACCTCTTCTGTTCTGTCCAACTCAATTGGACTCATCTTTCAGGGCTCAGTGGAAGCAGTCCTGATCTTCTAGGTCGGGATTTAATACCCCAACAATGCATCCCCCCAGCATGCCCTATGTCCCAGCGCAGCACTTACAGCCTGGACAGCGATCGCCTGCTTCATCGTCTGTGTTGCGGCGGCAGGGATCAGTAATGTGCCAGGTACGCAGCAGGTACTCCATAGACGCCTAGAGGAGTAAGTGAACGAACAAATGAGCGAAAAGGAGTGGCCAGAGAGGAGCCGCCGAGCTGGTGGAGGTTTCCGAAGCCAGGGCATGTGGAAAAGATTCGAAAGGCCTGAGGATGTTTCACTTGAAAAAATCGAAGGGCTCTCTGAAGGCTGTGTTATGGAGGAGTCCAGGCTTGTTATCAAGACCTTAAAGAGGAGGTGGAAAACCAAACACCTGTGCTTTCAAGGAAACAGGTTTTCCTTCCATACAAAATTCTGTAGCCACCAGATTAGCCCAGGAAGGAAACAGCTTGCCTCCTCGGGCTTCAGGAATGTGGAAAGCCTTGTGTGTAGAGGCTTAAATAAGCCTGTAATCTGCGAACCCTCATGGTCCAAGATTGTATGGAGTTGCCTGCAGGATTAGGAACTGAACTAGGAGATAAGGACTTTCTCTCCTATTTAAAAATAAATAAATAAATAAAGCTAAATATTTGCTTTCCAGGAACAATCTGCCTTAGGAGCCTTTCCAATAACAAATTTTAAGCAAGAGAGAAACTGAGAAATTTTTAGTGACTGGCAACATATAATTTGTTGAATCCCTGGGTTTCACTTCTGGCAATGTTAATTGAATGAATGAAAAGAATGATTACAGGTTAATTGTATTTGCTTTTTTGGTTAATTCATGTACAGCTTGCAGTCAGCGAATATGACTAGACCCTTACTCTGCGTGGCTCAATAGCCATCATGGGGCAGGTGTTTTTAACTTAAGTAGGATATTTTAAATTTTTTGTATTAAATTTTATCTTCTTCATTTAAGTTATTCATTCTTGATTAATATCTCTTCCCTCCTTAACAGAGCAATTTATAATCATTTACAAATTTGATAAAATGCTTTCTATATCTTTATGTCCCCACTGAAAATATTAAAAGAATATTTTATATTCTTTTGAAATGATTATAAAGAATAATCATCTTTACTTTAAAAAGTTCATGTTTAAATATTTAATGACCTTTAGTTATTGAAAATACAAGAGGAGCTATTTCAAAAAGTTGCCCAAGTGATCAACCTATATATATTTCATGTATTCGCAAGAGGAAATATTATAGAGACTTGAGTTGTATATTAGTTTCTTAGGGCCGCCGTAACAAAGCACCATACATTGGGAGGCTTGAACTCCAGACATTTATTTTCTCAACTTTCTGGAGACTAGAAGTCCAAGATCAAGGTGTTGGCAAGGTATGTTTTTTTTCTGAGGCCTCTTGGCTAGGCTCGCAGAGGGCTGCCGTTGCCCCATGTCCTCACGTGGTCCTCCCTCTGTACCTGTCTACCTCCAAGTTCCCTCTTCTTATAAGGACACCAGTTAGATTAGATTAGAGCCCACCCTAATGATCTCATTTAACTTTAATGACCTCTTTAAAGACCCCATCTCCAAATACACTCACATTCTGAGGTACTAGGGTTTAGGACTTCAACTTATGAATTGTGGGGGACAAGACGTCTTCTCTGACACCTTCCTAAATAGCTTTTTTTTCCTCTCTGATTCGCCGTGTATTCCCATTTCAGGGTGATAGATAGAACGTTACTGACACACGCCGGGGAAGCACACTCAAAGACTCCAGAGATGTGGATGTCTCTGAGTCCTTTAAAGCAGGTCGGATGAACGTGGTGGGTTGGACAGCCAACATCCTAGAGCTGGAGATGAGAAACGAGTGCAGCGTAGCCAGGATACGAAGCCAAGTCCGAGTAAGATTTTTCAAAAGCCAAGAATGAGAACCACCAGCTCAGAGCAGTCTTCTTTCAGTATATCCAGAGGAGCCTGATTTATAGGGAAAGATGAAAGGAGGGCCATGTGTGTATTTTGGCTGCTCAGAGGATGGTGGGGCTGGGAAAGGAGGAGGAGGGAGAAATTATCTTAAGGCCGTAGCCAGCCAAGGCCTGAGAACATCAAAGAGGAAGCTGATGGCCAGATGTACAAGGAGCTGATGCAGGGGAGAAATAAGAGGAATGTAGGCATCTGACGACATGGGCTCAGGGCCAGGAGGGGCCTTCGGAAAGGCAGGATGCATTACGTGCCGTGTGGGGCATTTGGGCCATGAGAAGCCTGGGGAGAATGAGTCTCAGAGGCCTTTAAAGTCAGGTTGGACCATAACGTAAACTGGGGAAGAATCCCATCCAGAGGGCTCAGACCTGGCAAAGGCTGTGAGAGGCTGCTTTCCATCTCTAGCTCTTAATTCCCCGGCCCTGACACTAAGGCTTGTTCCAGTCGATGGGATCCATTCACTGAATGAGTATGTCCTGAGGATCCCCAGGTTACAAGCACTGTGCTGGGCCAAGTGAAAGATGCAGCATCCTTCAATGTTTGGCACTCATTGCTGGGGTAGCCTGGGAAGCGTGCCCTCCTCCTAGAGGGTACCATTTATCCATAGGTGCCCAGATGGTCAGACTCCCTGTGGCTGTCCTGTGTGATGGTCCCATCTACTGAAGGAAGCAGGCTCCTCCACCCCCTTGCTCCAGGCAAACTTGAATTTATCTCCAAAATGAAGAGGAATAGGAAAGTCGTCAATTCTACCTAGCTATTTTTCTGTACCCAAATCGTTTAGCTCTAATACATTATTTTTTTCTTTCATGCTTTGCCTCAGTTTTATCATTTATTCACCCATCGAACAGATATACATTGAGGATCTACAGTGTGTGAGGACAGCATTGTTTTGGGTGCTGATGATGCTGCAGAGTCCCATCTGGCCCCCTACCTGTCATGTTTTGGGGTTTGAGACAAATTCCCCAGTTGCAGGCAGCATGGGTCTTTGGGGGGGAAATTTGTATGGGATCCGTGAGAGGAGGGGCTCCAGAGCCAGTGGAACTTACTCACAAAGCCATCTGGGCTTGATGCCTTCTGTAGAGAGGATATTTCTGACAACGAATTCGATTTTTTTTTAACAGTCATGAGTCTATTTGGGTTTCCTATTTCTTCTTGAGTCTGTTTCGGTAATTGGCATTTTCCTTAATTTGTCTGTATTTTCAAATCTATCAGCGTACATACAAAATACAGGTCATAACACTATTTTTAACACAGGGCATGGTATTCTTCAACAAAAAGTGCTCAGTGTTCTGTTCCCGTAGTTCACAAAGCTCCTACCAAAATTCTGAAGGAACATTGAGACCTGGGGGATGATGTGCTGGGGATGGGAGAAGAAGTCTCTATTGACTATTAGGTTTCTCTGGTAATACCTAGCGTTTGTAAGAGAGCTCTACAGTTTTTGAAAGTACCTTTTGCTTGCCCTATCTCCCTTTTCTTCACAAAGCCCTTGAGAGGTGGATTTGATGACAGTTCCCAGCTACAGAGAAGAAAAAATCTGATCAGAGATGTTAATTTATTCATGATGTAGAGATGAAGCCTGAAGCCACTCCTAGATGACACCAGTTTACCTAGAAGGGAGTTTAGACATCATCTGGTTGAGAGGTTTTTAGCCTGGGGGCCATGGACCAACAGAGTCCTTGGACAGACTTCACTGGGCCCATAATTTGGATGGGAAAAAAATTACATACTTTTTCACCAACCTCTAACTGCAACTGAGCATTTCCTTCTGTTATGATTGTAAACCACAAACCACAGGAGGAGTGGCAGCTCTGTGTCACCAGCAGAGACCACAGATATTTTCAGGGCACATTATGTAGTCAGAGATAATTCAAAATACGGCTGACATGCATCGCTACTTTGAAATTACACTAGTTAGGAGACCTCCCTTTCGACCTTGTTATTTTTTTTTTTTTTAAGATTTTATTTATTTATTTGAGAGACACAGAGATAGTGAGAGAGAGCATGAGCGGGGAAGAGAGGAAGAGGCAGGCTCCCCTCGGAGCAGGGAGCCCGACGCGGGGCTCGATCCCAGGACCCTGGGATCATGACCTGAGCCGAAGGCAGACGCTTGATTGACTGAGTCACCCAGATGCCCCATCGACCTTGTTATTCAGCGTTATTTTTTAAAGTCCATATGTTACTATATCCCTATAGTAACACTTTAAATATCTTGATAACTGAAGTTCAAATAATTGGCCTCCTTTCTTACCCTTTGCATTTACTTGTTTGTTTCTTGTGGTAATAGAGACACATAATGTAAGATTAACCATCTTAAACATTTTGAAGTGTACAATTCAGTGGCATTGAGAACCCTCACATTGTTGTGTAGCCATCATCACTGTCTGTTTCCAGAACTTTTTATCATCGCAAACAGAAACTACCTGTTAGGAAGTAATTCCCCATCTTCCCTTTCCCCAGGAACTTCTTTTCTACTTCCTGTCTCTATGGACTTGCCTATTCTTGATACCTCATATAAGTGGAGTGATATAATATTTGCACTTTGGTGTCTGACTTTTCTCACTTAGTATAACGTTTTCAAGGTTCATCTATGTTGTAGCAGGTGTCAGAACTCCTTTTTTATGGCCGAATAAAATTCCATTATATGTGTATCCATTCATCTATTGATGGACACGGGTTGTTTCTACCTTTTGGCCATTGTAAATAATGCTGGCATGAACACTGGCCTGCAAGTATCTGTTTGAGTCCCTGCTTCCAATTTTTCTTGGATGTATATCAAGGATGAAATTACTGAGAAATATGGTAATTCTATGTTTAACTTTTTTTGCGTGCGAGAGAGAACAGAAGCGTGTAAGTGGGGGCAGGGGGTGGGAAGAAGGGCAGAGGGGCAGAGGGAGAGGCAGAGAAAGAATCTTAAGCAGGCTCCACACCCAGTATGGAGCCTGACCCGGGGCTCGATCTCACGACCCTGAGATCATGACCTAAGCCGAAATCAAGAGTCAGATGCTTAAGCGACGGAGCCACCCAGGTGCCCCATCTACAATTAACTTTTTGAAGAACTGCCAAACTGTATTCCACAGTGGCTGCACCATTTTACATTCCCACCAGCAATGCACAAGGGTTCCAAATTGTCCATATTTTTACCAACACCTGTTATTCTCCATTTTTTAAATAGTAGCCATCCTAGTGGGTGTGGCATTTTCTGTTAGGCATTTAACAAGTTTATTCTGAGAAGGGGTCATGGGCTTCACCACACTGCCATGGAAGTCCTTGGTACAAATAAAGGTTAAGAAACTAGGATGAAGGAACCAAAGCCCAGAGATACTGTTACTTGTTCAAAGTGAAGTGATTCACCAGCAGCGCCTACGGCTTAGGACCAAGTCTCCTGGGGCTCAGAGGAGCTCTTTTCTCCTCCTACCACATAGTTTCTTCTCATGTAGACATTTGCCCCAGCCAGTGGTCAGACTGAATCAGGGCTGGAATAAAACCATCAATCAACCAGCCACTGAAGCTGAGGCAAGCCCCAGATGCAGATGAGACAGACATAATCCCTGTCCGCAAATGGCTGCCACGTAAAACTACCACACACAACCACAGCAGCTAAAGCTTTATTCACTCAACAAACACTGAGTGCCTTGTGTGAGCTCAAACTCCATGTTCAGCTGGAGTGTCTAAGGGGTATCCAAAGGGACATCCCTTGGAGATGCTCAACTGATAGTTTGGTTTATAGGTTAAAGTTCAGGAGGGGAAAAGAACCCTGCCTATGTTTCCTTTAAATACAGAATGGTGTCTTGAACTGTCGTTCCTTGATCGGGAGCCTCCGGCTCTGCAGAGAGCCCAAGATGTCTTCCTTTTTCCTAATAATCTCCTCAACCCATTTTCTTACAAGCTTCCAATCAACTGTGGCTCTTGGATCTTCCCACACCTGAAAAAACACTTGTCAGCTTGGTTTTAAAAATAACAGTAGCTAAACTGTGGAAAGAGCCAAGATCCATCAACAGATGAATGGATAAAGAAGATGTGGTATATATATACAATGGAATATTATGCAGCCATCAAAAGGAATAAGATCTTGCCATTTGCAACGACGTGGATGGAACTGGAGGGTATTATGCTGAGCGAAATAAGTCAAACAGAGAGGGACATGTATCATATGACCTCACTGATATGAGGAATTCTTAATCTCAGGAAACAAACTGAGGGTTGCTGGAGTGGGGGGTGGGGTGGGAGGGATGGGGTGACTGGGTGATGGACACTGGGGAGGGTATGTGTTCTGGCAAGCGCTGTGAATTGTGCAGGACTGTTGAATCTCAGATCTGTACCTCTGAAACAAATAATGCAATATATGTTAAGAAAGAAAAAAAGAAGAAAAAGAATGTAGCAGGAGGGGAAGAATGAAGGGGGGGAAATCGGAGGGGGAGAAGAACCATGAGAGACAATGGACTCTGAAAAACAAACTGAGGGTTCTAGAGGGGAGGGGGTTGGGAGGATGGGTTAGCCTGGTGATGGGTATTGAGGAGGGCACGTTCTGCATGGAGCACTGGGTGTTATGCACAAACAATGAATCATGGAACACTATATCTAAAACTAATGATGTAATGTATGGGGATTAACATAACAATAAAAAAAATTTAAAAAAAAAAAAGAAAAATAACAGTAGCTGACATTTAATAAACGTGAATGCTGGCTTTCCACTGTGTGACCATGAATAAGTAACGGAGCCGCCCTCTACACCAGTTGTCCCCCTTGTAAAATGGCAGTAATAACGAGTGGACATGCAGATAAACGGCTGGCATGGAGCCTGGCACAGAGTTAGCATTCAGTAAATGCCTGTTGTTGTGATTATCTATTTTAAAAGTTATTCTTAAAAAACACTTTGTACATTGCAAAGTGGAAATAACAGAGCCCCCTCTACTGTGACATCTTTAAATCTAGGAATTAGGTCTTTTCATCTCTGGGTCTAAAGCATCTGACATTGTAGCTTCTCAATAAATGTATACTGAATGAATAGTGAGAGGTGACATTTATTAATATTACTAGTATTATTAATTTGTATTTATCTATTTGAGCATTTACTAATTTAGATATAAAACAGCATTTTTTTCTTTAAACCTTAAATCAGATATTGGTCTTAGAGAAGAACCTCTATCAAGTTGATTACATGAGCATTTTAGAAAATATGCACACTTAGGAAAAGAGTTGAATACATTTAATTTTTTTAAACGTCAAAATCTGTACCATCAGAATCATTCCTTCATACATGGCATACATTTTTATTGAGCAGCTACTCTGCAGCAAGCTTGGTATCAGCAGAGAAATCTCTGGATTTCTTTTTGCAATTGGCTTAAGCTAAGCTAACAGTGGTTTTATGAAAAGATATTTAAGTATCTCACAAGAAGTCTGGAGGTCAGTGATTCCCAGTCGGTGGTGTAGCTCAGCTTTGTCATTGAGACCAGAGCTCCTTTTAGATTTCAGCTCTGTCATCCCAGGAGATTGGCTTTCCTTCCTTAGGCTTTTGCCTTGTAGTCACAAGATGACTGCTGCAGCTCCAAATATCACTTTGTTCCATGACCATGGTCAAGTCAGGAAGAAAATAAAGAGAAGAAAGAGGACTTTTTCATCCCTTGGTTCGTTCCTTTTATCAGAGACCAAAATCTTTTCTAGAAATTTCAGGGGAGTTTCCCTTACTCCCCACTGGCCAAAACTGGATTGCATGCTCATTCCAACTACCCAGTCTGGGAGTGGGATAACCACGACTGGCTTCGTTCAATAAGGACTCCTTCCTGGTGGGGTGGGACCTGCCCTCATGGAGCTCATGGCCACCTCTTTGCTGCTTGAAATCTTAAGCAAGGGAGCAGGAAGGGGTGGGGGAGAGAAATGAATTTTAAATAGTCAACCACTAGTGTTGTCTACTCTACTGTGTTAAGCCATTTTCTTGAAAGTACACAAAATAGATAGAAGGCAGTAATAATTAAGTTGAGAGATGGGAGGACAAGAAAAAGAATTACCCAAATGGTTGGTGCACATTAAAAAAACTAAAAAAGAATGTCAAAGCCTTAAACTTTATTACTGGATTTTTTTTGTTTGTTAGATTGTTTTGTTTGCAATTTGAGGCTTATATAATACATGGAAATGTATTAAATGCAATTTAAATGTATTTAATGCAATTTAAAACTTGTATAGTAAATGCTCTATGAATTTTTCTAGGAATCTTGAAACATAGCTGGCTGAAATCCATACATAATGTCCTTATTCTGTAGCATGCTGAGATTGATCCTATAATTTCCATCCTTTGGTACCGGTTTGGCCTCAAGAGTTAGAGTAAACATCCATCCCCAACCTTTAAACATTTTTTTAAACAGTTTATGTTATGAGAGTAGTATGTGCTTATTTTTGCCCTTGTTGTCTGTTGGATTCTCAGAGGTTCTCTCCTGCAAGAGTAGATTTAATCCTATTTCTCTATAATTTTAGAAATATAAATATCCAGTCATTTTGCTTCAAGTCTTTTTTTCCAGGACTAACCTTTGAGAGATGAAAGAGAGTTCTAAGAACTCTTCAAGTCACAGTCCGATGCTGGTTTCTTGTGTCACAGATGCCCAGATATGTACTTATTCGTTCATCCTTTCATTCACTCATCTCACAAAGAGTTGAGTCACCTAGCAGTGGGGGTCTTGGGAACACAGCAGGGAACAAAATAGGCAAAAATCCCTGACCTCATGGATCATGTATTCCAATAGAAGAGACAGATAATAAAAAATAAATAGGTAAAATATATATGAGAGAAGTTGGTAAATGCTACAGAGAAAAATAAAGCCAGAAGGAGGGATAGGAGTGCTGGGAGTGGGGGTGGGGAATTTTAGATTGTGATGGGGGTTAGGGGAGGCCTCACTGAGAGGGGGGCGCTTTCCACAGGCACCCGAAGGCGGGTGAGCGGATAAGTCACTGGATCCAGAATGTTCCAGGCTGAGGGAACAGTGCTAAAAGCATGCCTGAAGTGTTTAGAATTGCAATGCCAGTGTAGTGTGGCTTAGAGAAGTAACATGCGGGCCTTTGGGGGCCGTGTGTAGGACTTGGGCTTTTCTCTGAGAAAGATGGGAACCATGGGAGGGTTTTAAACAAAGGAGTGGGTGATTTCACTTGTGTTTAAAGAATCACTGTGGCTGCTGGACTGAGAACAGTTTGTAGAAGGGCAAAGGTAAATGCCAGTTGGGAAGCTAATGCCATCATTGCGGTGAGGGATGTTGGTGGAGGTGAGCGTCTCTGGAGTGTATGAAGGACTAAGAATTATTTTATTTTGTGGCAAGTCTCCCCAAACCTTCTTGAACAGTTCCAGTTACCGGGAATTTATAGATATAGCCAGCAGAGTTCCCTACAGTTACAACTAGGGAACATTAATGTAATATAAAGTCATGCAGCTTGCACCCTTGTCTAGTTGTGGTGTGTAAGTTTGTTGTTTCCCGTAGAATAATCATGAAGAGTATGAGTTCTAGACTCAGATTCCTGCATTCAAATCCTGGCTCTACCACTTTCTAACAATGTGACCTTGGGCAAATTACTCAAAACTCTCTGTGCCTCGGTTTTCCCAGCTGTTAAATGGGACAACAGGTTGTTGTGAAAAATAAGGAGTTAATACACGTTCAACATTTAGCATTTTATTGATATATAACCATTGTTCAATAAATATTAGCTATCATTATAGATATGGATATAACCATTTATAAAGGTCAAGGAACAGTTCTATTTAACTTATTTAACACCATGGTGTAAACTAGATTCAACTAGAACTGGAAAGGAACCGACGTGTCATTTAGTTCAACCCTAGAGATCAAAGTGACATAGCCAAAAAAGAAGAAGGTCATGTGGCTAATGTCACCTAGCTAACGGCAGAGCAGGGACCAGACCATGAATCTCTGGACTCCCAGTCCAGTGATTTCTGTGCTATGCCATGTTGCTTCCATATAGCCTTCCACATAATACCAGTGGGAATAATAATAATCATAATAACAACAATAAGTGATTTTTTTTGACTCTTACTTTGTGCCAGGCACCATTCTAAGTACTTTACACACATTAACTTACTTAATCCTCATGACAACCCTATGAGTCATTGTCCCCATCTGGTAGAAGAGGAAACTGAAGTTAGACGGAGCAGGTAACTTGCCCAGGATGGGAAGTGTGTGTTGGATGAGGGAGCGGGGGTGGCCTGAGAGTCAGGAGGCTGCCTTACCATTTTACCGCATGATCTATATTCTCCATTTGTAGAATAGGGAAATTTAATCCAGTCTTTAAGGTCCCTTTTCAGTTTTTTTAAAGATTTATTTATTTTACAGAGAGAAAGAGCATGCACGAAAGTGGGGGAGGGGCAGAGAGAGAGAGCATTTTCAAGCAGACTCTCTGCTAAGCACGGAGCCCGACGTGGGGGCTTAGTCTCACAACCCATGAGATCATGACTTGAGCTGAAACCGAGAGTCAGACACTTACCCGAATGAACCACCCAGGTGCCCCCCTTTTTAGTTTTAAAGTATGCGTATCCTAAGTACTTTGTGATTATCAGGTCTGTAACAAGTACCATTTTAGTTCATTAAACATGCTGTCTTATTAACTGATCTTCATTTTAATGATCAGCTGCAAGAAAGACTATTTGTAGAACAGCCTAGAAACCAAAGTCACCAAGGCTGTGAGGGATGCTTGAAATGTTATTCCTGGCTTCCATGGCAACCCTAACATAGGGCGTTAAGCTTAATGCAGTTGAGTACACTAGCTGGAGCTGAGTGTTCCCCCAAGCGCTGTGAGTGATGAGGAAACAAATAGCTGGCTCAATAGTTTTCCTTTTGTGTAATACACTGTCTCAGTGTATTTTAGGGAGTGGAGGCCTAGGCCAAGTTAAATAAGGATGGAGGAAATGAAGCATCGTATCAAAGTGGAGAGAGGACAGTTTCCAAAGGAGTTGGAGAATGAGAACAGTCTGGGTGCCTGGGGGAGTCACTGTGGAGAGAAGGATGGAGAGGCATGCAGAGGTTTCGGGGGAGGGGAAGAGAGTTGGCCCTACTTCCACAAAGCTTGGAGCGACTAGACCGTCAGGTGAGCTCTGTGAAGAGGACTGAGCATGCTCAGTTGTGTTTTTTTGTTCCAGTGTGTTTTGAGCGCTCAGTTGGAATCCACGGCGGATGAGTGAGTGGCAAGAAGGCAGACAAGTTGAGGAGTTGAGGGCACCACCCGCACCAGTGCGGGAAACAAAGCTCTCTAGGCATTTTAAGCAGAAAGGGATTTCATACTGGGAACGAGGTACTTACATAACTGTTGGAAAGGTCGGAGAAGTGGGATTCAGAGCCATCACACAAGAACTCATTGCTGGGATCAGGATGCTACTGCCACCACAACGGCATCTATGAAGCTGGTGAGCAGATACTAGAACACCAGGCCTGTCTCTCTACAGCCCTACTTGCTGGCAGAAGCAGCCTTCGCTTTGCTTCCTCCTTTGTGAGTATATTTAATTGGTGGTACCTAATTGCTACCCAAAACCCTAGCGGCAAGGGTGTCTGGGAAGTATGGTTCTTGTCTTTTTCGTTTCTGCAGTACTGGAAGCCTCCTGAGAGAGGTGAGAGTCAATGCCGAGTGCCAACTGACATTCAATCAATAGTTATTTCATTTGAAATCTGAATTAACCAGGCTGAGAGCTAGAGGTGGAGAAGTTGGGACACCTAAGAGAGATGAGTTTGGAGGGCCCAGCTGCTGACCTCAGCTCCCTGCTCCACCACTGAAAGTCCTTTGGGTACTCTCGCTCCAGGGTTAGATAACAAAGGGGCAGAAACTCAACTCCTAAAGATGAAGGAATTGTCTTAAAATTCTCTCTGGTGCCTTCTCTATTACTTTATACATGGAAGACATTAATTTATATCTGAGACCAGACTGGGTTCTTGAACGGAAGGGAAAGCAAGGGGTGCGGGCCTGGAGAGACTGGTTCTGGGTTGGGTCAGGGATGAAGAAGAGTGAAGTCTGGGCTGACTCAGGAGCCCTTAGGATATACCCTAAAGGAGGATGATAGCACATGTAAGACCCTTCAGTGGATCCCCACTGGCTCCTTAATGAAGTCCAAACTTCTTCTTTTTTTTTTTTTTTTGTAAGTAAGCTCTACACCCAATGTGGGACTTGAACTCACAGCCCCAAGATCAAGAGTCGTATGCTCTACCAACTGAGCCAGCCAGGCGGCCCATGAAGTCCAACTTCTTAATAGGAGGCACATGCAGCCCTCCCTCCATGGCCCTGTCATCCCCATCGTGTCCTTTGAGATCCTGCCAAACCACACCCCATGCAGTCCTGTGCCCACCTGTGCCCTACTCTGTTCCAGCCTCCACGACTTTGCTCACACTGACCCTTTGCCTAAAGCACCCAGCCCAACTTTGCCTGGCCAACACCTGCTCATCCGATAATCAGAGAATAATATTATAAAATAACATAGTACCCATCAGCTTCTCCAGCAATCTCCCTGTCCACCATCTTGGGATCAGTGTCCTCCTCTAGGCTCTCGTTGCTTATGTTTTTCATGAATCTTATGAATCTGTCTCCTTTCAAAGGTTGTCAGGTCCTCCCAGGCTGAGGTTGGTTCTTGTACTGTATCCCCAGCACCTGGCACAAAGAAGGGGGTTCTTGGCATAACTCAGCTAAACCAAAATGATGAAACAGGTGACTCCAAAGAGCAACTTTGTCTTTGCTGGTACAGGGCTGTGGAAACCTTCTGCCCCTTGCCTCCATGCGTGCCCACCCCCTCCCCTTCCAGGGACAGGTGTGCCAGACTCTGCCTCAGAGCCTCCTTTTCCTGGCTGGTATCTCGACCTGACCCTGCATCGCTCTTCACAGGTCTCTCTGCTTGGCTCCTGACTTCCATTAGCTGAACTACCAGAAAGCAGAGGAGGCAATTGCTCAATTTATTAAGTTAACCAGTTGCTTCTTTCAAGCTGCCTATGCTGTTTTCCACTTTGCAGAGAGAAGAAATCACCTGTTCCCCAGTACTTTCTCCACTCTCTCGTACTGGGGGGAGGGCAGGTTTTGTTTGAGTGTGTGTGTGAGTGTCTGTGTGTGTGTGTAGTTTACGATTTTAAGATATGAAGCATTTCTCAATTTGAGAAAGGAAGAAAGACAGTGAGAGGGGTTTTGATGGAGAATACCAAACTTACTCTGAACCTATTCAGTCAGCTCAATGAGTTTTAAAACCATTGATTATTTCAGGGCTTCTTTATACTTCTCTTTATCAATTGGGAGAATGCCTGTTTGTATGACAAACTCTGAGAGAAGTTGTGAGGGGGCATTTTTTTTTTTTTTTTTTTTTTAGTGAAACTTTAGCAAACTGCTGTACCTTGCAAGGAAATTCAGTTCACTGGAAATTGTTTTCTCCAGGGCTGAACTGGGGCAGCTTTCTCTTTGGCTCCTTTGCAAAGAAAATTGTCCAGGGTTCTGGAAACCCTGGTTGCTGAGCCTCGTATGATGTCTTTTCTTTCAGCTCATGTAGCAGTTACTAAAGGAGGCTGGTGTGATGTGGCATGGTTTTTCTTTTTTTCTTTTCCATTTTGTTGGCTCCTTGGTGCACACTCCCCGAGGGCCTTACCGAGCTGTGCTCCTAAAGGAATTTATGACAGTCAGCAGGGACGCCTGAAATTTGAGCTGGTGTCAATCCAGAATCCCTCCTTGCTACCCAAAAGATGCAAGCTCATTCACCAAACCTTCTTTAAAAAAGAACAACAAAAAAATCTCCTTGTGACATTGGAGAATATATTTTTGCATGAAAGCTTCCCAGGGTGTGTTTCCAGAGCCAGAGAGCATCCATCTCCCCCAGCCACATTCATCTCTGTCTGCTCTGCAAATGTTCTCCGTGATAGTAGCCTGGAAAAGTGTCCGCAGAGCAAACCTGACAGTACTGAAATTTCAGCTGCAGCCCGTGGACTTTGGTTCTGCTTTGTGGGTGTTGGAAAGAACTAAATAGAATAAGGGTTGACATTCTGACCCTATCTCATGCGTTCTTGAGAGAAGCACGTGGTACGTGGTGTCTTGAGTGGCATCCACTGCTTTTGGCACAGCTCAGTGGGACAAGCAGGCCTATGGTAAAGAACACACAGAAGGGAAAAGAAAACTAGAGGGGCTCCAAAGCCCCTATTTCCTTTCCCCTAGCCGTCTTCTACCTTCTTTCTTCCCCAACCAGGCATTCAAAGCAGGGTGAATGGGGGCAGAGGGGGAAGTCCACGGAAATCCCCTCCATCTGGATGTACCTGTTACTCTTCTCCTCAGGAGTTGGCCAAGAGGTAGAGCATGTATTTGTTCTATATTTTTGCTGTTCGTGTCTCCTCGTTCAGAATTAGTCTCTGGCGACTATTCTTTATGGTCGAGGGTTAGGCTGTTCTGGCTAAGCGTATGTTATGACCAGGATTACCAACTAATGATTCACCTTCCCCTGCCTCATTCTGCAAGCTTCTGTATGCTTGTCTCACCGAAACCCCGGACGGTAGCCCTCTGAGGCCAGGGACTGCATCTTCTCCCTGTCAGCATCCCCACAGCTCCAGACGGTATGAGGGGACCCCTTCCTAAGACTGTATTTTGCCCGTAGTGCCTTCAGTTCACTACCTTCTGGGTACCAGCCCTGAACGAGGCATGGGTGACACGAAGATGGATAAAGTGCAGCTGTGACCTCGGAGGTTTGTCCTACTGTTTTGTGGGTTTGCAGGCTGGTAAGTATGGTGTTTGCGGGATGACATCATTGCACGCTGTCATTAATAGTGCTTACTGTCCGCCTTGCCTGGTGATGCAGAAGGAACTTTTGGACACAGAAGGGCGCAGCAGGTGAATCCGGGGGACTAAGGCATGGTGCTGCTTCCCAGGGGCTGGCCCAGGGCAGAGAGTGAAGAGGACATGTACACGAGGGGGATGTGTCTTGAGTTGACCTTTAACTCCTGGGGCTTGTCCAGTCCCTGCTGCCAGTCCTCCTGAGATTTTGTCCAGGGAAAAATGTGTTAACTGGCAATGAGGAGGGTCACTGGGTAAGGCTCTTCTCTGGGACATTTTCTTGTTCAAAGGAGACTCTTTACATTAGGTCACCTACTGGGAAGCAGGGGCCACAAGGACAGGTACTAGTGTCAGACTGGCGCGGGTCTTAAATCTGCATTCCACCACCACTCATTTGTCCCATACCAGTGGTCTGGTTATTCAAACTCTAAGCCTCAGAATTGGGGGTAACAATGGTGCCTCCCTTATTTATTTTCTGAACCTAATTGAAAGGCAGGACATATCTGACATGAACATGATCTGACATTGGCACAGAATGTGGATCAGAACACGTGAGAAAACCCAGGATGTATGGTCGCCATATTTATAAGGTCTCTCCTGGTCTTAGGAAGGGGTCCCCTGATACCGTCTTCTCCTCTGGACTCTTGGATCTGTGGCCAGGGTCTCCCTGGCTCACATGCCCCTTGGGATAGAGTTCTCAGATGCGTTGTGTCCAAGAATCACCTGAAGGAATTACAAGTGCAGATTACTGGGCACAAGCCCCAGTGTTTCAGATTCACTGGGTCAAGGGTGCTGCCTGGGGCTTAGCATTTTAAATACACACCCGAGTAGTCTCTGATGTCATCACGACATTGAGGATACTGCTGTGGGTGTTCTATATTATATCTCCACTGACCAGCTCTCCCAGCTCATGGAGGGGGATCTGCACCTTCTCTCTTCCCTGCCTCCCCCCCCTCCCAGTCATAGGTGCACATCAAAGGGATGATGGAGCATCACGCCTGACACTATGTGGGTACCAGGGATTCATAGAAGATGCCACTTGTGGTTGGGTAGCCCCACGCATGAGATGCCGGGAGGAACATGCGCAGATAGAGGTAAATGGGGCAGGTACCAGGAGGCTCAGAGGAAGGCCTGATTTTGGCCAGTGTTGGAGGGCTGGGCATCTAAGAAGGGTTTTTAAAAAATAGGTGACCACAGGGTTGAGTCTTAAGCTGAAGAGGCAGCCCAGAGAGGATGTAGGGAACTACAGACCATTTGATATCACTGGGGTATAGGGTAGAGGGCAGGGAGTGCTGGGCTAAAGTGTTCATTAGTTCATTCTCCCGTGAACGTTATTGACCTTGCTGTCAGTGAACCTTAGAGTGGTGGCTTTTGAAGAAATTGCTCTGCTGAAACAGCATCCTGAGAACTTACAGCTGCCACATTCAGCTACGGTGACTCTGATCAATGAAGCTCACCAAAATATTCATGAATAGGAAATTTCTGTAAAGAGGGGAAGCGTGAGTTCCATTGGTCAGGAGAGTCTCTCTATTCTCTCAGGTGAGGAAAGCCATTGATGAGATGGTTGGGGCATTAAGATAGGGGCAGGGGATCTAACGGGCCTGATTGCAAAGTGTCAGGTTGGCAAATTGGTTTCACTCCCTAGTGGAGGCACCAGGTGGAGGGAACTCGGTGCTGTGTTAGGAGCTGTGCTGTGGCTGAACTTCGATTCTGAGCCTGGGATTGATTGGGGGATCTCACAGGTGCCAGCACTGGAAGCCTGGGGGACAACGTGCAAAGCTTGGGATCTGCCGTCCTGCCTTGAGATTTTATCACATGACTGGTTGTCAATCCAGATGTTCTTTTCCTATGGCTTATACACTTGGGTTTTTGAGCCTTGTGTGCAGGGCTTGACATTTATACCAATTAGGTTTCATCTTGTTAGCTTTGACTCATTATTCCTGCACTCAGAAATCCTTTCTGCCCCTGACTCTGTTGTTCAGCTTATTAGCCATTGCTCCCCGCATCTCGTATATAATGGTGTATAGAGAATCATAAGTGCCCCAGAATTTGGAAACATGTTTGGAAAATCTTACCAAGTGGGGAATGATTTGCTAATGAGGCCAAGGTATGTTTTAGATGCCATGAAGTAGTCCAGGGTGTTTCTCTAATAGAAGGTAATCAAGTTTTCAGGGTATTCCCCAGTGGTTCTTTAGGAAGATGTGAGTAGAGCATAATGGATTCAAAGAAGGCCAGAGCTCATCAGCAGCACTGCCGCATGTCTGGCAGGAGGTCCTGCAGCGGCTGGTGACTGACTAATAAGGGGACTGGAGAGGGAGGGTTGGACCGTCGTCCTTCCAGCCCGGGCCAAGGAGCACATGCCCCAGTCAGGTGCCCTAAATACAGGGGAGTTTCCGGTTAAGTCACATTGGGGGCAAAAATGAAAAAATAGGCTAACTTGCCTCTGAAATGTCCATGAAATCACCTCTAAGTCCTAACAACTAGTCACACTCTGGAGGCACGTGTCAACAGAGCCACACGAAGCGGCCCTAGGGGCCCCATGTCAGGCCTCTGTGGGCACCTCTGAGGCCACACTGAGCACGACGCTGGGTCGGACTGCGGTGCCCTTCTACTTGGCAGTCTCTTTCTCTCTGGCTGTCCGTCTTTGACCAGCCCATATACTTCAGTTCACAGACGCGAAATGCCTTCAAAGCCCACAAGTTGGGCAAACAAGTGTCCCTTACCGTTGAACCTGAGCCAGGACAATTTTAAGTAACATTCCCACTCCAGCAGGATTCCAGTGTGCAACCCTAGAGTGATTTCCTCTGCTCAGGGTTGCAGACTTGTCACTAATCAGCCTCCTTGTGCCTCTGGGATGCAATCTCCTCGGCTCTCCCTCACACCTGCCCCATCCTGCAGTTTCCCCTGGCGCCTTGCTCCTACTGGCCTCTCAACAAGCACTTGTCGGGGGAGTGAGAATGGGAATGACCGACAACCTGGTGTACGGAGCTGCTGCTATTCAGGGAGGCAAGCATCTGTTTTATCATTCTATTACATTTTTAAAAATGCAAATAGGCATGTAGCAGGCAGAAGTACTTGGCAGGAGGCAGGCAAGTTGGAGCCACAGCTTTCAGGCTGGGATTCCAGGGAAGGAAAGAACTGACCCCAGAAAGCAGGTGCGGTCCCGGGGCATCTTGGGTATGCTGAGGATGGCAGGTCTAAAAGGACAAAATCCTTCCTGAGTATTGCTTGGCGGTTAAGAGCACGGGCTACAGAGCCAGACAAGGTGGGGTCAGATCCTGGCTCCCCTACTTCCTAAGTGTGAGACCCTGAGCTAGTTATTTAGCCTTTCTAGGCTCACTGTCCTCAACTGTAAAATGGGAATAGTAATAGTACCTACTCGCTAGGGTGGGTGTAAAGAATAAATAAGCCAACACCTGGAAAGTATTCAGAACAAGTGCTCAATAAAGAGTAGCTATAAATTATTATTATATTCTCTTGAGCTTCACAACATCCCTGGGAGGTATTATTATCACCATTTCACAGAAGAAGAGGAGAGGGAGGGTTGGACCGTCGTCCTTCCAGCTCTGAGGGTCAGAGAGGTCAAGGAGAGGCTCAAGACCACATGGGCAAAAAGTGGCAGAGGCTGGACTTACACTGAGGTCATAGGACTATATGTCACTTCACTAAGCATTTCAGAGCCCCTTTTGAGTCTCTGCATGAAATCATTTTACCCTGGTTATAGATATTCACATACTTTCCTTCTCCAAGCATGCTTTGATCTTCCCAGGCAGATGGCACCAAATATTTGCTGTACAATTCCACGGCCATGATTGAATTTACCCAGAGCAAGGAGGCTGATTAGTGACAAGTCTGCAACCCTGAGCAGAGGAAATCACTCTAGGGTTGCACACTGGAATCCTGCTGGAGTGGGAATGTTACTTAAAATTGTCCTGGCTCAGGTTCAACGGTAAGGGACACTTGTTTGCCCAACTTGTGGGCTTTGAAGGCAAGCTGACAGAACTGAAGTGCAGTAGACAAGGTCCAGACTGTCACTTTGTGGTTCAAGGGATGACATTTTATGATGTGCCCACAAACCCTCATCCCGTGCTATTGAAAGTCTGTCAGTGAGGGGCCAGAGGAAGATTGTGTGCTCTTCTCCCAGGCTAGGGAGACAGGGATGCTGTTTATCAGAACCAGTTTGTGAAAGGAACACACACAGAGGAGAGTCCATTTTCTGGAAACACCTCTTAGCAGTCCCCATGTGGAAAAGCTGTGGGGCTCTTCCCAAGCATCTGTAGAGCTCATATTGTAAGGCCACCTGTATGGAGAATTTTCCAACGTGCCCACCATGAGATGGTGGAAGAGCCATCAGTATAGTCCCAGGTCTGACCCTAATGAGCCGTCATGTCTCTGAGCCTCAGTTTCCCCTTCTGTAAAGTGAGTGACTTGGACTTTATTTAGACGCCTCCAGCTCTAACAGTTTATTAGTCTATGAGTGTGTGAACCAAAGTTCAAAAGTGGCCGTACATCTAGAATCTGTGACTCTATTAGCAGGAGCCACACCTGCTCCAGAACTTTTTGACTTTGTGGTTTTCATCCACCTGCTTGAACTGACTGCTCTGGTTCAATCCCTTCCACCTGAAACCTTGCCCCACCACCCAGAATTCCATTTAATTCTACAAATGTTGACTCAAGACTGACTCTGTTCCCACCTACATGGTTGGGAAGATGAATGAGACTAGTTTCCCACTTTGGGGAATTCACAGTGAGATGGTGAAGTCCAGACTTGCCAGAACATCTTTTCTCCAGTACCTAAACTAGTACCTAAACTAGTGGTTCTCTCTAGTACCTAAACTAGTGGTTCTCAAAGTGCTCTGGACCAGCGCCATTGACTTCACCTGGGAACTTGCTAGAAATGCAGATTTTTCTGGTGCCACCCTAGATCTACAGGGTCAGAAGCTCTGGAAGTGTGGCTCACCGATCTTAGTTTTTAATGCTCCTCCAGGGGATTGGGAGGCCCCTCCAGTTTGAGAACCACTGAACTGGTCCTCTCGGGGACAAGCTGCAAGACTGGTTCTGAGCCCTTAAGGGATCTGAGAGGTTGTCTTGAAGAAAACTCTGTTACCTGGGCTTCGAGGCCTCACTTTCCACTCACAGTCACAGGTCCCTTGGAACCTCCAACAACATTTTAAAACTTTGTGGTGTTTTTGTAAATGCCCAGGCATTGTGGAAATGATACACTTGTTTTGATGGGAACTAATCCAGTTTAGCACATCATTCCCCATGGAACCTCCAGGCTTCCCTTTAAATTGACTGTGATGCTTGATGGGATGTTGATACCGTGACTAAGACCCACAGCAAGAATCCCAACCCCAGAGGACCTCCTGCTTCCAAACTTCTCCAGAGGAAGAGTTCTTAGGGGGCCAGTGTGCTGTCTCCTCTCCCCCTTCCAAGCAGCCTTTCCTTCATATCTCCCTCTGTCTGAGCCCGGTTTCAGTTCCCCTCAGCAGGCAGAGGTTCCTGGGCCACATTCTCCCTGCCGTAAGCTCACACATCAGTGGTGGGGTGTGGGTGGCTCCTGGAGAGGGGCCAGCCTGGGCCCTGGGACCTGCGGGTCTGTCATCCATGGCTCTGACCAAGGGCTGTATGCTGGACCATAGGCACCTTTGCAAATATTAGAAGAGGCACCCCTTCTAGGTGCTTCTCAGGGTGGGTGCAGCCCTGGGGGCTCAGAGTTGGGCTGGATTTCAGTCACTTGCCTCGTAGGGCAGGTGTCTGTGGGCAACATGGACTACACGGCCAGGAATAGCAGGCTTCTCCCCCGGAGCCTGGGCCCGGCCGGAGAGAAGTGGGGGGCGGTGTGGGCAGACAAGAGGGTTCCCACACCCGGGGCCCAAGGCCACCCTCTTCCCCCTGAATTCTCACTATCGCCTAATGTGGTGGGTGTTGGTGTGTCTCCATATAGGTTTTTTCCTACATTAGAAGAGATTTTCCAATATTTGGCGCCTCCATTTTCTCATGTATCCAATGGGTATGACACCCTACTTTCCTCTTAAGAGCTTGTTCTGAAAATCAAATGAGACCATAGTGGTGAATGCGCTCTGGAAAAAGGATTTGAAAACATCCCACAAATGTCAGGTTTTATACTGATCTTTCTCCCAGAGTCCTCAAAGGCGGTTTCTGGGGCCTCTGGTTTGAGAAACTCACCTTGAACTCACACAGCCCCACGTTAGATGTAGGTGCAGCACAGGTTGGTCTCCTGCCAGGATGCTGGTGTTTGGGGGTGCTTCCTTGCCCCCAGATCGGAAGACTTACGAGGCCACAGTGGACGAGGTGTGTGTGCAGGCACTTGGGGCGAGTCAGAACCTGGCAAGCCGGCCTGGACAGGATGACTACATGGGCCTTCCCCACTTTTCATTTTGATGACTGGGTTCACTGTTCCATATTTGGCTTTCTCTCTCTTTCTTGCAGCTGTGGTGATTGGGATTTAGGGAAAGCATTTGGGATCCCTTTTCTAATCCCTGTCAAATCTGGATTTAGCTACAGAGTCTGGGAAGGGGAGGAGGGCCTCCCCCCATCCCCCGCCCCTGGCTGAAGGCAGTAGCTCGGAACATGGGAGAAATTCCAATAGGGAGGCCCAGCCTCCACCCTCTGAGGCAGGAGGCCTCTCATCTCATTCCCTATCAGCCTCTTCCCAGAATGTGATGAGTTTCGTCCACAGACTCAAACCCCTTCTAGCCTTCTTATTTGGGGGCTCTGAAGGAATAAGTATGGTGGGGGTAGGGGAGAGACTTAACGTTTGCCTGTTTCCCATTTTACAGTATCTTTGGTTGAAATGTCTCTTGGTCAGTCCCTTTTCCAGTTCCACTATGCCCCCCCCCCCCCCAGTTGAGGTTGCATCCCCCTCTCAGACAGATTAGTGCAGCAATCGTCTGCATCACCCTCAATTGACTTATGTCACCTCCCTACAGGCCAGCTAAGGGACATAATATGCTGCTACTGTATTCTGCCCATCGCCTGTGGCATCACGCACACACTTCTCAGGCCCTTCATGGCGGGCTTCAGGTTACCTCCAGCTCCATTCCTATCTGCACCTCCTAGCATTTCCTTTGTCCCTTATTCCACTTCCGCCATATTCCCGCCATCTTAGGCTTCTGCTCATGTGTCTCTCTCCATGTGTTTCCTTCTCTCGATCCAAACATTGCATAAAACTAGTTCATGTCCTGTCCCCCTGACCCCAGCCCACTAACATCCCTGTTCTCTGAACAACCGGTGTCAGCACCACACTGCTTCACTTGTTCCATTAGTTCAGTTCCCAAGGTAGATCGTAAGCTCCTTGACATTGGTTATTGGCTTGTTGTATAGCCCCTGTAGTATCCAGGCAAGCTTATGTGGCATGCAGTAAATAATCAAATCGTGTTGACCCTGATCAGGTGTCTTCCCCACGTAAAAACTGTATGGATGACTTTCTAGGAACTGAAGTGTTCGTTTATCTTGCAAAAATAAATAGTATCTGTTTGTAGCCAATACTCATGATCACCCGGTCATGCATCTTATACCCTTACAGCTTCCCCGAGTGGGGAAGAAAAACCAGGGAAGATTGGAGTTCCGAGAGGTGATTCCCCAGCCCTGGGATTTCCAGTAACAGCCAGCCTGCACTGGCCCTTGGCGCTCCTCTCATGAGTTTGACCTCTCCTCTTTCCCCAGAGAGCTCCTGTGAGAATAAGCGGGCAGACCTGGTCTTCATCATCGACAGCTCCCGCAGCGTCAACACCCATGACTACGCCAAGGTCAAGGAGTTCATTGTGGACATCTTGCAGTTCTTGGACATTGGCCCTGACGTCACCCGGGTGGGCCTGCTGCAGTATGGCAGCACCATCAAGAACGAGTTCTCCCTCAAGACCTTCAAAAGGAGGTCTGAAGTGGAGCGCGCCGTCAAGAGGATGAGGCACTTGTCCACGGGCACCATGACGGGGCTGGCCATCCAGTATGCCCTGAACATTGCATTCTCAGAAGCAGAGGGGGCCCGGCCCCTGAGGGAGAATGTGCTGCGGGTCATAATGATCGTGACCGATGGGAGGCCACAGGACTCCGTGGCCGAGGTGGCTGCAAAGGCACGGGAGACCGGCATCCTGATCTTTGCCATCGGTGTGGGCCAGGTGGACCTCAACACACTGAAGGCCATCGGGAGTGAGCCGCATGAGGACCACGTCTTCCTAGTGGCCAACTTCAGCCAGATGGAGTCACTGACATCCGTGTTCCAGAACAAGTTGTGCAGTAAGTCCTGCTCTTCTGTGGCTCTTTCAGGGGGAATCATTAGGATTTCGTCTTTCATCTTCCAGTGTAGATTCTGTGCTACCTCGTCCCAGGTACTGCCCTGGTAAGGGTGTTCGGCAAAGGCCAGGATAGACACAGCGTTCTCTTGGGGTTACACACTGGCCAAGGAGACAGATAGTAAGGATATAATGACACAGGTAAGTAAGTAACTGCCATTTTAACAGTGGCATGGAGGAAGAATTCAGGGCAGGACCTAACCTTGGCCAGGGTGCTCAGGGAGAATTCCCTGCGGAAAGGACGGTCAAACCCAAGCTGCTGAATGAGTATGAGTAGATAGGTGAAGTTTTTCTCCAGCACATTGGACTGCCCTGGCATTCCCTAAGTTAGAGTTCACGAGTTGGAGTAGAGATGGGAACCGGAGGGCAAAAAAAAAAAATACCATAATGTCTCCTTGGATGGGGTCTAATACCAAGCAGTATTGCCCCACGGTGATACAAGTGGTGGAGGTTTTCTCCTCGGAGCGGCCCAGTGCACAGGGAGGATGGAGCTGCAGTCCCCTCCTTCTGCAAGGGGGATGCCTCCCCACGTCCTTGAGCCGCTTCTGCTGCAGGCTCTTCCGCCCTCTCTTGCTTTCCAACCCTACTCTCCACAAGGTTTTGCTCTCCTTCCTTGCTGGACGGCTCTCAGTGACCTGCGCCCGGAGCTCCTGCCTCAGCTTTTCCCTGTGGGCCAACTTGCCCTCCTTCCAGTTGCCTGCTTCTGCCCCTGGCTTCCTGTCCTTTCCTCCTCCAGGAGGGCAGGGGCCCAGGCGGCACACTCAGTCTCCTCACTAGTCCCTGGAAACTGGAAACGTGCCTCCTGGCCTGGTAAACTGTCCAGTCCTGCCTTGCCCACCTCCATTTGTCCCTGTCCCCTCCAACTGCCATGCTTCTTTGATGGGAAAGCAAAAGGAAATGTCTATTTTGAAAGGACTAGTGTTCCCCAGGAGTATCTGTGGAGAATGAGCTTAAGGACTAGACTCATCTCCAGCTCCTCTGGAGCAGGACCCTGGCCCTCTGGGGGCCCTGAGGACTCTGACCCTGTTCTCAGACTCTGACACAGCCTAAGGACCCCCGTTCCCCTGACCAAAGCCTCAGGGAGGAAAAACTGTGTTTTGCTGTGTCTTAAAAAAAAAAAAATTCCCTGAGAACTAACATCAAAAAGCAGAGACTCCATTGTTTCTTGATTCCCAAATCAAAAGATTTACTTAGAAAAATAAATAAATAAATTTATTTTTTTGGAGAAATTCCAATAGGGAGGCCCAGCCCTATATTATTATTATAAATAAATAAATAAATAAAACCAATGCCCTGAAGGCAAAAGAACTTTTTTCTCTGCAGTGTCACTTGGAGAGTTTTCAAAAGTGCCATTAGGCCCAGGCGCCGCAGAAGGGCGGTCCTCTGGCCGAGAGTCACCCGGTTGACTTCAGCCAGTAGAATGCTCTGCAAACATGTTAAGGTTTATGACTTTAAATGACTTCTGCAGAATTTATGTTCCCTTTTCCTGGAAATATTAAAACAGAAACTGGTTCCATAACCGTTTTGATGGGTTTATTCATTTGTCTCGGAAAATGTCAATGGAGGCATTCTTTCAGAAGCGCTCTGGATTGATTGGCAAATGGAAAGACAGGAGGAGGCGGAGGCTGTGGGCTTGTCTGAAGAACCTTCCCTGTGTGCTTTATGGTCAGGCAGCAAAATTAAAAGGCCTTTTCGATCCTCCTCTCCACACTTTGTAGTCATCCCGAAGCTCTAAGAAAATACCAGTATTATGCCATTCGTTGGTTTGTGTGGCCTGAGAGCGGAATCCCCCTGCCCGCCCGCCCCGCAGGAGACCAGCTCCGCTCCCACCGCATCGCGGGTGTCTGCAGACCCGCCAACCCTCTTAGAGGGTTGAGGAGGCCCCGGGGCCTCTTTATCAACCGTGCAGTAAAGAATGCAATAACTAGTATTTGTAAAGCACTCGCCTTCTGTTCTTGTGTTGGATCCTCACGAAAATCTGGGGGAGGCAACACAACAGCATCCCTGCCTCTTTGCACCTTCATAAACTGCTCAAGTGAATTCCCCGAGAACAAACAGCCAGGCGTCGGTGGGTTCTGCTTCCAAAGTTCTGGCTCACTTCACTCCTCCGCACGTCGGGGGTTCTAAATTCCTCTTTTAAGGTAAACCATTTTCTGATGCCCTCCCCCACCCAGCCACGCTAGGTAAATCAGCTTTGAGGTTGGCATTCGTCTCAGAATTTGACCGGGAGCCTTTGTAGGATTGGCGGGGGGTGTGGGGTGGCGGGAAGGAGACTCAAAGCTCAGCGTCGCCCCCTGCCGGCTGTACGGTGCTTTGCAAATCTGTAAAATGGGGATTTTACCTCCAGACTCCATGTGTGAACGGGCGTTATCAACTGTAGAGCTCTATTCAGTGTGCACCGTGTTGTGTGTGATTGCAGTCAGCTACACGGAGGACCAGCAGGCGAGGCAGATGGCCTCAGTTTTGATCTGCACTCCAATTATCAGACACCAGCAATGAGCGTCTTCCAAGTTCCAGGCATCTGTGAGGTTTTGGAAGTTTCATTTGTTCCTTAAACATCAGTTGAACTACACTCTGAGAATAACAGCTAATTTTGTCCTGGGCTAGGCACTTTCCATTTTTCCTTTCATTTAATACTTGTAACAGGCTTATGAGGCAGGTGCTGTTATTATTCCCATTTTACAGAAGTGGAAACTGAGGCTTAGAAAGGATAAGCAACTTCAAATAACAGGGTTGGAGATTCAGATTGCAGGCTCTCTGGCCCAAGCTCTTACCCTCCAGGTGCCAGGCCCGAGGGTTTCAGGCTGGTGGGAAGATGCTCTCATCACAGAGAAATGGGATGGCAGCTATCCAAAATGTGCACTTTGGAAAGTCACCTGGCACTGAGGGACCTCTGATCAGAGAACACCTGGGTCTCTCTAGGGGCTCCAGGAGGGCTTTAGAAAGGAGATGATAATAATAATCATCACCATTTACCATATCAATATATAATATATATTATAATAATAATATTATGATATTAATATCATAATACTAATGCGCTGGTTTGAGCTATTAGCATATGTTAACTTATTTTATTCACACAATAAATCTGTGAAGTAAGTGCTCTTACAACTCTCATTTTACAGAAGAGGAAATTGAGACCCAGAGAGGTTCAATGACTTGTCCAAGGTCACACAGCACTGTGGTAGAGTTGAGATGTAAGCCCAGGCATTCTGGCTCAGAGCCTACATCTTGATCGCTGTGTGCTACATACACTTGACAGATGAGTAGGAGTTTCCTGGCTACTTGGGGAGGTGGGGTTGCGCCACGGGCAAGAAGCCAGGAAAGGAAAGATATTTTCGATTGATTTTTCTATGTCATTGAAACAATAACAACAGCAGCAAAGAACTAGTCCAGATTCTCTCTTAGTTGTAACCTGCTAAGGAGACATGACCCACAGTTTGAAAAATGCGGACGAAGGGGTAGGCAGGGAAGGGGAGGCCATGGTACAGCTAAGGAGAGGATTTCAGAGGGAAGAAGGACTGAGGCTCTGTGCTTCCAGCAGAGCTGAAAAACGCTGCTGGATCTGTGGATCGCAGGAGACAGGCAGTCTTTCTGTGTGATCAAAGCAAGAAACTTTATTGTAAAACTAGGAAGAGTTCAGGCTCTGGAGCCAGACTGCCCTTGAGTGGGAGACCTGGTTCTGGCTCTCACTGGCTGTGTGGACGTGAACTTGGGCACAGCGGTGGCTTTATATCCATGGGCAGTAAATTCCCACACCAGCCACAGCAAGGGGGAGAATGCTGAGGTTGCATTCTCAGGCCACCCCTGAGAGCACCAGAGAGACTTGGAAACAAGGTATCCTGTGAATTGAGGCCCTGTCTACAAGATGACCAAAACCTACACATCCTAGGGCCTACCATTTTTGCCACCCAGGGAGAGAGGACACTGAATCTAGGGACTGACAAACACAGGTCTATCCTGAGCTTTCTGATGACTCACCGTAATCTGGGCAGGGCTGCTTTTAACTAACCTCTTGCTACCTGTTCGATCAGCCAAGCCTGGTATTTGGAGCCTGGAGGCTGGTGGTTCCTACCCTAATAGCCCCACCCCACCCAGGTCAGGCACAAATTAAGGCTCTAATAGTGTTCCTAAGACACACCTTTCATGAAGCCTGGGCAAAGTCTACGCTTATTAGAGCCCTTTGGGGCTCTGGTGTTAAGTGGGAGACAAGACTGACTTCAACAAAGGTTGACACTATGTACCCAGTAAGTGTTCCTCTCCAGACCCCTAGTCAGCCCTAGCATTCCTTTGATCATTTATGCATTTGTTAATAAGCATTTATGCACATTCCTATTTCCTAGTTTAAAAAAGCCCAATCCCGCCAATGACCTAGTCTGCTGATTAGAGATTCCTTCCTCAGAACACAAAGCCTTGACCCAGTTGCAGCCCATGAGGCCTTCTGGAGGCCAGTGGAGCGGGCAGGATGATCGCCCCCCCTTCAGTCCCACCACAGAGGCCCGTCCCACGGGGCAGCTGATGTTCTTGGAAACACCAATCAGGCATCCATAAAATTTTACAGATGGAAAATTTTTATTTTATCTTAGTAAAAATGGTGGGGATTCTTTTGCTTGAAAATAACAGAAATTCAGTTTGAACCAGCTTTTGGGGTGGGGGAGCTTGTATTATATTACCTCACGGAAATCAGGAGAAAAGTAATGAATGACAGCCCCACTTTCTCTCCACCTTCTCCCTCTGCCTCCCCTTCCTCTCTGTTCAGTGAGCAGAATGCATGCATCCTGTCAGCCCCCCCACATGTACTAGCCCTCTGTTTAAGCCCCCTTTTCCTCAGTTCTAGCTCCCGGATGCCAAGAAAGGACTCTGATTGTCACACCCTGTGCCAGTCAGTGGCATCCAGGAGGGGGCTGCCTCATACCAACATGTCCCGACAGTCCCCATGCATTTGAGGTGAGAAGGAAGAGCAGTTTCTAGAAAAGGGGGGACACCTAGACACCGCTCATGCCTTTATTCCACAGGTAAACAAACAGGTCGAAAAGGGCTCCCCAGCTTACCTGAACTCCCCTCCCTCGTTCAGGCAGAGGGGAACTAGAGCACAAGCCTGGCTTCGAACCCAGTGCACTTTCCACTATACCCAAGTTACAGTCTCCTGCTTCCCATTCTTTTACGGCACATGACCAACACAAGCCTTAGTAACGAGCTGTCACTCCAAAACCCTCTCCAGTAGTTCTTGTAATTTCCCCATTTGACAGGTGAAGAAAGTGGAGTTTAGGGAAATTAAGTAATTCATCCAAAGTCATATCGAGTGGTGAGGCGGAGTGTTCAGGCAGTCTGCTTCTCGGGGCCACCTTCTTCACTCCGGTGCTGTCTGCTGCCAGTGGGTGTTTGCTCTGCCTCACGTCTCCCGTCCCCTTGCTTCGTCTGCCAGGGTCCTGGTGCGAAGACGGGCGCCAGGCTCATCACCGGGGCCTCGCACCAGCGGAAACCTGCTGTGTGGTTGGTTGCCTGGACTTGAGACTTCCTTCATTACGGAGGAGAGGGACACGCCGAGAGTTCCTCGGGAACGCCCCCATGCCTGCAGGTCACTGGGCTCCAGCAGTCCCGGATAGGAAGAGAGCCTTCCAGGGTGCAGGGCAAATGCAAATTAAAAACAGAATGATGATTTTCCACTCATGAGACTGTCAGAAACTTAACATTTTGATAATCCCGAGTGCTGAAGCTTTGGGGGGCATGGGAAATGTCACTCTCATGCACTGCTGGTGTGAGCCACCTTGCAAGGCAGTTAGGCCACATCTATTCAAACTAGGACCCAGTCCTAGCGAAACAACTGCTTGCACCTGTGCGCAAGGAGATGTGTTTGAGAATGGTCGTCACGGGCGCCTGGGTGGCTCAGTCGTTAAGCGTCTGCCTTCGGCTCAGGTCATGATCCCGGGATCCTGGGATCGAGCCCCGCATCGGGTTCCCTGCTCGGCGGGAAGCCTGCTTCTCCCTCTCCCACTCCCCCTGCTTCTGTTCCCTCTCTCGCTGTCCCCCTATCTGTCAAATAAATAAATAAAATTTATTTAAGCAATAAGCATTTGCACAAATGGCTGTAATTAGTATCACATTTATAGAGCCAAACCACATTTTCCTGTTTTCTTCTCACTTCATTTTCGGGGTTGAGAGTAGTTGGATAGAGGCCTTCCTGTCCCCCAAGATTAAGTAACATCTGCTGGACTCCTCAGCTCTGTGGCCTGTGGATGCACCAAATAAATTTATTTATTTGACAGAGAGATAGAGAGCACAAGTAGGCAGAGAGGCAGGCAGAGGGAGAGGGAGAAGCAGGCTCGCTGCCGAGCAGGGAGCCCGATGCGGGGCTCAATCCCAGGATCCCGGGATCATGACCTGAGCCAAAGGCAAACGCTTAATGACTGAGCCACCCAGGTGCCCCCAGTAGCTCAGTTTTCCTAAGCACTGGATTAGTGGGATTGTTCTTAGCTTTTGAAAGCCTCTTTTATTTTAGTTTCATAAAAATATATTTCTACAGATGGACATCTTTTTTGTTTATGAGAACACTTGCATAACTTGTTCCCTGTTTATAATGATGCTTGTTAATTTTAAATATGTCCAAGTTGAATTATATTGAATAAAGTAATAAACTAAGATGTAAAAAAATAATGAGAATTTTTATGAGCTCCAGATAGACTTATGCAAGAATCGATGTCTCTGAAAGCCAAAGGACTTCAGAAACTAAATGCAGAAATATTTTAAATTAAGATTAAATTAAAAGATTATGGAAACATGGAACTTCAGAATGCATTTTTTACTCCAAAATATTCTGCAAGACACTTTTGCATATTAAAAGATTGTTCTTGGGATTTATGGTCCTGAAAAACTGTTGACTCTTTACCACATCCTCATTTAACTAATAGCTTCTCCTCCAATCCCATTGCTGCTACTGAAAATCTACACATTAGCCAAAGCCCCCTCTGGTATCAGCAAACTTTCTGATTCCCCAGTTGAGCATTATTAATTGAACCGTGAAATGTCTGGTTTTTTGTAGATCATTTTTGACTTGTTTTTATCAGCAATTTCATACGTCAACCTAGCATCATTTCCCTTTAACCCTCTGTGGCCCTTTATCTATATACTGCTGATGGCACTTATCTAGAATGGTCTTGTCCAACCAGCGGCTGTAAATCCCCTTGAGGGTAGGGACTGCAGTTTGTTTTCTTTGGGTCCTGCTTTCTCCTTCACAGCAGGTTCTGAGTACATGTGGGTGGACGAAGTCAGAGACGGCGTCATCATTGCCTTAACTCGCTGTGTCTTCCTTTTCAGCGGTCCACATGTGCAGCGTCCTGGAGCATCACTGTGCCCACTTTTGCATCAATACCCCTGGCTCGTACGTCTGCAGATGCAAACAAGGCTACATCCTCAACTCGGATCAGACGACTTGCAGAAGTAAGGTTGCTTTGCTGATGTATCCGAACCATCCTCCTCTGCTCTCTCAAGGGCCTCTTGAATTCATCTGTGGCCCCTCACCCAACCAGGTCATCATCTCCCTAAGGAAAGAAAGGAGGCTTTATAACTCGGGTATCTTAGGCCGGCCTCCCCCACCCCCACCTCCCAATCACAGTGCCTGGACCAGAGCCTGGCACATACTAGGCCAACAGGAAGAGTTTGGAAGATCGTTGGAGGCACCTTCTTAGAAAGAGCCTTTTTGAATTCATGAGCTGGTGTCTTTTACTTCCAAGCTGTTCTTTAAGGGGAACCACTGGAGAGCCTTTTCGTCCACTGTCCCTATTAACTGTACCCTGAGGAATTGTCTCACTATTTTATTCTCTTCTCTGAAGCATTGACTTAGGATGAGTTATGAACATTGGCTGGGAATGATTATTCTGTTCTGTTTAGAGGTGTGCAGGGATCTAGTAGCTTTGGTGAAGGACACTTTATAGGTCTCCTAAATAAAAAAGATCAAATAGATAAAATGCAAATAGAACTCACATTCTCTTTTTCTGGCCAAGCCCCAAAATGTACTAACAACATACTGACATTTGAGCCAGCAAGCGGTAATCTGCCTCTTAGAGGAGAGAATTACCTCGATGGTGAGTGTAGTGCCCACATATATATATTTTTAAGTTGTAAGTAAAGCCACACTGTTTTGGCCCGTAGACAACCAGGCTACCAAACCAGGCTTACTCAAGACGTGAGGAAGACCGGCCCATACGGAGGCAAATAAAACTCAGCTAATCTGACGCGCAGTTCATGCAATGCATAATTATTACACCACATGGTAAGCAAATAAGCATTAATGGAAAGCATTTGCACAAATGGCTGTAATTAGCATCACATTTATAGAGCCAAACCACACTTTCCTGTTTTCTTCTCACTTCATTTTCGGGGTTGAGAGTAGTTGGATAGGGGCCTTCCTGTCCCCCAAGATTAGGTAACATCTGCTGGACTCCTCAGCTCTGTGGCCTGTGGATGCACCAAGCCCTCGGACTTGGTGAGTCTCTGGTGCTCTGTGTTCTTTGGCTCCTCTCAGACCACAGGATCCCAGATTTTTGAGTGCAGCCTGAATCATCCTGATCTTCTGCTTGAACCTCTGACCCTTCTTCAGTTTCCACAACGAAAATCACTCACACCAAATACCCATGCGCTTAATAGAATTCTCTGGAGAACTGGGGCAGCCCTGGCAAGGTCACCTCACCCACTGCTCGCTGCTCGGCAAACAACCTGTAAACGTCTCTTTCCGACATCCCCCTACCTTTTTGGCGAGCTCTGCCCGACCTCTCTCCCAGCCTCTTCGGGAGCTCCCCCTCCCCAAGGGGTTTCTCTGAAGATTGCTCAGCCTTTGCGTACCCTGCTAACTCCCTTCTTGGCAGCACAAGAAATTCCTCCCCTTGTCTTCTGCCCCAGTCGCCCGCTGCAGTCGGGGCATCTGCTGACGTCCACTTTCCATGGGCTGGCTTAGTCATGTCAGAGGAATTTTGAGACTAGCAAATAAAAAAGAAAAAGTTCTCCCCTCAGTGTCATGAGCAAGACCTACCTCGCACCAGGTTCTGTCACCCCCTGCCTGGTCCCACCTCAAGCCTTGAGGCCCCCGGCCCCCCACCTGCTGTGTTGGTCTGGCCTGGGCTCCCCCCCGTTCAGGGCTGCGGGTACAAAGAGCATGAAGTGGAAGCTGCCTGGGTTTCAGACAGACTGACCAGGTGGAAGGGCAAGGTGGTCCAGGGCAGTGGTTCTCCAGCTCCAGTAACTAAGAACCACTCAGGAAGCCGAGCCCCGGCTGTCACCCCCAGAGACTCGGAGTCAACAGGTCTGGGGGTGAGGGGCGCCCAGAAGTCTGCATTTCCCGTGAACTTCGGACGTGGATTGCTGCCACACTCAGATTCCCTGGCGTCAGGCAACAAGGGGGACCAGAGGGAAGGGCTTCGAGTTAGGGGAGAAGGGAAGGAGCTGGAGCCAGGGTTCTGCCGTCCCAATCTGACCCAGCCCCTCCAGTCACCCGGAAGCAGTTCAACCACCCGCGCTATCAGTACCAGACTTCGCTGAACTGGTACAGTCATAGAGAGCAGTTCTCTCTCTCTCTCTCAGACAAAGGTGATAACTCTTTGGCGTGCATGTCTGAAATTGTAGATGGGCCAGGCTTCGATTTCAATCCTGACATTGCTGCAGCTCTGCCTGTCTCTTCCTGAGCTGGTTATTTAAACTCTTTGACTCAACTTCCTCACCCATAAAATGGGAAAGCTGGTGACAAATTCATATCTGTCTCATCAATAAGTCCGTGTTAGCCTGTGGTTTTAGTCTGGTGGACAGTTAAAAGTTTTGCCAAGCGAAGGCTGGCACGTTCCTCGACCTCTGTGTAGGAGCTGCTTGCAGGGACGTGGCCCTGCCAACATGGAGAGAGACTCAGTGGGCCTGGTGGCGAATGAGACACAGCTCTTTCCGTTTGTGACCATGTAAGATGTGCCAGGCAGCATGCAAACGACTGGAAATAAAATAGTGAATGAAACAGCAATGTTCGTTCTTCTGGGAGCTCACATTCTTGCATGGGAGTAATTCAGATAACCAATATAATTGCAACCGTGCAACTGGTCATTGCACCAAAGTGATTGCAGCCCATGCTCAGCTCAGTGTGCGCAGCACACAAGGTCAGGCCGAACTAGAGTCAATTCCCTTATTAAGTGTTCACCATATGTTAGGAGCTCTCCTAGTGCTTTCTACGTGTTATCTCATTTAATTCTGACAATGCCCTCTTAAAGTGGGTTTTATCATGCTCGTTTTACAGATAAGGAAAATAAGGTCCTCCCCAAAAAGTTCAGACAATTTACTCAAGATCATATGGCTACTACTATACTCAAACCATAATCCAAATCTTGTTCTGTAGGACTCCATATTCCTAGCTCTTAACCCCCATTTGATACTGTCCCATGATCCTTGAGGGCCCCCAGATGGCAGCAGGGCAACCCTGCAACCAGAGAAATTCCTCCAAGCCCAGGAGGACAGGCAGGTTCCAAGGCTCACTGATCCCAAGGGAGACTCAGAACTAATGCACCAAGACTAACATTCAAGTGATTATCATTCCCTCAAGTCCACTGTCAACCGCTATGACACTGTCATTCTACAGAATGACGTGAGAAGACCTCTTAGGCGATTGCCCTGAGATGAGCTTGCGCATGCGCACACACACCCATACACACACCATATCCACCGTTTTGTATTCATACTTGTCTGTGTGGAGGGAGGAGGCAGACACAGCCAATTCAGAGATTCTTCAAATGGAAATGGGCCTTAGTTATCAGACTTTTAGCTCTCTTCCCCACATCACCCAATAATTCTATTCCTTCCCAATGTCCCAGATGAATGCTATTGCATGTCCGTTCACTACCTGGGACACCAGGTTTTTGCCCAACACCTCCATCCCACCTCCAGATAGCGTGGACTAAGCTGAAATCCTACTCTCTATAATTCCCAACTTTGATACTATTTCTGTCAGCTAAAGCTATATACCAGAGGGTGTATTTCCTTTTTCAAATAAAAAGAGAAAACTCTTTGATTATTGAGGAGTGTTATCCCCCTATCCCTCATTAATTTTCTCTTTTTCAGGGGAAGCATAAACACATCTTTAAGTAAATGGATTTGGGGTCTCTTCACTGTCCAAGTAATCCTCTTCTGGACACTAGTTGGTCAGTGTCTCAAAATGTGCCCCTCCATTCAAAGACTAGATCAAGCATATTAAATAAATATTACCCTCAAAATTCTGACCATATGAGCAATTTGGGATGTACTGGAAGTCAACATTGTGGATTCTTCTGTCCTCCAAAAAGTCTTTCCCACCCAATACCATTATATGAAATAAATGCAAAAGTGTTAGCATAGTACCTAGCCCATAGGGCTCAGTAAAAGTTTATGTCCTTGGGGCACCTGGGTGGCTCAGTCGGTTAAGCATCTACCTTCGGCTCAGGTCATGATCTCAGGGTCCTGGGATTGAGTCCTGCATCGGGCTCCCAGCTTAGTGGAGAGCCTGCTCTCCCTCTCCCTCTGAAGCTCCCCCTGCTTGTGCTCTCTCTCTCTCTGTCAAATAAATAAAATCTTTAAAAGAATTTAAAAAAAGAAGTTTATGTCCTTCCCTCTCCCCATTAAAAAAAAAATGGGAAAAACCTCCATAAAGTATGCCTGTCTTCACGTTTTCCCCTACCAATCCCGCTCCCTTTGAATTGCTTTCCCAAACTTTATCTTCTTTCCTTTTCTTTATTTATATTTTTAAATAAGGAATTCTCCTTCCCTTCTTGAATATTTAATCTATCTGGAAAAAATACTGAAAACGCAACATTTAGAAAATTTCACTTGGCAAAAAATTGTAAACTTTCTTATCCAGCTTTCTCATTTTTTCTCTTTCTCAAGAACCATACCAAATGCATTTTATTGCTTTCATTCTTCAGATATGTTCCTGACATTATTTCTTCCAAGCTACAGAAATGATTTAGTAGCTTTTATTTTACAGTTTAATCAAGGGGCATGATCCAGAAAAAACAGTCATATTGTTAAAGAGAGAAAAGAAAATTATAACCAACATCCCTCCTGATGAATTTAGATGCAACAATTCTTAAAAACTTAGCAAATAGAATCCATATTTATATACTCTAATCAAGACCAAATGAGGTTTGTCCCAAGGATGCAAGTTTGCTTTAACATAATTCACCACATTAACAGATTAAAAAATGAAAAACTATATAATCATTTCATAGATGCAGAAAAGGTATTGAACAATACCCAACATTCATTCATGATAAAAACTCTCAGCAAACTAGCAATAAAAGGGAAATTTCTCAACCTGATTAAAGGTATCTATGAAAAAACCTACGGTTAACATCATACTCAAGAGTGAAAGATAAATGCTTTCCTCCTAAGAGAAGGAACGAGACAGTATGTTCATTCTCACCACTTACTCAGCATTGTACTGGAGGTTCTAACTGATAAAATAATAAAATAAAAAGAAATTAGAAAGTCATACAGATTGGAAAGAAAGAAGTGAAATTGTCTTTATTCACAGACTATGTGATGGCTTCTGTAGAGAGCTGGTGAGAATCTTTAAAAAGCTACTAAAAATTAATAAATAAACTTAGCAAGTTTGTAAGATACAAAGTCAATATACGAAATTATTTGATTGTATTTTTACATACTGGCAACAAAAATCAGAAATTGAAATACCAGGGGTGCCTGGGTGGCTCGGTTAAGCGTCTGACTCTTGATCTTAGCTCAGGTCTTCATCTCAGGGTTGTGAGTCAAAGCCCTGCATTGGGCTCCATACTGGGTGAAGAGGCTACTTTAAAAAAAGAAAAGAGAAGGGCGCCTGGGTGGCTCAGTTGGTTAAGCAACTGCCTTCGGCTCAGGTCATGATCCTGGAGTCCCTGGATCGAGTCCCGCATCGGGCTCCCTGCTCGGCAGGGAGTCTGCTTCTCCCTCTGACCCTTCCCCCTCTCATGTGCTTGCTCTTTCTCATTCTCTCTCTCTCAAATAAATAAATAAAAAATCTTTAAAAAAAAAAAAAAAAGAAAAGAGAAGAAAAAGAAATTGAAATACCATTTATAATAGCATTGGAAATATGTAATTTAGGGATAAAGTTGACAAAAGTGTGCATGATCTGTACACTGAAAAGTACAAAAGATTTCTGCAACAAATTAAAGAAGACCTAAATAAATGGAGAGATATACCATATCATGGAATGGAAGACTTAATATGGCAAAGATGTTAATTCTTTCCAAATTGATCTATAGATTCAAAGCAGTCCTTATCAAAATCCTAGCAGATGTTTTTAGGTAGAAACTGACAATCTGATTCCAAAATATATATACGAAAATGCAAAAAAACTACAATAGTCAAATACAGTCAATTCTCATTATTCATGATGGTTGTAAGCCTCTGTGAACATTGAACTAGCAATTATTAGATCATTGTTCCTAGAAGAAATACAGGGTTAGATTCTTGTGAGCTTCTGGCCACATCGTCAATGAGTACATAGCCTTGTTTTATGTGTGTTCCTATTTAAAGACACCTTACTGAGTAAATATTGTTGATTGGTTAATATTGAACTCACAGCCAACAGCACTATTACTCATGCCTGAATGAAGATCATCTAATATACATCTATTCTTCATGAGGCACATCACAGCCTTCTTGCATTTAGGAACACTAGACAGCATTTCACACTACTCTTGAGGGCCCTTTTAAACAGTGAAATCACCCAACAAAAAGCACAAAAAGCAAAAAAGAAAAAAAAAAGGCACTAAATAGAACGCAAAAAGGATGCTTGTTCGTAGTATGAGAGCTAAAACAAGAAGGCAAAGCATTGCCTTTTTTTTACCTTAACTGGGAATGTGTGCATGAGGTAACTCAAAATTTTCACCATTCTGTGCACATCCACAAATGGCCATGAAAATACTGCAAATATTGATTTGGGTTACAAGTAAATTTTAGAAAGTAGGTGAATGTGCAAATATGGAATCTGCAAATAATGAGATTAATGAAAACTCCAAAAAAAAATAAAGTTGGGGGGTTTAGATTATCTGATTTCAAGACTAATTATAAAGCAATAACAATCAAAACAGTGTGTATTGGTGGACATCAATGGACCAGAATATAGTCTAGGAATAGACCCCATGCACATATGGTAAACTGATTTTTTAGAAAAGTGCCAAAGCAATTCATGAGGAAAGAATAATGTCATCAATAAATGGTGCTACAACAATTGGGTTGCCATGTGCAAAAAAATGGACCTTGACCCTCACTTCATACCACATGCAAAAATGAATTCAAAACTAATTTTAAATCTAAATGTAAGAGTGGAAACAATTAAATGTGTATGTGAAAATGTAGGAAAAATTTTTTGATGACCCTGGGTTTGGCAAGAATTTTTTAAAAATAGGATACAGAACACAAAAGAAAACACTCAATAAATTGAACTTCATAAAAATTAAAACATTTGGGGACGCCTGGGTGGCTCAATTGGTTGAGTATCCGAATCTTGATTTCTGCTCGGGTCCTGATCTTGGAGGTCGGGGGATCGAGCCCCCCACATTGGCTGCGTGCTCAGTGTGGAGTCCGCTTGTCCCTCTTCCTCCCCTCTTGCCTCTCCCTGTGCTCGTGTTTTCTCTCTCTAAAATAAATAAATAAAATCTTTTAAAAAATCAAAACATTTGCACTTCAAAATACACTACTACCAAAATGAAAAGGTGAGCCATAGCCTGGGATAAAATATTTGCAAAACATATATCCAGCAAAGGACCTTAGAATATATAAAGAATTCTTAGAACTCAATAATAGGAAAATAAACAACCCAGGCAAAATGGGCAAAAAATTTGAACAGACGGGGCGCCTGGGTGGCTCAGTCGTTAAGCGTCTGCCTTCGGCTCAGGTCATGGTCCCAGGGTCCTGGGATCGAGCCCCACATCGGGCTCCCCGCTCAGCGGGAAGCCTGCTTCTCTCTCTCCCACTCCCCCTGATTGTGTTCCCTCTCTCGCTGTGTCTCTATCAAATAAATAAATAAAATCTTTAAAAAAAAAAAAAAATTTGAACAGACACTAAGCCAGAGAAGATATATGGATGGCAAAGGAGCCTGTGAAGAGATGTTCAACATTATTAGTCACTAGAGAAATACAAATTAAAACCACAATGAGATACCACCATACCTCTACTGGATTAGATAAAATTTAAAATATTGACCATAATACATGTTGGCAAAGTTGGCAACAGGTACTATCATTGTTCCTGGCAGGAACGTAAAATGGTTCACCCCCTTTGGAAAACAGATTAGCAGTTTTCTACAAAGTTAAATATGTACCTACCATATGACCCAGCCATTCAATGTATTTAGGTATTTACACCAAAGAAAGTAAAGTTTATGTCCAAACAAAGATTTTTTTTTAAAGATTTAATTTATTTTCTTATTTGAAAGAGAGAGGAAGCATGCGAGCAGGGGGAGGAGCAGAGAGAGAGGGAGGGAGAATCTCAGGCAGAGTCCTGAGCCCCGAGGCGGGGCTCCATCTCACAACCCTGAGATCATGACCTGAGCTGAAACCAGATGCTTAACCGACAGAGCCACCTACACGCCCCTATGTCCAAAGAAAGATTTGAACACAAATGTTCACTGCAGCTTTACTTGTAAGAGTTCCAAACTGGAAACAACCCAAGTGTCCATCAATAGGTAAATGGATAACAAATTGTGATATATGCATACAATGTAATACTACTAGGCAATGAAAAGAATGAACTTTTTTTTTTTTTGAGAATGAACTATTGACACAAGCAGCAAGCTAGATGAATTTCAAAATAACCATGTTGGATGAAATAAGACAAACAAGAGTACATAGAGTATGATTCCATTTATAGAAAATTTTAGAAAATGACAACTAATCTATGTGACAGAGAGCAGATTCATGGTTGTCTGGGGATGGGGGGAGGGCGGTGGCAGGGAAGCAGGCAGAGGGATTACCATGGGGTGTGAGGAAACTTTGGGAGTTTGGGGATGATAGGGGGTGATATGTCGACATGTCAAATTTATCAAATTGCATTCTTTAAATATGTGCAGTTTATTGTATGCCATTTGCAACTCAATAAAGCTAATATATATATATAGAGAGAAAGTCAGAATAAGGTGGTTTTGGAAGGTAAGTAGTACTGAGACAAAGACTGCAAGATAAGAGATTGAAGAAAGGGTCATGGAACAATCAGGGACGGCATTGTGGAGGAGGGGGTTTTTCTAACAAGTCGAAGAGAATCACAGGGCTTGTTGTCTTTGAGGGTGCTAACTAGGCCAGACTGCTTGTCTGGAACAGTTTGTTTGGGGCATTAGTGGGGGCTGAGGGAAGGAATATAAGCTGGAACAAATTATGGAGCTATTTGATTCTCAAGCTGAGTCCCAGCAGGGATCTTTGGTGGGCGGGGCGGGGGGCGGCTCGACACAGGGTGTCAAAAGTAAAACTACATTTTAGTAAATTGACTTTAGCAGTAATATATACATGGGATTCAAACTGGTGGACAATGGGTGGAGAAGTACCATCCATCCATTCACTCATTCATCCAACACTTACTGCTTCTCTCTAGGCACTCTTACAGGGCGGTGGGAGAAAAATGAGTGTTTCTCTTATATGCTTGAGACCCAAGAAACACTCAGATCTTGGTTTCCCTTATGCTCTGCTCCTGTGGAGCCGAAGATGCAATCAGTTTACAATTCTGATCAGCTCAGTCAGTTCAGTACATGCTTTTTTATGCCTTCAAAATTAATTAGGAGACCACAGCAATAAACTGCATGCCGGGAAGGAGTTTATGAAATAAGCTGGGAGATGGGGGTGGGGGATGGTAGCCGGATTTAAAATGACAGCTAGCTTCAGAGAGGAAGCCCGGTTTTGAGGCAAAACTAATGAGTGTGAGAAGGAGCCCACCCAAGTGGTTGGATGCAGCTGGAGATGAGGCATTAGAGTTCCAGGAAAATCCCAGGCTGGATGTGCTTGGTGGTAGTAATTGACCCTGAAAAATGGATAAAATCTTGGAGGGAGAGAGGGAGCGTGGAAAGGGAAGGTCAGGGTCGGAGCTTTGGGGCTGCCCACGATGAGAGCAAAGAGCAAGAGTGGAAGGGCGAGCAGGCTGCACCCGCAGGCCTGCAGCTGGTCAAACAACAGCACGGCCCCAGCTCGCCAGGACCTCTGTGAGCAGAAGTGGAGGCTGCTGAGCAGAGTAAGTGTGGTCACGGAGCTTCCTCTCCACCCCGGCTGCTGGGCCCCGCAATGTGGAGATGGTGACGTGCAGCCTGCTCGCCCTCTGGTTCGGCCAGGCTACAGGGTTGTTGTTTTTTTAAAAAAAAGAAGAAAGGAAAAGAAAGGAATCCTGGCTGAGTGGCGTTCTCATGGGAGAACGGACCTGCCGGCGTGTGAGTGGAGAAGTGCGATGTGAAAGAATCACCAGCCGTCACCCGTCGGTGGGGAAAGTGAGTTTGAGGTTTGTGCAGCTTCTTCTCTGCGTTCCTGGTTTCACAAGCACCCAGACAAGTGGTTCTCAAAGTGGCCCCCCCAGACAAGCAGCCTCAGCTTTGCAGGGGAGCTGGTTGGAAACGCAAACTCCCAGGTGGGACCCTAGGGATCCCGAATCAGGAACTCTGCGGTGTGACCTAGGAATGTGTGTTTTAACAAGCCCTCCAGGGTTTTCTGATGTAAGCTCAAGCTTGAAAACCACTGACCAAGGCCTTTTAAGTTAGATCTCTCCTTGAGAGGCTCCCCTCAGTAGGGAGTTTATATTAAGAACGTGATGATGGGCCAGCCGTTTGGAAATTGCAAAGTGTGCTACAAGAATAGGGCATTATTTGTGCATGCTTGTTTCAATGACCCTCATTTGGTCAGATTTACTTATGTTTTAAGGATTTACGGGGAGGTGGCGGGGGGAGACTTCCCCCTTTCTTTTCCCTTCTCAGAACAAAAATCTTGTGAGTGACTAGGAGAATTGATTGGAAATGAATTCAACAGTTGGGGAGAGAAGGATTCCAGGCACAGCTGGGCTTTGCCCGAAAGGACAGGTTTGTTTTTCTCGGTGACATTGGGTTTGTTTTGTTTCTTCCAGCGTTAGAAGCACAAGGCTGATGACTCACATTTACTGTCAAGAGTCCTTAAGTCCAAACTGCAGCTGCCAAAATAAGATTAGTGCTTTCAGGCATCATGAAAGAAGGGGGATGGTCCCCAAAACGCAGGCTTGGGTTTGTGGAGGCCTGACTCTGCAAGGGCTTTCACATTGGTGCAGGCAGAAACCCCATTGTTTCCCACTTGAGTGAAGTCACAGCCCTAATAATACATTTCTCTTCGCCCTTGCTGGGATGGATAATTTCTGATTTCTACATCTCAGGCTAAATAACAGCAGGAGCCGTTTAAAAAAAGTGGAGCGTGTCTTTAAAGGTGTTCATTTTGCTTTAACTCCAAAGGACGGATTAAACTGTCCTTGGTGGGAACAGCATGCAGTATGGCTTGTCTAAAACTCTGAAAAGCCAGTAAAAACCCTTTGATTTTGCCTGGCATGACGTCAGCCACGGCAGCCCCAGCCTTTGTGCCGTGCTCCTCATCCAGTGGAACCAGATGGAGCTTTTCCAAGTTCTCCGGCTGAGGCGCGGCGCCAGGGTTTCGAGATCATAAATGAAGGAAGGCACTTAAATCTAGAATGCATGCGAGCTTCGGGGCAAACACTGGGGATGGATTTGAGCACGACTCTGGGGCTCTGAGTTATCAAATCCTCACTGATTTCTTTCACCTGGGCGAACTGAGCAGCTGCAGTTAACACCCCTCCCTGTAATTCACAAGAAACGAAAAATAAGTAAATTCTGCTGTCAGCTCTGTGCTCATGATTGCCTTCTGGCAAGGCATTGCTTGAGTTCGGTGAGATCTTTTGTTATAAGATTCAAAATTGTCTACTTTGCTGTATCAGATCAATGCAGCAGAGAATTCACAAACCAAAACTTAGTCAAGGATACGTTGACGTTATTCAAAGAAATCTGAATCTATGTCCTCGTGTGGAGTTTTCACGGGCATCCATGAAGTGACACTATATTGTAATTGTGATGTAGGCACAACTCGGTTGGGGCCCCCCTCTCCTCCATGCTGAACTGGCCTGTACCCCCAAGAACTTTCTTTACCCCAGTCTAAGGAAGAAGGAGGCTAGCATTTGCTGAGTACCTACTGTCTTTCAGGCGCTTTCCTCGTCTCATTATCTCAATTAGCCCTGCAATGGTTTCTCCACTTAAATATTCAACTTCTAGGAAAATCAGATCTCATAGAAATCACTTATGTGAGGTCATGCAAGTCAGCTAGCCAAAGCCAGGTCTGGCTCCAACGACGATCTTCTTTTCACTCTGATGGTCTCACTCCCACCTGTCTAAAGACACATAACTGCCCTTTATCTCCTTTCTCCAAGGTTCTATTCCCTTGGTCCTTACTGTTTCACATTACCTCCCTCAAGTCTTTGTATAAAAGAATCTTTTTAGCGAGACCACCTGCTGACCGTAGCGTATAAAACAGAAGCTCCCTTCCTTCCACAGTCCCAACTCCCTTTTCCTGCTAATTTTGTTCTGCAGCACTTATAAGATCTAACTCATAAGATCTAACCGCCTGGGTGGCTCAGGCGGTGAAGCGTCTGCCTTCGGCTCAGGTCATGATCTCAGGGTCCTGCGATGGAGTCCCACATTGGGCTCTCTGCTCAGCAGGGAATCTGCTTCTCCCTCTCCCTCTGCTGCTCCCCCTACTTGTGCTCTCTCTCTCTGTGTGTCAAATAAATAAATAAAATCTCAAAAAAAAAAAAAAAACATCTAACATAACCTATGTCTGGCCCCTGTCAGTGGTGTGCTGGTAAATGTTTAACAACCAGATCTCCAGGGGGGGAAAGCCCTGACTTGTAAGGTTTGCGGATCCCTGTGGTATAAATACTTCAGCATGGCCAGTTTTACGCCACCCACCCGGCCTTGCTGAATGCGGGGTAGGGCAGAGATTGCACAGTCTGTCATGTGGGTCATTGGGAGCTGGCTCCCACACACCTCTGGCTCTCCACTTGAGTATCAGCTCCATGGGGCCAGACATCAATTGATAGATTTTTTAAAAATTTATTTTATTCACTGTTGTTTTCCCAGTACTTTGTTTGACAAATGGATGAATGAATGAATTCGGTCATTCAAATATATTTTTAAAAATTGACCATATGCCCCACATCGTGCTGGATATTTGAGCTGGAGTGCTGAGCAAAACAAGCCCTGCCCTCCTACGGGAGGGAAAATAGACATTCAGTGATCGTTGTAAATGAAGTGTTCAGTTATGGTTGTGGTAAGGCAGATGGTGAGGGGGAACATGGCCTCTAACAGAGAGCAGTCAAATAAGAGCCGGCTGAGTACTCCAGGCTGGTGGCGGTCAAGTCCAACCAGCAGATGTCCACTGCACACCTGCTGTGTGAGATGCGTGCTATTGTGCAGGTATCCCGAGGAACACCAAGACTGATACTGTCCCTCTCAGAGTTCCCAGCCTAGATAAGATTGATGAGGGAGAACTACCTGACAACCCCATGTTTGTGCAGCATGGACGTGGGTTCATTCTCTCATTGCTAAGTCCTTACTGAGCACCTACAACGTGCCAGGCACTGTGCTGGGTACCAGATGTGGAAGAAACAGCAAGACAGCCAGCCCATTAGCTGTCGTGACAATACCAGTGTCTGCAGCTGGGGGCTGGCTCCCAGATGTCACGGAACTCTGAGCCCTCTGCTGGTATGGGAACACTTCTGGAGAGGTACAGAGACTCAGGAAGAATTTTGTTCCCATCACACTCATCCTGCCAGGATCCCATTTCTGATGGAGGAGAGTATTTTTAGGACTCTAGAAACATCCCTATTGGGAGACAAGGAGGATGGGCCTTTGTCACTGTACTTTCAGCAGATGAACACTTATGAAGCACCAACTACATGCGCGAGGACAGTGTGCTAGGCTCTGGGAAATCACTGAGTAAGATCAGCCCACATTCTGGTGAGGCAGACAGACATGATCAGGTCTTTCCAGTACCACCAGATAAATGTGTGAGTGCTAGAGTGGAGCCCAGAGGAAGGAGCCTCTGAGCCCAGCCAACCTGGAGAGGTCTTCCTGGAAGAGGTGCCATTTGACGGAAGTCATGAGCCATGAGTGGGGGTCACCAGGTAGAGGAGGCTTGGAAGGATAATGGGAACCCAGAATTCGGTGCTTCTCCCATCCCCCATAGTTTTATTACCCTTCAGTGAAACCCTCCTGGGCTGTGAGAAAAAGCAGCACTGTTTTTCAAAAGCATAAGGAATCATCCAAAAATATGTGTATTTGTTTCAAATGGAAGTGACCACTGCCAGAAAAACAACATTGTTTTGTCAGGACCTAATCTGTATTTATTCCTTAGTCTTTGTTTAATTAAGTTAATCCCTCAATGGTTTCCCTTGGGACAGTGCAGATCCTAGTGGCCATAAATCCCCAACGTTATAAAAACAGTATGAAAGTACAACACGCAGGACACCAGCTGGCACGCTTGCTGTTTGTGGGGCCGGCCTTCTGGAACGCGAGCGGTGAGCCTCCTGGTCCTACCACGCTCTGCACCCTCACGTAGTGTCTGCAATTCGCTCAGCCACTTGGAGAGGGAATTGAGGAGAGCAGTCATTCTGAGGTTTGTTTAAAAGAGGAAACCGAGCCTGGCAGTCTCCATTAATAAAGGGGGAGACTGACTCCTGGGCCTGGGCACCTTCCCCTTGGATGATCGCAAGGGCTTTTTATCCAGTTCAACAACTCTCAACACTGAGTTCTCTGGGGAGCTTTTAACAAACACTGCCGCCTGCATTCCACCCCCAGCCTGTTTGATTTAAGGAGGGGGGCGCCCTGCGCATCAGGGTGTTCAAAAGGTCTGCAGACGGTTCTAATGGGTAGCCAAGGTTGGGCACTGCTGCTTCTGTCGACCATACCTTGCAGTTATTCACAGGCTGTTCTGTGGGTGTCCCAGCCCTGTCCTGAAAGCAATAAACATTGCCTGTCTTACCTACCCTGTGGGGAGAGGTCTTGTGGGAAAAAAGATGATTGCTTCAAGGTCTTGGTTCATTGCTCTCAAAATGCTGCTTTCAAAGGGGTTCTTCTGTAACAGGTTGGGTTTTTTTTTTTTCATTATTTTAAAAGCTCTTGTTATAAACTTGTGTTAGAAAATTCGAGAGCAGGTCTTTATAAGTAAGAATAAAAATCACCTATACTACCACCACTCCTTTGGAACCCCTAGAAGGCAGGGTCCCCACTGGACACCAAAGGAGGCAGAGCTGGGGCAGAGAAGGGAGACCCAGGTGGAGAAGCTCTGGCCCCCCACATTTGGAGATGGCCTTGGGATTTGGGGGTACATGTTCCAGTGTGCTGGGGTGACCTTTTCCAGCCACGAGGCTTTTAGGCGGGCGCTTTCACCTTCCCATTAGGGAGCTTAGAGTCTAGCAAGGGAGACACAGTAAATAGATGGCGGTATAGATGCCTGTGTAATTAACACTGTGATCCGTGCCAAGGGGAGAGGGGCAGGGGTGCGCCGACAGCCGATAGGGGAGGCGGAAACCTCTGGCTCCGAAGAACTATTGAAGGTCCTCCTATCAGAAGGTTAATTTTTCCATCAATGTGCAAGGAAACCAGAGCTTTCAGCACGGAATTCAAAAAACTACCACTATTCCCAAACAAAGTGGTGATTTTTTTTTTTTTAAGATTTTATTTATTTGACAGAGAGAGACACAGCGAGAGAGGGAACACAAGCAGGGGGAGTGGGAGAGGGAGAAGCAAGCTTCCTGCTGAGCAGGGAGCCCGATGTGGGGCTCGATCCCAGGACCCTGGGATCATGACCTGAGCCGAAGGCAGATGCTTAACGACTGAGCCACCCAGATGCCCCCAAAGTGCTGATTTTTATTTAACATGTAGAGGTCCTCTAAGTTTCATCAGAGCCGAAGAAACTGCCAGATCCGCCTTTTGATGCATTTCACTGAAGGGTAATAAAACTATGGGGGATGGGAGAAGCACCGAATTCCGGGTTCCCATTATCCTTCCAAGCGTCCTCTACCTGGTGACCCCCACTCATGGCTCATGACTTCCGTCAAATGGCACCTCTTCCAGGAAGACCTCTCCAGGTTGGCGGGACTCAGAGGCTCCTTCCTCTGGGCTCCACTCTAGCACTCACACATTTATCTGGTGGTACTGGAAAGACCTGATCATGTCTGTCTGCCTCACTGGAATGTGGGCTGATCTTACTCAGTGATTTCCCAGAGCCTAGCACACTGTCCTCATGCATGTAGTTGGTGCTTCATAAGTGTTCATCTGCTGAAAGTACAGTGACAAAGGCCCATCCTCCTTGTCTCCCAATAGGGATGTTCCTAGACTCCTAAAAATACTACAAAAGGACAACCCAGGTAGAATCACGCTCTCTCCCTTTTGACGGATTTTACCCTGACTGGTCTGGCTTGCCTGCTGAATGGGATTGATTTCTCAGCCTGCCTTCCAGCCCTCTGTCCCCTGGTGTCAGCTGTCCTTCCCATCTTCCCTCCTGCCACTTCCCTTGGAATTCCCAGCGTGGAATTCAGCTATCCGGCCTGTCCCGTTTTCCTCACTTCTGCACATGTACTCACACTGTTCCTTCAGCCCAGAGTGCCTTTCCCCTTCTGCATCCTCTCACACTTACCTGCCGACCTTTTGCAATCCTCCCTTGACTATGGGGCTAGTTTGTTCTACCTCAGGACCTTTGCATTTGCTGTTCTTTCAATCAGAAATGCTCTTCCTAGAGCTTCACATTACTAACCCTTAGAATACAAACTGGGTGATGGCAGGAACCCTTTTGTCTCTTTGGTTCATGCCTGTATCCCCAGTACCTGGGGCAAAGGAGGTACTTCATTTATTGAATAAATGAAGAGTATCCTATGATTCAGATTTTTCTTAGATCTCTGGCTCAGGCTTGTAACTGTAGGTTTTATCACTAATTATTCACTATGATTTTTACATGAGCTGAAGTTTTTTCTGGTTATTGGTGTTTTTCTTCTATCTAAATCCACTGGAAATCTCAGTTGGAGTTCCCAATTGGAAATCTAAGATAATAAATATACTGGTAAGAGATAGAAGAATTTGCATCTATAATTTTCTTCATCTACTTTATTGATTTGGGAGTGAAAATACAGCTTTTAGCACTTGAAAGCCAGAGTCCCTATTTGTACAATCTTAGACATAAACATTTTTTAATGTAATGGTGCAGATTTTATTTTTAAAAATTATTTAGTGCATTTAATAGAGGTGATGAATAAATCAGCTTTTATCTTTTCATCAATTTAATATTTTGTATTTATCTAAAAGCATAATAAACAATAAAACTCAATGACGCTGGAGATTACATTAAAGTGTAGCCATTGGATTCAGGGATCAATCAAGCTTTCCAGTTAATTGAGTTTTTATCATAGCTTTCATAGTGATAACTTTTAACCAGTGGAAACTCTTTTTAATATATTTGATCTCTTTAATGCTCTTTGGTTTTCTCTAACTTTAATGGTAAAGTCACTGGAAGAGCTAGTTATGAAACCAAGCCATTTTCCTTGCTGAGAAATAATGTCATCACATCAGCCTGTTTCTTGCAAAGGAGAGACTGAGTCAGTGATGGATTGAAAATGCCTTTAACCTTTTCATCCTCTGATATATTTTTAGTTCCCTTGCGGTGAATGTATTCTGTGAGTTCATTTTCACATTGCATTTGCGTGAAGAGCCAGGGCTCAGCGTATAATAAATATGTGACTCAAAGAGGCCCGCTAAGAACCATATATCCATTTCTCCCTAGTAATCTTTGTTACCTCTACCTAACCTCCTTTGGCTTCACATTTTCCTCATTTGTTACTGGCATGAAGAAATAGAGCTTAAGGAGGATTTCTAAAGACCGATCTGGTAGACAAATGGAATGAGGAGAAATATTTTCCAAAGGGACAGATGCAGAATTGGGACCTGCCATGTTTTGGGTGGAGTAGCAGGTCTTTTCATGGTGCTCTCTCTCAGCTTCCCCATCTGCAAAATGTCCATGACTGTGCCAGACTGGGATTACAGAGCATTTTCGTTCTTGAAGAACAGGAATGGTACTCGATGCAGAAAAGTGCAAATGCTTGCTCATGATAACATACAGGAGCCATCAGAATGTTTCAGAGCACTTTCACGAACATGAGGAAAATACAAAACTGATGTTAATTTGAGATTAGTCAATGCATTTCCTAGAGGTGAATAATTCCAACTTTGAAAGCTATGTTTTTCTTTATACAAAGAAATGCATCAAAATGTTAACAGTGGTTGCCTCTGGATGGTAGGATTACAGTTATTTAATATGTTAAAAGGGATTTTAACAAGTGCTTGTTGCCTGGCCGTGTGCTGAGGGTCATCTCCCTCAGAGCTGGGTTCTAATGGCACGACTCTGCCCCAGTCCAGGATCTGTGTGCGGCGGAGGACCACGGCTGTGAGCAGCTCTGTGTGAATGTTCTGGGCTCCTTTGTCTGCCAGTGCTACAGCGGCTTCACACTGGCCAAGGACGGGAAAAGATGTGTGGGTGAGTACTCCCCTGCCTGGTTTAATGGGGAAGGGCAAGTTGAGCAGAGTGTTGTGGGGGGGGCCTCCCACGGATCCAGCTGCTCTCCTCTGAGTTTCAACAAAGTGCTCCATTGCCTGGTCTAGTTGTTGGTCAGAATTTGAACTCTGAAGACTTCATTGATGGCTGAGGCTAGCATGTTCTCATTCAAGGTCCTCAGCAAAAGGCAGATTTCTGATTGTCTATGTAAATATGATTGTCCCTTTATATACTGCATCCCTTGAAAAGGACTGAGCGGATTTTCGTCAAATGCGGAGGCAGTTTGGGATGGCCTGACTGCGGTATAGCTCATGTGCTGTTCCTGAGATTCCCTTGCTGGTGGGTGAGGTTGCTGAGTGGCACCTCAAAGATGGAGGCAGCCTTCCTGCTAAGTATGGATCTGCTAGCGATGGGCCCCGAGTGACCACCAGGGATGAGAGCCCAGCTGTCTGCAAGAAGACACCATTGTCAGAGGAAAGGGACAGTTGCCTCAAATGCAAGCCCAGGGAAGAAGTTGTAAGGGCAGTGCTTGGAATTTCAGGCACCCACTTGCAATCAGTTGAGTGGCTTCCCACTTGGGCAACTCCACCTTCTGTGACCTGGTGGGAGGTAGGAGAGGTGGGGGTGGCATCTGATTTCTTCAGTGAAGGATAATGGTTCTCCCCAGCACCTGGAGAGCATGCCAGCAGGTCCCCCATGCCACCTCCCTGTGTGTCTGCAAAGCACCTTAAACTCACATGGTCTTATTCATCCTTCCTCCAACAAACAGTGCCTGGCAAGCAGTAGGTGTTCGATTAACTGAACTCAGTACTTCTAAGGCAAAAAAATCTGGAGGCAAAGGAAGGGAAAGGACTCAACTGACATCAGAGCCAGAACCTACTGATTCTAAATCCTGCATTTTCTCTTCCATATCCTATTGTTTTCTGGGGGATATGTTGTTATGTCCTGTTCTGTCTTGCTTCCCACAGTGAATGATTATTATATTGCACACAGAATTTACATTTTCCAGCACACTTTGATTCTTAGATAAGGAAGCGGAAGGAAAAAGCAACAAAACAAAAGTATAGGTGGCATCTTCTTCGCAGGTGAGAATCAAGTGGCTTTGTTTGCTTGTTTTTACACATGATGGAATGAAAACTGCCCTCATCAGATGTCCACAAGTGGAATTGGTCTCCTAAGCCTTAGAGGTTTTATTTATTTTTTTCTTCATCTGCTGGTGGTGACAGTGATAGGTAGTAAGTTACCACATCCACCAGCACGGGCAGGAAAAAGCCAACATGCTTCATTCATTTTTATTATACAAGTAATATACTTTCATTGAGGATAAGGATTAAACAGATGAGCACTGGGTGATTTATGCAACTGATGAATTGTTGAACACTACATCTGAAACTAATGATGCACTACGTGTTGACTAATAGAATTTAAATTAAAAAAAAGGATTAAGCGGATGAGAAAAATCACTATTAATAGTTTGTTGTATTTTCTGCCAGACTTTTCCCCATACACACATCTAATTCAAGGGGCTCCTGGGCAGCTCAGTCGGTTAAGCGTCTGACTCTTGATTTTGGCTCAAGTCATGATCTCAGGGTTTGAGATCGAGCCCCTCGGTGCAGAGTCTGCTTGAGATTCTCTCTCTCTCTCTGCCCCTCCCCCCACTCATGCACCTGCTCTAAATAAATAAATAAATAAATAAATAAATAAATAAATAAATAAAATCTTTTTAAAAACATAAAAATATCTAACTCGAAACATTTTGTTAATGTTGAACAAAATGAGGTCATACTATTTATTTTGTCTAACCTATATTTTTTCCCTTACCAGTAGTTCAATGGGTAGAAACTTCGGGTGCTGTTGGGTCAGACGGAAATTGGGACATTGGGAATAAGGCCAGTGGATAAGCTTCAGGAAAAAGGGTGAGGGTGTCTGGTTAATTGGGTGAGGGAAGGACCAGGGAAGGTCCAGAGCTTGTGTAGGCAACAAGGAGTAGATGGGGCAGGGGCAGTAGGGGCTGTGGCTGGGGCAGGAGATCTGCCCTGGGCCTTGGGAAACTGGAGGGTGGTGAGGAACCCAGTTTTCTGAGTGTTGCCAAATAATTGCCTTATCATCCCTGTGTGGTAGAGAACCTTGGTGTCTCTAAGGGTTTTGCTGTAACTTTTGGGGTTTGACATTTGTTGAAGAGCAACAAGCATGAGGATAGAAGCTACGCTTGCCAGGGAGCTGTTGTGGGCTGTGTTCATTAAAGATGGGCTTTTCTTGGGGCGCCTGGGTGGCTCAGTCGTTAAGCGTCTGCCTTCGGCTCAGGTCATGATCCCAGGGTCCTGGGATCGAGTCCCACATCGGGCTCCCTTCTCCTTGAGGAGCCTGCTTCTCCCTCTGCCTCTGCCTCTCTCTCTCTGTCTATCATGAATAAAAAAATAAAACCTTAAAAAAAAAAAAGATGGGCATTTCTCTTGCTGCTGCTATCAGCATGCAAGAATGTCTGCCTTTCCTCAGAGGGGTTGTCGAGGCAGAAGAATGGGAAAATGGGAGAGATTGTGTGACCCAGGCCTCATCCATCAGATGTTCCTGTCATCATCATCCTCAACCAAGCACCTGACCTGTTGGAGGCCAGGAGTGAGATGATTAAGCCGTGGTGGACTTTTGTTGCCAGTTGCCTTGATTAGGGAGATTGAGCACATCTCCAGAAGGTCAAGTGCTGCTGGATGGGGCTATGCTGAGGGCAGAGCCAGTGGCGGAAGTAAGAGAGGCTACAGAAGGTCAGAGAAGAGGGTCATTCTGATGGCCAGGGTGGGGAAAATCTGGGAAAGGAAGGAAGGGTAGCCATTGGACAAGTGTCCAAGGCAAGGGGAGACATGAAGGGCAGTAATGATGTGGACGGGGCAGCGTTCTCAAAGTTCAAAGCCTGTGTTGGGAGAGGCAGGCCTTGCTGTTGGGCGCGGGTAGGTGAGGGGGAAACCGTTACAGGATGCTGGACTGAAAGCTAAGCAGGCAATCTAACCTGAGGACAGCAGTCTGAAGGGGCTTGTCAAAGATGGAGACTCTGGCTGTCAGACTTAAACAGGAAATTTAGAGAAGCAAAGGCTGCTAGGGACTCTGGAAGCATTCCTTCAGCGACTGGTCTGGATGGCCTGTATATAGATGGGAACATTAAGAATATGGGGACCATAAATCCCAGTTAATCCAGCATGATCCCAGTTTATGCCTGTTGGCTCAGTTCTCAACAGCCCTCCCTTTCACTTTCAAAGGGGTTCTATTCTGGGTTGATAAATTATAGGATCACCCTAGTTAAGGCCAGCCTGGCTTAAACAGTGGAAGAGACCAACTCTGTTGAAGTAGAGAGTTCCTGAAGGTGTGAAGTAGAAGATGAAATTGAAGAAACCAGCTGGAAACCTAGTGTTCAGGGCTTTGAAAATCAGGCTGAAGAGTCTGGAAGAGAGACACTGAAGGGTTTCTAATTGGGAGTGACAGATGCAAAGCCTCATTTTAGGAAACTTAATCTCGTGGTGAACTGCAGGATGGATTCTAGAAGGAAGATGGTGAGGGATGGAAGGACCAGTTAGGAGACTCTGGCAGTCCTCAAGGAGAGGTGACAAGAGCCAGAGTTTGAGTGACAACTGAAGAGATGGAGAGGGAAGGAGTAAGGGATGAAGAGGTGCTGTAAATAAAGGGGAGGAGGAAAAGTCAGAAGTCGTTCCTGAGTTGGAGCTTCCATGACACTGACAGATCATGAGTAGTTTTAGAGAAGGTGAGTTTGAAGTTGAGGTGGGACCCCGACAAGGACGTGTCAGGAGGGAGGAGAAAAGAGCACCCCACGATGAGGGGAGGTTAGAACCAACAATGCAGCCGGGAAGCAGCACAGCGTGTTCCTTTCTAAATTTTAATTTCCATTTAGTTTTCACTTTAAATGCGTATTTGTGTGTGTGTTTGTTTTGACCTTCAGTACAGTAAGACCTGGGCTCCAATCCCAGTTCTGCTGCTCACTGATCATGGGTCATTTCATTTCTGAGCCTCCATTTTCTCATCCATATTGTAGAGTAATAATACCTATGTCGTAAAGTGTTGTAGGATTAAATAAGGTAACGAGTCAAGTTTCTGATACATGCAAGGCCATTATTATCATTATTACAGTGTATATCATCATCATCATCATCATCATCCTGGCTATCCCGAAGTATGGAGTGAGGAGAGAGTGAAGGCCTGAGCCTTGCTGGCCTGAGCCACATGTAGGGAGCAGGAGAGACAAGTGGGGTGGGAAAAATATCTGTGAAGGAACAGCCTAAGGTGGGGGCGGGGGTGGGGGGAGGTGGGCAAAAGAATCAGAAGTCATGGAATATGATGGGAAAGAGAATTTCTAGCCCAGGTCAATATTAATGTCATGCTCCAGCGAGGCCAAAGGGAACAGAACTTAGAGAAAAAGCCATTGAGTTGAGTCACTGATTCATCTCAGCAAATATTTCTAAACTCTCTGCCAGGCACTCTGCTGGCCATTAGGGATGCAAAGATGACCGGAAGCCCACGGATAATGATTAAGAGGGGTTGAACAGAGGGCAGATTTCAGGGAGAGGGGGAGGTGGTGAGACATTGGGGACAGCAAATCTAAATTATTCATTTAGAGATGTGTGGTAGAAATTCATTACATCCAGCTACAGGGGATTGGATGCAATGGGTTTTCGGTTTCAGCACCTTCAAAGCTGTGGTTCTAGCTCTTTGACTCATCCCAGAATTATGACCGTGACCTGCATGAAAATTCAATTCTTAGCCAGACTCAGGGCTTTTCAAGACAGCGTTTCCATTTTTGAGTTAGAGGAACATTAAATTCTAGTGTTGGAGTCCCATTTCCCTAACTGCTCATTTCACTCTGGACAGTACTGAATTTATTTCCACATTCAGGTGATCGAGAGTGGATTCCCAACCTAGGTCCTCCTTTTGCTTTAATTGAGTTCCCTCTATTTGTAATCCATCAGCTGCCTCTAAAGCTGTGTTAATTTCCACCCAACACTGCATTTTTCAAAGACTATTTTTCTCTATCTTTAAGGGTCACTTTTCTGCTGTACTTGTTCATCTGGTGTTTACCAACTGCCCTGTCTTTGGGTTAACTTTGGTCCTGTTTGCATCTTATCTGCCTAAGCATATTGTAAACCCTTGGGGACAGAAGCCAATGGTAGTACTTTTCATCTTTCACAGAGCAGACTTGCATGCAGTATGTTTCAATACATTAACTGAGGCTGAGTAATTGATCACAATCTCAAGCAGTCATGTATTTAAAAAAAAAAACCTTGTTCCCTTGATTGCTTTTTAAATTACAAAATCAATTTTTGCATATTAAAGAAATTGTCAGAATATAGATGTGTATAAGGTCAAAACTTGAAAGCCATTCCTCTTCAGTTTCACTTCCTGGAAGTAATCACTGCTAAAAGCTTGGCTTCTCCTCTCTGCCTTTCTTCTAAGATGTCTTATGTATAGTATTTGCTTGTCGTTACCATCCAGGGGTTAACACAATGCCTGATGTATAGTAATTACTCAATAAATGGTTGTGGAACAAGTGAATGGCACTGAGGTATTTCTTAACCCCCAAATTCAATTTTATCTGAATAAAGACGCAGGGTGATAAAAACCTAATCTACATTTATTGAATATTACTAAGTCCTAACGCTTGTTTGAAATACTTCATGTATAATTGCAACAACCCTATGAGGTAGATACTATTGTTATCACATTTTATAAGTCTCTTAATCTTTCTCTGTTTCAATGAATTTATCTGTAAATTGAGGATAACAATAATACATACCTCGAAGGATTGTTGTGAGGGTTCAATGAGTTGATATATGTAAGGCATTTGCTAATATTACTATCATATTGTCTGATACATGGGCAACTGATAAACATTAGCTGAATCTGAATTTCTATATCCTTTTTATTTAAATAATTAATTTATTTGTTTGAGTGAGAGAGAGGGAGGGAGAACGAGTGTGAGGGAGGGGAAGTACAGAGAGGGAGGGACAGGGAGAGAGAGAATCTCAAGCACACTCCGTGCTGAGCGTGAGCCCAATGTGGGGCTTGATCTCACGACCCTGAGATCATGATCTGAGCTGAAACCAAGAGTCAGATGCTTAACCGACTGAGCCACCCAGGCACCCCTGAATTTCTATAGCCTTTGTGAATTTTTGTCTTCTTATGAATGCTTGCATTTAATAGCATGTCAGATATATGCTACATTTACAAAATCACATTGAGGCCCATAGTCAGAACGATGGCGGCACGTAGCATGGGGATTTAGCATGGTGTTACTGCTGCCTTCAGAGCTTTTCCCCTAGATTCTCCTCTATCAATGACCTTCAGTGAGGAGGGGATGGTTGATAATTAAGTTGGGGAAAAGGGATGGGAGGATCCATTTTTATATTGAAAGGTCAGCTTTTTAGTTCATTAGCTAACCACCCATGTTTGAAGCATGACCTCCCCCAATTCAAAGATGTTAAGTATTAGATTTCTCCCTGTACTGGTTTGCTAGGGCCATAGCAAAACCACAGAGTGAGTGTCTTTAACATTAGAGCTTTATTTCCTCACAGTTCTGGAAGCCAGGACTCCAAGGTCAAGGTATCAGCAGGTTGGTTTCTTCTGAGGTTTCTCTCCTTGACTTGCAGAAGGCCTGCCTCTGCGTATGGTCTTTCTTCTGCGGACACACATCCCTGGTGCCTCTGCGCATGTCCAGATTCCCTCGTCTTATAAGGACTCCAGTTAGACTGGATTAGGGTCCACCCCAATGGCCTCATCCTCATCAAATCACTTCTTTAAAGGTCCTACCTCCAAGCACAGTCACATTCTGACTGGGTTTAGGACTTAAACATACGAACTTAGGGTGGGGAAGACCATTCAGCCCAGAACACTTCCTATTGTTATTAAAATCAATAAGAAACTCTCTGAGTTTCAAACTCCTGCATGTAGAAATCCAACTGTGCTCTCAGAGGTTTTGACTCTGACTCTACGTGTGTGTTCTGTCTGCTCAGCAAGTCAGCTGCTTCTACCATTTCTCTCGTGATGAATTTGGTTTTTCGTACTCTGTCATCAGCAAACTTTAAAATCCAAATGCTTCTCTTTGAAATATCCTATTTCTAGTGATGCCATCCCCTTGCAGACTGATGCCGGCTGAGAAAACTTTGGACTATGACCAGGTTGTAAATCAGAGCCCATCGATCTTAAGCTTCATTACCTTGTACCAAAGTATCGTTTATCCTTGGACACAGCTGGGTGATTTTTCACCTATTAGGCAGAGACTGAACGCAGCGAGACCGGCTTCTAACCCTGAGGTTTTAACACTTTGTGTTCTGGTGCACCGACTTCCCTACAGCCAGGGAATTACCCTTTCTGCTCGTAAAGGAGAGCATATAGATATGTCAGGCAAAACAACTGAGAAAGGATTTTATTGAAGGAGATGAAGACTTGGAACACAACAGGAGCATCTCTGAGTTACACACATGGAGCACCTCCATACGTCTGCTCCCTAAACTTGGCCTCTCTTTTTACAAGTACAGTTTTGCAACCAGGGAAGTTACGCAAAGAACCCAAAGCATGTGGCAAAGGGTGTCAGAGTTGAATGGACTGGAATTCTCTTGGTCTTAAAAATCTTTTAGGTTCACAGGCTTGAAGTGGGCTCCTCCACATCTAATGTCATACTCCTGGCCTCCTCTGCTGTCCCCAGCAGCCTGGCAGCAAGCCAGTGAGTGGCCCTCAAGTCAAGGGGAGATTGGATACCTTGGGGTTTTACAGGCCAGGGTCTTGAGGCCCAGGAATGCTTGAATCCCACCTTGCCAACCTCTCCTCTCCCCTTCATTTCCCCAGATTGCTGAGCACACAAAAAACAAAACCAGCAAGAGAATCAAAGTCCAGGAGAAACCTTCTTACCCTGTGAGCTTGGGCCTATGGTTAGCCGATTGATGGAAAGTGTCTTTGAAAGAGTGGAATCATAAAAAAACCACATACCCAAACCTATCTTAACCTTTTTGTTTTTACTTAAAACACCTAAATGTATTTTTAATAAAAATTACCTTTAATTACACTTTTGAAAAGTACTAATTTTATTTTTTTAAATCTATGATTAAAAATTTTTTTTCTGGCATAAATCATACCCATAATGTACTGTCCATGATTTTCAATTTTGGTTTCTTGAAGTTGGAGCAAGAATTTGAAGAATTCTGTAAAGCAGCCTAAGGGCAGAATCCTTGTAAATTTTTATGAAAATTTCCCCACTCTTTTACATGTTTTATCCATGTCTGGTTCCACAGCAATTTTGGTTAACAAATTGCTTTAATTAGGTCTTTCCAAAGCTTTCAATTTTTTTTAAAAAAACTCAATTTGTTTTAATGCTTATATTTAATTGGTTTTCTTAGTATTTATAATTAAGTACAATAACATGCATAAATGACATATATAGCTTTGGGAACAAAACCAATTTTGACTCTTTTTGGCAGTGGTCCTCAAATTTTAACATGCATCAGAAGCATCTGGAGGGCTTGTTAAAACACACATTCTTGGGCCCTACACCCAGCTTCTGATTCACTAAGTCTATAGTGGGGCCCGAGAATTTGCATGACTAACACGTTCTCGAGGGATGATTGTTGCAGCTGGTTCCCCACCACGTTTTGAGAACCAGTGCTTTATAAGCATGCAGTCAGGCGAGAGGGAAAGTACACAGGTGTTCTGGAGCACAGGTGTTCCACCACAGCTGCTTTATAAGCATGCAACCCAGCCACAGCTGTTCAGAAGAACAGGTGTTCCAGAAGCCTGGAGCATTTAGTATGCTCTGGGCATCAGGTCCCATATTTTCAGAGGGAATGAAAAGCATTTACTGATCAGGCATTGGTTAAGTGGAGGTCAGTTAAAAGAGCTTCCTCTGTACAACTCTATTAACTGCCTGATCCAACACTGAGTGTTCTAGAGCATTATGGAAAAATGCAAGTTTGGAGTATAGGGCTTAGATTTTAGGCCTAAGCAAAACTTCCCAACCAGTCCGCACTCTAATAAGGGGCCAGCATACTCAGGTGTCTCTCTGAGGGACAGAGCTGGCTGGGCTCAGAAATTACACTCGTTGCTGTATAAGAGGAAGTTTCAAGAGAGAGGGAGAATCTGAGTTTCTGACTTCAGGTATAGATAGCGGCCCACTCATTGTGATAATGTCAAAACCAGTGCATGGTTTTGGTTTTCAAATCACACATGTGTATTAATTGTGGATCCCATTTCCTTTTTATTATTTCCAAGTTTTTGATATTGGAGTATCCTAAAATGTTATAGAGGGAAATGGTTTCTTAAAATTAATTTATTTATTTATTTGGGAAAGAGGGGAGGAGGGGCAGAGGGAGAGAGAAAGAGAAACTTAAGCAGACTCTTCACTGAGTGGCTAGATGTGGGGCTTGATCTCACGACCCTGAGAATACAACCTGAGCCAAAACCAAGAATCAGACACTTACCCGACTGAGCCACCCAGGCCCCAAGGGAAATGTTTTTAAAAAGAAAAACAAATCATCCATAATTCTACCACCTTAACACTGCAAGAATTTTCATTTCTAATTTCCAGGCTTTAGGCATGCCTAGGAGCTCTATTTTACCTGGGTGTAATCCCTGTAAATATTCAATTTTGAGATCTACTTTTTCCACCAAATTTTATGTCTTCCTATTTACAATTACGTTAGGATGAGAATGTTGATAACTGTCAAATGCCCCAAGTAGAACTCCCGATCTTCTCCCACAAACTCACTGTGCCTCCCCCATCAGATGACAGCAACTCCATCCTCACGCCAGATCCCCCAAGTCAGCCTTCCTCCCTCTCTTTTTCTCCTGCCCACCTCTATTCCAGCAGGACCTCCACGGTCCCCACCTCAACTTATACCTGCTGCATTAGCTTCCTAGGGCCGCCATCACAAAAGACCATAAACTGGGTGACTTAACTCAACAGAAAGGTATTGCCTCCTAGTTCTGGGGCTAGAAGCCTGAAGCTGAGGTGCTGGCGGGGCCGTGCTCCCACTGGAACTTGTAGGGGAGAAGCCTTCCTTGGTTCTGGCAGTGACTGTCAAGCCTTGGTTTCCTCAGCCTGTGGCCACATCACTCCAGCTGCTGACCCCACATGGCGTTCTCCCTGTGTGTCCACGTCTTCACGGGGCATTCTCCTCTCCCTATAAGGACACCAGCCGTATTGGGTTAGGGCCCACCCGTAGGACCTCATTGCCGCTCCATTGTATCAGCAAAGACCCTGTTTCCAAATAAGATCACATTCACAAGTACTGGGGAGAGGACTTCAACATAATCTTTTTGGGGAACACCTTTAGCCCAGAACACCCAGAACACTGCTCCTCTGTCTCCCCCACCCACCCCTTTGCCACGCCATCCTGCTTTCAGCCTCCACTGTTCCTCACTGGGATGATTGTAGCCTTCTAACTGGTTTACTACTGTCATACTTGCTCTCTGTGGTCTGTTCTCCATTCCCGTGTTCAGAACCTTCCAGTGACTCCCTGCTCACTCAGAGTAAAAACCAAAGTCATTGCCGTAGCCTCAGTGCCTCCTGATGCGCACTCATCCTCACCTCCCACCCGGCTCTGCTCCAGCCCCGCTGGCTTCCCTGTGGGTCCTTCAGCACCCCAGGCAGATGCCCACCTCACGGCCGTTGTGCTTGCTCTTCCTTTTGCCCCAGTGCTTGCTCCCTCCCAGTTATCCACTTGGCTCGTGCCTCATTCAAGACTCTGCCCAAATGCCACCTTCTCCTGAGGCCTCTCCTGGCCACTTCTATTACCTTCCACTGTCCTTCCTGCCTCCCCACAGGATCTATTCCTTTTCCCCAGAATACTCTCCATCTTCTATGAAATGATCTAATTTACTTATTTAATTTTTTGACCACCCCCACCATCATCCAAATGTAAACTCCTTGAGGACTGGCATCTGTGTCTGTTTTGTTTTTTGCTCTATCCTTAGCCCCTTAAACAGGGCCAGGCCCGGGGTAGGTGTTCAGTAAACACTTGTAGAATTAATGAGAAATAGGACAAGACATTTTCTCATAATTTACTAAAGCATTTACCATTATTAAATGTTCATCTTATTTTTCAGATTTTTTTTTATCACCGTAAATAATGCTGCTATAAATAGCTTATTTCATACAGTTAATCTCCCCCTTTCCTCAATGATTTCTCTGTGTCAGGTTTCCACAGTGAACATTGTCAAATGTCCTTCCAAAAGAATTTTTGTCAATTTATGATTCCAGCACCATGAATAGCTCTGATTCCCTTTCCAGGCCAGCTTGCCACTATTGGGTTTTGTCCTGTTTTTATTTGTGCAGTTTAATACTTGTAAGTGTCGTAAGCCTTGTGATGGTTTTGATTTGCATTTCTTTTTTTTTTAATATTTTATTTATTTATTTATTTGAGAGAGAGAGAGAGCATGAGAAGGGGGGAGGGTCAGAGGGAGAAGCAGACTCCCTGAGGAGCAGGGAGCCCGATGTGGGGCTCCATCCCAGGACCCCGAGATTATGACCTGAGCTGAAGGCAGACGCTTAACCAACTGAGCCACCCAGGAGCCCCTGATTTATATTTCTTTAACGTTTAAATACAATTGGTCATGTGTTCTTTAGTCTATCTTCTGCTATAAACTACCTGATCTAGACCCCTGATTATTTTTTGGGTGGTGAGGGGAGAAGCCTTGGATCCATGTTTATTTATTCATACTATCTGGGGGGCAATGATATTAATCTTCATTTATATTTGTTATAAGTATGCTATTATTTCCAGTCCATCTTGTTATTTCCTTTCCTGTTTGTGTTTCTACTTCAACTCTGTGTTTAAATGTTTACAGCTGTGGACTACTGTGCCTCAGAGAACCATGGATGTGAACATGAGTGTGTGAATGCCGACGGCTCTTACTTTTGCCGGTGCCCTAAAGGATTTGCTCTTAACCCAGATAAAAAAACATGCACAAGTAAGTTACATTAAAAAAATTTGTTTCTGTGTGTGTGTGTGTTTTTGGACAGTTTTTGGACCTGACATTCTATTTATTTACTTACTTTTATTTTAATTCCTGTGTAGTTAGCATACAGTGTCATATTAGTTTCAGATGTACAATACGGTGATTCCAACAACAATAACAGCATTTTTTTTTGATGCTCTTGTTGTGGGCAACTGTGGCCATGGGACCTCTCCCAAGCATATTGTAGCACAGGATTATGTGCTGGGGAATCTGATACCTTCTGCCCCATTCCTCCTTTGTCAGGCCTTTCTTCCCTCATCCCACGACTGTAGCCTACCCTGTCTCGACCTCACTCTTTAAGGCCTTTGACAGAGGTTATCTTTTATTGGAGACCACACGTGGGAGTGTCCTTCCAGCATCTGCTGAGTGTGCTGACAGTCGGACCATCTTACTTCATGCTGGCTCAGCCAGGCTGTGCCCATCAGTATTAACAGAGCTTAAAAAATACTTTCACTGAAGCCTTGTGGCTTGTGGGCTTCAGCTCTGACTCCATACAAGTACAGGAAAATCGCTGAGCCTAAAGGAGTTGAATGTGGTTGCTTTGGGGTGGGGGAGGGGTGGGCAGAGGGCGGTTTGCAGAGAATTGCTCATTCTTTTGTTTGACATATTTAGTTCTATTTGATTTTAACTGTACACACACAAATCAAAATTAATTTGAGCTCCCAAAATCTGACCATAAAAAATTTATAAAGATGTTTTGCAAAAGGATTGCAAAGTGTTCTTTTACATGTAAAGGTATGTCAGAGCACTTAAGAGGTTGTGTATGGACTATCATCCTGTAGAGGGGTTCACTTGAGAGAAGCTTGGTTTTAAGGTGTTAGGGCTCAGCATTTTAAAAAGTGTTGCTGTTGTTGTTGTTTTAAGATTTTATTTATTTATTTGAGAGAGAGCGCGCGCATGGGAGAGAGCACAAGAGGGAGAAGTAGAAACAGGCTCCCGACTGAGCAGTGGGGCTGCATCCCAGGCCCCCGGGATCATGACCTGAGCCGAAGGCAAATGCTTAACGGACTGAGCCACCTAGGTGCCCTAAAAAGTGAAGTTTTTTTTTTTTTTTTTTTTTTTTTAAAGATTTTATTTATTTATTTGAGACAGAGAGAATGAGAGAGAGAGAGCACATGAGAGGGGGGAGGGTCAGAGGGAGAAGCAGACTCCCCGCCAAGCAGGGAGCCCGATGTGGGACTCGATCCAGGGACTCCAGGATCATGACCTGAGCCGAAGGCAGTCGCCCAACCAACTGAGCCACCCAGGCGCCCAAAAGTGAAGTTTAACAGCAGGTTAGCATAAGTCATCTCTAAAACATACATCAGTGAGAAAATAGGATTTCAATTCATAAAAAGTTCATGCACCCACAACCTTTCTAAAATAAATCGATTATGTAAGGCAGGATATACTTGCACAGTGTTTTAAAAAGAGTCCCCCACACAACGCCTGGAATATAAACTTGCCCTTCAATCCCTAATCATCAGCAGCTCACAAACCACTGGAACTGGAGGTAGGGGTGAGCATGCAACTGCAAGGGACACATTCAGTCAAAACATATATTTCTGGAACCCTAAAAATGTGCCAATAGCAATGAACAAGGCGAGGTCCTTCCTGGAGAACAAGATATCTGGGCTGAGTCTTGAAGGCAGAGCCCATCATTTATTTACCGGACAAAGAAGGCTGAGACAGGGGTGGCCAGGAGGAGGAAGGAAGTGCAAAGATACGAGCCAGACAGGCTCAGGCGCATGCCTGGCACAGGACCTACACGCAGTTTATTGAAAGAAGAAGTGAATGAATGAGTGGACTCCTCTGTGCCTAGTCTCCCTTCCCTTCTGAATTTTCGGAACCATAGGCCAGCAGCCTGGACTCTGGTCCTGGCTGGGAATGTGGTTGCTGGGCTGATAGGTCAGTTCTCTTCATCAGAGAGGAGGCCATGTGATGCCAAGGGGCAGTCTTCAGCCTCAGATCAAATTCTGCTCTTTTGCTGCATGATCTTGGGCAAGTTATTTGCGCCTCAGTTTCCTCAACTAATAGGGGATAATAATGCTGCCTGCTTCATAGTGTTGTCTTGAAAACTAAATGAAATCATCCATATAAACCATTAGGCAAAATTGTCTGGTGCTGGGCAAGTTCTTTTAAGGGATGATACTGCCTTCAAAGACTTTAAATTGGTATTTATTGAGCATATACCACACGCCTGACCTAAGTTTAATAGTGCATAAAAAATCAAGACTTGGCCCCAGGCTTCCACTGGGATAAGACTTGGAGGAAAACACACATCCTATCCAGTCTCCCTCCTGCCTCTGCAGAACTCTGTCCCTCCCTGGGGTCCCCGTCCCCCGTTCCCAGTGCCTCATGATCACCCCCACCCTGTGGCTCAGCATGTCTCCTATCCCAGAAGCTCTTGGGACGTGGAGGATTACAAGCCCCAGGATGGTGCAGGCAAGGGGACCCTGGCAGTGGGCACTGAAGCGCAGGGGCCCTGGGAGGAGAGGTCTTGCTGGGAGGCAGGGGCCAGCCTGGTCCAGCTGGGAGGCCTTACCAATTAGGCACGGAGCCCAGCAGTCCAGCTGCCTCTGGGCCCTGGTAGAGTCAAGACCCAGAGGTCTCTGGGCAGAGAAGAGTGCTGGACACTTATAGGGGTCTGGGCAGGCAGCATTGGGGAGATGTGTCCCCTAGAAAAAGGACCCCCTTCCTCCCATGCTTGGGAGCAGGGCGAGGGCTAGACCTGGGGAGGTTACTGGCGAGAGGAACAGGACCCCCGGCTTACTTGGAAAGCTGCGAGAATGGGAAATAAAGCGAAACCCAGCAGTAAGAACCGAGAGCCTTGGGAGCACCCCACATCTGTGAGGGACAAGAACGAGAACTGTGGAATAGGGGCCAGTTAAAAAGACAGAAACAGGATGGAGGCGGAAACTCAGAATCCAGGCAGCCATCCCATTAGTAATTAATGAGACATCGTGTCAGCTTCCAGCCAACTCCGCCTGGGTGCTCCCGTGATGTTGAGAGAGCTTTTAAAAAATTTTTCCACTTCTCATAAACTTGCAGAAAATGAAATAAAACAAAAGATACGCAGTCCCTTAAATGTTGTCTCTCTTTTTAACCAAGAGTATATTTGAGAGCTTCATCCAATTAATAAGTATATAATTATTGTCTGGAAAAGGAGACTGTCAATGTGATCTACCAAAGCATGATTAATTTATGATTAAGCCAAAATATACATAATAGAGCTTTATGTTCCTGAACAAATAATATAATTTAAAATATGTAAGTACTCAGGGCGCCTGGGTGGCTCAGTTGGTTAAGCAACTGCCTTTGGTTCAGGTCATGATCCCGGGGTCCTGGGATCGAACCCCGCATCGGGCTCCCTGCTCAGTGGGGAGCCTGCTTATCCCTCTCTCTCTGTCTCCCCTGCTTGTGCTCTCTCTCTCTCTCTCTGTGTCAAATAAATAAATAAAATCTTTTTAAAGAATAAATAAATAATAAGTAAATAAAATATGTAAGTACTCAAAAAAGCACCACTTTTTATATCAATTCTTTATATCTTTATGTCAATCCTGAAGCAACCCATCTAAACCTATCTGAATATTTTGTAGAGGGGAGAAGAGTAGAAATAGGCAGGTACCATTAATTTGCAAAATATTGGCAAGACTTTTTTTTCATTACAGTCAAATATATGTAATAAATTTACCACTGTAACCATTTTAAAGTGTACAGTTTGGTGGTATTAAGAACATTCACGTTGTTGTGCAACCATCTCCACCATCCAGCTCCCGAACTTTTCATCTCCCCAAACTGAAACTCACCCTTATTAAATAACTCCCCATTCCCTTCCCAGCCCCCAGCCCCTGGCAACCACCCTTCTACTTTTGTCTCTATGAATTCGACTACTCTAGGTCCCTCGTGTACGTGGAATCATACAACATTTGTCCTTTTGTGACTGGCTTCTTTCACTTAGCATAATGTCTCCAAGATTCACCCATTCATGTTGTGGCCTATGTTGGAATGTCCTTCTTTTTTAAGGCTGGGTAATATTCCATTGTATGTAGACATCACATTTTGTTTATCTGTTCATCTGTCACGAGACACCTGGTTTGCTTCTACCTTTGGGCTACAGTGAACAATGCTGCTATGAACGTATCTGTTCAAGCCCCTGCTTTCAAACTGCTAGATCCTATTGTGGCAAGACTTTCTGAGGTCTAATTTGAAACCATTACTACTGAGCCAGACATGAGAACATTCTCAGATGTTCAGGGTCTTTTCATGGGAAAGATAGAGGACTTCCATCCACCGGACAGGAATTCATGTCTTGGTATCAAGGAGACTGTGGGTTTCATGTCCCATGCGATAATGAGTTAAGGCAATTACAGACATTTGTCATTTATATAATAGCATATTGTTATTTATTATTTACTGACTTTGAGATCATTATACTCATTATTTTTTAGACTCCATTGATAACTTGGTTGACATTTCCATCCTTTTTTCAAGTAGGAATGCTTTGCACAAAGTAAAGTACTACATGAATATTTATACTTTCATTAAAAGTGAAACACAGAAAAAGGGAATAATTTTATACTGAATCAGCAGCATAAAATATAAAATGTGTAAAATGTATCAGTCTTTGGGTTTCCTGACCAGCTCATGGTTAAGCTACTATAATATGCCACTTTTGTGAGAACAGTGTGCATGAATCAAAGACTCTCAGTTAGAGGCGGCCTTAAAGTTCAACCTAGTTCTAGCCCAACCACCACATCCTACAATATTCCCACCATGCCATCGTCCAGCCTGCACTTGAATACTCCTACTGACAGGACACTCACTACACCCCATGCAGTGCATTCCACTTTGTGCAGCTCTGACTCTTAGAAAGTGATTCCTTAAACTGAGCTGATAACTACTACCTTGCACTTTGAAACCAACAGAACAAATTAAGCTTCTTGTATTTTCTTGGTCACTGAGACTGAGTCATATCAGAATAACTTTATTTCATTTAGTAGACTAGCCAGGCATGGAAAATGTGGTAAGAACTATCTATACTTTCATAGACATTCAGCCAATTTGCAGACGAAAGCCCTGTACCCCATAGACCAGATGGAGAAATGTGTGCTGGATGAAAGAATAATTGGTCGGGTCTGTAACTGGCTGAATGTCTGTACCCAGAAGATGTTAATTGCTGAGCTGATATCCTCACGGAGGGAGGTTTTTTAAGCACCCTGGCAAAAAGAAGCCTGAAGAAGTATGTGAGATCTGTCTTATATCCTTAGTGACCCCTTGTTGGTTCTTAGTGGGCAGTGTTTACACATCTAAATCCTCCAAAACACTCCATTAAGAGTAATACCGATCACCATGTATTCATTCAACAGCTATTTGTTGAGCACCTACTATGTGCCGGATACTATTAGAGACACTGAGCATGCAGTGGTAAGTAAAACAGACTAAAACACTTCTGTCCTTATGGACAATATCTTACATTCAATTGGAGCAGAGTAAAATGAGAATACAGGGCTCACAGGAAAGTGGCATTTGATCAAAGGCTTGAAAGAGGTGAGGGAAGGAGGAGACATTTGAAGTAGGGGAAATGGCACCAGTGCAAAGGCCCTGAGGCAGGCATTGCGAGGCTTGGCAATTTGAGGGACAGCGAGGAAGTCCATGTGACTAGAAGAGAGTGAGACATAGTAATGTAGTGTTGTGGTCCCTGGAGCATAGAGCCTATCCTCTCCATAGTCGTAAGTTTGAATCCCCAAATTCCAGTGATACCTGTGAGCTCATAGTCATTGCCCTATTCTAAAAACCTAAATTGGCTTTGCTTGTTGCCTGTATTTTGTGTTTTGGATATAGACATCAGAAGCTATACATATTGTCCCCAGCAATTTTCCCTGATTATTTTCTTCTCCGCTACTGGGCACTTCCCACACTGTTCTTTTTTTTCTATTTTTTAATGCTGTTTTCCATGGCAACTAATTTCACAATTATAAACATGTATACTTATTTTTAATACCCTTTTGATTACAAAAGTAATGTAGAAAACTGGATCATATAGAAATGAAATTGTATAAAATGAAATGATCTATACTCTCATCACCCAGAGATAAACATGGTTAATACTGATTTGCTCTTTCTCTTCTTTTTTTATGTGCATGAATATATTTTTATAGAGTTGAGATCATATGGTATAACATTAAATCATGAGCATTTTCAAATGTCATTTAAATTTTATCAAAAACATTAAAAAAATATTAATGTCTGCATGATAATTTATCATATGTATGTATCACAAATTGCTCAACATTTTTTTTGGCTGCTCAAATTGTATTGTGGCAAATATCCTCATATATAAGTCTTTGCATTTCTGACCAGGAATAAAACACAAAAGGAAATTTATTGACTCAAAGGCTGTTAACAATTTTAAGGCTTTTGATGTATATTGCAAAATTATTTTCCAAAAAGTTTGTAACAATTTATACTCTACTGTAAGTGTTTTGAGGAGGTGATTTAAAAATTTTTTGCTAACTTACTAAGAGAAAATCTTTTCTCATTGCTTTATTTATTATCATGTCTAATTACCTTTCTTCACAAAATTATATAGTAATATATAGAGATAATTGACAAGTATATGATTTTGGTGTTGTTATTTGATTAATGAATAGTCTGTTCAAATTAAAATTAACTCAAGAAGAAATAGATCATGTGAATAAGGCCTCTATCTATAAAAAGAAATTGAACTTGTACTTATAAACCATCCCACAAAGAAAACAAACACTAGGACCAGTTGACTTAACTGGTGAATTCTACCAAACATTTGAGTAAGAACAAATACTAATTTACACAAATTCTTCAAGAAAATCAAAGAAGAAGGAACATTTTTCAACTTATTCCATGAAGCCAGCATTATCCCTATACAAAACCCAGAAAAATATATTACAAGAAAAGAAAACTACACACAAATATCCCTCATAAAATACATGTAAAAGTTCTTTAAATATTTTTAGCAATCAAATCCCACAATATATAAAAAAGATAGTGCATCTCATCCAATAAGATTATCCCAGAAACTCAAGATTCATTTAACATTCAATACTTGATCAATGTAATTCACAATATTAACATATGAAAAAGCAGAAACCATATAGCTCAACTCAATAGATACAGAAAGAGCATTGGACAAGACCTGACATCCAATTATGATTTTTAAAAGAAAAAAACTGGGGCACCTGGGTGGCTCAGTTGTTAAGCGTCTGCCTTCAGCTCAGGTCATGATCCCAGGGTCCTGGGATCAAGCCCCACATCGGGCTCCCTGCTCCGGGGGAAGTCTGCTTCTCCCTCTCCCACTCCCCCTGCTTGTGTTCCCTCTCTGGCTGTGTCTCTCTCTGTCAAATAAATAAATAAAATCTTTTAAAAATAAAGAAAGAAAGAAAGAAAGAAAGAAAAGAAAAAAAACCTCTGCAAACCAGGAATGTTGAGAACTGCCTCCATCTGATAAAGTGCATCAGTGGAGAAAGCATCAGGTAACGTCATACTTGATGAAACACTGAATGCTCTCCTTATAGGATTAGAAACAAAACAGGATACCCACTTCACCACCTCCTTTTAGCATTGTACTATAGGTTCTGGCCACTGTAATAAGGAAGAAAAAAGAAATGAAATCTGGATTGGAAAGGAAGAATTAAAGCATCTTTATTAACAGACATGATCATCTGTATAGAAAATGCAGTGGAGTCTACGAAAAAGCTACTAAAACTTTTAAGTGAGTTTAGCAAGGTTGCAGGATTCAAGGTCTGTATTTCAAAACACAACTATTTTTTGTATTTTTTAATGGAAAATCAAGATTAAAAAATACCATTTATCATAACATCAAAAATATGTAGTTACCTATGGTAAATTTGACAAAAAATGACCTATACACTGAAAGCTACAAAATATCGCTAAGGGAAATTAAAGAAGACTTAATAAAATATATCATGTTCATGGATCTGAAGACTTAATATTTAACTGTCTGTTCTTTCCAAAGCAATCTATACATCAAAGCAATATTTACCATGATCCTAGCATGCTTTTTTGTAGAAATTGACAAGCTGATTCTAAAATATATGTGAAAATGCAAAGGATGAAAACAGGGCGCCTGGGTGGCTCAGTCATTAAGCGGCTGCTTTCGGCTCAGGTCATGATCCCAGGGTCCTGGGATCAAGCCCTGCATCAGGCTCCCTGCTCCACGGGAAGCCTGCTTCTCCCTCTCCCACTCCCCCTGCTTGTGTTCCCTCTCTCGTGTCTCTCTCTGTCAAATAAATAAACAAAATCTTTTAAAGAAAAAAAGGATTAAAACAGTCAAATGAATTTTGAAAACGATGCACAAAATTGGAGAACTTAAACTACCTGATTTTTAATACTAATTATAAAGCAACAGTAATCAAGACAGTGTGGTATTTGCGTAAAGATGGACATGTAGGTCAATGGGACGGCATAGAGTCCAGAAATAGACACACATATATGGTGAAATGATTTTCAATAAAGATGCCAAGGCAATTCATGGGGGAAAGGATAATGTCTTCCACAAATGGAACAATCGGATTGCAAAAAAAAAAAAAAAAAGCAACTTCACGTTCATACACAAAATTTAACTTGAATTGGATTTTAAACTTAAATATAAGAACAAAAGTATAAAAATTCTAGAAGGAAACATAGGAGAAGATCTTAGTGACCCTGAGTTTGGCAAAGGTGTCTTAAGTAGGACACAAAAAGCAGAAACTATAAAAATTAAAATGAACAACTTGAACTTCATCAAAATTTAAGCTCTTGTTCTTCAAAAGATACCATTATTAAAATGAAAAGGCAAGTCATGGACTGAAAAGAAATACTTGCAAAAATTATATCCAAAAAAGATTTATATTTAGAATATATAAAAAACTCCTGAAGCTTAATAATGAGACAAACAACCCAATAAAATGGACAAAAGATTTGAAGAGATACTTCACTAAAGAGGATATAGAGAGGGCAAATAAGCATATGAAAATATATTCAACAGTGTTAGTAATTACAGGAATGCAAAATAAACCACAATGAGATAATTACTACACCCTAAAAGAATGGCTAAAATGGCCAAGTGTTGGTGAGGATGTGGAGCAATCGGAACTCTCATAAACTGGTGTTGAGAATGTTTCATAAATTAAGCATATGTCAACAGTATGACCCAACCATTCTACTCCTAGATGTTGACTCAAGAAAAATAAAAGCGTATGTCTACATAAAGACCTATACATGAATGTTCTTGGCTACTTTATTTGTGATAGCCCAAAACTAGAAACAACTCAAATCCCAACACCAGGTAAATGGATAAATAAATTGTGGTATATCCATGTAATGAAATACTATAAAAAAGAACAAGCTATTGATATACACATGAACATGGATGAATCTCAAAATAATTATGATGAGTGAAAGAATCCAGACCCGGGGTGCCTGGGTAGCTCAGTTGGTTAAGCGTCTGCCTTTGGCTCAGGTCATGATCTCAGGGTCCTGGGATCGAGACCTGCGTCAGGCTCCTTGCTCAGCGAGGAGTCTGCTTTTCCCTCTCCCTTTCCCTCTGCCCCTTCCCCCTGCTCATGCTCTGTCTCTGCCTCTCTCTTTCTCTCAAATAAATAAATAAAATCTTTAAGAAAGAGAGAAAGAAAGAGAAAGAAAGAAAAGAACCCAGATCCAAAAGAATACATTCTATATGACTCCATTTTAATAAAATTCTAGAAAACACAAACTGAAATTTTTGAAAGACTAATGATTATATGGGGCCAGAGGATTTGGAGAAGAATGAATTAGAAAGAGACACAAGAAAACTTTTGAGAGGAATGCCATAAGTTCATACAGTACGGCAGTCAGAAGCTACTATGGCTTTTGAATACTTGAGATGTGGCTGGTGCGACTGAGGAACTAGATTTTTAATTTAATTTTTAAAAACGATTTATGTATTGGGCGCCTGGGTGGCTCAGTTGGTTAAGCAACTGCCTTCAGCTCAGGTCATGATCCTGGAGTCCCGGGATCGAGTCCCGCATCGGGCTCCCTGCTCGGCAGGGAGTCTGCTTCTCCCTCTGACCCTCCTCCCTCTCATGCTCTCTGTCTCTCATTCTCTCTCTCGCAAATAAATAAAATCTTAAAAAAAAAAAAACAAAACGATTTATGTATTTATTTATTTGAGAGAGAGAGCACACATGCTTGTGGGGAGGGGAGGAGCAGAGGGGGAGGGAGAGGGACAAGCAGACACAGAGCCTGAAAAGGGGCTCGATCTCATGATCCCGAAATCATGAGTCAGATGCTCAACTGAGCCACCCAGGCACCCCTAATTTACTTTCATTTTAACCCATTTTGATTTAAATGGCTACATTCGACACATGGTTCTAGATTAAAGGAAGCTAAGCATAAATGAAAACTAAATATAATCTCTGACCTTATACTGGATTCTATACTGGAGGAGTAAAAACACTATAAAGAACATTATTAGATCAACTGATAAGACTAGAATATGGATGGTAAAGTATTATATCAATGTAAATTTATAAATTTTACAACTATACTGTGGTTACCTAAGAGAATATATAAGAGAATATCCCTCCTCTTAGGAAGCTCACACTGTATTTGGAGAAAGGACCATGATGTATGTAACTTACCTCAAATAGTTCAGAAAGATGAACAAATGATAAAGCAGATGGGGTAAAATGTTAACAACAGGTGAATCTGGGTAGAGAGTATACGGATGTTCTTTGTACCTATATACTTGTACTTTTATGTTGGCAACTTTTTGTAAATTTGGAATTGTTTCCAAATAAAAAGCTTTAAAAAATACCTTATATGTGATTATGATATTTTTAAAAAACTTCCAGGCTTTTTGAGTGCCTGGCTGGCTTAGTCGGTGGAGCCTGCGACTCTTGATCTCAGGGTCATGAGTTTGAGCCCCACATTGGGTGTAGAGATTACTTGAAAATAAAATCTTAAAAAAATAAAGAATTCCAGGCTTTTAAGGATACATTATGAAATATCTATGGACAAAATGATATAACATCTGGGGTTTGTTTCAAAGTAACGTGGAATCCTAACATGAGAGGAACATAGATTGATTCTCTTAAAGCTGAACGATATGTATACGAGTTTATTATACTCTTCTGTCCATTTTTGGGTAAATTTAACATTTCCATGACTTTAAATTGAGAAGAATTGGCATTACTTAATGTTTTTCCTTTTAAGGATATTGTGTGCCTTTCTCTTACTCATTTTGTTTCCTATGGTACAGGCTGGGAAAGCTCATTTATACCAAATTCTTCATTATGAAAATGATACCTGTAGGTCACATGTTCCTTAATACAATAAAAATCCTCATCACAACAAAAATATTTCTTTTATGACCCCATCAGTGGTCAACTATTTCAAGCAATTTTGAGCAGTGTTTTCAATTCCCATGATAGCAAAACCTTTGATCAAACCCTTCCATAGAAGCCACTTCCATATTTAAAAATGCTTATATAAGTAAAACGCCATTATAAAAAATTCCATGTAAACTTTTTTTTCCCTTGATATCTTGGTTTAAATTAATGTGTACCTAGAGATCACATTCTCTGACTGTGAAGCCTTGAGAAAATCCTAGTGAAGATGAGTCCAGTGAAGAAATGAGAACAGTATTTTGCACTCAGGATATCGATGCCGTTCATGCCTTCTTTTTCCCAGGATCTGGCTTCGTGTCCTATTGTTTGGCTCAGTGTGTGAGGGATTTAAGTGGTTTGGGGTTAGACTTTGGGAAGATTCATTGTTTTAATTGCATAAATTCCATAAAGCATTGAACTAAGCTCTCTCTTCCCAGCCTGTGATACCAAAAACAAATGCTCCATCATACTTTTCTATTTAGGGGCTCTTACATGAACCAGGACAAGGAAAGCATCTTCACAAATTCATTTGCTGCATAAACATTTTGTAATGTCAAGGAAGTTCTCACTGGGGGGCCATATCTCTAAACATGGAAATAGCTTCATTGAGAGATCCCTTCATAGTGGGAGTGTTTGAGGTTACAGGAATCTATCTGTTTAGGGAAATGAAGACTGAAAATCCCTTGGTTTTCCGGTTAGATTTATTGTTTCGTTCATCATTATTATGATTTTTCTTTCTCTCCAGAGATAGACTTCTGTGCCTCGTCTCATCATGGCTGCCAGCACGAGTGTGTTAACATAGGTGACTCCTATTCCTGCCGCTGCCTAAAAGGTTTCACTCTGAATCCAGATAAGAAGACCTGCAGAAGTAAGTCACCCCGGGTGTAGGAGAAGGGCTTGTTCCCATAAATGCCCTGCTAAATTTCCTTTTCCTTGCAAATCTGAAGCAGGTATACTTGTACTCAGCATTTGTGTTTACTAACACGCTTCTGCCCTTGATTTTACCTTTTGTCACTCCTGATTCTGTGATGGGGATGATTTTTAGAGACTGAAGAGACTGGGTCTGCCCACGGGATTCATTGAGCAGAGTCGAAACCCAAGCCGAAGCTTCAACCTATGGGAAATGAGGGCACACACCCCCCTCCTCATTAGCCCCACAACATGTATTTGGGACTTTAAGAAAGAACAGCCTGGGCTCAGAGACAGGAGGTAAAAGGAGTTAGTTTCTTCCAGTTATACCACATGAGATACGTGATGGCTGCTAAGCGGGGGAAATTGCTGCTCTATCCTCTTTGACATGAAGAAAGAAAAAAACTCTGACTTTGGGGCGTCCCTGCAGCACTCTAGAGGTACATGGTGTCAACAGGATGAAATGAATAATGTGCTGAGTGACTCAAATGCCTATCAGCTGGCACATCAAGGGGGATCTAGAGCATGGACCCCAAATGGGATCTCTTTAAACCAGACTGTCCCTGAGAAACCACTAGAATGGAAGGTCCACAAGGACGGAGTCTTCTCTCTCTCTCTCACTCTTGAATCCTCAACACCCAAGGGCTTGGCACATGGAGGTGTAACACAAGACTTACTGAGTGAATGATTGAAGGAATGAGTAAACGGATCTCTCTGAGATTTATCACCCTGGAGAAATTGCAACTATTATTTGAATTACTCAATCTCCTTAGAAAGATGGCCCTTTTAAAACATGCAGATTGTGAACTTTTTAAAAAAAGTATTTCCATAGTCAGGCAACACACATACTGAATTGTTTGTGTTCTCCTGACAGTCTTGGTTATAGAACTTTCTGGAACCCCCTCTTAGGGGTGTATGTTCTCATGCACTTCACCCGCCTCTTCCTGGTGATATGTACAGCAGGGCTCTGCATCGCAGGCAGGACTGAATTTTCAAACGCTCGACCACGTATTTCTTTTGAAAAAGCACTGTGGGCTATAGATCTGAATCCAGACAAGCCACATTCTGCTCCCAGCACATATGGACTTAGCCACTCACTCTAATAAGCGTTAGACCTTGTACCATGGTAGATGGTTGCAGAGGCCATGTTTTGAAACTGCACCTCTCTTATAAAAGATAATTCCTACGGCCTTGCCTAGATGCAAACCCTGGAAACATTCAAGCATTAAATAGGAATTTTCACTGAGAGCATTCAGAATGTGAAAACAATTAGGTGGAATATTTTCCATTAGACCACACATGCATTCACTAGGGTAAAGGGCCAACTTTTCTGGCCTGGCCACTCCTCTCTGCTATTTACACCTTTTTCTAGGGATAAGTGTGTCTGTGGCTGACTATACGCAGGGAAAATCAGCCACAGGTGGACTCATTTGTAGACCAAAAGCTCTTATGCAGGGGATAATTAGATCTGGTTCCACTCAGGCACACATGGTGGTTGCAAGCTTCATGTGTATTACTAATGGAGGGAAAAGGGAACTAGTTAGGCGTACGGCCATCAGTGAAGGGGAATTTGCTTGAAGCTCTTCATCTCTTTATTTATTTATTTGCGAGAGATAGCACAAGTGGGAGGGGAAGAGAGAGAGAATCTCAAACATCTCTGTGCTGAGCATGGAACCCGATGTGAGGCTCACAACCCTGAGATCATGACCTGAGCCGAAACCAAGAGTCAGCCACTTAGCTGACCACATGACGCAGGCGCCCCTGAAGCTATTCATCTCCTACCAATCATCTAGGATTCCTTCAACCTCTGCCACTCCCCCACATCCTGGAGAGGGACTTGGAGTAAGAGAAGGGTCCAAGGCAGTGGACGCACGCATTGTTATCAGGGGAGGAGGGAGGTCAAGAACAGAAGGGCGAGTGGAAAGGAGGTGACCATTGGGAGTAGTTTGACCACCACAAATGAGCCCACACATAGGCCTGTTTGCAGGCTGTGGCCCAGTCCAGAGTCCCTAATGCTCATTCATATATGTTTAGCGATTATAGCTCCATTTCCTCTTTAGCCAGGTGTCCTACTTTTTCATCCAAGAAAAATGGAATTTGTTTCTAAAACCCCATGTCCTCCCCAGCCCTTCTCCCAACTTCCTGCCTCATCGTTACATTTTCCATTGTCTATGCAGACCCAGCCTGGGCTCCTGAGGTCAGCCTCTTAGAGCCGCCCCTGACTTAATGTTTGCACTCTGTCCATTATGGCAGACAGCTGTGAATGGAAGTGAGCGCTCCCTGTCTCTCTGGAGCATTACGTGGAAGAGGGAAACAAGAAATTAGATTTAAGTCTGGAGTTTGTTATTAGGAGTTTGAAGGTCTCAAGAGCATTACAGACCTCAAGCTCAGGGTACAGCCATTTACATTTAATAGATGGTGGATGGATGTGGGCAATTTTCAAATCTAATAAGAAATCTATTTTTCAAAGGAATTTGATGTCATCCAATTAAGGTGGAAAACAAAGTTCAAGGCAGAATTCTACTAAAGAAAAGTCTCTTGGCTGGATTTCTTCTTCCTCCTCATCTGGGCACAATTTCTTTTTCTGGAAAGTACTGTCATCATTTTAAAGCATAAATTATTAAGGCGGTGGTGTAAAGCACAGAAACCGGGACTGGCCTGGCTGTTGAGGTGGGGCCGGAGGGCGGAATCCCATGTGGGTGTGACCCGTGTGCTGGGCTCCAGGATTGCTCACGCTGGCCCCGTGGCTGATGCTGCCTGTCGCTGGAGACATCATACTTGAAGAGCTGGGATGGCATCCACAAGGTTGGACCGAGCTGGGAGATGTGAGGGCTGGTCTTAGCAGTGTCACTCATACTGGCCCTATGACCTTGAACAGGCTACTCTTCTTCTCTGGACCTGGATTTGCTAAACCAAAGGAACATGACATCCTGCTTTAACATTTGGTAGCCTGTCCAATTTCTCTGAAATGTGCTATCCGTACCACTCCATGGGCATTATAATTCACTGTCTGGGGTCACTACTCTTTCGTGTTTTTATGTTGCACCTTCTCAGTGAAGTCTCCAGCTTTCTTGTGAGTTGGCACTTATAAGTTCTGTTTAAAATTTATTGTTTGACGGTCCCTCCAGCTGACCTCATGTGGGGCTCACAGGACCCTCTGGGCTTCACCAGGTAAAGCTACCCACAAGCCTGGGCCACGTGTAGCACTTACAGTTAGCGAGGGGACCGAAACACATATGGGGCACATGGTAGGTACTCAATAAATACTGATGAAGTAATACACATGTGAAGAAACGTAACTCAAGCATGTAAAGAAGACCAAGATCTACAGTTAACCTTTGCGATCAGGAACCATTTGGAGAAGAGTCCATGTTGCATTGCTGTTTGCCAGATAGCTGAGTGATCACATCTTTAAGAATCAAAATGATTTTCAGTTTAATTATTTCATATGTAAATCTTTCTTAAAGATAATGCTGGCAGGGCGCCTGGGTGGCTCAGTCGGTTGAGTGTCTGACTCTTGATTTTGGCTCAGGTCATGATCTCAGGGTCGTGAGCTCATGGCTCAGCAGGGAGTCGGCTTGAGATTCTCTCCCTCTCCCTCAGCCCCTCCCCTCCACTTGTGCGGCTGGCATGCTCTCTCTCTCTCTCTCTGTCTCTGTTTCTCTCTCCCAAACAAGTAAATCCTTTAAAAAGAGAGAGAGAGAGAGATTGTTGGCTTTTAAAAAAATTGTGGTGGGGCGCCTGGGTGGCTCAGTCGTTAAGCGTCTGCCTTCGGCTCATGATCCCAGGGTCCTGGGATCGAGACCCACATCGGGCTCCCTGCTCCTCAGGAAGCCTGCTTGTCCCTCTCCCACTCCCCCTGCTTGTGTTCCCTCTCTCACTGTCTCTCTCTCTGTCAAATAAATACATAAAAATCTTTAAAAAAAAAAAACTGTGGTAAAATACACCTAACATAAAAATGATCATTCTAACCATTTTTAAGTGTATACTTCAGTGGCATTAAGAACATTCACATTATTGTGCAACCATCACCACCCTTAAACTCCAGAACTTTGTCATCTCCCCAGACTATACGCATTAAACAATGACTCCCCATTCCCATCTCCGCCTCCCAGCTCCTGGCAACCACCATTCGATTTTCTGTGTCTCTGAGTTTGCCTGTTCGAGTTACCGCATATAAGTGGAATCATATAATATTTGTCCTTTTGTGTCTGACTTATTTCACTTCACATGATGCCTTCAGGCATCATCCACGATGTAGCATATGTCAGAATTTCCTTCCTTTTTAAGGCTGAATTCAAGTCCCTGCTTTTGATTCTTTTGGGTAAATATGCAGAAGTGGAATTGCTGGATCCTATGGTAATTCTCTATTTAATTTTTTGAGGAAACTCCATACTGTTTTCCATAGTGGCTGAATGCTGGCTTTTTAAAGCAGCATTTACTGAAAACCATTTCACCTTTCTCTAGGCCTGTAAGGAAGCGATTCCCGCAGACCCTCCGCTATGTGGCCCCAGACTGTAGGGCCCTTTGTACGCTGTCTCTTTGCTTGTTTTTCTTTTGTCTGTTTGTATGTGGCCAGTGTTTTATTGACAGGCCCCTTTTTCTTCATTGAAGCTCCTTGCTTGTTTCCCGGCATTCAGTTCTGTTCCTCACAGGTAAGGTTGTTGATGAGTTCCGGGCTGATGAACTGAAACCACACGGAGCTAACAATATCCTGCCTCCCCTCACGCAGAAGGGATGAGTTACAGAGAATGCCAAGGGGTCAGTGACACTTGTGGTGGCGTCTCTCCTCTTCGGCCATTCCCTGCGTGTGGTGAGAGTGCTCTCTGCGTGCTCAGTCTCCTCAAACTCTGCGCACGTGGAGAGTTCCACCCCCCAGTCACCTGGGAGGGCGCATTATAGCCCCTCGAAGGGATGATTGCCAGGCTGGCTTAGATCAGCCATGATTCATGCCTTGGGGGTCAGGGTTCTAGTCCCGAGAAGACAGGGTAATGGCTGTTGGCATGGTAACCAGCAGTGTCTGCCCACATCCCCAGGAGAAAGAACAATGCTGTTAGACAGATCCAGCTCAGCCACTAAGGGGACAGTTCCTCCAACACCAGTCTCATGAGGACCCTCCACGAGGTCATTTGATTTCCTTTCCCAGTTCTCCATCTCCCCTATAACCTGTTCTTCATGGGGTCTTGTGACTTTAACATTTTCTACCGGGAAATGAAATGCTAATTGGCTCCTGGTAATGATGCTGCTCCCACCTGCTGGCAGAAACCCAGCCTGGATGGGAGCAAATGTCTACATAGGACACAACTGTCACAACCCCCTGCCACAAAGCATCAGATGTGTCTTCTCCACTTTCTTGATATGGAGGCTGTCATGATCTCATGCAGAGCGAGATTAAGCATTTGGACCCTTCTTAATGTAACTGCCAGGTCCTGCCTCCCCTAGCTAGCTGGGTATTTTTGCACGATCAGCTTTTGTTGGCTCTGCCTTGTGCTGTCCGATGTCATTGTCAGATATCACTGCAGACTGGTTCCCTACGTGCTCTGAGCCCTAGTGATCAGGTTAACTGGGGAAGAAAAGACTAACTGGATTTTCCAGGTGTTTCCATCTTTCCTGAGAAGGGACAGGCTGGGAATTGTGGTCCTCAACCCATTTCACCAGCTTTTGGCCATCAAAAGGGGAAAAGACCCAAGCTGGAAGAATCCAGACTTCTGATCCCAGGTTCTCCTTCAACCAGCTCCCAGAGAGCAGGAGCCGTCTTCTGTGTCCTATAGAGCACCTTCCTTACTGAGTATTTGCCATGAGGGGCTGACCTCACAGCCCTGGGACAAGCCCAGAGCCTGCAGGAGGGTCTGCCCTTTCTCCCCGCAGGGATCAACTACTGTGCGCTGAACAAACCGGGCTGTGAGCATGAATGCATCAACACGGAGGAAGGTTACTACTGTCGCTGTCGCCGGGGCTACACCCTGGACCCCAATGGCAAGACCTGCAGCCGTGAGTGTGCCGGGGCAGGGGGGTTCGGATGGGAGGGCGCGGTTCACACATAGGCCCCAGGCTCGCTTCTGAAGCTGCTGGGTCTCCTGAGAGCCCGATGGTCCGACAGGCTTACTCTTCCTTGCATCAGTTTCATCACCCATGAAATGGGACTATTCGTGCTACCCACCTCACAGATTGGGTTGTGAGGATTAAAAGAACCAACACGTATAAAGCTCTTAGGAAAGTGCTGCTAAATGTCTACAATAGCCAAACTATTGGGAAGAACCCAGATGTCCATCGACAGATGAATGGATAAGGAAGAAGTGGTGTGTGTGTGTATATATATATATATATATATATATATATATATATATAAAATGAAATACTACTCAGCCATCAAAAAAATGACATCTTGCCATTTGCAACAACGTGGATGGAACTAGAGGGTTTTATGCTAAGCGAAATAAGTCAATCAGAGAAAGACAATTATCATATGATCTCACTCATATGTGGAGTTTAAGCAAGAAAACAGAAGCTCATAGGGGAAGAGAGGGAAAAATAAAACAAGATGAAATCAGAGAGGGAGACAAACCATAAGAGACTCTTAATCATAGGAAACAAACTGAGGGTTGCTGGAGGGGAGGTGGGCAGGGGGATGGGGTAACTGGGTGATGGACATTAAGGAGGGCACGAGTTGTAATGAGCACTGGGCATCATAGAAGACTGATGAGTCACTGACCTCTACCTCTGAAACCAATAATACACTATATGTTAATTAATGGAATTTAAATTAAAAAAGAATAGTGCTGTTAAATATTAATAAGCACTATATTAGCTAATATTATTCTTCACTGTTGAGAGCGCTGATTAAGTCAGACCTGCCAGAATCTAAAATCCAAGCATGATCACCTACTAGACATGTGGTCCAGGGCAAGGTATTTAACTTTGCCAAGCCTTGATTTTCCCATCTGTTTAGAAAAGTGGCAATAAGAGCAGTATTGATGTGCTCGAGTTTTTAAGGGGAATTAGCAGGAATTCAGTCTCTTAGCCTGGGCCTGGCACAAGGAAAACACAATGAAAGATAATCATTCATTACGACCACAGAGCCTGGGAGAGTGACCAGTGCGGCTGCAGGCTGGGACAAGAGGCCAAAAGGGACAGACCTCTGAAAGTATGTGGGCTACCACAGAGCTGGTCTGAGGGCGGAGCTGGGAAGTATGGGACTTTTTATGAAGGCTTTCTTAATTTCCTTGTGTAAGAGGCCCAACAGATATCCATTTGGTGATGTAAATGCACGGAAACTTGCAGGCCCTGCCAGCTGGACGGTTCCGTCATGTTTTATGAGACACGGTCTCCACTGGTCCAGGCCAGCGGGGGGGGGGGGGGGGGCACATGAGCACTGTGGTGGGTGCCTGTGACCCTGCTCTGCTGGGAGAGGGGCTCCATGACATGGCCCAGCACAGAAGGGGCCCTTTGTGCGGCTTTCCACCCGGCAGGCCCCACATCTGCTCCAGCTTTGGGGACAGAGATAGATTGTGAATGAGAACAGTGCAGCTGTTGAGCATTTGGACCACAAACTGCCAGAAGGGGAAGTTTCACAGATGAAGCATTAGGTACAGAGCAATCCTCAGGAAAACTTGTGCCCCTCCAGTCTGTAGAGGGAACAAAGTGCCTCCAGTAAGCTTTCTAAGGACTGATCTCGGAGGTCAAAGGACTTTTGAACCAGAAAGTTAGTGCTGCTATACACTTGCTTCTGGAAGTCTCTGAGTCCTGATGAGACGCTGGTGGGGAGCAGGAGATGCCCTGGTAAAGATGAATCTGGGTACATTCTGCCTTCTTCTAGGAGTGTGGGGTCTGCCAGCTGACAGCCCTGGCAAGTGTCCCAGGACAGGCTGGGCATGACCTGGCTGAGCCCACCTGGAGCTCCAGGGGCCATGGCCTGTTCCTCCCTCCCAGCGTGCCTTGGGGGAGCCTAGAAGGGCTCAGAGTGGGGCCAGAAGAGAGTGGGCCATACTGTCTCTCTGGGATCAAATAAGAAAGACCACTTAGCTTCAAGAAAGTATAAACCAAGCCATTTCTTCCTAGGAATTCCCAAAGAAGGCCATGGTATCCTGGTTCCCTCAAGTACTCAGGGAGCCCCAGGCCCTAATGACAGCAAGCCCTTATGAGGTGCACACTCTGTGAGGCTGTGGTGAGCCCTTTCCAGGCACTCACTCACTTTATCCTCACGGTAGCCTTAGGAAGCATCTACCATCGTATCTGAGTATCATCTGAGTAGACGTATCATCTACAGTCCTATCTATTTAAAGACGGGGAGCCTGTGGCACAAAAGGATTAAGTAACTTTCCTGGTGTTCCATGACTGGTTCATGGTGGAACCAAGATGTGAATCTGGGCTTCTGGCTCCTGAGATCCTGCAAGAGTCCGCAGTAGGTGCCTCCAACAGTGGAATGTTCCAGAAGGCACCAGCCCCAGGCCCTTCTGAGGAGTCAAAGAGGCCTGCTTGATGGCCCGGCACAAGGCCTTCAATGTGTCTGCAGTCCCTGGGTGTGCGTTTTCTCCATCGGGGAAATCTGGGAGGCAGCCTGCAGGGCCGTCTGTGGGCGCCGCTCACCACAACTGTGTGTTCACTGCCCTTCGGTGCTCGCTGCCCAGAGGGGCCAGCTGTGCAGCGCTCGGGTGCCAGGATCGGCCACACACGCACGCTGTGGCTCTGGTTTGTTTTCTGAATCTGGGTGTCCTGGGAAGGGGGGTGAAAGCACTTTTTCTGTGTCATTTTCAGAGAAAAATGAAACTATACAATTAATTCTTTCCCAGCGGTACTTAATAAGCATCCCCTCAGCGATTACCGTGTGCCAGCTACAGTCTGAGGGCCTTCCATGTATCAACTCCTCCCCTTCTCACCACATTCCCCTAAGAAAGCAACCATCATCATCCCCGTCTCTCAGGTTGGGAAGCCATGGCCCAGAGGCCAAGCGACTGCCCGGCATCGCCTGGCTAGGAAGTGGTGCAGGTGGGATTTGAGCCCAGCTCGTTTGATGCCACCACCCTCATTCTTAAGCTGTGTGGCTTTGGGCAAGCAGCTGGGCCTCCCTGAGCCTCGCTTTCCTCTCTGAGATGGGGCTCACACCTGCCCGTAGCCCTGAGGACTGCAGATGAGGGAGCCAAGGCCCCGGCACAAGGAGCTGCTGTCGCTAACACCAACACGGGAGGTGTGGACGCTTTGCTTTACTCCTCAAAACACAGAAATGGGAAGAAGAAGAAACAAACAAGGCTGAATTTCCAGAGGCCAGTTGCCCTGGGTAGAATGAAACCTTCCAGCAGGGCTCTTTGTGATGCCAATGAAGTAAATGGCTCCTATGGGCACCCCCCCCACACACACACAGGAGGACGGGTTTTCTTAATGCCCCGTTGCTGATGAGCGCTGTCAGGTTATGTTGTGTTTTCCTGGGTGACAAACGCAGGAGTGGATCACTGCGCGGAGCAGGATCACGGCTGTGAGCAGCTGTGTCTGAACACGGAGGATTCCTACGTCTGCCAGTGCTCGGAAGGCTTCCTGATCAATGAGGACCTCAAGACCTGCTCCAGTAGGTCCCCCTCTAAGCTTCTCTTCTACAGAAAAGCTTTGCAACAGGAGTGAAAAATATGGCTGCTGCAGAGGCGGGCAGTTCATGGTCCTGTCGTTCCTCTGCCCTTTTCTGTGCTCCGGGGAGATGGTGGGAGGTGTCCTCTGGGGACTGCATGCCTTTGAGGGGTGGGGTAGCAGACTTCATGACTTTGTGGGGTGAGGGAGGGGAGCTAGACAAGACTGTGGTCACTTGATTACCATCATCAGTAGCCCAAAGGCTTACTGACGACCTCACCTGGCTGTCTGGCTTTGCAGGGGCGGATTATTGCTTGCTGAGCAACCACGGTTGTGAATACTCCTGCGTCAACACGGACAGATCCTTCGCTTGTCAGTGTCCTGAGGGCCACGTGCTCCGCAGTGACGGGAAGACCTGTGCCAGTAAGTGTTCTGGGTCCAGTGACAAGCGGGACTCGGCACAGGCCGTCTGTGGGTTTCGCTAGGCCTGTGTGAATGGGCATTAAGGCCTCGTTCAGTGCTTTGAGCCCTGGTGCTTCTCCCCCTGCCCCGGAGCTTCCTTCCCCTACTCCCCTCCCCAAGACAGCTTTTTCCTACTTCTACAGCGTGCCTCGGGGTCATGTTGAAGCTGGACAGAGCCCTATTTCTTGCCTTTCTCTTCTCTACCCCTAAGCCGGCAGGAAGTGGTAGCCAGCCTGAGATGCACAGTAATCATCATGCAGACCCCTTGTTGAGTGCTGACTTCATGCCGGGCACTGTGCTAAGCACATGCAGCCTCAGGCTCTGGCAGTATTGTGGAATCTCCAGCCTGTGGTGAAACTGCCGCTCAGATTAAGTAAGGAGCCCAAGGTCAGCCCTGTTCAAGGGGTGGGTTCAGGTTCTGGTCTATGGGACTCCAAAGTCAGTCCTGGGAGAAGGGGAGGCTCCTGAGAAACCTTCCCTCCCCCAACCTCATAATCTATCGGCAGATGGAGAGCTTGGCAGTGATGTTTCCTGGGTACGTATATCCTTGCAGCTGGCCCCAACTCCTGTCCCATTAATTAAAAAAAAAAAAAAATGGCCCTCAGATCTCCCTCTCTCCTTACTCGAGAACATTGTGTTATCTGCCCTGCAATCCCAGTGGACTAAGGTAAAGACTGAAAAAATAGTCATTTTGACAGAAGGCGTCAGAAATGGAGGGAAAGGACCATAGTCTTCCTTTCCCACCCTGCTGGTCTTTCTGGTTATAGGGCTAGCTTCCCTGACTACTGATACAATGGTGGCCACAACCTATGTTATCCACCTTTTAATATTGTCCATTCACAGGGGCGGGCGAGCTAAGGTGCGCCCCTCTCTGCAGACCATGAAAAAATGTTTCCCTAGCTTGCGATAGATTCTGGAGTCTCCGTGAATGGGTTATCCCTGTATGGCTGGCAGCCTGCTAGCTGCGTCCCGGACGGCTACTGCCACCAACACCGGAAGGGTGTGGGCACTGGGGACGCAGAAGGAGGGTGGACGTGTGGAATTGCATCTACATGTGACTGCATGCCAGAGCCAGATGCTTGGTTTTTTTTATTGGTTTGCTTTAATTTTCCATCATCTTAGATCATTCATGCCCTTCCTTTGTCCCCCCGCCCCCCTTACTGTGATCACCATGAAGAGCTGACTATTAGCTGGCTGGAGGACTTCTAAGAAATTCTCACAGCCCTTCCCGACACACACTGTCCCTTACAGCTGCACGCCCCTGTCCCTCCTCCCCCTGGTCCACACGAGTGACGCCACTGACACTTTAAATGTTGTACATTTTCCCATTTGAAGTGCAGTGCAATCAGAGGTGAATTTTGATGTGTATATATTTATATAGGGTTGCGACTCTGAAAGCTTCTGAGATGATCAGATAGGTCAGAATTATCCTCTGGGAATGGTGGTACCTAAGAAATGAATTTTACTCACCAGCCAATACATAGGCATTGAACTGTTCTAATTAAAGGCTGTCTGTCTGCCCTGGGATGATTCAGCCTGGCTGCCCTGTCCTGTAATAATGGCCTTTGTTTTCAGCATGGCCATCGTTAACTGGGGGCTATGTTTCTCAGCTCTATGCCAGATGACAAAGAGCCTGACCACATGACTCCAAATTTTTGGGAAAGCCTGCTGGGCTGGGAAGGGGGGAGCCTGCTGGGGGCCAGCCAGGCCTGGCTCAATGTGTAAGGGTGTCCTTCACCCTTCAGAAAGGCAGCCTCCTCTTAGAGCCTTGATAGCAGATGGCCTGAAGAACACTTCACTCACTTTCCAGAAAGTTCTCTGAAGCATAGAGAGCAGACCCATGTTCCCAGGGCCCTGGAAGTAAGTGGGCATTGTTACCCCCATATGCCTGCAGGCACCTTGGGCTCTCCGGCCTCTGGGATGAAGCCCATCATCCCTTCTTCATGTCCTTGGCCCCCAAACTGTGATTGTAGGTTCTCCCTAGGAGCCTTCTTGCATTGGGGGGTTGATGCACAGACTGGAGGCTAAGGTGGGGAGGGAAATGGAGTAGTCTCTTCTACAAGCTGCAGCTGAGAGACCTCCTCCCCTCGCTAGCTCCTGGTGATTTCCCTGAGGTAGACCTTTTACAAGGGAGTCCCAGCATCAGAAAGATTCCCCAGGCTGGATGTGCACAGAGCACACTGCCCACTGGCCTGCCAGCTCCTGGGGCTTGAGACTGGGTCTTGTTTGGAGTCAGAGTCCCCAGGCCTGGCCCACAGGAGCTGCTCAACAAGGTTCATTGAGTGAGTGAGTGAATGGTCAGAGACCACCTGTCTTTTTCTCCTGTGACACCTGGCACAGACTCCACTCCCTACCCAGCAACCTTCAGTGGCTCTCCACTGTCTCCCAAAATAAAGTTCCAGTTGCTTTTCTCAATTTGGCAGTGTCAGAGAACCCCTTCCTCCACCTCTTGAGCCCCACCCCAGGTCTTCCACAATCCCTCTTCCTCAAGAGGGTAAGTCCCATTATTCTCTGAGCGGCCACTGTACCTCCACCCTGTCCTTTCTCCACTTAGCACAGCCTTCCTTTCCCAGCCTTGCAGACAGAAACCCCGCCTGTGGATGATATTCCCCGTGGAGAGCTTCCTGCTGCCAGCCAACTGGGACCTCCTCTTCTGCCCTCTCACTCCGTGGTACCCTTTGCACAGATCTGAGAAATAATGTGGCAGAGCCAAAAGAATACTGACCTAAGAGCCCAAAGACTGGGTTTAAATCTTGTTGCTTCCACCCTGGGCAAGAGAATTGACCCTTTCTGGATCTGATTGCTCAACTGTCAACTTGGGACGATGATTTCTGCCTCTCTGTCAGGGTTGCCAAGTGGCACAGGGAGAGACAAAAGTTGAAGTGCTTTGGGAACTTGTAAACTGCCCTAAACCCTAAGGTACTCTTTTGTGGTCTTTCCTCCCACCGTTAGACTGCCCTGCATTGAGGAGAAGGCTGAGGTTGCACTTTGCCTTTCTGCCTGGAGACCTACTTCCCAGGGCTGGGCCTGCTTCAGTTGGAGCGGCTCTAGAGATGGGCCACCCTGGGAGAGGCCAGACTCATGATCCCCCAAGGCAGCTGTCAGTCTCTGGCAAGGGCAGGATGCTGACGGGAATCTGGGCCACAAGCCACAGAGCACTGGGAATCCTAGTCCAGCCACCACAGGCTGTGGAGGCCTGTTGGGGCATGATGCCCTCCAGCTTGACTTTGAAAGGCAGAAACAGCCCCGAGCAAGGCAAATGGAGTGTTGTAATCTGCTCAGGCTGCCATAACAAAACACCAGGGGTTGGGTGGCTTAAACAACAGCAATTTATTTTCTTACAGTTCAGGAGGCTGGAAGTCCAAAATCAAGGTGCCGGCAGGGTCATGTTCTGATGAGAACCCTCTTCGTGGTTTGCAGATGGCTGCCTTCTTACTGTGTCTTCACATGGTGCGGGGGGGGAGGGGGGACGAGAACAAGCTCTAAGGACCCTAATCCCATCATGGGCTCCCCACCTCATCTAAACCTAATTACCTCCCAATGACCCCACCTCCAAATACCACCACACTGGACGTTCAGGCTTCAACATATGAATTTGGTAGGGGGAGGGGGACACAATTCAGTCCATAGCAGGGAGTGAGGGGAGAAGACCACCTTCACCCTCACCTACTCACATTACAGGAACAGAAGGAAGCTTCGAGGTCTTCCGTTTCTTTTGTGGGAAACAAGCACAGGAAGGAAACTGGCACCTCAAGCTGGCCCCGAGGGTCAGTGGAAAGGTCAAGACTAGAACCCGGGTCCCCTGTTTCAGGACCTTGTGCCCAGAGAGTGAGGTGCCCTCTAAACGGACGTCTCCGTTCAGCTGTTTTTTTGGGTCGTCTGAGCAAAAGCCATTACAGAGTTAGCAAATGATTGGCTGCTCCTAGTTTTATTATAGGAAACGCCCGAAAATGGTGTAATTCCATCTCTGGGCCCTCGTTACCCTCTTGGCAGGCCACCTCCGGGGCTGGGTCGGTTTTAACAACCTCCTACGTGGAGCCGCAGACTCAGGATTGCCGTCTGTCATCACCCAGAGGTGCGAGTCCGTGGAACGCATGAGCCTGGGATAGCTGTGCCGCAGACCCCCGTGACTCATGGGGTGTGGGATCCAGATGGGAGCGCAGCAGTCCGTCAGCACGTGGGGCGGCCACACGTGGGTCCCAAACACCCCTGCTCTGTCCTCAAACCTGTAATCATCCTGATCACAGATTGTAGATCCCACTCAGGACAGGGGTTGAATGAAAGCTGTGGACCTGCCTCCCTTAAGGAGGAAAGAAAAGGATTCTTCTCCTGGAGGGAAAATGTATTCTTCGTGCATCCTGAGATTTTCATACCTCCTCTCATCCGTTTCATTTAAGTGCTGGTTGCCAGTAGTTGGTCCTCACTCTCGTCTCTGCGTTTGAGTCTGGGCCCTTCCTTAAGCTCTCGGTCCGTTTGCTCTCATTCTCCACAGGTATTGACCCTGTACCTGCAGAGTTCTGGGCACATCGTGCTGGGCACTGGGCCTCTCTGCCTGGGGTTGATGCCAGTTCCGTTTCTGCCCTGACAGGGTTTCAAGTTTCTCAGGGAAGAAAGAAATTAAAAATCTTTCATGTGATGTGGGAAGAAGAAGCGCGCAGGAGCATGGGGCAGAGGGACCCTCAGCTAGTCCAGAGAAAGTTTCCTGAGAAAGAGGTGGTTGATCTGACATCTGGAGATTGAAGGAGTGAGCTAGCCAGAGATGGAGGGTATGATGGACTGAACGGTGGTGTCCTCCCAAATTCGTATGTTGACATCCTAATCCCCAAAGCTGATGATATTAGAAGGTGGGGCCTTGGGGTAATTAGGTCATGAGCGTGGGGCTCTCATGAATGGGATTAGTGGCCTAATAAAGGAGATCCCACAGAAGTCCCCCCACCAGTCCCTTCCACCATGTGAGGAGACAGGGAGAAGTCTCCAGCCTGGAAGAGGGTCCTCACCCAACCTTGCAGCCTCCAGAGCTGCGAGCTATAAATTTCTGCTGTTTACAAGTCACCCGTCTATGGCATTCTGTTATAGCAGCCAGAACAGCCTAAGACAGAGGAGGCAGAACTTCCCAGGCACAGGAAACAGCATGCAGAAGCCCAGAGAGTGAGTGCGCTGGGTGTTGAGATTTGAGCGCCAGAGGGCAGCAGGTGAGAACGGGACCTGGAGGGGCAGGCGGGACAGTTCACCTACAGCCTTGAGTTACATGAAACTGTGTGGAGGCCCAACCTCCCTTGAGGAAATGATTTTCTTTTGTCTTCTGAGAATCTCCTAGCCTGAGTAGACTCTGCCGAGCGAGGATGGCCACCGCAGGTGCCACTGGACCAGGAAACATGAAGGTGGTAGATTTGTGGTCTAATCCCAGCTCTGCCCCCAGCACGGCTGACGCAGTTCACCTCTGCCGACTCAGAGACCTTGGGAAGGTCACTTCCCCTCTCTGGCCATCTGTTTCCTCAGCTCTAAAATAAAGGGTTGGATCAGTCAATCTACCGGGCCCCTTCCAGCCCAAAGACGAGGCTGGTGCCTGGCACAGAGCAAGCGCTCCAGAAACACTTGCTGAATGGATGAACTCCTTGCTGGGGTACCCACCATTCTACCTGGGCTGAAGGCGCCCCATGATCGTGAGTCAGGGATGGTGGCTCCCACTGCCCGTTAGGGAAACACTGAAGTACTTTCCTGCAGGGGAGTATCTGGCTCTGGGCGGAAGCTGACTCCAAGTTGGTTTCCAGACTTGGTTGAATAGGAAGCAGCCAGAACCTGTGGTCAGGAAGCTGACGACAGTACACCTTGGGCATTTTCTAATTTACCACATGTGGTTCCTTAACTTATGAGTGACCCAGAACATCCCGGATAGGCAGGAACTGGACATTTTGCTGAGCAAATATGAAGTGTTCACTCTGCAAGGCTGGTGTGGGGGAGAGAGTGAGGACCACCCAGCATCCACCCTCCACAGGGTTCTCACTTAAAACATCTGCACATGCAACTCTTTTTTAAAGATTTTATTTATTTATTTGAGAGGGAGAGAAAGAGAGCACAAGCTGGGTGGGGGGCAGAGGGACAAGCAGACCCCCTGCTGAGTGTGGAGCCTGACATGGGGCTCCGTCCCAGGACCCTGAGATCGTGACCTGAGCTGAAGTCAGATGTTCGACCAACTGAGCCACCCAGGCGCCCCTGCACATGCAGCTCTTGATGTTGGGGTCATGAGTTCAAGCCCCACACTGGGTGTAGAGATTACTTAAAAATAAAATTTTTAATGAAATGATAAAATAAAATCTTAGGGGCACCAGGCAGACTCAGTCAGTAGAGCATGTGACTCTTGATTTTGGGATCATGAGTTGAAGTCCCACGTTGGGTACAGAGATTACTCAAAAATAAAATCTTTCTTTCTTTTTTTTTTTTTTAAGTAGGCTCCACACCCAGCATAGAGCCCAATGCAGGGCTTGAACCCATGACCCTGAGATCAAGACCTAAGCTGAGGTCGAGTCAGATGCTTAACTGACTGAGCCACCCAGGTGCCCCTCCCCAAATAAAATCTTTAATAAAATAAGAAAAATAAAGGGCGCCTGGGTGACTCAGATGGTTAAGCGTCTGCCTTCGGCTCAGGTCGTGATCTCTGGGTCCTGGGATTGAGCCCCGCACCAGGCTCCCTGCTCAGCAGGGAGTCTGCTTCTCCCTCTCCCTCTGCCTCTCTCCTGCTCATTCTCTCTCTCTCTCTCTCTCAAATGAATAAATAAAATCTTTTAAAAAAATAAAAATAAAAAAATAAAACATCTGCACAAAACCCCTGGGTGGAGGGTCCGGTTACCCTTAATTTTCAAAGTAGAAAACTGAGGAAATGTTTCCTTTTACTCACCAGATCCGGGGGTCCTGGGATTGAGTTCTACGTCGGGCTCCCCGCTCGGTGGGGAGCTTGTTGTGTATCAGGCATTACACTGGGGATTGCGAGATGCAGGAGGGAAGGGCGGGTCCAGTGAGTGTGTGGTCTCTTGATCAAAGCCCGTGTGAGCACAGCCCAGTGAGGATGCAGGTGAAGACCCAAACCAACACCTGACTCCCTTTTCGGTGACAGCAGTGATATTATCAGAGGGGTGGATTCCAGCTGCTTTGAGGCCCCACGTGGGGAGGTGCAGGAAGACCTCAGGAGATGGGGAGGGGGGAGGGTGAAGAAGGAGAAGCAGAGGAATGGCTGTGTAGACCACGGTGGTGGGAGGGCCCCTGGCTGGATACTGAGGTACGCACTGAAAGACAGTGCTCAGAGCTGGGGGGAGGGTAGGCCAGATGAGGCTGCAGGGATTCTGTCTTTTCTGAAGACTCTGAGAATCTCAGGCAGAAGGAGGAAGGGATGTGAGAAGATTTGCATTTTGGAAAGAGGACTTCGGACGAGGGGAGGGAATGGATTGGAGGGGGTAAAAGAGAGTGTGTGGAAACCAGTTAGTAGACGATGCAACAGCCCAAGAGAAAGACAGTGGTGTCTGGTTCTTGATGGTGGAGGCACAGAGCATCTCACCGTTGGTAGTTTATTGGAATCACCTGTGGGGCTTTTAAAGCAACCAGATGCCCTGGCGGTACCCTAGATCCCCTGAAGCCGAGACTGTCTTACACTGATGTAACCTCGTTAGAGGACAACTTGGAAATATTTATCAGCTTTTAAATGTGCGTGCCTTTTAACTAGGCATTTCTGCTTCTGGATATTTATCTTTCAAATATGCCTTCACATTGTATGTAAAACTATATGCACAAGAATATTCATACAATAATGTTCATAATAGTAGAAGACTAGGCACCACCTAAATGCCCGTCCAATAAAACACTGATTAAATGATGGTGCGGGCTTTAAAAGTAATGATGTAGAGTGTCAAAGGTGAGAGAGAAGCAAACTTTTCATTGTAAATCCTTTGTTCCCCATAAGAATTTTTATTTAAATTTTAGCTTATTTTTAGAATAGGTAAGGGGTTGAGGCGCCACGGTGGCTCAGTCAGTTAAGCACCTGACTCTTCATTTTGGCTCAGGTCATGATCTCAGGGTCATAAGATTGAGCCCCAAGATGGGGAACCTGTGGAACCTGCTTGAGAGTCTCTCTCTCCCTCTCCCCCGCCCCTCACCCCATGTGCACATGCTCTCTCTCTCTCTAAAAGAAAAAAAAAAGGAATAAGTAAGGGGTTTACATGGTTTTACATGGTTTAAGAATCAAAACAATATGAAGGGCGCCTGGGTGGCTCAGATGGTTAAGCGTCTGCCTTCGGCTCAGGTCATGATCCCAGGGTCCTGGGATCGAGTCCCGCATCGGGCTCTCTGCTCCTTGGGAGCCTGCTTCTCCCTCTGCCTCTCTCTCTCTCTCTCTCTGTCTCTCATGAATAAATAAATAAAATCTTTAAAAAAAAAAAAAAAACAATATGAAAAGACATACATTAAGAAGCTTTGCTCCCCCTATGGCCTCCCATCCCATTCCCTACCTCCCTTCCTATCAGTAGCCAGCCTCCAAGATGGCCACCAGTGATCCCCATCTCCTGGTAGTCACACACTTGTATAGTTCCCTCCTTCACTGTTGGTCTGTGTGGCCGATAGCATACGGAAAGAACCATGGCCTGTCACTTCTCAAGTTAAGTAATAAAAGACACTGTGGCTGCCATCTTGAGCACTCTCTCTCATTTCTTGGATCATTTGCTCTCGGGGAAGCCGTGTTATAAGCTGCCCTGTGGAGAAGCCCACATGCTGAGGAACTGAAGCTTCCTCCAGCTAATAGCCAGTGAGGAACTGAGTGAGGCCGGCCAATAAAGACGTGAGTGAGCTCAGAAGTACATCCTTTAGCTCCAGTTGAGCCTCGAGATCACTGCAGCCCCAGCCGACAGCTTGACTACAGGCTCCTGAGAGATCCTGAGTCAGAACTCCCCAGCTAAGCCACTCCTGGATTCCAGACCCCAGAAACGGTGTGAGATAATAAATGTTGTTTTAAGCTGCTAGGTTTGGGGGTAACTTGTTACACAGCAACAGATAACTAATACCATTTTCATTAGTTTATTATTTATCCTTCATGTTTCTTTATGTGAATAAGAGCAAATATAAATATACATTTTTATTTCCTCCCTTTTTTTACCTACACAAAAAATGGAGTACTGTATATACCCCTAGTCTATGCCTTTTTTTTTCTTTTTTTCTTTTTTCTTTTTTTTTTTTAAGGTTGGATTTTTTTTTTAATTTTATTATGTTATGTTAGTTCTATGCCTTTTTTTTTCTTCACTCAATGATACTTATTGGAGATTTCATATCTTTACATAGAGAATGTTCTCATTCTTTTTACAGCTGCTTAATTCCCTTGTTGTGGGACACTTGGGTTGTTTCCCACTTGTCATTATTACAAAAGTGCTGCTGTGAATAACTTGAAAGTATATCCCTTCCTATGATACGAGGTACCTGTAGGAGAGAATTCCTGAAGTGAGGTTGCTGGGTCAAAGGTACATTTTGTAACTTTGGTAGATGTTGCCAGATACCCCTCCTTAGGGGAGATATGCCCTTTAATGTGTTTGAATTTTGAATCATCTGCCTGTTCTGCCTTTAAAAATATCTCTGCCGGTGATTCTAATACTCATGTGAGGTGGAGAACTCACCACTGCTCTACAGTCAACTGATTCAATGCTCTGAGGGAACAAGGAGGGAAAAGGTTAAAAACCAAACTCTCCACGTGCTTTAAAACATGCACCCAATTGGGGCACCTGGGTGGCTCAGTTGGTTAAGCAGCTGCCTTTGGCTCAGGTCATGATCCTGGGGTCCTGGGATTGAGCTCTACGTCGGGCTCCCTGCTCGGTGGGGAGCCTGCTTCTCTCTCTCTCCCTCTGCCCCCTCCCCCTGCTTTTGCTTGGACTCGCTCTCTCTCTCTCTGTCAAATAAATAAATAATCTTTAAAAAAAGGCATGCACCTAATAAAATTTCAAACAGCTGCTAATGTGAACACTCAGGAGAACTCAGAAACTGGGCTGGGAGCTCCTGTGATAGTCTGTAGCCAAGGGTGACGTGGACAGTGGCTTTGGGCTCAGCAGGCTCCTGATAAAGGAAAGCAGCACCCATCTGCCCGGTGCAGGTGCAGATCACCATGGTTCAGGGTCTGTGTGGGAAGACTCAGCCACTCTTCTCGATGACAGCCTGAGATGGAGCAAAGAAGACAGGACAGGGCATGGGGGAAAGAAAGGGTATGCTGGGTTATGGCTTGCCAAGGCTGGCCGGAAAGAGTTATAGCTGTTTTATTATGTTGGAAAATGGAGTATTCTTAATATAAATTCATGGTGGGAAAAAAATGCTCACCTCCACAGCCAGCCAGCTGTCTCTATTATGGATCACTCAATTGTATTTCCACTCAACACTACGTGAGGAACTACCCCAAGCCATTGGGGAATGTTCTGCATTAATAATGAGTCTAGATTGTGTCCAGAGAAGTAAGTCATTTTCAGAGCAAACACGACAGGCCAACTCTGCTTTGACTCTCTTCTGCAGTTATAATTTTAGTTAACATAATATTTTCCCATTGTTCAAAGATTTGGGCAGCATGTCTGCCCAAAAGAAGATGGACAAAATTCCCTTCATGTTTGAAAGCTTACTTTATGATATAGCAATGTAATGTAATGTAGTTGGGGAAAATGTGGGATTTATTATCAGAAGATTACATTTTGAGTCTGGTGCTATCACTTATTAGCAATTGATCTTGACGAGCCATTAACCTTCCCAAACCTTAGTCTCCCGGCTGGTAAGTGAGAATAAGAACAACTGCCTTGACTACCCCACAGGGTGGTTCTCAGGACTCCCCTCCAGAAGGAAATACTGCAAAATGCATTAGAAATAAGTGTGTGGTCTGTGCCTGATTATACAAGTGATTACTTCAGAGCCTTGATTTCATAACTTCAGTGCCTATCCATTGTAAAATTCTCCTTGATCTGAAATGATTGAGTTGACCTTCAGAATTGTGTATTGTTCTCATAGGACGTCACTTCCCCCCGTGTCTTCAGTATCAGGCTTTTAAAGTGTCAGCTTGGTTTTCACAGAGTCACAAACAGAAGCTGCCCCAGCCCTGTGGATGGCAAAGCCCTTCTTTTTGCTCTTTCCTGAAACCTTGGTCATCCATGACTCTTCTCTCATATCCATAGAAAGATGGCCTCTTCGTATCAACCCATCAGCAAAGCTTGTAGGCTCTACCTTCAATATATAGCCAACAGTCTCACCACTTGTCACCATCCTGGTTGGGGCCACCAGGCTTATTGCAATAGATTTCTCCCAGCTCTCCATGCTCCATCCTCACCCACACCGAGTATGCCTTTTACGACAAAGCCAGTTCATGTGACCACACTGCTCAAAACCCTCCAGGGACCCTTCCTCACTCAGATCCCACTGCTGCCCGTGAAGCCCATAGGGTCTGCCCCTTGCTGGCCTCACTGGCCTCATCCCCTGCTTGGGTCCCACCTATCTCTTTGCCTTTCCTGAAATGTGCCACAAACGCTCCTACCTCTGTAGTTTGCAAATGCTGTTCTTTACCGAGGGTGCTGTTCCATCCAAATAACACACACTCACTAGTCTCTTCAGGGCTCTGCTCAGGGGCACTGTATCTGCCTGCAGCCTGTGAAACAAGCCCTCCCTGGCCCGGGCACATTCTCTCTCCCCTCTCCTGCTTGTCTCCACGGCACTTTCCCCATCTGACATATATATTTGTTTGTCTATTGTTTGTCTTCCCCCTTCTTCCCTCCCATACCTGCTGCCAAATGTAAGCTTCACAAAAGCAGAAACTGTGTCTTATTCATTGTTAAATCCCCAGAGCCTAGAAGAGTACCTGACTCAGGGTAGGGACGCATGAAATAGTTGAGGACTGAATGAACAGATGAAGAATGGCTCACCGAAGTGTGACACGTACATGCCTACATAAGTAGACATGTAGATAAGTTGATATTATAGTTATATGATAGCCAGTGAAAATGAACTTATTTTCTAATATTTATAGGCCATGTTATATCTCTCCTTTTATAAATTGTCTTTCATGCCTTTTGTGCATTTTCCCTATGGAAATGATTTTATTTTATGCACTCTTTATATATGAAGAATTTTTGCTCATAGACATATTTTCTGTTTTGAAATGTGCATTGTCGGATAAGACACTGCTTTAATTGAAGGTGTCTCAAATGTCTTTTAAGATGGAATAAGTTACTAAAAAGGGATTGAATAAGTCAGTAATGTATGAACAATTTCCTTCTTCTGTTTCTCTAATTCCAATTGGATTCCCAGAACTGGACTCCTGTGCCTTGGGGGACCATGGCTGTGAACATTCATGTGTAAGCAGTGAAGACTCTTTTGTGTGTCAGTGCTTCGAAGGGTATATACTCCGTGAAGACGGGAAAACCTGCAGAAGTAAGTTGTTTTTTTTTTTTAAAGATTTTATTTATTTATTTGAGAGAGAGAATGAGATAGAGCATGAGAGGGGGGAGGGTCAGAGGGAGAAGCAGACTCCCCGCTGAGCAGGGAGCCCGATGCGGGACTCGATCCCAGGACTCCAGGATTATGACCTGAGCCGAAGGCAGTCGCCCAACCAACTGAGCCACCCAGGCGCCCCCAGAAGTAAGTTTTTACCGGGGTTGTCTCACGTGACTGTGTCTGATCTTTGCATGAATTCCACCATCCTGATCTCTGTTGAAATCAGTTACCCTCAAAAGCCACTGCCACACGACTATTAAATATAATGTGGGGTCCTGGATGGAATCAGAAAAATGACATCAGGTTAAAAACTAAGGAAATGTCAGTAAACCAGGGACTTTAGTTGGTCTTAATGTATCAGTATTGGTCCATTAATTGTAACAAATGTATCACATTAACACAAGTTGCTAGCTGGGTTTGAGGTTTATAGGAACTCTGTGCTATCTTCTCCATTTTTCTGTAAATCTAAAACTTTTCTAAAAAATAAAGCCAGTTAAAAGAAAACAAACAAACGGGCAAATGAAAAAAGCCAATGCTAGAGCTACAACTGAAGTTGCTCATGTATGCCCTGTGGCAAGAAACAAGATTCTAGCAGCTTCTAGCCCTGCCATTTATTAGCCGGGCAAGTTGTTTGACTTCTCTGAGCCTCTGTTTATCTTTAATAATATTACTGTTGTTGCTGGTGGCACCAATCTCTCATAGAGACCACCTTATGATGAGCCCATGCTTATGTCTCAGAAAGCAAAGCCTCTTAGATGGGGCCAAGATGCATCTCTGTTAATCAAAGGCGAGCATGTAACCCTGAGCAAATGATTTTCATCCCTATCAGTCATCTTTTCCTCCAGCTTCTCAAAGCACTTTGCAAAGAGCAACTTGTGCTGACACGTTTGAAGAAAAGACAGGTAATTGGAATTATGACTCTCATTTTTTCAGACAGACAGGAAAGGTAAGGCTCCAAGAGGTTAAGTGATTCTCCTAAGCCATATGTCAGGGACAAAGCCAAAATTAGATTTCAGTGCCACTAATCTAAATTGAGATTTAATCTTCTAAGTAATCATATCAGACCAACAGTGTTTCCTTTTGATATCAGAAACTGCATCTGCAGAAAGCCAACGATTGATTGCATTTAATGAGATAGTGAAGTAGGTGCTGGTGAGTGATGGTGAGGATGATAGTGAGAAAGTTTGAAGAGTTAACCTAAATTAGACCCACTGAACTTCATCCTCAATTTTACTTTCCTCCCATGGATCACTGAACTCAAGGGGGCCTGGGGTCTGGTGGCTGAGATGGGTGGATCCTCCAAGGTGAAGCCCAGGGAAAATTTATGTTGGTGAAATTGCTTTGACTTGCTCTTCTGTCCTCAGGGAAAGATGTCTGCCAAACAGTCAACCATGGCTGTGAGCACATTTGCGTGAACAGTGATGAGTCATACATCTGCAAGTGCCTGGAAGGATTCCGGCTTGCCGAGGATGGGAAACGCTGCCGAAGTAAGTGGCCTCCAGTTAGAGATGAACTCTTCCATCTGTGGGACTTGGACCGTTAGATGACTTCATTTAATATTTAAAATCTTCCCTTATAATCAATGTTACAATGACAAGTTCCTGCCTTGGGTGATCTGAAAGTGTTTGTGAGTGATCCGTACAGGAGACCCTTAGTTCTTCAGGATTTTCTCAGTCAAGGTCCTGAGTTGTCAGGCTTTTTGCGTCTCTCCATTTTCTCCAGTTGCTGGCCCTTCCACAACCATTGTGTGGATGCCCAGAGCCTCACACAGAGCCTGGCTAATCACTGGACAGAATTAGAATCTCTGCCAGCAATCACTATGAGGATCAAAGGATAATTACAGTGCTTTTTCTTCTTGGAAGACCTTATAAGTAAGGGTAGGGTGGGAGGGGGACGAAGAGATTTTTCTGTGGCTTTTATTTATCCACTTTCTCTATCGTTGCCTCTGTAGGTCCCTCAGAACAGATTCTGAGAGTTTACTTAGAAGGTGCATTAGGTTCCCCAGAGAAACAGAACCAATAGAGTGCATGTGTGTGTTTGTGTGCCTATATAAAGAGATAGACACAGAGATAGAGGCAGATGGACATAGAGAGAATCTGTAGGGCAGGCCAGCAGTCTGGAGACCCAGGAAAAGCTGATGTGGCAGCTCTTATCCAAAGGCTGTCCGGAAGCAGAATTCCTTCTTCCTTGGGGTGGTGGTGGAGGATTCAGTCTTCTTCCTCTTAAGGCCTCCAAGTGATTGGATGAGGCCAACTCTATGGAGTGTACTCTACTTTACTCAAAGTCTAATGTCTGAAATGTTAATCTCATCTAAAAAACACCTTCACAGCAGCATCTAGATTGGTGTTTGACCAAACAGCTAGGTACCATAGCCTAGGCAAGGTGACATATAACATTAACCATCACAGCACCGAAAAAAGAGCCAGACGGGACACGTGAGCTTGGTGAAGTGGGTATTAGAAGAGCACAGGGCAAGGATTTTTCTCCACTGGGAGATTCTGAGCTGTTAGTCCCTATTTGGGTATGTGTACGGGGGGTGGTGTTGAAACTGTCTACTTGCTTTTGTTGATATCTGCTCCAGTGGACAGGACGGCTCTTTTTTCATTAAGGCAAAATCAGTTCAATTGCTTTTCAAGTTGATTTTGGGGAATTTCCTCACAGACTCCTTTGAGATAACTTGGGACATCCCACATGTCAACAAAGCTGGCTTGAGTGGAGTTCACTGTCTTCACTCCTCCACCAGGAAGAGGGGCTCCTACCTTTAGCAAGATGTTCTGTTTGAACAGCTGAGCCCTGGGATGCCGATAGGACCCTGGCCTAACGCTGCAGATCTCCCTGCACAATCCTGTTTTGCCTTCACACTGCAGTGTCCCCTCAGTGGAGACCAGGTCTGCAGTTCTGCCCATTGTGTCTGCCAAGCTGTCTGTTCACGATTTTATTTCTATGAATGCAAGTGTACACACGTGTGCCATTTATTCATGCAACATATTTTTTGCTCAGCAAAATGAGCTGTTGTACACCGGGCACAACATCTACCTCTGGAATTTGATCGCTAGATCAAATACCACCATCCCCACTTCTGGGGGCAGATCTGTAGTTACCAATCCCAATTTTATAGGAAGCTTCTCCTTCTAGGGAGCTAATGGCAGAAAAGAGCTGTAGGCTTTCATGTGATGAAGGAGGAGAACACGGGAGACACGTCTCTCAGCTGTGCCATCAACTTGCTGCATGACCTCAGGCGACTCCATGACACATTTTGAGTTTCTTCATGTATAAGCTGGGTAGAATTATTCCTGCTTTCGTCTTCTCACAGGATGTTGTGAAGATTGGATGGCTGTAACTACTCTGAAGCATTTAAAGTACCTCACACATGAGAAATGTTCATTAATTGAAACTGGAAGTGTTTGGGATGTCTATGGGAAAAAATCAGTAGCTTGGGAAAATCAAAACCCAAGGCAACATCAAATAATTCTAAAAATTAATAAGAAATATGGGATACCTGGTCATTCATCTTACCATTCAGGCTTGTGGGGGCTGGGGCTTTCTGAGAGGAGCTTCTCCCTTCCCACGCCCTGTCCTGAGTATTAGAATGAAAAAAAGGGCATATTATAAGAGAAAGTTTAAACAGAGATGGGTTTTTTAAAAATGGATTCTTTGATCTGTCCTGACGTGACCATTCAGTCCAGCTCATTCCTGCATGGATGGAGTTGCTCATCTCCCTATATTTCCCTCAGGAAAGGATGTCTGCAAATCGACCTACCATGGCTGCGAACACATTTGTGTTAATCGTGGCAACTCCTACATCTGCAAATGTTCAGAGGGATTTGTTCTAGCTGAGGATGGAAGACGGTGCAAGAGTAAGTGATCTGAACTTGGCTTTCTGCTTGAATTTGATTTGGGAGCAATCGCTCTTTGGAGTATTTTCAGGAAACAAATCCCTCACCTCTGCTTCTTCCATAATGGAGCTTAACTGAGGCACCCGTGGAAAAACTTTTGGTTTTAGTTGACAGTAAGTTCACTATCTGCCAAAAGGCTGGAGTGATCTTAGGCTGAATAAGCATACCTGGAATGAGAGAGGCAAGATTTGTGCTCTGCTCTGTACTGGGGAATTACATTCAGTTCTGGGCATTGCATTTTAGGAAGAAATAGATAGATCTAAGTTTATTTTTTATTTTTTTTTAAAGATTTTATTTATTTATTTGACAGAGAGAGACACAGCGAGAGAGGGAACACAAGCAGGGGGAGTGGGAGAGGGAGAAGCAGGCTTCCCGTGGAGCAGGGAGCCCGATGTGGGGCTCGATCCCAGGACCCTGGGATCATGACCTGAGCTGAAGGCAGACACTTAATGACTGAACTACCCAGGCGCCCCTAGATCTAAGTTTAAGCATTAAAAAAAAGCCCTTCAAAGTAGCAGAAAAAATCTTAAGAAAATTATTTTGTAATCTCAGAGTAGAGAAGACCTTTCTAAACATGACATCAAACATAAAAACCATTTTTACTTTTATTTTTTTAAGATTTTATTTATTTATTTGTCAGAGAGGGAGAGCAAGCGAGAAAGAGCACAAGCAGGGGGATCAGCAGGCAGAGGGAGAAGCAAGCTTCGCACTGAGCAAGGAATATGGGGCTCCATCCCAGGACTCTGGGATTGTGACCTGAGCCAAAGGCAGACGCTCAACCAGTTGAGCCACCCAGGTGTCCTAAAGCCATTTTTAAAAAAGAGAAAATATATAGTGAGAGATTAAAGCTGTGATATCTTTTTTTAAAACCTGTTATCAGAGATCAAAAAGGTTGATGATTCCTTATGTTGACAAAGTATATTGTAATAGGCAGTTATAAATGTATCCCTGGGTGTCTGAATCAGTACAACATTTAGGAGGGCAGTTTGGCAATATTTTAAAGGCAATTCCACTTCTATTTGTATTATATAAATATATGGATACACACATACATACATATATATATCCTTTTGTGATGTTTAAATTCTGTTCCATGTGCATGCATTGTTTTTTAGAAAAAATATTTAAAGGAAAAGGATAATGACAAGCAAGATTTAGGAAGTTCGGTACGATGTCAAGTGAAAAATAAAGGAAGAAATTGGGGATCTTTGTAGAAAAAGACTTGAGGTACCATTCAAATACCAAAGTGACAGTCACTTCATTAGTGATTTATATGACACCCTGGGGAAGGAAGGAACAGTGGGGAGAAACTGCAGCTCAGCATGAGGACAAAGACACTTTCAGGGAAGCTGTGTGATTCGTTAGTTAAGATCATGAACTTCAGGTCAGACAGACCTGGACTTCAACCCCGATTCATACTACCTGTGTGACCTTGGACAAATTATTTAACTCTCTGAGTCTCAGTTTCTTCATCTGTAATATGAGGATAACGCCTCACAGAATTGTCATGAAGAATAAAGGAGACCATGTATTTAAAGGGGCTTAGCCCAATGCTGGCACATCCCAACTGCTTGACAAATGGTAGCTCTTGTAAGCAGCAACAGCAGAGATGTCCAGAGATGGGGCTTTACCAGTGAGGTGATGAGCGCTCCATCAGGAGGGGCATTCGGGGCCAGGCTGAATGGCTCCTGGGTAGGGATATTATAAAGACGTAAGCAACAGGAGGGTGGTACTAATGACCTTTAAAGGTCTTATCCAACCCTGAAATTCTGGAACTCTGTGAAAATGAAGTTCTGAAGGCAAATCACAGACCCACTGCAGTCTCCTTAACTACAAAAAGAAAATGCCCAATAGAGTTGGAGCAACCCTCCTGCAAACAAGTAACCAGCAAGGGAGTTATCATTCTTCCTGGATCTGAGAGCAGAAGTCTGGTCCTTCTTGTGCTGACGTTCTTCCACTCTCTCCAGCATCCTTATTCCCCCGAGAAGCCTTTTGTGCCTCTCTCTGCATAGAGGCTGCAAGGACTGTTTCTGTTCTGGAAGAAAAGAGTGTGTGGGGAAGAGGAGAAAACAGACCTACTGCCGGACAATTATCCCAGTATTTCTGCAATCTGCTGGAGAGCCATGTGCATGCCGCCTGAGAGTCTTTTATTTTATTTTTCTGATTCAAGTACAGGCTTTGAATGTAAATGAGGCTCTGACTCGGCCTTTTCCTCTTTTGCTAATAAACAATCAATAAGTTGAATAATAGGAACGAGCACTTAATGGAGAGAGAGAAGAATTCAACCCCCCAATGAGACACACACACACACACACACACACACACGTTAGCATGTTATTTGGGGGCCACGCACAGAAATAATTTTGCTTTTGTGTGTCCTTACTTTCTTATATCATTGTGCACCACTTTCAAATATTAGACAGCTACTTGATATCTAAAAGAGAGCGTTATGTCTCATACTGTAGACTGTTTGAAATGAGATCATTCATTTGGGAATGTGTACTTTTTTTTACACAGCCCTAAATTACGAAAAGTCTGTCCACACCCAGATTGCCTAAGTATTCGCACAGAGCCTTCCTGTCAGCTGTCTGAGTTGCCTGAAGAGCTTCCAAATAGATAAAGAATTCGCAGTGATGATTCATGTCTAAGCTTGAATAGTTCAGTGGGGTACTTACAGGTAGGCTACCCAAAGGACACCGAGTCCTTCACTTCTTCCGTCCACAAGCATTTATTGAACCACTCATGTGTGCCAGGTCTGGGGGCATAGAAGCGAATGAGACATGGTCCTTGCTGAGGAGGAACTAGCAGAGCAGAGAGACGGGCACGTAATCAGGTAGCCAGTGTGCGCGGTGTTGGGCTAACCGACTCCGCGGGGCTGGAAGCAACATCAAGTCAGGGATTTTGCCTCGGTCCCTATTGCAATCCTGCTTACCTACTGCCTTGCATGAAGCAGGTGCTCCAGAAGCCAATTTTTGTTTAATAAATTAGCAGTTGTTAGGAGTACACAGAGAGTCACGAATACAAGCTGGTGACTAGGAAAGCTCTCTGGATGACTGAGCTGAATTTAAGAATTTCCTTCTCTGCCGTCTGTCCGAATGCCCCCACTGGGGTGATGGCACCCTCCTGGAGTGAAGTGGTAAGAATCTTTTGGGTGCTGTCAGGCCCTACAGGGTACTCTACACACAGTCCCTCGCAGACTTGGCTGTCAGTGACCCAGAGTACAGTGTGGGCCTGGTTTCCCTGACAATCTGTACCTCTGTCGTGTGATTTTGCTTGTGAAAAAGACTTTTTATCACTTTAACAAGCCACCGAGAAAGGCAAATATGAAAATTATCGTGGCTCGTGACTCTCCCAACCCCTTCAGTCCGTCCTGTGTATTCTCTAAAGAACCAAGGTGGTTTTCCAAAGTGGTTCTGCCTCCAACTGAAGCATACTTGTCTTCTACTTTGAGTTTTGGTCATTTGACCATCTCAACTTTCCTTTCCTTCCTATAGGATGCACTGAAGGCCCAGTTGACCTGGTCTTTGTGATCGATGGATCCAAGAGCCTCGGAGAAGAGAATTTTGAGATTGTGAAGCAGTTTGTCACTGGCATTATAGATTCCTTGGCGGTTTCCCCCAAAGCTGCTCGAGTGGGGCTGCTCCAGTATTCCACGCAGGTCCGCACGGAGTTTACCCTGAGGAACTTCAACTCGGCCAAAGACATGAAAAAGGCCGTGGCCCACATGAAATACATGGGCAAGGGCTCCATGACGGGGCTGGCCCTGAAACACATGTTTGAGAGAAGTTTCACCCAAGTAGAAGGGGCCAGACCTCTCTCCACACGGGTGCCCAGAGTGGCCATCGTGTTCACGGATGGACGGGCTCAGGATGACGTCTCGGAGTGGGCCAGTAAAGCCCAGGCCAATGGTAATAAGGGATGGAGGTGTGGTGTACATCACTCTAGGGTCAGGTTTCTTAAACTCACTGGGTGGTCAGAGGTGGTCAGGCCATGGGTGAGAGTCTCTGAGCTTTGGGAGAGGCTGCCTGTCAAGCGCGGATACCCCTTTCCTGCACTGCCACCTAGAGGCCGTAAAGGGCCCCGCGGGAGTTACAGGCCGTGGGAGGGATGAGTCCCGGCGATTGCGCTGCTTGGTAGTCTACACCCCCCACACCTGCGATTTCCTGGCCAGCGCGTGACCTCCAGTGGAGAGGAGCGACTCTGCACGTGCTCTTTAACCACAGATGAAGACACAACCGTTCCCAAACACTGGTCTGGTTGCTTTCGGATGACCTGAAGAGTTTGGTAAAAATAGATGCCTGGTGGGAAGAACTTTTACTGATACTTTTTTTTTTTTTTTTTAAACCAGTGCTTCAGGTGAACACTCCGAAAGCGCAATAGCTTTATGATAGCGAATACCCTTGTGTTTGTAGGAGGCAAAACTTAGCTTTTGAGAAAGTCAAAATGTTGGAAGAGATTATGACTAAGTTGTTACTCAGGAAAGCAAAGCCTGTTCTCTGAGGTTTTCCTGACTCATGTATGATGTGAGGGAGGGGAGGACTGGAAGTTACTTTAGTTGTGCATAGGCGCAGAGTGTGGCAGAGGAGCGTGGCCCTCAGAAAAGGAACCCAAAAGCTAGGATGGTTGGTAGAGCTAGAGTAAGGCGAAGTGACTGGATTCCTTGGGGAAATGAGAAAACTTAAGGTTTTAAAGCAGTTTGCTTGAAAGCTACTTTCTTCAAGAACTTGTTGAGGGTATATTGCTTTAGCAAGTCTTATGAGTGGGGAAAGGGTATGCAGAACAGGGCTTCGTCTAAGATGTTATGGGCCCAGTACCTAGACCAGGCCTGGCATGTAGTCCATGTGTGACTAATACTTGCTGAGTAAATGAACAAGGAGAGAAAGTACTAGCAATCCCACTAGTGAACTCCACTCCTCCTCACAGAAAGGCTGGCTCACACTGACATTCACTGTTTGTGAAGGAGTCCATTTTACTGGTATTGTTTACCTCATTATTGATAACCTTTTTCTCTAGCCCAATAGAATAGTAGCCACAAAAGTGTCCTGTTCTGAATCCTCTGAGTGGACTGTAAAAATGGCTGCCATACCCAGTTCCTCTGCTTCCAAACCAGCTTGAGAGCTGACATCAAACCCATTAGCCCACCTAGCCTGCATTTTTAAAGTGTACTGAGGGAAGTATCTTGTCTCCTTTTATTTGTTTCATTGAGATCGGTCTACCTTACTCTTTCCCCCATTCACATTTCCACCAATCGCCCAAGGGCACGTGGTAGAAGAAACTGATGTTTATTTGGTTCCAAAATCAACAAAATTTACCTGAAGTGATATCCGCTGATGAATTTAATTACCCCTACGCATAACTAATATAATCTTAAAATAGTAGTTATCCTTTTTAGGAAGTTTGCATGAAGTCACTGGGCTCCCAGACAAAGATGTTGAACTTACCTATTGACCCTACACAGACTTAGAACAAGGCATAACTCTTGCCCCTTGGCTTAAAGAGCCATTTTTATGTGTATTTTTTAAATCCAGCCTAATGAATTAGCCAGAACAAGATATCAGTGCTAAAAAATGTTGAAAATGAGGAGAATTTAAGTTCTTACTTTGTTTTACTTTCAAGCGAAGCATATATGGAGGAAGGGAGTCTAATGATTTCTGTTGTTTAGAAAAGCTTTTGGAGCAATCTCATATCTCTGTTGATATCTAAGGTTGGTACTTGAGTTTATTCTTTCTTTCTGACATGGGGGATTTCCAGTGGTCTGCAGATTTTCCTTTTCAGCTCAGCACGTCCTCATAAGGCTTTGTCCTTTCAAGACAAGTGGGTAGAATGCAGCTTCACCTGCACCCACCCCCCATCATCAAAGGTTCCTATCCTGTACCTTTGGGAAGTAGAAACTAGGTTAGAAGGTCATAAATTGACCTGCTTCTTAGAATTCTCCCAGAAGAAATTCCCATTTAGTAAGCAATAAGATGGTGCTTTTTTCTACTTTATCCCCAAGGCTAATTCAGGCAAAAGTTGAAGGTTTGTTCAATGACCTTGCCCAGAGCTGAACAACAGGTTGGTGGTCTAGCTCCCAACCTCCCCTAGATGCCTCACCTTCCCCTTATTGGAACCCCCTCTTTCGTTCATAGGGCCAAAATAAAAATGGTGGACAGATAAAGGGAGGTTCACTTGGACCCCTCAAGTCCCACCACCTAACATCCACCTGGCTTTAGGTGCGGTTCACACAACTTCCAGACCCTGGGAACACACCTCTAACTACCTTGTTCTTCATTTGCTCTGCAACTTAGGCATAACTATGTATGCTGTTGGGGTAGGAAAAGCTATTGAGGAAGAACTACAAGAGATTGCCTCTGAGCCCACGGACAAGCATCTCTTCTATGCCGAAGACTTCAGCACGATGGGAGAGATAAGTGAAAAACTAAAGAAGGGCATATGTGAAGGTACCGTAGCTGACCTCGAGGAGAGCTCTTCACACAGGGCAGCATGAACCCTTGGATGAGAAATGCTCAACCTATTCCCCCCAAGTGCTCAGAAAAGTGCCTCCCTGGTGTTCAGGGCCAGTAATGCCTGGAAACACTATGCACAAAAAGGGGAACAGGAGAGAGAAAAGACGAAATTAACAGCTAGCATTGCATGAGCACTCACTCTGGGCTCGGCAGTGTGATAAAGATTCTGACACACCAGCATACTTAATCCCCACAAAACCCCTATAGAAACGATCATTTAACTAAGACACAAACATTACACATGTCACAGAGCTGAGGTGCAATTTCAGGAGATGCCTGTAATTGGAGGGGAAAGGGAGGGTAGTCCTTTCAAATGTAAGGAACGCCTGGCTACAAGGAGTGCTTTGTTTACAGAACACAAGCCTGCCCTTTAGAATCTAGATTTTGTTCTGTCCCAGAGCTCTCCGTGCTAATCTCATTGGGCCAGGATGCTCACATAGAGCAGCTCTGCCCCGGCTCCCTACTCCTGTCCCAGGTTCGGTCACCAGTCAAACCCCAAGCAAAGTGATGTGTTTTACTCCTCTGAAGGAAAGAACAACAAGAGGGAGGGGGATGGGGAGGGAATGCCTTTCAAACTTCTAATGCGAGGAGAGATTTCACCTCTAGGCCGGTTCCTTCAAGCTGAAATGCCTCCTGGAGCTGTTGTCCCTGCAGCTTTAGTCCTTGGTCAACGTGAACCTTTCTCCCACCCCACCTTCTAGGCATGACATTTAGGGGGGCATTCTTAACTAAGAGGCACTTAAGGGGTCCAGGTTTCTCTTACTAGAGAATGGCCCTAGAGTGGTCTTGGATTACCCTGGAAACCAACTGCTTTTTTGAAACTGGTGTTACCAAATAAAACCGAAACACCCTGGGTGACAGCAGGTAGGTGGGGAGCTGGTCTGGGACGGGTTTCCTAAGGAACACATACGCATGCAGACAACTGTTGTTGGTCATCTTTTCCCTCTCAGCTCTGGAAGACTCTGATGGAAGTCAGGACTCCCCAGCAGGGGAACTGCCAAAGAGGGGCCACCAGCCAACAGGTAAAATTCTAAAAAGCCAACAGGTAACTTTTAAAAAGCAGTGTTTCTAGAACCTTTGGTGGATGCTTCCAGCATGGTTTCCCCCAGACAAAAGTCATAAAGAAGTGAAAGTCAGTAAGATTTGAATTATGTTAACTATGGCTTTTTTCCCTCAATCAGATAGGAAACATTTACTCTATACTTTAAGCCATATTTGGTAATAGCCTCTCTCTACTGACAAGTCTTTTGCCACAGTATGTCCCAAAGTAAAGCTCGTACCACAGCTAGGAATACCAAGTACGTTACTCTGACCGCTGACAGCTTGTTGTAAGCACAACTGTGTTAAGCAGGTTTGACTTCAGTTTTCTTTCTCTTTACAGAATCTGAGCCAGTCACCATAAATATCCGAGACCTACTTTCCTGTTCTAATTTTGCAGTGCAACACCGATATCTGTTTGAAGAAGACAATGTTTCACAGTCCACACAAAAACTTTTCCATTCAACAAAATCTTCAGGTAATTCCAAATACAGTCTTGCTACCAGGTGGCTCGATACCAGCCTGTTAGCTTGCCACCCAGACTCAGCTGCAAGGAGGAAAGGAAAGGAGGAAGTAGGAGATGGGAAAGGGGAAAAGAGAAGGGCTTAAGTGAAATGAGAACTAGAAAAATTAACTGAAAGAAACCGGAGTAGCCTTCCCTGCTACTTCCCTAACGGCAACTCTCAGTGTTAGAAGCCCATGCAGCCCTCTCCTGGAATTTACTGGATCTGGCTGCGTGGAAAAAGTTGAACATTTCTTTCATTTTAGTTTCTCCCCTGTGCTGATTCAGTCTTATTATTATGCATCTGGGAAGTCTGGTGAGTTACAGAGGTGAGTGAACACTTTCCATGTGCTTTCTCAGGAAGTCCTTTGGAAGAAAAACACGATCAATGCAAATGTGAAAACCTTATCATGTTCCAGAACCTTGCAAATGAAGAAGTGAGAAAGTTAACACAACGCTATATCCTTTTCTAATACTATGCTTGTGTGTGTGGTGTGAAGAATTTCACCGAACTTCACAAATACTGTCCTTGTGGGTATGTATTAAGTGAAGTTATTTCCATAAAGCCAAGAGTAGTGAACTCCTAGAAAGGCTTTTTTCTTAAGCAACCTGCTAGGTGTTTGAAGGCCAAGGGCAAGCCAAGCTTCGTGGCAAGCTTGGGTCAAGCACTTGGTTGCTCTCTGCTGTTCTAGGGGTTTAGCAGTGAGGCCAGCCAGTCAGTATGCAAAGTAAAGAGAAAGAGATTTAAAATTTAACTCTCTCTCTGCTGGGAGGAAAAGGAGGATATGTACCAGGTCTGATCTCCATCAAAGGTAGAGTAAGTCTAGGCAAAGAATGTAGAATGATGAGGTTTCAAACTCCCATCCAAATTCCAAACCTTTTGGGGGCGCCTGGGTGGCTCAGTCGTTAAGCATCTGCCTTCCATTCAGGTCATGATCCCAGGGTCCTGGGATCAAGCCCCGCATCGGGCTCCCTGCTCAGCGGGAAGCCTGCTTCTCCCTCTCCCACTCCCCCTGCTTGTGTTCCCTCTTTCGCTGTGTCTCTCTCTGACAAATTAATAATAAAATAAATTCCAAACCTTCCTTTTGGCCCCAAGCCACACTGCAGCCACAGCTGGTAAGCATGTGGTTTCTAGAAGACTGGGGTTTTTTGTTTGTTTGGCAGCAGAGATCTTTTATATCAGTACTCTAAGATGAAACATTCTATCAAGGGACAGCAGAATCCAGTGATTCATTAAACCAATATTACACATAAAAGGAATGGTTTGAGATAATGGAGAAATGAGGATTCAGTGTTTCCCTACTGCCCGCTGCTCTGAACTCTGAATTACAGTGAGCTTACTAGGACTGGCTCATATCTATCTCAACTAGCCTCTGGGGAAAAGGTTCAATTCCGTACTCTCTGTGCCGATGGGTTTCTATCATAAGGAACAGATGTAGCAATTCCCTTTCTGAAAGCTGGAAGTATGCTCCCCTAAGTAAAATAATCTGACAGTGGTTAATGGAGGTGACGAATCCAGGCTCTCATTCTGCCAAGGGGACTGGTGGAGGGTATTACGGAGCTTACGTGAAAACAGATGCTTGTTCTAATGCCCCTCTCCTCTCCCTTTTCCCACCCCACTTCTGAGGGTCTGCTTCACAAGACAAAGGAAGTTATAGATAAAAGAGCACAGGTCAGAAGTCTTCAAGGCTGCTACCCTTTGGCCCTATCTGGCCTCGCAGGTGAAAACTGCCCAATCTCTTTTCTCTCGTGACATCATCTCTTATTAAGGCCCAATCCTTCTCTTCACTACATTCCCAAAACTGTCACTTCTGGCTTCTAAAGATATGTTTGTTAGCAAACTAATTTACAAGCAAGACAGGTGTGAGGAGAATTAGAACAAGTTTTTTTAAGAATTTCGGGGTACCTGGGTGGCTCCGTTGGTTAAGCCTCTGACTCTTGATTTCGACTCAGGTCGTGATCTGAGGGTTGGGAGATCGAGCCCCAACCCAGGCTCTGTGCTGGGGGTGGAGCCTGCTTGGGATTCTCTCTCTCCCTCTCCCCCTACCCCGCCCCTTTCCCACGCACACATTCTCTCTCAAAAAATAATTTTAACTGAACTACTTCACTTTGATGTTAAAAAGTATTTAACCTGAAAGATTTGTACTTTTTTTTTTTTAAGATTTTATTTATTTGAGGGGGGGAGGGGGGGGAGCAGCAGGCAGAGGGAGAGGGAGAAGCAAGCTTCCCACTGAGCAGGGAGCCCGATGCGGGGCTTGACGTGGGGCTCGATCCCAGGACCCTGAGATCATGACCTGAGCCAAAGGCAGACACTTAACTGATGAGCCACCCAGGCGCCAAGAGATTTATGGTCTTGATAGGATGTGTTAAATGGCTTACTATAAACCTTCAAGTCAGAGTTTAAAAATTTTTCCAAAAGGGAAAAACCAAAGGCTTATGTCTTTCAGGACAGATTTTTATGTAGCTAAATCAATTTGAATGTAAATAAAAATAGGCAATTCAGATTCCTCTTCCTTAATTTGAGAGTCACTAGAAGAAATGACACAAAGGATGGAAGCCCTGGAAAATCGGCTGAGATACAGATGAAGATTTGAAATGCTCTACGTATTTGTCCATCATTGTATCAAGCATTACAATGAAAGCAGCTTGAGCCCCAAAGCTCAGGCTATTGTTAAGTCTATAAAGTTGTAAAGTAAAACCTAACTAGTACTGAGAAAGCTGGTTTGCTATAGAACACAAAGGCAAAAGTACACACTAACTTGTATAAATTTGAGAAAAAGTCCTTCAGAACCCTAAAATGAGATTATCAAGTGAGAACAAACAAGCTATGCAAGATATTCTGTACCATACTGTGGACATGATTTGCTTTTGCCTTGTCCCACCTTTGAGTGTTGTGATCTCATTTGACTACAAAATAGTTTGCAGTCTTACTTCTGTAGAACACTGGCTATAGGAAAAGCTATTTTTTTGTATTGGACTTTTATCTTGATATATGTATATGGATGTATGCATAAAATCATAAAACGTATGTACTTGTATAACAAGTTGGATTTTTTTATACAATATTAAAATTCACCACTTCAGAGAATGGTATTCTGCCTAAAATTCCTAGTTAACTTTGAATGCAAGGTATGTGTATATGGGAAATGGTCAATATGCATTTGAAAAAAAAAATGTTGAATCTCATTGGCCATCTGGAAAACACAGGTTAAAACCATCAGCTTGGCAAAAATTGGTGTCTGACTACAGTGTTGGCAAGGATGAAGAAAATGGGGCTCTTGTACACACTACTAGTGAGAATGCAAATGGGCATGCTCTTTGGAGTATAGTCTGTCAATACCTAGTAAAACTGAAAATGCACACAAGCCGGCACTCTAGCAGCTGCCCTCACAGGCATCTAACTAGAGGACTTTAGCACATACACACAAGGAGACCCGTACAAGAATGTCACCTGAGTTTGTAAGTCACAAATTGAAAATAACCTAAATCATCATCAGAAAGGGAACTGATAAAATTGTGGTGTGGTCCCTACCATACATTTAAAAGAAATACCATACATTTAAAAGGAAGGCACTAGACCTACATGTATACACAATAAAACTCAACGATGAATTTTAAAAAGCCAAAGGTAGGGGCACCTGGGTGGCTCAGTCAGTTGGGCATCTGACTCTTGGTTTCAGCTCAGGTCATGATCCATCATCTTGGGGTCCTGGGATGAGTACTCAGGTGGCTCTGTGCTCAGCGGGGAGTCTGCTTGGGGATTCCCTCTCCCTCTGCCCCCTTCCCCTGCCCCAGCTCATGCACTCTAAAATAAATCTCTAACAAAAGAAAAAAAAAAAGAAAGAAATGAAGACCCCAAAATGACATCCTTCCCATGGAAGCTACTGTATTTGAGGCCAAATGATACTTTTTAAACAGAACACCTTCAATAAGCTTATATTTAAATATTTCAAGATGAGTGTTTTCATCAGACTGTTCTCCCAAAGGGCAGTGTGGTAGAGTGGGAAGAACATCTCCTAAGCTTCAATCTTACCTGAAAATCATGATTCTCTCCAAATATAAAAGTTGTGATCCAAAGTATTAAACCTTCAGTTTGTATTTGTATTTGAGTCATCCAATTGATCCTGAACAGGATTTCATTAGTAAGTACTGATTTGGGTTGGCATCACCTTCTGAGAGGTACTCCTAGTTCAGGCATTGCTTCCTTGGCTCAATTGTACTTCACTTTCTGTTGAGTCCCAGCTCCCTCTAGTGGCTCCAGACTGCACCTCCCTACCCCTTTATTTTTAGCCATTAAATACATTTAATCAGAGTTTTCAACTTTCTTCATCTTGGGGAGAATGCCTTCAAAGGAAACAAATGCCTCCATCCAGTCAGTCAAATTTACATATTAATCCAAGATATTTACTTGAAGATGGTCTAAAATCTGAAATACTTCCTCCTTTTCCTTGTTTTGCTATCTGTATGTCATAGGTGTAAAGGTTTTACATTCAGGTTTACTGTGGTGACCTTTACAAGCCTTGATTTCTTCATATGTCAAATGGGACTAATAGTACTAGCTCACTGGATTGCCAAGAGGATTAAATGGGTTAATGTGTACATTACTTAGTAAAGTATCATTTTAAATACTCAATTATTAGATACTATTGTTTTTATTCTTCAGCAGCCCATATCTGACACAAAGATGGTAATTTATGTATATGTTGAGTGAATGAATGAATGCTTTGCTTACCTTATCTAAGTAAAGTACTTTGGCAGATTCCCACTCCTAAATTATCTTTTGAAGCAAACAGGTAGGAGGTAGTAAATTATAGTAAATGTATAGATGTTCAAGACCTACTATCAACAAGATGAAGATGAAATTCTGGCCTAGAAAGCCACAAGCATATCAATGAGAATTAAGTAAATGTTTAAGCCCTGAAAGTCATTATTCACCCTGGTGTTTGAACTCATAAGTGATATAAAGTTGAGTCTGTCCTCTAGAACCTTAGTGAGAAACAGGTGTGATTAATGCCATAAAAGTTCTATGGTAACTCAGAGGCACCCAATCTAGACTGGAAGAGGATGTAGGGGTAGGCCTGGAAAAGGAGGGCAAGGGGGAAGGAAACCAGATGCCACTGCAGACGGGGGAGCCCAAGTGTTAAGGGGCAGCTGGAAATAAGATTTGCAAGCAAAGAGAACTGTTTTCCATGAACCAGATCTTCCCAAAGGCTCAACTAATTGCATTCAGGACCAGCCTAGAGTTTGGTTTCTTCACGTACCTTTTGCCCCTGCCCCGATACCTACCAAGTGCAATTAACACACTCCACAATAACCAGCCTCTTTTTTGGGACATTTCTATCTCCACACCTAACAGGTAGCTCAGTACAAGTATGGAATAAATCCAGTTGGCTGGAATTTCCTGCAATCCCCCGCATATTAGAGATTCCCAGCCAGACACATTACTTTGATTATAATCAGAAAATAACATTTAAAAATACCAACTTAGGCCTTCCCAGATCTTCCTGGCCAGTGGTATTTTCTCTAATTTTGGCAGCATTTTAATAGCACTTCATCACAGCTGTCCCAAGCCAGAATGAGTGAGGTTTCCCATCTACAAGCTTTAAACTCCTTTTCTCTGAACTTTAAATTCCTTTATTCTTAAACAATGAGTGCACAAAAAGCACATATAAAGGCAAAAGCTCAATGACCTTATAGCATATTATCACCACATAGAAGCCCCTAGAAATCACAAAATTATTTCCCAGAAGCCATCATTCCAAAATGCCTGCAGCCCAAAGTCCTTCAACAGAACCATTACAAAGAAATGGTACTCTGGTACCTGCAATATTGTATTCTTCAAGGACCACCCCTTAAGAGATTAAATTGTAACAAGTCAACCTGGAGGGAAAAACAATCCAAAATTAACCCAAATAACTGCAAGCTCAATTTGAAAGGCAAAATTTACTAAGTAAGTAGAAAATAAGCACACAAACTTCCTTAACCCAAAGACAAACATTTTTTTTTTTTTTAATTTTTTTACAAAGACAAACATTTCTAACAACTATGGAACAGACTAATAGGGCATTAGAGACCAGCAAGCAATTCTTTTCAAGGACAAATTTTAAGCATTTTAAAACACCTTGAGCACAACAGTCTCTGGATATTAAAATATGAGCACTTTAGAACATTTAACAGATTTTCATATCTCTGTGGCTCTTAACCAGGAGATGCTACTTTGAAAACGTGGGGTAACATTTGGGGGTATCATTACAACATGGAAAACCATGAGAAATATCCTGCAGTATATCCAGTCCTCCACAACAAAGAATTGTCCCATGGAAAAATGTCAGTAGTGCTCCCAAATTGATAAAATACTGAGTAACTGAACAACCAGTAAGAAAACCAGTTGGTAACAGCTATTCTTCAAATTATATCTATAACCTCAGATTAACTTCAGACACAAACTAAAATCATGCAATATTAACCCATTCCCTTACCTATAAAACTGGGAATTTGACCCATCTGTGGTTGTTCCATAGTGATTAAAAAGGGAGTCTTAGGACTCCAAGTTCAGTAAATACTGGACACTGACATTCCATATGGTGTACTGATGGCATCCTCATCTCCTATGTCTCACTCATCTACTATCCAAAACTGCCTACGAGAGCTGAATAAGATCTTAAGTCCAAAAGACATGGTTATTTCTGACACTGCTGCAGCCCGAGAGCCCAGCACAGATTGTGTATACTCTACCAGCAACATTTGACTCTGTAAATCAGGATATATCTAAATCAGTATTTTTCCCAAAATAACTCCTGGAAATGTCCCAAAGGAAATAACAGATTTGGGAAAAGGATTCCCATCAGACATATTTGGGAGACATAGTATGCAGTTTCCCAAAAATCTGAATGCCAAATACACTTCACAGTGTATCTTCTAGGAATAAAATGATATAAAACAAACTTTGGCCAACTATGGACTTAGCACTTACCGAAGATCTGGGATTCTTCTGAAGTGCTCCAAGTACAGATCTTCTACCTCAACCCTACACACCCTTAGGAAAAATCCGTCTTCATTAAAGTTCAATAGAACTTTTCTCAGACAACACAAAATTTTGGGAGGGGAGTACATATTTCATTTAATCCTCTCTGCTACTCAGATTTGTAGATTTAAGCTGGGATTACAATTCTGGTTAAATTGTGGGTATTGATCTTTGCTGCCTCTCAAACTCAAATATAAAATGTCAACAGTATCAACAATTTTAAAAGACTGTAATCTTTTAAAAATCTAGTAGAGGAAAGGAACTCTGCAGTCCCTTTACAAAAAGGAAAACAGAAACTGGGACACATAGCTCTTAACCCAAAAGTCTTGCCACCACATCTAACTGCCTCATCCTCTCAAATCCTAACTTCAGGAAAGTGTATGGAAACAAAAAGATATAAAGAAAAAAACTGCAATGAATACAGTGTTTTTAAAACAAGCTGTGGCCAGTTTTATTAAAGAAAAATTTTGCGTGATTTACTTTTCACCAGTCTGTTCTGGCATGCTTCGAATGATATCAGAATCACCTAGAAAATAAAACACAATAGTTTTACAACTCATTTAATCGCAACTGGTAATCATCAAATTAGCAATGGCTATCTTCAAAAGTTGTGACACTAGCTTTGCTGTCATTTCTCAAGGATAATCAGATACCAAGTCACAGGCATTTCCCATATATGATACATCATATAATCAGACTTGGTTTATCACCAGCATTGATAAAACCAGACCTAGGGAAAGAACTAGGTCTGGGGACACATGCATGGTCTTAATATAGCGAATGTTTAGCCTGCCCTGATTATTACAAAATCAGAACAGCGAGAATATTCGCGGTATTTTATGAATTAAAAACTCCTAAGTTCAAAACATAACATGATCTGTATTTGTAGGCACTTCTTCTCAACTTAATTTCTTAGGCAGCCAATAAGGACTCCTCTCTTCTACTATTTCACCTGATTACTCTCCACCTTTTTAACCTCACCTTTACCAAGGTCCTAAATTATTTAAGTGCTTCAAGCAAAATTCATTTCAAAGTAAAAAAATTCATTTATAACAAGATCTATTACAGTGTATTGATATTATCAATTCTCTGTGAAACAAAACTACAGGATATCCCTTGCTCTATCCAAATTCTCAATATCTGAACCTAGGAACCATAGACATTGTATAGCAAAGAATACCTGTAATTACATTATAAAGGAAAAAAAATTATTCTATGACTTAAAAAACATACCTGGATCAATGATAGCCAGGGTGCATACTCTGTAGTATTTCCCACATGCTGTGCCCAATTCAATATTATTGCCACTGTAGTGATGGACACCAGTTTTGGCCAACATGGCATAGTATTCTATTTCAGATTTCCTTCAGAAACCAAAAGACAAATAAATACCATAACAAGTGACTGACAGATAAAATGTTACTACTTTCGTCATTAGTTTTAATGTTGGTAAGGCTTTCCAACAGTAACTAAACCAGTTGTTACTCTTTAAAAAAAGTACCACATCCATTAGCCAATACAAACCATCCTTCCCTTTGATCCCTTATATGAAATGGGACAATTAGCAAGTATCTTCTATGTTTAAGACTATAACTATGATCATGGAAAAGAGAGTAGGATGTGAAATAAAAGTATTTACTTAGCAATTACTAGTCACCAGACACTTTACATTATCTAATTCCACGACAACCTCTTAAGTAGTATATATTCCTTTTTTTTTTTTTAAACTAACGAAGACATTCAGGCACAGAATAGTAAGTGGAGGTTCCAGAATCCAAACCCATGTTATCTTTAAAAGATAAGCTATTTCTTTGTCTGGTGCTCTGAATCCTAGATGAGGAATATTACTTACACAAAGCTAACATTTCTGTGTCAACTGAGTAGGTGGACATTAAGGGTTTTACAAATCCTTCTGAAGGGAGTCCTAACAGATCAGTACCACTACTCAAAGTATGGATCCACAGACCAGCAGTAATGTGAGTGCTTGTTAAAAATGCATAATGTCAAGTCCCAACCCAAACCCATGAAATCAGAACCCAAATTTAACAAGATTAGCAGTAACTGTGCACATTCACGTTTGAGAAGCACTGCCACAGAAGATAAGCTTGAAGACCAAACCATGGGATGGGATGGAGGACAGAGCACTCCAGGAAAGCCAATTATGTACAGACACCCTATATAAAATCCTGTGAGCAGGTTATGCATTACCACAGAAAAATCAATGTGCTGGAGGGAACTGATCACACGGCTTATATTCTGCACAGTCCAAGTTTCTTTACCTTATTTTCCATACTAAGTTCAATTTCAAAACAGTGAGGTCAAGCAAAAACTTGGGGAATTAGGAATCTGCAGCTCCACGGCCAGCCTGAACTTTTATCTTAGCTTTTCTACACTAAAACGAGTTCGAAAAATGAAGTATTTTAAAGAAATGACCAAAAAGGCAGGACACAAAACACATGGTGAAACAAGTATGTGTCTGTGCTTCCCTCCAACTTTGATGTTCTGTGGTTTTTACCCCTCTGCCACACATTTTTCCGAAAGATGAGCTTACCCAATGAGAGAACATGATGGAGGGCCGGGGCCGTCAGCCCCAAACACCACGAAAGAAACCGTAAATTCTTCCGCAAGTGCTCGCTTGTAAAACAAATTTTACATAAAACCGAGTTCGTACTACCCAGATTGCCCATGGTAACACTCCTGGGTATTCACTCCGATCAATATACAGTGGGCGACACACACACCCTCAAGGTTCCTTCGATTACCTCAAGGCTGGGCAGTTGTTGGCGAGGATGACCAGTTTCGCTTTGCCATGTCTGATCATTTTCAGAGTCTGCTTGTACCCCAGCACGTACTTTCCACTTTTCATAACAAGCTGGAGCCTGGAGTTGATCGACTCCAGCGACTTTTTCTACAAAGCAAACATTTAACACGGATCTTAAGGCCTTTTTTTTTTTTAACCATGTCAAAACAGCATCCAGCTTTCTGGAAGCCGAGCCCGTTAATAAACCTCCCAAGTCTAGGATCCTAAGTCACTGAGAGGACCACTCGGTTTCCTCGGGCCCCTCCATGCGAGTGGGCATGCTGTCTCCCCAGTGTGCTCAGATCTGCCCGCCCGGGCCGAGACTCATTCCTCCACGTGAATCGGCTTCCGGCCCTGGCGCATTTCACTCACCGTCTTCTTTGCGGCCACCATCTTCCTGTCTTAGATGCGGGACGGCCCCAACCTAGAACATACAGAGGACGGGACAGGAAGTTTAGGATCGCAGCTCCAAACGGCAACGCGCTGGGATCCCCGCGCTGTCTAAACTTCGGCCCCGCGGAGCCCACTCACCAACACCAGCCGCCAAAATGGCCGGGAAAGGAAAAGGAAAAAGTTCCCACAATGCAAAGCTCTTCACCGCGAAGCCTGGACGCCGGAACCGGAAGTAAGCCGCAAGCGGAAGGGGCGGGGCAAGGAGAGGAGGGCCGCTGGCTGCTGCTGTTTGTATGGTTGGTTAGAATGGCGGCAGACCTGTACGCTTACTCTTTGCTGCGGGCCTTAAAGTTGTGTTAGTCTGTTGCTCCCAGCTGCGAACTGAGGAACCGGGGAACGTTGAACCGGGCGGGAGTTGGAGAAGCCGACTGAGAGTGAGGCGGGCGGGACGGTGAGAAGGGGCGGCGGCGGCTGGACCACGGTCTTAGTGCGGCGGAGCTCATCTATCCCGAAGCCGCGGCTCTTCGAGGGGACTCCGGTGCGCCTCAGCTCCTGGGTCTACCCTCCCGCGTCACTTCCACGCGGGCCGAAGCAACTGTGCGCCCTGTCCTGCCCTCGCCCAAGTTGCCGGCCTCTTTCGGAGAACGGTGGCGCCCCGCGCTGACTTCCCCAAACTCACCTTTTTAGTGGCGGTGTTAGCGTAACCTTGTAAACCGAATCTTCACAGATAGAGCAATAAACAGATCTCTTTGACAAATCTTTTTGTTGTGAACGTTGGGCCTTGATATAAATGTCCAATGACGGATCATTAAAAATAGCGAGTACAGAGCGTCTCCCACTAGTACCCAAAGAGTGTAAAATCGGACCAGTAGGTAAGCAGTCATCGTATGTCAACTTTTAGGAATATATCCTACAGAAACAGTCACAGTTTCTCGAAGTCATGTGAACAAGGATATTTATTTCAGCATTATTTTTAATGGCGAAATTAGAAACATCAAATGCTCATCATTCTTAATGTATGTGTTTGTATATGCATAGAAAATTCAAGTCTGGAAAGCTAATCATCAAAACTTACCACTGGATAAGGTATGAGGAGAGTGGGTGATGAGGAGAAGACATTTTTTTACCTTACATATTTCAGTACTACTTGAATTATTTTACAGCATGCATTGTTATGTAAAGTTCCTTTTTAATAATAAAGTGGTGATTTTAAATAGGTCTTGTGAAACACCAGTTGTATCTGAAAGCAGTATTTCTGAAAGTATGGCTCCCAGATCACCTGATTGAGAATCACCTTGAATTCTGACTCTTGGACCCCACCCAGGTATGTAGAAGAAATCTCTGGTGGGGCATAGGAATCTCAGTTTAATATGCAGCTTCGGGGATTCTTACGAATACTAGAATTTGAGAAGTAATGAACTAAAGAATGAGGGGCACCTGGCTGGCTCAGTTGGTACAGCATGCAACTCTTGATCTTGGGGTCCTGAGTTTGAGTCCCATGCTGGGGGCAAAGGTTACTTTCAAATAAACACAAAAAACTGAAGAATGAGACAGCCAAGTTGGGTTTGAGGCATGCCTGCTTAGGTAAAGACAAAAACTAAATAATGAAGCCTTATACTTATATATTGAGCCGTATATTTTCAAAGCTTTTTAATACTTTCTCCCAAAGTGATCAGGATAGATATTATCCCCATTTTAGAGATTAAGTGATTAAAGTACTTAATAAGACTTTCCTGGGGTGCTTTTCGCTATACGATAACAAGTTTCTGGTTCTTACTATATATGTCCTCGCTATACTTTAAAGATCCCAACGATCTTAATATGGTTTTGTACTGGAAGCCAGAGAAGCTCAAAGCACTTATTTTATGTATGAAACATGACCACAAAATGTTTGAGAATTCTTCTTAGGGAATCTTAACTGATTTTGCTGTATCTCTTTGGAGACAGACTTAGGTTCTTGGTTTTTCTATTTAATATCTGCTTGACTTGGGGCAAATTGTCTAAACTCCCTAAGCTTCAGTTTCTTCATCAGAAAACTAGAATAATATGTTTACCTCATAGTATTGTTGTGAGGATCCCAGTAAACGTAATGGTGTAAAAAGCACCTAGCATTGGGCCTTGTACAGAACAAATGTGCAGTGAATATTAATTCTCTTCATTAGTCCAACTCCCATCTCTTCAACCTTCCTACCACAGCCACCTGCCCACACCTAAAGTCTTTCACAACATTACAAAACCTATACACTAGGGGAAGAAACACCATGCAAAAATGACAGTCATATCTTTTGACTCAAGAAGATTTTATAAAATTTTCCACACTTGTATTTATCAGAGCAGGAATTGGCATACTTTTTCTATAGAGGCGAAGAATAAATACTTTAGGCCTTTGGGGCCATATGTTCTCTGTGGCAACGACGGAGCTCTGTCATAGCACAAAAGCAGCCACAGGCAATAGATAACAGCTGTGCTCCAATAAAACATTTACAGAATCAAGCGGCCGGCCAGATTTGGCCTGCAGGCCAAAGTTTGCTGACCCCTGTGTTAAAAGATTACTCTTACTATTATTAAAAATAACTGCTTTAAGTCATGTCCTTATTCCAAAGAGATGTATGTTGAAGTATATATGGATGAAGTGTCACGATTATCTGCAACTTATTTTTGAATCGCTAAAATAAATGTAAAAATCTAAAATGAAGGTAGGTAGAGCAAATGCAGCAAAGTGTTAACAACTGTTGAATTTAAAGTGGAGGGTATATAGGTGGTGGTTGTAGTATTAAACTTTTGAGTTTCAAAATCTTCATAATAAAAAGTTGGGAAATACATATGCTTTAAGAAGGGATTTTGCCATCTAGATATTATTTTGTTTTTTCTGGGTATCAGTCGGTAGCATTTCAGAGTGATTTTGAAAAAATATCAACAGGTAAATGTGATAGAACAGAATTAACACAAGGCTTTGGTTTTCATTCACCAAAATTGCTGCTCCAAGTTTCTGAGAACTCTGCAGGCACCTGCATTCATTGTGCTTTTGGTTTATACTTGCTATGGGAATTAAAAGTGACAGGCTGCATTCCCTGTTAGAGCAAATACTAACAAGTTCATCTGATATTCATTGGTTCAGTACACTGGCCCATCCCTTATTGTTAAGCAGTTAAAACTATCATATTCATTATCATCAGCTATTAGTTATTCAGTGTCCAGATTAGGAAGCGGCCCATTAGTACAGGTGACCCTTGAACAACTCAGAGGCTAGAGGCACTGACCCCCCATGCATTTCGAAAATCCATGTATAACTTTTGACTCCTCAAAGACTTAACTACTAATAGCTTACTGCTGACCAGAAAATCCTTATCGATAACATAAACAGTCGATTAATACGTTTTATTTTTTAAAGATTTTATTTATTTGTCAGAGAGAGAGCACAAGCAGGGGGAGTGACAGGCAGACAGAGATGCAGGCTCGGTGCAGGACTCGATCCCAGGACTCCGGGATCATGACCTGAGCTGAAGGCAGACGCTTAACCGACTGAGCCACCAGGCATCCCAACACATTTTTTATATTCTATGTATTATATACTCTGTGATAAAGCAAACAAGACAAAAGAAAATGTTACTAAGCAAATCATAAGAGAAAGTACATTACTGTACTGTACTGGAAAAAAAATCGTGTATAAGTGGACCCTCCCAGTTCAAATCAGTGTTGTTCAAGGGTCAACTGTAATTTAGAAGTCTATTTGTTTAACTCAACCTTCACATTCTTAAGTCACCGTGGACATAATACATGCTCAGAAATCTGGTGAAGAGAGGAAGGGACGGTGAATCTAAGTGAAAATATCCTGTAAACCTAATGAATGTTGGTCACCTTTCAACTAACTAAACACACATACACCGATACAAGAATTCTGAACCATTAGAGGACAATAATAAGGAATCCAAAATATTTCTCCTATGCCCCTCTCTTTTCAGACTGGGAATGCTCCAGACCGCACTGGATTAAAAATAGGCCAGAGAAATGCTTTCTCCTTTTTTTTAAAAACCATTTTTCCATCCAAGGAGCGTATGTTTTTTAAATACTCTTGGATACAAAGAACCCAGAGTACTTCATTCACTATTTTAATGCGAAGGACTAACACTTGGAACGTAGAGTGATGTCTATAAATGTTTGTCTTTGGGTTATTTTGTATTTCTTAGAGTCAGTTTTTAAAATTTTAGTATAAATGGGATTCCTATGTTTCTAAGTGTCTATAATATGACATTTTACATATTATTTTCAATAATTTGAAAAGCCTGCCATGTACATGTACTTTTATCCTTAATAAAGGTGTGATACACAGGCTAAAACACCAATTTTTTTGCTTTTAACTGGAACTTAATAATGTAACATTGTATGTCATGCTGATCAGAAAATGTTACTGATTAGTTAATGGAGAAATAATAAATGCAAATTTGGGACAACATCAAAACATGAGTATGTTGAAGAAAAATGATAAAGAAGGTGAAAAGATTTATGACTATGCCTTCGAAATATAACACATCAAGGTACTATCAGCATTTAAAATGACAGTATCAGTTATATCCAGGTATTATCAAGATAAGACTGAAGGAATAAGACAGGACAGGTAATTGCTAAGAAGGAGAGTGATCAGGGAGAGGGGAAGTAGGGTAAATATTGTATATTAGTCTAGATAATTAAGTTGTAAGCAACAGAAACAAACTAGCTCAGTTAAGCATAAAAGGAAAATTATGTTGTAGTTCACCAAATGAACAAGAAGCCTGGAGAGCACAGATCTGTGTATATGGTCATGGAAGAAGCAGTCCCATTTATTAGTCACTGGTTCAAAACATACTCTGCAAACCATAGGGCAGCACCCTAACCTTCAAAGATGTTTTCTCTTGGCTGGTGCCATAACTGAGTGTTTAATGTGCCCCTCCATCATCCTATAGGTTTAGCTTCTTCTAGATGTGGAGGTAGATGAAAAGACCAGTAGATCACATAGAAATTCACCTATTACTTTACTTGTCTCATAGTAAAGTGAGTTATTTGATAAGATACAATACTGAATGTAGTGTCTTGGTGTGTAATGTCTTGAGGATACTATCCTGATGTGCAGGAAAATCAAATCTAATCCAATGTCTATTAAAATAAAAAATACCAAAGAGGTTCAATCACTCTTTCTGTTTCCAAAGAGGTCTTATCGCTCGTTCACGAAGTGGCTGATAGGCCCCTTAAGGTATAGGTACCATTTCGGAGGCTTATAGTTGGTCACTCTTTAGTGCTACTGGCAAACTGGGCCCTCAGCCAGGTAAACCATGTTAAGTGGAGGACCATGCAGTTGAGCTCACGTATGTCTTCTTTCTCTGTTCTTAGAGCCAACCTATTCCTGAGCCCGTTGAGCAAGCATTGAGGTGGCTCATGTAAAAGACTAACATCCACAGGACAACGGATTATTATTGTTCACCTGATTATAAAATGCTTCCTCTGAAGAAAATGGAAGAGACCATGGCTTGGCTGACAAATTATCTCCAAGGAAAAGTAAGATACCCCAGTCAACTCCTAAAAAATAGTTGATGGGGAAAAGTGGGTACTTAACTAAGGGCCCAGTAAGCCCTGGTTTAGCATGAAAGCATTAGGATTCAGAGAATTTCAAGTGAGTGTTTATATTTAACTAATCTGTGAGTTATTGCATCTCTTTTGAGGAAGAATGGAATTTTGAAAAACTTTCACTAGCTAAATCAAATTAAATGTGACTTTAAAAAAAGAGCATCTTCTGAAGTGGGAGCCTGCTGTGGACTGACTTGTGGCCCCTCCCTCCCCCACTCATATGTTGAAGCCCTTACCCCAATGTGATTCAGTGGGGAGGTAGGGTTGAGGAGGTAGTTAGGGTTAAATGAGGTCATAAGGGTGAGGCCCTACTCTGTTAGGACTGTGGCCTTGTAAGAAGAGGAAGTCTCAGGGGTGCCTGGGTGGCTCCGTTGGTTGAGCATCTGACTCTTGGTTGCAGCTCAGATCATGATCTCTCTCATGGGTCATGGGATCAAGCCCCGCATCGAGCCCCACACTCAGCGGCAGAGTCTGCTTGAAGATTTTCTCCCCCTGCCCCTCCCCCACTCGCTCTCGCCCTCTGTGTCTCTAACATAAATAAATATATCTTAAAAAAAAAAGAAGAAGAGGAAGTCCCCCGACCCCCACCCCATGTGAGGACACAGTGAGAAGGCTGCCATCTGCAAGCCAGAAAGAGTTCTCACCAGAAACCAAATTGGCCAGTACCTTCATCTTAGACTTCCCAGGCTCCAGAACTATGAGAAATAAATATGTTATTTAAGCCACCCAGTTAATGGCATTTTTGTTACGGCAGCCCAACCTATGAAGGCCTTTTGATAGCATTTATATAAGACATAAATATTCCCCAAATTGTGGCCTATTCTGAAAGGTCCATCCACGTACCTCTCCCCCTAAACTTCCTTGCGCTAATCCTGTAATTTTGCTCAGGGACTTGGAATCCAGCCAAATCCTTAGTTAGCCACTTTCAAAGTACTTCTCTTTCCTTGGGGCACAGTAACCCTGATTAGAAGGCTAGGAGGAGAGTTATAGTACGTATTTGTAATGTTATAAAGTGTACTTCCTCAAAGATACCCAGTCTCCTCTTCATTCAAAGGGATTTGTGAATTGATTGCTGGGCAGCCCAGGCTTTGTCAGGCCTACACTGCAGGAGGGAGAGGAAGAGGGGAAAAAGAGAAGAGAAGGGATAGGAAGGGGAGGAGAAGTGAGGTAGAGAAGGGAGGGAGGGAGACCTCTAAACACACCGTAAAGACCATAGCTGTGTACCCCCATGACCCATAGAGGGAAATATGTCAAATTTTAGACAATTTGAGCATCCAAATTAATAATGATGTGTTAGGATCTGAATTGTGCCCCCCTCATTCATATGTTGAAGTCCTAAACCGCTATAGTTTGTAATATGGCTGTTTTGGAGACAGGGCCTTTAAAGAGGTAATTAAGGTAAAATGAGGTCATGTGAGTGGGCCCTAATCCAATATGACTGGTGTCCTTGTAAGAAGAGGAGATTAGGACATAGATACTTATACTGTGGGAAGACCATGTGAAGATATATGGTGAACACTGCCATCCCAACCAAGGAAAGGCCTTCAAAAGAAACCAACCCTACTGACACCTTGTTCTCCTACTTCTAGTCTCAGAACTATGAGGAAATAAGTTTTTGTTGTTTAAGTCAACCCATCTGTGGTACTTTGTTATCGCAGCTCTAAAAAACTAACACAAATAGTAACATGACCCATTGAATAATGTAAGAATTCATGAGTATTTACTGCTGTAAATAAATGAATAATAAATGGAGGAAAAGGGAAAGTGCTCCCTTACTGTAGAATGCCAACTAATAAATGTAGAAGGAATAATGTAATTAGAAAACCACTATTTGATAACCATCATAGTAATAATTGATCCCAGCAAGAATATTAATGTAGGCTAACAGCAGATAAAAGTTTGATGAGATATAGAATGTTAGTCTCAAAGTCTCTCACCATAAATTACAAGGAGTAAAATAGTAACTTTTTGGTGGCAAACTTGGCAGACACTACCTTAACTAACTGATCAAAGTTAACATCACCAAAGTAGAGAAACTGACATCATGTGCTCTTGATGGGAAGTCACAGACAACATAACATCTTGTATTCCAGCCAAAACTGCATTGCCTGAAAACAATCATAAGGAAAAACCAGACAAACCCAAATTGAGAAATATTCTACAAAATAAATGGGCTATTCTCTTAAAAAAAGGTCAAGGTCATGAAATACAAAGACTGGGGGAACTACTTAAGATTAAAGCAAACTAAAGAGAGGCACAACAATTAAATGTAATGTGTGGTCCTGGATTGGAGAATTGACCAAACTTGAATACGAGGTGGATTAAATAGTATATCAACAGCAAACTTCCTCGTGGTAACAGTACTGACGTTATGTAAGAATAAGACTGCCATCCAAAGCTAGTCTACCAATCAATAGCCACTGGCCACAATCGCCTCCTCCCCTCCCCAGCTATTTAGTGATGATTCGGATGAGCCCTCCCAGCCCTTCGCCCTCTCCGGGATAGCGTCCCTATCCCTGCTACTGAAGCCTTTTCCCTCTCCTTGACTGCACTCCCCACCTTCTGCCCACCTGGCTCCCTGTCCCTGTCCTCTCCTGCTTCCTCGCTCTGGCGAGGTCCCTCTCTTACCCTCCCGGCCCCTTCCACCTCTGCACTGCAGCCTGCCTTCCCCAGGTGCGCACCGCCTCCGCGGAGCTCCGCTGTGCGCTTGCGCTCCGCACCCGCGGGAGCCGGGCCGGCAGAGTTGGAGGAGCGGCGGCGGCGCCGGGGCGGTTTGCGCGGGATCGGAGCTCCGGGCCGACGCCCGCGCCGGGTTGGGACAGGTGGCTGCGCTGGTCCACAAGGCCGCCTTTCTGTCCGCGATGGGCTGCTCCAGCAGCGCCCTCAACAAGGCCGGCGACAGCAGCAAGCCCCGCAGCGGTGAGCAGGGGACCCGGCCCCAACCCCGCCCGGGCCTCGGGATTCGGGTCGGCTTGCTCCCCGAGGGTCCGAAAGGTGCGACTTGTGTCCGCCCCGCCCGGCAGGGGGCGGGCTGCTCGCTGAGGACGGGAGTGCACCCTGAGCGCAGCGCGACTCCCTCCGGAAACCCGGAGCGCGGCTGCTGCAGCCGCGGTGTGGAGGTCCCGGTGCGCCCCGCCGCGCACGCTGCCCGACGCGGGAGGCCAAGGGCCGGGACCGGGGTTACCCTACTCGCCGGGCGATCGGGGAGGTGGGGTTAAATCCCTACCGCGGTTGGCCGCGGGTTCCCTTAAACAGATAAGTATTTTCCTGCCCTTACAAGAGGTGCTCTTTCATCTCCTCAAAGTACGGAACTTTCAGATTATATAAAGCTGCAAATTCCCTGGGAACCATTGGTTTCTGGTCGTAAGGAGAGACGTGGTACCCGTTTTTCTATCGAGAGCTTGCCTTCTCTTCCGCATTTCAGCATTAGAGATGGTTAAGGATGCGCAGAGTACAGGTGAACATTCATTCCATCAAGTAGGTTCCTGCACTTTTGAAGAGGTCAGATACACTTTCCCCTATCCTTGGCTTCGGTTTTTCTTGACAAATATCCGTGCGATAAAAACTGGTCATAACAAGTATATTTTGAACGTCTATTATGTGATAGCCAGGTGCCTGGCTAGATGCTGGAGATACAATTGACCCTACTTTTGGGGGTTAGGGATCGAAGAGATAGGTAATAAACACTTTAAATGATTAAGATAAGTTTCTGACAGTAAGAAGTGCTGTGAAAAAGAGAGCAGATTAATGAACTGGAGAATGACTGGGTTTTATGTGCACTTCTTAGATTTCGAATGGCTAACATTTTAGACCAAGTTTCGAAGGTTAAGCAAATTTCTTCAAGTTAGTTTGCATCATATTCAAGACTAACTCTAGGGGAAATTTTATTTTGCAGTTAATTCCTTTTCAGAGGTCTTCTTTTAGTACCTTGTGTTATTCCAATAACAGAAATGTCTTCCTTTCTGATTTTGTAGTAGAGAGCACAGGGTTATCGTGAATGCTGTTTCAAAGTTCACACACTGTGTCCTAGTCAGAGGTATGTTGTGTTGCAGTCATTTTCGTGGTATATGATAAATTTATTTCTAATTTCAGTAGATAACAGAAAGCAGTAAAAAGTTTGGAAATAGGCAAAGTCATTAAAACCATATATAAAAGTGATTCCAAACCCTTTGTCACTGAAAACAATGTGAAGTGATGGAAAAATCCATTCCTAATGTGCAATACTTGCTAACCTTTCTCCTAAAGAAACAAAGCCTCTGTACCCCAAACATGCTCTCAAGAAGCCAGTGCAAAATAATAATAATAATAATAAATTTAAAAAATTTTTAAAGAGGCTAGTACAAGGAGCAATTTCTTTGATGTTTCATTTTATGAAATCAGGTAGATTTTGCATTCTGTTCCATGATAAATTCTTGTTGGTTTCAATATGAAAAGCTGAGGAAAGTTGATGCTTCAGGAAGATACACCATATTTTGGTTTCTCTTATCCCCTTCTGTGACCCCAGATATCCTAGGATTTGCATACTGATTTAAGAAGCAGAGCACTAGGGGCGCTTGGATGGCTCAGTGGGTGAAGCCTCTGGCTTTGGTTTTGGCTCAGGTCGTGATCTCACGGTCGTGATCTCATGGTCGTGATCTCATGGGTTGTGAGATGGAGCCCCATCTTGAGCCCGGCCTCAGGCTCCACACTCGGCAGGAGTGTGCTTGAAGAGGCTCACCCTCTGCTCCTGCCCCCATGCGTGCGCTGTCTTGTGCCCTCTCTTTCTCTCTCTCGCTCAAATAAATAAATAAATGGGGGTGCCTGGGTGGCTCAGTTAGTTAAGCCACAGACTCTTGATTTCTGCTCAGGTCATGATCTCAGGGTCCTGGGATCACCAGTGTGGGCCTCTGCACTCAGTGGGGAGTCTGCTTCAGGATTCTCTCTCCCTCTCCCTCTCCCCCTCCTCCCGCTTGCTCATTCTCTCTCTCTCTCTCTAAAAATAAATAAATAAATCTTTTAAAAATCCATAAATAAATCTTTTTTTTAAAAAGCAGAGCACTAAATCATCATTATAGATTTTTTTATTTTTTAAAGATTTTATTTATTTATTGGAGGGAGAGAGAGCGCGGGTGAGCGTGTGCGTGCGAGCGGGTGAAGGAGCAGAGAGAGAGAGGGATAAGCAGACTCCATGCTGAGCGTGGAGGCAGGGCTTGATCCCAGGACCCTGAGATTATGACTTGAGCTGAAATCAAGAGGTAGGAGTTCAACCAACTGAACCACCCAGACACCCCTCATTATAGAATTTTTTTAACTGATAAAAACATGACTCTGGGGAATGTTACTCTTAGGGAAGGACAAAAGTACCTAATAGATGGACTAGGTTTTTAATCCTCTCAAAAAATAATGAATAACCTTGTTTTAAAAACAATTTGTCACCAGTATTAATAACCATCAACAGAAGTCACACCCTTTCATTTTTTATTCTTGCTTTCCTCATTGTTCTAAGTTTTCCCGGATGTTGTTCTGAAAGAAATGTTAAAATGCCTGACAACCAGGTTTAGAGTGTAGAAAATTAATACGCTGCATAAATTGCTCAATGCACATATCGAATCAATCAACAGGTGTGTTTTGCTTCTGATCCCCAATCACAATACTCTCTTGTAATTGGATACTATTGTATGTTCATCAGCATTTCAACTCCATGATCTTGGAGGCTCAATACATAATTCATTCCTGTTTCTGCAGCTCAGAACTTCTTTAAATCCTATATACAATCCCAAGTCTGTGTGTATGAGCTTTCAGATTAAAAAAAAATCCAAGTTTATTAAGTATCCCGTACGCGCCTTTACTTACTGTACCGCTGGTGCCTAACGATACTTCACGTAATCTTTATGACAGTCCTATGACTAAGTGCTACAAGTCTCTCCATTCCACAGACAAGGAGCCCTGGGACCTTGGGCAAATTATTTACTCTTCAGAGTCAGAGCTAGGCTTTGAATTCAGGTACTCTGATTCCAGAGCTTGACCTGTTTCTCCTTAAACCATCTTGTGATAACTAGATTTAAATCTGTTTTTGCCTCAGATCACTCTGGATCCCTATTAGAGATGTGGTCATCCACTATGCAAACAACAAAAGAAATCTAATAGAGTATAATATAGTATTATAATTCAATAAGTTTAATAATGTAATTATAATAGTTTTATCATAATCCCTAAATAAGATCTATAGTAATAAATAAGATACAGTTGTGACTTATGTAATATATAAATTTATTATATATTAATATATAATATACATATTTTAATAAGTATTTATCCCTAAATGAGTCAGTAAAATATGAACTCTATATTTACTTCCAAATATAAACTAGGGATATTTAGAAGACATTTATTTAACCCTAGAGATATTTTAAGCAGAGTACATAGATATAGAGAAACTTCCAGTGCCCACCCATAGAGATACAGATAATCTTCATATCATACCAGACATTTTTTAAATTCACAATATCAACCTTAAAACTGCATGGGTTGATGCTAAAATACGTGAACTGGCCTGTAGACTGGATTTGCGTTGACAGTTCTGCCTACCTGAATTTTCTGTAACTGGCTTAAGAACTGTTATGCATGATGCAATATTAGCTTACAAGCAAAATAATCATTAAATAATGGGCTGGGCTAGATTACCTCTGAGATCTCTTATAGCTCTAAAATCCTGTACCATTAAAATACGAAGGTACTTATTTTCTGGGCTTCAATTTAAATCAGATAGCAGCTATTTGGTTAGGTAGCTGTTAGGCTGAATAGGAAAATCCATTCTACTGATCACGTGGCTATGTTTGCTCTGACCCATCAGACACTGAATCCCACTGAGCTTCTTTCCCTCACCTCCGACGACTGACTAGGGAAAGAGGTGTGGGGGACCAGGACACAGGTGGATAGTCAAATAACTATCCAAGGCTATCAAAGTGTAGAACAGGGCCTGCTACATGGTAGTCACACATAGATTTTTACTGAATGCCCTAAAACGTGAGAGGAAAGAGGCTTTTCTTTCCAAAAGGACAATTAGACAGATTGAGTGGACCTTCTTGTATTTGTGGAATCAAGTTCTAAATATTGGGGCCATCTTCTGTTCAAAATTTCTGTTCTCCTCAGCACCCCGAGGATCTGGTGGAATTTGAACACAAAGGTTTTGTTGATTTTACGGACTTTAACGGACCCATGGGTCTGTAGGTCTTTGTACCTGAACCTTCCTTCCTGTGCCACCAGCCTTCTGTGTACATGTATGATTCTTGCTCTGCTCTTTCCTAATATAAATGCCATCTGTTTCTGGCAGACTTCTTCCTGAGGTCTTACAGCTTAAGCACTAGCATGGACAAAGTAAATAGATGGTAATTATTGACAAATTCATTGCTAGGTTAATAGGTACATTTCCACTGATAGCTATAATCATTTGTTTATTCTACCCTCAACTCTCCACTAGCTGCTTGGAGTCCATGTTACCTAGGCAATAGGATGAGGCTTGAATTTCACGCTCTTATGTGAATTGTTCTTTGTACTGTGGAGATACTTTCAGCCTTCAGCCCATATTTTCACACAGTGACATTTCAGTCCTAAGTAGACAACATTTTTTCTTTGTAATTGAAGAATAAACATCATCAACATTAAAATTCATTTTAATAGGCTTGCATGCAGATATTATATATATAAATGGGATTTCTTCCTTTAAAATGCTAGAAGTCTGGACCAAGTCTTGTATGTGTCCCCTCTAGAGCCTGGCACACAGAGCTTGGCAAGTCTTTGTGGTAGGGTGGTATTACATACAGCTAATTAAAATGGAATATATGAAACGCATACGTGGTTCAAAAATTTGAAAACATTTGAAAAATGCATGCTGTGAAAAGTATACCTCCTGCCCTATTCCCACCATCTGCTTAGTTCCAGTCATACCCATGGGTAAATACTTTTATTAGGTGGGGGTTTTTTGGTATATTCTTCCGAAATGTGTTTATACATTGCAAATATTTTTCCCTCTCCCATCTTCATTATACAATGTAATTTTTTAAAGATTTTATTTATTTATTTGTCAGAGAGCAAGAGAGCAAGCGAGAAAGAGCACAAGCAGGGGGAGTGGCAGGCAGAGGGAGAAGCAGGCTCCCCTGTGAGCAAGGAGCCCGACTCGGGGCTCAATTCCAGGACCCTGGGATCATGACCTGAGCCGAAGGCAGACGCTTAAGGACTGAGCCACCCAGGTGTCCCTATTTTTCACCTTGTTTTTTTTCACCTAACAAGATGGAGATCTTTCTATATTGATATATAGAGAATGTCTTTCTCCTTTTTTACCCTTGCTTAATAATCCATTGTGTGATTTGTTTAACCAGTCCCCTATTGATGGACATTTGGTTTGTTTCCAATCTTTCTTTTCCTGTTGCAAACAAGGCTGCATCAAATTCCTTTATATATACATCATTTCAAATGTGTGCTAGCGTAACTGTAGAACCATTTCCCAGAAGTGGCATTACTAGGCCAAAGGGTATGTGCGTTTATGATTTTGATGGATAACTGCCTAAATGCCTTCCTTAAGACTTGTACCAATTTATTCTCTCATCAACAATACAGTAAGTTTTTTTTATGAAATTGAAGGATTTTTGAGATTAGTGCAGCCACATCAAAACATGGGCTTGGAGGAGAGGGCAGGAGACAGGTAGGAGCTCCCACTTGGTTCCAGGTACTTTCATCACTTACATACAACACTCAGTGCTCATCCCAACAACTGCCCTCCTCAATACCCATCACCTGTTTAACCCATCCCCCCCACATCCCCTCCAGTAATCATCAGTATCAGCAAATACAGCTAGGAAACTGCAGCTTAGCGAGGAGAAATAGCTTGCCCGAGATCTCAGAGCTAGCAAGTGATGGGGCTGCAGCCTAGTACGTGTGACTCAGAAGCCCCTGCTCTTCTCACAGTCCAGTTCCATCTGGTGTCCAGCCACACTTCTGCCATAACTCGTTGTATGGCCTAACCTGTAGGAAGAACACAATCCATATCTATTCAGTGGGTGCATGGGTGAATGGCTGGATTGACAGAGATGCGGATTCAAGGAGATGAGGGTACTACTTAGAAAAGCCAAGGGAGAGTAGGAACCAGGACCCAGGGAATAACAAACTTGGAAGGCAACACTGGCTGAGGTGGGCTTGGGAAGAGAGTAGGTTGTGAAGAGGGTCTCCTAATCAGGTAGGAAAATGTCAACACAGCCAAACAAAGCTTCATTGTGTTCTTTTTAAATCATGCGCCCGTAAGGTTGCCACATGTCTCAGCTACTGTGCACAGTTTCACTTCTGTGTTAATGTTTTACAACACTGGGTTTAAAATAAAAACCTAACACTTGTGGGGGGTTACTGCAAGGTTCACCAGAACTGATAAAGAATGTCAAACTTGGCCAGGCTTCAACACCTCGTGTGTTTAAGGGTATATAGTTCTAGGTAATTTTTTGTTTTTAAGCAAAATACCAGAATATAGTTCTCCAAGTGAGTGTTAATGTCTGGAAAGTATCAAAATGTCCTCAGAAGCTTCTTTACATTCCCAGGGATGTTGCTGTTGTTCACGTTCCTTGATCCCCTCCTTGGGAGTTGCCATCTGGCTCTAGAGTTCATTCTTTTGTATATATTCAAGGGTATCAGAGGTTTGCCCTTTAAGGATGAAGACTGAAAAAAAAAAAAACCCACATTTTAAAAAAAGATTTATTTACTTGAGAGAGAAGGAGAGTGAGTGAGAGCATGAGCAGGGGGAGGGGCAGAGGAGAGAAATCCTCAAGCAGACTCCCTGCTGAGCACGGAGCCCCGTGCTGGGCTTGATCCCAGGACCTGGAGATCATGATCTGAGCCAAAATCAAGGGCCGGACGCTCAACCGACTGAGCCACCCAGGTGCCCCACATTGTTTTTAATAGCTAAACATCTATGGGAATTGCTTTATGAAGGTGGACAAAATAGGCCCGGTGATGCTAGTATGCTCAGAAACAAGGGGTGGTCATTGGAAATAGGCAAGGAAAAGAAAGGGCAGCCTGTGTCGTAGGGGCAAGTTCAGCTGACATCACTTTCTTCCCCATGGAAGGGCCCAAGGGGCTGTGGGTCCCCAGGATAACTGGGCTGGGCTGCAGTGACTGGGTGGCTAGAGTCCCACACTAGGAAGGATGACCTCTTTTCTCAGACTACATACTCAGCAGTCTCTTTGGCTGCTCCTCTAGCCTGGCTTCTCTAATAAGACAAAAGACCTCAAGACACGATACCATGTTCTTTATTCATACTGAACACTTCTTGACATTCCAGTATGTATGGCCCTGAACACTTGCTTTAAGATGAGCACATCATATTAGGCTAGATTAGATAAGTGAAGTGTCCAAATGCACATTAAATAGGAAAGTCAAGATGCAAGAAGATCGAGAAACATCCATAGACAGCAAAATGACATCCCTGCCCTCTCTATCTACTTTAGGGTCACCAAAAGTCACATTTCATTTATAAACAATGTACTCTATAGCCATGACAGTAGAGTTCAAAGTGGGCATCAAAATAGCACCAATTAACATCATCTAAGATAGATATAAAATGAACTTGACCTCATAAGCCAAAGATTGAAATGACTCATGATCAAGAGGCTGCTCACCAAGCCTTCTGTGTGACCTGAGATCCTAGCCTTTCCTGGCTTCTTTGCAGCTGTTCCAGATGCCTCTCCTCCAGCACCCACCCCCCGTGCTTCCCAGGCCCCTCTCTTTCAGTGATTGACCTGCCTCCTCTCCATTAAAAGAAAGGTCCTTGGGATCTACTTCTTTGAATGCACCATCAAACCAAGTTTTTGTTTGTTTGTTTGTTTGTTTTGTCTATCAATTAATTGTCTGCCTTCTTCCCAGCATTTTCCCATTTGGGGACAATACTTCCTCAAGCCCGTAATATATTTGTCCTTACATTCAGTGAAAAGGACCTTCCTGCCTTATTCAGAGGCTTGCCTTTAAAACATCCTCCTAAAGGGTCGCTGCAGGATGAAAACATTCCACACTTTGCAGACTGCCCTGATTGATCTGTCCTTATTATCTTCTCAGCCTTGCCCAGCTAATGCTCCTCTAGCCTATTTATGGTGACAGAAACATATCTATCTGTTCCTATGTTGTCTGTATCAGAGTGTCCCAGCCTGTGAGGATGGGTTTTAGCGTGCCAGCATTTCTCCCAGCCTTTAGGGCAGCTGGGCAGGGTCTGGACAGCGTGAGCCCTCCAGGTGCAGCTTCCTCCTTCTGCCCCAGTGTGCCGCACAAACATCCTATTCTATATGAGCCATGACATTAAAGAGATCAGGAAGCACTGGGATGTGCATTCCAACTGCTCTGTCATTTTCACTGGCCGTGGTTCTTCTTACTGGAGAGGACAGCTGCCTTCAGCCACCCCAGCAAGGACCTCTGTTGAAATGTCCTCCCCAAACCATTCTTGCTGTTGTTGATAATGATAAGGAACTCTTTTTTTTCTTTAGTTGATTCTTTGGGAGGGCCTTATTCTTACCGTTTCCATTTTTCCTAAGACTGAGAGGAACCACATAGTTTCTTTTCCTTTGTTTGCACCAGAATAGTAGCCTCTATAGGCTAGATGGTTATGAAAGGCTCCGATTACCCATATACTTTGAACTAGTGTGTGTGTGTGTGTGTGTGTGTGTGTGTGTGTGTAAATTTCAACATACTGGGAGGCAGTATAGGTTGCTGATTAAGAATATGCGTCTGACTGGGGAGGGTATGTGCTCTGGTAAGCGCTGTGAATTGTGCAAGACTGTTGAATCTCAGATCTGTACCTCTGAAACAAATAATGCAATATATGTTAAGAAAGAAAAAAAGAAGAAGAAGAATGTAGCAGGAGGGGAAGAATGAAGGGGGGGAAATCGGAGAGGGAGAAGAACCATGAGAGACGATGGACTCTGAAAAACAAACTGAGGGTTCTGGAGGGGAGGGGGGTGGGAGGATGGGTTAGCCTGGTGATGGGTATTGAGGAGGGCACGTTCTGCATGGAGCACTGGGTGTTATGCACAAACAATGAATCATGGAACACTATATCTAAAACTAATGATGTAATGTATGGGGATTAACATAACAATAAAAAATTAAAAAAAAAAAAAAGAATATGCGTCTGGCTTCAAATCCTGGTTCGTGATTACTTACTAGTGGTGTGACTCTGAGCCACTCAATCTCCTTGTGCCCCAGTGACTTCATCTGTAAAACAGGATTAACAGTAGTGCCTATTTCATAGACTTGTTCTGAGGAATAAAATCAGTTAATACATATAAGGCACCTAGAAGGTAGCCTAAGTGTTGCCTAGTATAGGGATTGGCAAACTAAACTTGCCTGCAGGCCAGATCTGGCCCACCACCTGTTTTTGTAAATAAAGTTTTACAGGAACACAGATATGCCTAGTCATTTACATATCACAGGACTGCTTTCTCCTCATGGTGACAGAGTTGAGTCTTAGAGGAGCAGCCCTAAGCCCGCAAAGCTGAAAACATTTGCTATCTGTCCCTTTACAAAAAAAAAATTGCTGACCCCTGCCTGGAATATTGTCTAGTAAGTCCTCAATAAAAATGATCCATCATTAACACCAATTTTTAGTAAATCTCAATTTTTCTTTATTGCTTTTCCAAGATCAAGTTTTTTGGTTTTTTCCTCAAGATCAAGTTCTAGATCCCCAAGTTTGTTGATTTTTTTTTTCTGACTTTTTTTCTTTTTAGTAAAAGAAACGCTTTCTGACCTTTTTCTTTTTGGTAAATTTGTAAAAGAAAAGGGACTGTTAAAAATATTAAGTTAGTAATAGCATAAGTGTTACAAAAATAATAAAAAATCATAAAATTGGTATGTGAATGACCAAAGTTTATGAAACAGTTTTTCTAAAGTTATCGGATCTTATTTTGCTAGGTTACGTGCTCTTGTATTTTTGCTGCTATACTTAAAAAAAACAAAAAACAAAAAACTTTTATTTTAGGACAGTTTTAGATTTATAGAAAAATTTTGAAAATAGTACAGAGAACTCCCACAGACCCCATATACCCACTTTCCCTTATTATTAACATCTTATGTGAGTAGGGTATGCTTGTCACAATTAATGAACCAATACCAATACATTATTTTTTTTTAAGATTTTATTTATTTAAGAGAAAGAGAGAGCACGAGCGGGAAGAGGGGCAGAGGGAGCAGGACAAGCAGACTCCCCCTGAGCAGGGAGCCCTGATGTTCGGCTCGATCCCAGGACCCTGAGAGAATGACCTGAGCCGAAGTCAGATGCTTAGCAGAGTGAGCCACCCAGGCGCCCCCTGATACATTATTATTAACCAAAGTCCATGCTTTATTCAGATTTTTTCAGTTTTTCTCGAATGTCCTTTTTCTGTTCCAGAGTTCCATCCAGGATTCCACAATGCATTTAGTCATTGTGTTTCCTTAGGCCACTCTTGACTATGACAGTTTCTCAGACATGTTTTAGATGACCTTGACAGTTTTGAATACTGGTCAAGTGTTTTGTAGACTATCCCTCAATTGGGATTTGTCTGCTGTTTTTCTTACAATGCTCCTGGGGTTGTGGGTTCTGGGAGGAAGACCACAGAGGTAAAGTGCCCTTCACACCACATCATCTCAAGGGTACACATTCTCAATGTGACTTATTACCGCCTCGTAAACTTCTCTAATCCTCCGTTTGGAGACCCTGAAGCTTGGAAAAGGGTGAGTGTAGATTTTTGTTTTATACTCTAGTCTTACTGAAATCTAGCTTAATCATTTCCGTGATTCTTGGTCAAAACTGCCTCTTCCTAGATCAAAGCTTTTTCTTATGCCCTGCTTTATGAAGAAGCTCATTCAATTCAGTTTTCAAATGTCTGTGCCAGAACCCCATGCTGGCCTCCCAGGTGCTTAGGACTGTAAGGGGAAGACAAGTGGCTTTTCATTCTGGAAAAGAAAATCCCTCACTTCCCTCAGTGCCCTCTGTACTGTTTCCTCACCATGGAGGCAAAGTCATCTGAATTGAATGTGGATCCCTAACCTGAGAGTAGTAGCAGTGGTTAGCTGAAAGCCTTGGGGTCCTACTCAGTCTGCCACTGCTCTTCTGGTACTAGGGGCTCAGGGGGGCACTGACCACCCACATATCCCTTGTGAATATGACTGCTCTGTTGTAAAATTTAAGTATTCGATACCAGTCCCAAATTTGCTAACTGCTCATAGGAATACTCCCCTTCTCAAGCACAGGCACCTGCTCCTGGCCATGGGCCTTCGTACCCTGCACCCTTACTGAGTCAAGCATAGGCACCATGGCTGAGCTAGGAGAATAGCCAGCTCACACTGGTGTGGCCACTTGCTCGCAGCTCTTAGAGCGCAAGGTAGAACACGTATTAACCTTAAGTTCAGAGGAGAAATCAGAAGACTTCTTTTTCTGGACCTCGCTGAGGAGGAGGCTTAGCAAACCCAGCCAGTTCTGTGAAATGAAGGAACCTTGAGAAAAATCTCCCTCTCCAGTGTGGAGCTCTCTTAGACCAGCCCGGGCCCTTGATCCATTGCTAAGTCAGCATACTCACCTCATCTCTAGTGCTGACTATGACATGCGAGCATGAGGATGGAGACCATACCCAATGTCTGAGGATGAGCAGCAGTGCCTGTGGAGAGTGAGGGACACCACACCCAACAGTTCTGTGTGTTCATCATCCACTTTTGTCTTTCCTAGCTAGCTCCTTCCTGCCTGGGTGACCCCAGAGTACGGCCATGGACACCCTAACCACATGGGGATCTTGTCCAAATACAGATTTTGGTTCAGTGGGATCTGGGGTGGGACCTGCGAGTCAACAAATACACAAACAAGCAAAAAAATAACTCCTGGGTGCTGCTGATGCTGCAGGTTCTGGGCCCACAATGTGTGTGAAAGCACCTAAATCTTCCAGGTGGAATCACACTTGCTGGGCTTGACTCTGAGTTCTGCCACTCACGAGCAGTGCACTGCTCCTAGCTGAAGGTTCATGATCTGTCTGTGCCAGAATTTCCTCCGCTGTGTAATGGGGATAATAACGGACTTACCTTGTAGAGTTTTTAGGAAGATTGCATGAGAAAATCCACAAAAAGCATGAGGCAAAATGCCCTGATAACATTAGCCACTGTTGTTCTTCCTAGAGAAGCAGGGTGGGCGAGATCTGTTGAGGTTGGTCAAGTGTCATAACGTGGGCATGTCAGAGACATGATCTCCACTTTCTCTCTCCTCTTCCTTGTTCATGGAGATGCCCTTGATTTTGCAGACTAGATATCTGCCCAAATGCTGGATCCCCATGTGCCAGTAATGAGCATCAGTCAATGAAACTGTCTTTTCTTCGTGGTGAATACTGTTGATAATTTCAAAAGTGATGTTTTATGCAACAGCTTCTTTGAAATAAGAGTTTCTCTTCTAGGAATCAAAAAAAAAAACCCAAAGGAAATGAAATTGGAACATTATTTCTGCAGGAGGTGACGATTTGTCATTACTTGGCTCTGTAGCTCTTAAATATCAGCCTTTCCCCTCTACAGGCCCTACATCTCCACGTGGGCTCGTCAAGTGTTCCAGAAGTGTCTCTCCAACGTCATGTTCTTGTTTCTCTATAGTTAAACCTCAACATTAGGTTTACCTTCAAACTTGATCGAATATACTCTGAGATGGTCAAAACTAATTTTAGATATGTCAACACAGAAAGTTCTGTTAAAAAGAGGGCTTGTCCGATTTTTATTTACCCTCTTTAGGACTTTTTGGCCATGGTTTCCTACTTCAGTTACATGGGGTTTTGCTTAAGTTCACCTCTCTTCAAAGTGAATGCCCTGTTAACATCTGCCGAATGACAGAACGCACCCTTGAGGATGAGCACACGAGGAGAGTGTAGACACTTTGGTGGAGAGAAAAGGGCAAAAACATCTAGAGCAGCACCACTGGTAGCTCCACAGATATTTGTTGGATAAATGATATGATGAAATTGAGGACAAAGCAAAATAAGAAAAGGAGAAGATGAGTAGACTCTTCCCTGGGGGCTGACACCTGCTGCATCTTGGTTCCCAAAGCTCCAAAGCTAAAGAACCTAGAAATGGTGGCAGCAAGGGAGAATACCAGGGTGCCCCTTTCTCACCGATTCTCTAGAAAACCCAGCAAACAGGCCAGTGGGGTCTTTGGGATGCCTAATATGTTGCAGCCATGGGATAGGAAATACTGACCTCAAGTTTTTCTCCTTGCTGGGTAGGAAACTTTTCATTTCTGATTAGGGTGATGAACTGAGTTGAAAAGCTTCCATCATAATGTGAATTTCAGGTATGTTAGCTCTCGTTCTAATCCCTTCTGTAATGTTGCCTAGTATTTCATTTCTTTGTGTGCCTATCACAACGGTGCTTACAACAAGGGTTCTGTTAGTTCAGCTGTCAAAATAAATTTGTGCATGGATCAGCTTACAACAGAACCAAGAGAGATAATGAGCACCAAAGGATTAGGCCCAGAGCAGTGTATGATTTGATAAAATGTAGGGTTCAGAAAACAGACACATCTTTAAACAACTTTGGATGTGGAAACAATGCATCCCTCCACAATATTTATTACATAATAATACAGATTAGGCATAGAATGTCTCCTGTGTGTGGACAAAAGATCTCACTGCTTTTCAAGTTAGCGTGCTAGAAGAAATGATGTAGTACCTTCTTCTGCCTCAAGGAGGAATGTCTGGGATTCACAAAACCACGTGGGCAGAGCAGGTTGAGATTGTTGGGTCAGAGGGAAGGCACAGGTACCACGTTGTACTTAATGAGGGAAGTAGCTAGTATTTGAATCTCCTTGCAGACAGTAAACTGGAGGATAGCAGGGACCAGATCTTCCTGCTCAACTGCTGTGAGCTCTGCTCAGCTCAGAGGCGGCATCTAGTAGGCACTTGAAGACTTGAAATCGGTGAATAAGTGAAGTCAAAGCCAACAAACAGAATGAAAGATATTTATTTATATAAAAGCTCAGTGGGCTTCATTAATGCCCGTCAGGTCATGCCCGATATTGTGAGTACTATCCCATTATTGATCAATAATCATGTTTTAAAACTTACCGTGGTAACAAAATGATTTTGTAGGTCAATGTTGACAACTTTCTAGTGGTTAGGGGACTGTTTATCCAAGCTCCTTAATGTTGCAGTTCATTTTTTCTGTTGCTAAGTTAGCTATAATTTATTGGCAGGGCCACCAGGAGGCCATAAAGGACCTTGGTGAAATTGGAGAAAGGTGCCCTCCCCAGCCCTGACACACGCAGCCTTGCAGGTGCACAAAGGCTGGAGTTCAGTCCTCCCTTGGCCCTCGGCAGGACACCCTGTGTAGTGGGAAATCTGTTCCCGCATGGCTGTTGCTGCCCCCAGCTTACCAAGCAGGTACCGAGCACCTGTGCACGTCACACACCGTGTTGGGGACCTACACACATTATCACCTCAGTCAGTTCTCTGAAGAGGCCTGAAAGGCAACTGTCATATCCCCATCTTGCAGATAAGGAAACTGAGGTCTAGAGGGGTTAGGACTTGTCCAGATCGCACCATCGAATAAATAGTGGAATCAGGATTCACATCCAATGTCAGAACAGTCTGGAATGCACTGGTCCAGCTGAAGAGGAGGGGGGTTAAACAAATCCAGAAATTGTAGTTGCCTCAGCAGCTGGGGATAAAAATCTTCTGAAGGATAGAAATCTAGTGCCTGAAGGGAAGTGTTTGTGGTGACTGAAGACTTCAGTGGTTTGAAACTACCATTTGTTTTCAAACTTTTCATTTATTTACTCCGATCTCTCTTTATTTCTGAATAAGCTTAGAGAAGGGTACCCATATCAGAATGAATGATTGCTTTATTTTTCTGTTTGTCCACCATCATCTCTTTCCTGCTAGTGCCATCAGGTGAGGTCTAATGCCAGTGATGGCTAACGTGATTGTCACTTGGTGGTGCCAGTCACTGAGCTAGTGCTTTCCACTAGCAAGATGACACATGGAATCCTCACAGCAACTCTGCTAAGACTGTTCCCGCTTTACAGGGAAGCTGAGGCGCAAAGAGCCGTCATCAGGCTAGTGAGTGCAGGAATCGGGACTCAGACGCACTACATTATGGGTGTTGTTTTCAAGGTCATATGATCTCTGTCCTCTCTTTTAGAACAGATTACCCTCTTCTTTCACATAAGAGAAAGAACTTTGGCTATTAGTTAAGAACTATGACCTCCAAAATACAGTCATTTCAAAATTCAAGCAGAACACAGTTAATCAATATAAATACAAAATGAATGTCACTACCCTGAGAGCATTCTCTCTCTCTCTCTCTCTCTCCTTTATTTTTGGTGATCATTTTATTTATTTCCTTTCTCCTCTAAGTTATTAAATTCCAGCTAGTTAACATACAGTGCAATATTAGTTTAAGGTGTGGAATTCAGTGATTCATTACTTACATACAACACTCAGTGCTCATCCCAACAAGTGCCCTCCTCAATACCCATCACCTGTTTAACCCATCCCCCCCATCCCCTCCAGTAATCATCAGTTTATTCTCTATAGTTAATATTTGGTGATCATTTTAAAGATGTTTTATCTCCTTTGGGCTACCTTAGGAAAATATTAGAGACAGTGACATTCTTCTGTAATATTTCCCAATTTGGTTGACAATTTTCAGGTTGTATTATAAAAATATTATATGTTGAGGACATTTGCCTACTTCAAGTTTATCCGTAAGATTAGGAAAAGTACCTAAGAATGAAAATTGACACTGTGATCACAGTCATGAATGTTCTAGTTATGTGGCAAAAATTGATAGATCACTTGTGACACTCTTTGTGGATAAATAACTTTTCACAAAGCTTTTGGTTTTGGAGAAAAAAACTTGACTTAGTCCGATAGCATAATATGTCTTTCAAAATATAAAATTGAGTGACTTCGTTTTGGGTGTGTTGTCACGTCCCCCACAGCTTTCTGCTCTAGAAGAGTGATGCCTTTGGAATGTACCCACAGCTGCCACAGCTGGATGAAAGGCATTCATCTCATTTAGCTGACAGTACTAATCACTGTAATAACTATTTTACCAGCAAATATAATTTGGCAGACATCTGTGATTAGTATATTAACACATTTCCTTGTTAATTCCCTAAGGCGACCATCACCAAAACATCCCTTGTGTGATCTAAATGAATTGTCATAATGAGTTTCTTTATAGGCCTGAGAAATCACATTTGTTAAGTTGCCTAAAGTGCTACTAATCTGAAAACTTCATTCATGATGAGGCCTGAGGGAGAGCCAAAAGATAGCCCTTCTCCCTGTTCTGACATATGACCCCCAGGGCCCACCGCCAGAGCCCAGAATCTCCCCCAGTCCTTCCCAAACTGCTGCTCCAAGCCTCAGCTTGAATTACTCTCCACCCAGGGCTTCAAACCCAGTACCCAGAGGCAGGGTGGGAAATGATTTGATGTGAACAAATGTATTAAAAAGAGAAACAGGGGCGCCTAGGTGGCTCAGTCGGTTAAGTGTCTGCCTTTAGCTCTGGTCATGATCTCAGGGTCCTGGGATCGAGCCCCACGTTGGGCTCCCTGCTCAGTGGGGAATCTGCTTCTCCCTCTGACCCAACCCTCTCATGCTCGCTCTCACTCACTCTCTCTCAAATAAATAAATAAAATCTTTAAAAATAAATAAATAGAAGCAGTTGGAAGTATATTAATGATAATACACAAACTAAGGAAGTGAAGAACTATGACAATTATTAACTCAGGGAGAAACGAAAAATAATTTACACAAAGTAATAGCTTACTGTTTGGCTCAGTTCCTCCTAGCAGACATATTCGTTCGTTCTAGGGATATGTACCTGGATATTGATTTATCCAAATTACAACACAATTCCTATTTTCAATGATTGCTAATATACAATTGCTGAATTGAAAGGAAATGTGAATGTGTAAAGGAAAAGGGTGGGGGGTGACAGAGGTGGGAGAAGAAGGAGCCCAAGTCTTTATTTTTCATAGCGGGAGTGAACTGAAATGCCCCAACTAAGAGAGCATGAGGTAACAATTTGCTTAGAGATACAGAAGAAAAATATCCCTCCAAAACAGCTAAATGAATTAAGATACTTGTCCCTAGGGAAGGGGAGATGGGTGAGGAGATCCGAGTATTAGTTGAACATCTTATATTTGATAAGCAAGATGTATATACACATATATAACTGGGGTGGGGGTAACTTAGAGAAAAAGAATTAAAAAAAAAATGAAAAGAGAAACAATCTTCAGGGAAAAAAGGATAGAAGTATATCACCTAGAGGCCCATTTTAACATGTTGGTTTATTTTCTTCCAGTTATTTTCACCCTCTGTTTGTGATTGTCTTTCTCTTCCTCCCTCTTTCCCTTCCAGTGATCAACATTGCTGTAATCATAAAATGGATAGCTGACTTACTGAGCACTTAGGTGCACAGCAGACCTTGTGCCAATACACATTTTATATGCATCATTTCATTTGATTAACCCAACTGTGCGTGCCGATATTTTAACTTCTATCATAATTATGTTCTTATATTAGCATATGGTCTTCATAATCATCTTTTTTCATGGTACAAGAATATTCTGTCCAGCAGAATATGTATCTTTTCCCCAAATTATTAGACTTTAGTTTGCCAGCTCTTCCTATTATAAAGAATACTGAGTTGATATACTTTGCCCTAAAGCTTTTTCCTGACATGTATCCTTAAAGAGTAGAATCATGTTGCCCAGTGGCTTGTCTTAAACTGTCTAGGGCACTCTCACGTTCAGTGTCTAATGTGATACCTCGTGCAGCTCGGAGACAGCAGAGAGAGATGCACTGTCGTTTTACAGACGAGATACTTAGGAGCTAAGTCTTCAAGGTCACACAGCTGGAGGAAGAGTCAGAATTAAAATGCATGGTTCCCAACTCTTTCTTGATTTCTGCCCCCTGCCCTCCCGCCCCCCGCCCGAGTGAAATGAAACCCAGGCTGAGCTCTCCCTGTACTTTCCTTCCCACACATGTTGGTCTTAACCTAGTGGAGCTTCTCTGCCATGGGGCCCTGTCCTTTCACCGAGGGCCATTTCTGCTTCAGGAAAAAGTAAGACCTCTCTAGCAGCCCAAAACCACACTTCTTCTGAAATCTTCCACCAGGGCTAAGGAGGAGAAAGGGCAAGAAGGGGAAATAATAGGAGAATCCAAAGTGCAATGTGCTTACTTAGAAAATGGGGCAGGAACTGTGAGAAGGTGTCTGAGGAGCAAACAAGAAAATACTGTGGTTTGGGGAGGACCTTAACGCTTAAGATAAGGTGTTTGAGCTGAAGACAGTAAAGAAGTATGACTTAGGGCGTCTTAGGGTCATGGTATGGCCTTTCTTTACTCAATTGTACACAGGACTTTCTTGAATGTTAAATCTACTTTTTTTTTAGAAGATTTTATTTATTTATTTATTTATTTATTTATTTATTTATTTATGGGGGGACAGAGGGAGAGGGTGAGACAGAGAATCTCAAGCAGACTCCACACTGAGCACGGAGCCTGACATGGGGTTCTATCCCACAATCCAAGACTATAACATGAGCCGAACCCAAGAGTTGGATGCTTAACCGACTGAGCCACCCAGGCGTGCCTAAATCTATTTCTTGATGGTGATATACTTTCTCAGGCTAGAAACTAACCAATAATTTGATTTTTTTTCTTTCTCTTTTTCAAATGAATGATCAACAAGTAACTTTAAATATGTACTTTTTTCAACCATAGAAGAAAGTGAGTCCTGCTTTGCCCAACCCAAACCACGTACACTAGGAAAAGGATCTACTCTTTATGGCAAGGTACAAAAGGAAAGTCCTTCCCCCCTCGAGAAGCTGAAGATTTCAGCAGTGTCTACAGCTAATGGTGTTAAATCCTTCCATGAACAGCCCCTAACAAACGATGCTGCAGATCCACCAGGATCCACAGAAGAGACTCAGCCTCTAGACAGACCCGAGGAGTCTGGGCTGCCTCAGCCAGGTGGTGAAGATGATACTCCAGGTGCAGGAGAAAAGAAGAAAGACATGGGAGCAATGACAGAGGCTCAGCATTTAAAAGGAAATTCTGAGACTGAATCTGTGGAAACAGACACCAAGTACCAGCCTTTGAGGACCACAGGAGAGAGGGACTCTCCGGGAGCAGTGGACGGTACTGAGAATCCACAAACTGCCAGAGAGATGAAACCTCTAGGAACAGCTGAGAAAATCCCTCCTCTGGAAGCAGCTAGAAAGCCACAACCTCAAGAAGCAATGGGAAAGGGTGAACAGACCCAACTCCCAGAAACAGTTCCCAAGGAGAATGAATCTCCAGAAGTATTGGAAGGAAGTCAGTTTGTGGAAACAGCTGAAGAGTGGCAACTTCAAGAAACATTGGGAGAAGATGAGCAGTCCCAACCTCTCGAAACCATTCCCAAAGAGAATGAAACACTGGAAGTATTGGAAGGAAGTCAGTTTGTGGGAACAGCTGTAAACAATTATTTGCTCCATAAAACTCCTGAAGGTCCCGGAAGCATGGAGCAGATTCAACCTGAAGGAATAATAGTTGGAAGCATGGAGCATCCAGCAGGAATTCTAGAAATAGGAGCAAATACCGAAATGGTCAGGAAAAATCACACTAATGAAGAGGACCAACACATTGAAGGTAAAAGTTATGCTGGTTGTTTAGATGTGCTGCATAAGAAATCATCCCTGGGGATCTCTATTTCAGGTGGTTGGACTTCATTTGACCCAAACCAAAAAGGCTTCCATACCTGGAAAACAGGCTTTTGGCTTGGCTTTCCAGAAGAAATTTTCTACACTTGATCTTAGCCAAATGGCTGAGAAGCAATCCAGCAGAAATTTTCTAAAGCATAGTCTGTCCAAAATTTTTAACCTGGAGTTGTCATTGTTGAATACAATTGGTTGTTGAAGGCAACGTTAAAAGTTCTGAATTTTTCCGAGTTCACTTTTCATCAGGCCCCATGTATGGTATGAGGATCCAAAGTAGAGATGAATAGGTGGCTAATGGAGGAACTCACCTTCTAATGAGAGAATACCCAGCTAATGGATCTTACAGGGCAATTTTCATCTTTGCCAATTTATCCCAGGAAAAAAATGACTGTCGGTCTGCTTCTGTCCTCCCACTGGCTTCTTGTCTCTATAAGAAGACTTAGAGACAATGTATTACTTTTTGGCGTATGTGTTTTTAAAATGTACTTTACCAGCATAAAAAATGGTATCTATACTGTTCTTTATTGGAGTTATAATTTAAAAAAATAACATTTCTTCTGGGGCATGATTTACATTTTGGTAAATTTTAGCTTCATACTATAGTATAATTAAGTCAAGCATTCATCCATCTGTTTCTTAATTCATTTATGACCACAGCAGTTTTTGAATGCCAATCATACGCCAAGTGCGGGAGGCGGGGGGGAGGGGGTGTAGGAATAAGAGATAGGCCCTGTTCTCCAGGGGCTCACAGTCTGGTGGGAAGAAGCCAGAATTTAAACAAATTACCACAATCTATTGAGGTAAGTGTTTTAATGAAGGTGTATAAAAGTGCTCCAGGAATAACAAGGGAGGAGCAAGTAAAAGCATGTATTTGTTGGACTAGGTTGGCAAACTCAAGTCATTAGGGCCTAGGATAATGATAGTGAGTCAAGTGAAGGGCACATGTTATGTCTTGGGGAGTCCTGGGGACTGTAGTGAACAGGTACACCATCCTATCAAAAGAGGCAGCTGCTTCTTGGCTCCGTCCATGAACATGGGGGCCAATGTTGCCCATACTGACTTCTTAGGGAGACAGATTTGTGTCTACAACGTCCAGACTTTTATTTATTTATTTTTTCAGATTTTTAAATGTTTGCAGTCTTTAAATGTTTAATGGTTGTTTTCTTTAAACACCATCATGGCCCAACAAAATAGGTTTCTGGGCATGCCTAGACCACCTTTTCATTTAAATATAAATGGAACTTTGTATTTATAATATGTTCTGCTCTCATTTCTTGGGTAATTCTGCAGCCTGATTTTATATAGGGGGATGCCAAGATAGGAGATGCTAAGTGACATCGGCCATTCAGAGGATCTGAGAGAATCAGGGCAATTGCCTTTCTTGACCCCACCAGAGAAACTTACTAATTAGACGTAGAGAGCAGGAACTGCCCCATTGGAAACCAGCTGTCGGGTACTTTATTGTTAATGCCAAATGAGCATCTCTTAACGTCTCCTTCGCTTACTTTTCCAGGTGAGACAGGAGAAAAGGTTGAAGCAGAGATGGAGAATGACAAAGGAAGTGAAGGGCCTGGAACAAAAGAAGAAGAAACAGGGGAAGCTGTGGATCTTTCAGTGGCCACATAGATTGGCATGGTTGTAGAAGGATGAACAGACAGTGTGTTGTAACAGAGAAAAATAGAGTGAAGTGTGTGGGTACAGATCTTATCTTTCAGTGTCTACGTATTTTATACAAAGAGTGTGGTTATCATGTTCTTGATTACATTGCTCCATAAAACTGCTAAGCTGTAAACAGTTTTCTTAGGCACTTAGAATAGTAATACATTCAAGCTTACAGCTGCCACAGCCAATAACAAGTAGGGTATAGGATCCCCGGAGGGTGAGGGTGTTTTCTTCATTGTGGTAATAGGTCTATTCAGTTTAGAAAATGAGACCCTAAAAAGAAGGTATAAACCTTAGATATAGGTGGTTGGAGAAAAGAGTTAGCACATTTTAGGGAGCTCATGATGGTAAGGTTACACAGTTATAATTACAATGGGATAAGAATGAACAACAGTGTCAGGGCAAACTATACCTAGTGTTTCTTTCCTGTTGCGGAATTTAAAGCTGGTAGGAACCTTGGAAAGTGTGTCCATCTAGTTACCTTCTCACCTTGAATCTGTCTACTGCCGTAGACTCTTATTTATCATGATGTGTTAAATGTGTTAACAAAATCCTTGTCAAAGGAATGCAATCTCTGGTGCTACTGCAAGATCGGGCGTTTCTATACTGAAAGGCTATACATTTTCCCTGTGCCATTTTGAATTAGCTGTTGATTTTGCACTTACGTGAAGGGTTTCAATTGGTGTTATCCTTTTGACTGACATTAAACATATTTTAAATAAATTGACTTTTGGGGCGCCTGGGTGGCTCAGTCGTTAAGCCTCTGCTTTCAGCTCAGGTCATGATCTCAGGGTCCTGGGATCGAGCCCCACATTGGGCTCCCTGCTCAGCGGGAAGCCTGCTTCTCCCTCTCCCACTTCCCCTACTTGTGTTCCTGCTCTCGCTGTGTCTCTCTCTGTCAAATAAATAAATAAAATCTTTAAAAAAAAAATAAATTGACTTTTAAATGTATTTCAGAGGCAACAAACAATAAGAATTAAAACCTAGATTAGTGAGGCGCCTGGGTGGCTCAGTCGGTTAAGTGTCCTACTCTTGATTTTGGCTCAGGTCATGATCTCAGGATTGTAAGATTGAGCCCTGCTTGGGGCTCTAGATGCTGAGCTTAGAGTCTGCTTAAGAGTCTCTCTCTCCCTCTCCCCCTGCCTCTCCCCACCCCACCCCTGCACGTGCTCTGTGCATGCTCTCTCTCTCTAAAAACAAACAAAACACCTAGATTAGTTGCCTATGTGAAGTTTATTCCTTGGGTCCTGTTTTTGGTTTTTGTTGTTTGTTTTTAATTTACTGTGGTTTAATGTTAGGCTTTAGAGGCAGAAAGAAGCTAAGAAATTAGAATTTAAAAACCATTTATAATATTTCATTAATGTTAAAATGATGCACCATTGAAAGTTACTTTTTAGGGGCGCCTGGGTGGCTCAGTCCGTTAAGCGGCTGCTTTCGGCTCAGGTCATGATCCTGGGGTCTTGGGATCGAGCCCCACATCCGGCTCCCTGCTCAGCGGAGAGCCTGTTTCTCCCTCTCCATCTGCCTGTCACTCTGCCTACTTGTGCTCTCTCTCTGTCAAATAAATAAATAAAATCTTTTTTAAAAAAAAAAAGAAAGTTACTTTTTAAAAATTCTTCCAAAATTGCCAAGGATTTTGGTGAAAGATGATACATGAATGGTAATGATGATAGCAATCTTGTCCACCATTCGGTGCCTTGTGTTTATGAATATCAGGATAGAATTATATTCTGGAAACATTTGGTGTCTTTTCTTATTTGTAAATATCTATTTTAAAGGTAACTGTTCAGATGAATTAACTAGATTCTTTTACTTTAGCTTTTATATTAAAATGACTACTAAGATAACCTGTAATTAATTTCAAGAATAGAGGATACAGGGAAGAATTATCATCTTTATTCTGATTTTAATATTAGTTTATGTTTCTGGCTTTAAAGAGTTGAAGTAGACAACAACAGGAGGTACTTGAGTAGATGACATCCTCCTTTCTGCAGAGTGGCTGGATTGTGATTTTATTGAGAGCAAGGACCGTTTTATGTATCTTTAATTCAGGCATTTAGCTCCTTTAGTGGAACATGAAACGTGCTTGATAAATATTTGTCAAATCAATAAATGAATAATGAATACCAAGGGCTCCAATGTATGTTTAATTCTTTAAAAAAGAATAGATTTAAAATATCAGTTTGTGTAACATTAACATTTTCATGAGGGCTGCTCAAGCTCAGTAACAAGCTATATATTTGGTGTAGTTCTGAAAACACTATTTTGTGGCCAGGAAGTTACATAAATGAGAACTGATATAATATCTTTCAAGCTGCCTTTTGTAATCCGAAGGTGTTTTCTCTGACCAAAAGGTATTTTTATACAGATATCTAGTAAGTAGAAAATGATAGAGTTTAGTGTAAAATATGAATGATCATCTTAAAAGGTGGAATTGTACTTTGTGTCAAGTATTGAAATAGTGGGATTCATTAACTAATAGACATAAAGATCCATCCTCTGTTGTGTGGATTTTTTTTTTTTTTAATCAGTAGCATGTGTTAAAAGAGACCTATTCAGAACCGATTCTTGGAAGAACTCTGTCTCAAAGGCATTATTAGAGAGTTGTAAGTTTTCAAATTGTTTATGAATCTTGTCATTTTCCATTAATTACTAAAATAATTTATTCTTAGATTTTGGAAATCTGTGTAAATTTCTGGTACTTTTTATACTTTGGCCTTTAATGTGGCTACTAAGACATTTTTAGAAACTGTTCTTATTCTTACAGATAATATTAATAATTTTTAATCAAAACCTATAATTTAAAATGTTCCATAATATGTGAATGTTGTAGAATAGAAATATTTCATCTAAATTATTACTTATTTTAAAAAATAAATTAATAAGTGCCTGTAGTAAAACTCAATACAGAAAAGTATGAAATGGGCAGTGAAGTTCTCCCTCCCATATCTTTTAGTCCTTCCATGAAAAGGTAATAAGGTTTTTTGCATATACTTCCACAAGAAGGTAATATATATGCCATACTTTATGAATATGCTAAAACATAAGTGTATATTTACATATCCACATTTTAAAACACAAATGAGAATTTACATAGCCCTTGTGTTGTGAAAAGTGCATGTAAAACCACTAATCTACCCTTTCCTGTGTTAGAATTTTTCTCTTCTGCCCAGACTGACAGGCGGCATAGCCAAGTGCATTCTGTTCCGAAGTGCTCGCTCTGAGCAGAGAGAATCAGTTTTGCCCCAGATTCAAAACACAGAAGTTGGACAAAAGCCTTGAGCTGTTTGTAATGAATTAATAGAGAAACTATCATTGGGGGTGGATTCTCTCATCCTGGGGTGCTATATATAGTCCCAGGATTGTAGCCCCGTTTGTGTTCTACTAAGATAATTTCAGTGTTTTCTACAAATAAGTGGGAGGGAAATGGTGAACAAATGATCTGCCAGCCAGCAACCCCAGTAGGAGTGAATGTTTGCATTTCCCAACAGAGGGTGCCAGTTGCAATGCTAAGAAACTCACAGTCTGACTCCAGAACTCTTGGCCAGAAGTGCCGTATAGCCAGTCCCCCGGGGGACCCACAGGACAGGAGTATGTGGTCAACCTGTGATCTTATTGCCTTTTCCATTTTAACTTTGGAGCAAGAACTCCTAACCCAGCTTGGAGCAGTCAAAACACCCATATCCCTCTTAAATGCTTTGTTCCACACTTGGCCTTGAATTAAGAATAAGAATGGCTTTAAAAGGAAATGTTTTTTCCACATTTAACTAATCCAAGAGCATTGGATAGTCATGGCCAAATAACCTTGATAGGGTTTGTATCTGTGCTCTTTAGGAAACTACAAAAGCTTATTAGAGCACCTAACATTACAAACATCTCATTTTTATAAAGATGATTTGGTGACCAGGTGTGAATTGTTTCACAAATGCCAGCAATGTGAACATCATAAAGCCATTCATTAGCTCACCCACATTTGTAAGGTAAAGGGAGAATGATCCTCTTCTTTTTCTCTCCCCACACCAAATAGCCAGGCATGGCTGTGTCTGAAAAGTCGAAAGCATTTGCTCACAAGATATCATTTAATCTAAAACTCTGTCAGCTCCTCTCTTCCTCAGAGTTTATAAAGTTAATGAGCATTGGGTTATACTCGCAAGGTTTTAATTACAGAAACAGAATCAGTGTAATCCTAGAGAGCATCTCACAGGGATGGAATTTCTCTTTTCAGTTGTTACTATCAACAAAAGCTAGGGAACTCCCTGGGATTACTAATCCATGTAGAATCAAATTGGAGGCCATTAGCTTTATTTCAGTAATACCACTCAGCAAACTTATTGGGCAGTATATGAGATATTGTAACTTCACACCTGTATCATTATTTCTGTGGCTAATGAAAGAAGTCTCCAGACATCAAAGGCAGGCTTTAATGCCTTTTGAAGGTGGAAGAAGGGTACCCCTTCAGTTTAATAATGTGCTATATCAACATGACTAAACATGCTCTTTCTACCCACTACTGGGGAGAGAGATCAGCAAGCCTCACCAGTTTCCACAAAAAGAGTTCTGAGAAACCAGTTAGCGATACTAATTTTTTTAAAATTGAAGTATAGTTGACAAACATAGGGATGTTAACTTTGGTTTGAAATCTGCCTCATTTTTTCTTCTTGTAGAACATAGGTGGTTCTCAAATTTTTCTTAATAAAAGTAACTAGCAAAATATCATTCGTGCTATTATATAAATTTATGAAAAAAGTAATGCATATTATATTGAGTTGATTTATGCAACCCTGATTCCAAACACTTAAAAAGAATTATTCAAGGACAAGAACAGACGCTTTCTATGGCAGCTGAACTGTTGGAGAGGGGCTTTGGGTTGGGAGGACTTTCAGCCCCAGTGCCAAGTAAGAAGTCACAAGGCCCACAAGGTGACAAGTCACAAGGTGACTTTTCTGACCTTCACCACACTCCCAACAGTTCAGTGAGGGGACAGACTAACAATTTATTTAAACTATAGATAGTAGGTATTTAGTGGATCAGTACAGACTTGCTTCATGTTTTCTGGATATTCGAGTTTTGTTAAAAAAGTGTTTTTGGTAAAAATAACACTGGCATTGTCTAGGTACTTGAATGTGACATAGTGATCATTTAGGTGATAATTACAAGGAAGGATTTATTATTAAAATAATCACTTTTTTCTTAGTATGAAACGAATACATGTTCATGGTAGAAATCAGAAAATATAAACTTTAAGAGATGAAATCTAAATGTTACACATAACTGGATGGGAGGGCTTCTTTTTCCTTTTAGTGTTACAATACAAAGTTAGCCAAAGCTCAACTGTTAATAGAGCTTTAAGTCTATTGAACGGCTGAGTGCAGCATTTCTGGGTTTTCCTCATTGGACTCTATGGGGGATAACAGGTTTTAGAGAATGTTCCAACAATCGTTGCTATGTTGGTAAATATTGATTAGTGCTATAGGGAGAGAAGCTGTGCCCAAGTATATTAGCACTTAGCTGACCACAATTTATGATAAATAATTTTTTGATATCTTAGGGAAAAACACTGAGACTTAATATTTTATTTGGAATTACTTTTAATACTAACTGCTAACCAAATGTTAGAGAAAAGACTGTAAGCTCTTTAGTGGGCAGGGAAGACGCCCTACTGAGCCTAGTATAAATTTGGCACTCGGTAAATATTTGTTGATGACCAATGGTCTTTATTCTTATATAATCTTGATCATTTCCTCAGAACTGAATATAATTGGCTGTAGAGGAAAATATGGCCAAAATTCTTGTAGAATTATTTTGTACTGCTGGTTCAATATTTACAATTCTGATTGAATATGTTATTAGAAATAAAGTGAAAGTTTTTTGTGGTGTATTTTCTATCTGAATTTTTATTACAGAAAGATACAAATTACTTTTGACTCATCGTGTCCTTCCATAAGAAAAGTATTCTTTAAATTACACCCTCTGTGAAAGGTAAGGAATCTGAAAATAGCATGGAAAGATGGGTGACTCCTTTTAGATACTTCATGATCATTTAGTGATAACACACTTTGAAGAGATTGCTACTTCTGTATGTTTGAAAGACTAACATGAAATAAATGTTCTTTTTCACAAAATCTAGTGATTCTCCTTCAGTGTGGAAAGAAGACTCAACCTCCCAACCCAGCCACTGACAAGTTGATTAACTTGGGTACCAGCATTTTATTTCCAGCTCTTTTATTCTAGGGTTTGAATTTGAAGCCATGACCTATTTATAACTATGCCCCTCAGACCCAACCTGGCCTGAGTGTCTCATTTCTTGGCCACAGTGATTGGTTTAAGAATGCCCCCTAACCTGAGCTGGACCAATCAGAGCCCTCTCTGGGAAGCTACCACCAGAGATACCAGAAAATGTCTTAGTGCTGGGGTTAGGGCCTTAGGGGTCTGTATGTCTGGGCCTGCAGCTACTTCCCCTAAGAGACGGGGAGCCAGGAAGTTTCTGGAGTGCACATGGGTAAATAAAGCCAGCTGTACTCTGGACTTCTCTGCTATACAAGCCTTATGAATTCCTTTCTTTCCACTTATACTAGTTTGAGTTGGGTTTCTGTCACTTACAAGTAAGAGTCTTGATAGTAAAAGTAGAAAGAGGTGGTTTATAAATGAGCTGGAGAAAATATTAAATTTAACAGCAGAAATTAATGATAATGATAATCCTAGAAAGGATCAACAGAGCCCCAAACAATTCTGTACAAAGATTAGTAAAATTGATAAGCTTCTGGGCAAGACTGATTAAAAAAAAAAAAACCCAGAAGCCCAAATAAACCATATTAGATGAAAAGGCACAGATTCAAGAGATTGAAAAAATGCCTACAAATGTGAAAATTACGATGAAGTGTGCAAATTCCACAACAATGTAAATGACTAAAACTGACTGAAGGAAAAACTAGAAGATCTGAATGTTCCTGCTACCATGAAAGAAATCGAATCAGGAGTTTATAATTTTTCCCCAAAGAAAATTACCAAGCCCAAACTGTTTAATAGGTAAATTCTTTTTTTTTTTTTTAAAGATTTTATTTATTTATTTATTTGAGAGAGAAAGAGAGACAGAGAGCATGAGAGGGAGGAGGGTCAGAGGGAGAAGCAGACTCCCTGCTGAGCAGGGAGCCCGATGCGGGACTCGATCCTGGGACTCCAGGATCATGACCTGAGCCGAAGGCAGTCGCTTAACCAACTGAGCCACCCAGGCGCCCTAATAGGTAAATTCTATCAAACATTCAAGGATAGATGTTCACAACCATAAGCTCCTCCACAGGAGGGAAAAGCCAGTCTTACAGATGAACATAAATGTAAAGATCCTAAACAAAATGTATCACTGTAAATTTGAGGGTATAAAGCATATACATTATAAATATATGTGTGAGTATATATAATAGACACATATATTGACCAAGTTGAATTATTCTAGGAGAGGTTGGTTCTACATTATAAAAAACTGATCAGTTGTATTTAACCATATTAGCAAGGTGAATGAGAACAATCCTATGATGATGTCATAGTTACAGAAAAAATTCAATTTCAACCACCATTTTGAACTCCAGTGTGACCTCAGTGAGGCCTTCCCTTCCCGCTGACCTTTTTAAACTTGTAATCACCAACACTCTCCAACTCCCCTTGCTTTAGTTTTCCCTACAGCTCTTCACAATCTAACATAATTTTTTAACTTTTTAAAAATTGTGGTAAAACATGAATAACAAAATTTACCCTTTTAACTATTCTTAGGCATATAATCCAGTGAATTAAATACATTCACAATGTTGTGTAACTATCACCATATTTCCAAAACTCTTCATCACTCGCAGCGGGAACCATGAAGCAAGAGCTCCCCACTACCCTCCACCCAACCCTTGGTAACCTCTACTCATTCCATCACTATGAATTTGCCTAATATATAATTTACCATTTTTCTTATTATCTGTTCACTAGAAGTTAAGCTCCCTGAGGACAAGAATTTTGGGCTCCTTATTTCAAAATTGACAGCACTCACGACAATATCTGGCTTATTAAATATTCATGGAAGGAAGGAGGGAGGGAAGGAAGAAGGGAAGAAAGGACTTTTAGCAAAGTAGGCCTAGAAGGAAACCTTGATCTAGTAAAAGGAGTATATTAACAATCCTATAGCAATCACACTCAACAGTGAAATGTTAAAGACATTCCTTTAAAAACAAAACACAATGCAAATGATTTCACTTTCGTTTTACTTCAGAAACTTGGAAAGGAAAACATTTTGCTTAATGACTCAAACATATACAAGAAGAAATGATAAATGCAAAATTCAGGATATTGGTTTCCTGAGACGCATGGGAAGTGGACAGGATTGGAGCATCACATCAGGTCTTCTACTGCAATAGGAATGTTCTTTTTCTCGAACTGTGTGGTGGAAGCATGCGTGGTCAATATTCCTGTGTATCTACTCAGTATTAAAAGATGTTTAAAAATTTTTGAACCATAATATTGAGTGAAAAAAGCAAGTCAAATACATTCAGTACATTATTAATATAAAATTCAAAATCAGGCAAAAGTAAAGGATCATTTGTATGCCTAACTTCTATGTGGCCAAACTAAAAAACAAAAGAAGAATGATTAACATAAAATTTAGGACTGCAGCTCTCTTTGGGGGAAGCAACAACAATAGGACTGAGAATGGTTTATATAGGGCTCAGAAAGTGTTGGTGGTGGTCCTTTCTTCAGCTGGACTTGGTATTTATTATCTAAACCATGCATAAAAATTATAGCGTTTTTGATTCATGTAAAATAGCAATAAACTGTTTTTTGCTTAATTAATTAAGACTTAAATTCAGGTGTCGTCCTAGACAAATTTCATCACCTGTCAACATTTTCTCCAGCACATTTTGGGGTGGGGGGTGGAGTTTGTCCTTGCTGATTTATCTGTCTTCATATTTTTAGGAGATGCCAGTTAACTATGAGCAACCATTTTAACTGAAAAGGCAACCTTTCAATTTAACACCCTACCACAGACTGCATTGCTACAGTCCTTGAAACATTACAAAGTTTTTTTTCTAGGGCATTTTTATGTACAGTGAGTACCCATTCATACTCCCTCTCCCCACGGCACACAGTCTCCCTGAGTATTAACATTTTCACTAATGTGGTACATTTGTTATTAACTGATGAACCAACACTGATATTATTAACTGAAATCTCTAGTTTATGGTGGGGTTTACTCTTTGTGTTGTACATTCTATGGTTTGTTGACAAATGCACAATGCCATGCATCCGCCAGGCCAGTATCCTACAGAAGAGTTTCACTGCCCTAGAAACCTCCCGTGCTTCACCTCTTCATCCCTCCCCTACCTCCTCCACCATTCCCCAAACTCGTGACAACCACTCATCTTTTGACTGTCTCTATAGTTGTGTCTTTTCCAGAACGTCAGAGTTGGGATCATGCTGTGTGTAGCCTCTTCAGACTGGCTTCTTTCACTCAGCAACATGCATTCAAGGTTCATGTCTTTTTTATGGCCTGACAGCTCATTTCTTCTTATTGCCAAATAATGGAAAGGCTTCAGTGATTATCCTCATCATCACAGCTACGTGCCAGGCATTATTCTAAGTGCTTCATGCATATTAATTTAACATTTAAAACTTTATAAGGTAGGTACTACCAATATCCCCATTTTATAGGTGAAATGACATTTTACAGAAGAAACAGAACAGAGAGCTTAAATAACTTGCCTGAAGTTATAGAGCTTAGAAACGGTGGAACAAGATTTGAACTCAGGCAGTCTGGCTCTAGAGTCCAGCCCTTAAGCACTATACTATATTGCTTCATGTAAAAATGTCTAAAAGAATTTCCAGTGCCTAATCTTGTTTTATCAACTCACACTCCTATACTCCCCAACTCTGCCTACTTACAGAGTTGTCATACTTACTCTTTGTTAATAAATTTAGTTACCCAAACAGCAGAAACCTTTCTACTTAGCACATTATTCCATACAATCAATAATTACCCAGTACTGCTGAATAGAGGTAGCTCTTTTTGAGCCTTTACTCTATGCTAATGTCTGCAAAGTAATTTTCATATACATTATTTTACTTCATCCTTATGACATCCCTTTGAGGAGGTGCAATTATTATCTCTCAGGAAACTGAGGCTTAAGAGTTTAAATAACTAGCTGAAGGTAATAGAGCTAATAAGTGGTAGATGTGGGCCTCGAACCCCACTGGGATTACTCCAAAGCCTGTGTTCTAAAAACTGTTGTCTTAGCTGCCTCTAAAGCATCTTTTAGTTGACTGAGCTTTCCAAATTAACATGACATTTCTACAATAAGCTGAAACATTTATGAAACAACTCAGAAGTGGGTCACCAAATCATCTTTATATAAGTGGGATGCTTGTAATGTTCGATGCTCTCTCTGACAAGCTCTTGTATCCCCAAGAATGGTAGGTGTATGTGTAAGAATGTTATGGCTGCACTGCTGTAATATGATACTCTTGAAAACACCGACTTTTTTGGAGGAGTGGTTAAGTCACCTGACGCATATTCTCTCAGAAGGATACCCTGCGACCGTTTTAAAAATGAGGCAGGCCTCTATATATATATATGGAAGATCTTCAAGACAGAAGACAGCAATCTGTAGAGTAATATATACAGTTCCATTTATGTAAACAAGCCAAAACCAAGCTGGATGATCAAGTATGTAAAGAACAGAAAACTGCTGGTTATGCTCAAAACTCTCAGCAGTGCTTCTCTTTGGGGAGGTAAATGGAATGGAGAGTGAGTGAAGGCTACGTCTACTCTTTAATCTATATACTTCTGTGTTGGAATTTATCCTACAGCAAGGAGGTATTCATGTAGTAGTTGTCTAAATTAAAAGATTTTAAAGGATCAAACACAAAATGATTATACATAGCCTGATTACAACAGTGTAGAAACATACAAAGTCAAAATTAAGTTTTGAGAAAAAAATAGTTGGGGTTTTAACTTCATGGTCTCCCCCCCCAACCCCCTGCCACCATCAGGTAATGTGCTTTAATGTACAAATTAAACTGTTAAAAAATAAGTGAACAGAATCACACCAAGGAAAATCTGCACGTCTATTTTATTTCCATTAGAAAAATATTATCTATTAAGATTGTGGTCCACTTCCTTCTCCTTTACCTCTACCATTCAAATTTCAGTACTTTAATTTTACTCAAGTAAAAGCAGAATTATATAGCTGACAAGAGAACTAAGTATTTCACATCATTAAATTAAGAGCATTTAACTGAATTACAAGTGCTCTTAATTATTTATCAGGAAGAGTAACAACTCCTCTCTCCTATGATTTATTTCCCTTTACTTTCATTTATTTGCATAAGTATGTAATGAGCGTCTCTTTCCCCACATCCAGGAACATGAGTGTGCGTGTGATTTATTACACCAGTAACTGGAGTTGTCATCTGATCCCCAATTCATGCTTCATTCCCCTCATTATATGGTATTTCCATAATGACCTCAAATGTTTAAGTCATTCATAAACTTTCCAACGTCAACTGTAAAAATTAAGATGTTAATTTGAAGACATTGTTAAAATTCCAGACTAAATAACGCTGGACCCACTTATAGCGATGCTGTTGTGAGAGGTCCTTGGACAGCGACTGCCTCAATCTCCACACGGCCTCCCTGCAAGGAAAATAATCAAGCAACGGTTAGGTAATTTTTGATGAATGAAGAGAGCTCTAGAATACCTACTAAAAACATACAACTGATAGCAATACAGCATTGTTAATTACATTTTTCAAAGAAGGGAAGGATGGGGAAGCATTCACTGGCAGGCTCCCGTGTCAGACACATTTGAGTGCATTAGCTCACAGGATTCTCTCGGCAGCTCTAGGGGACAGCGTGCTCTCCTCAATCCGGAGAACGATATATGTGGAAGCTTGGAGAGGTGGTTTTCACCTGTCCCAGGACACTGTGCTAAATGGCAGAGGTTCAAACCCATGTTTTGCGATTCCAAGTTCAGAGCTCCTTCCACTACACTCAATACCTTAGTTAAGTTTGGGAATACTGACCATTCCGAGTAACAACCGATTAAAACAATAAACATACCACTCATAGAAGATAAATTTTCTTTACAGGGAAGTCAATAGGCTGCTTTTTTGTAGGCAGGAATACTGTGCTGCTAGGAGCTTCTCATCGCATTTGAATACCACAATATCAATGGTGAGAAAATATGTGGGCCACTGGTTTTGAGATTATTTTTCTAATGGAAGTCTGGATGTTTCATTAGGCAAGTGCAATTTTTTATTGCAGGGCTCACTACCCTGGCTCAGGGTATAGTCTCTAAGTATGTGAAAACAATACAGCTAGTATTTTACTTTCTCTTACAATTTAAGTCCCTCTGATTCTGTTGTGTTCATGTTCATGTGTGGCCTTGACTTCTAATTTTCTTAATTTTTAAGACAAATTAAAAAAATTTCTGAAGTTTCTTAATCCCTCCTGCCCCACCTCCCAGCATATAATATTGGGTATTTCCTTTTAGTCTTTAAGATCCTGGAAAGCAGAGATTATTTCTTTTTTTTTCTTTAAAAAATTTCCTGCCAAAGTGCTTAGTTTGTTATACTCAGAAAACAACGTAGAAATTTACAATCGTGTACATTAGTCACTTTAAAGTGTACTTACTTTGGGCAAAGCAGCAACCTGGTAAGCAGCTCTTGCAGGAAAACTACCCTTGAAATCTAAAAGAATTTCATTTTAGTTTTCAGACACCGTATTATGACTGCACAATCAAGACTCTGGTAAGTGCTTCACAGATCTGTCCATTCTTAGATATAAGCAACACTAAGAAAAGCTCACATTCATATTTGTTTGATAAAATATTTTGCCATAGGATTCCTATGATATTGAATACTTTTTAAAATGTCTTAGCTTTCAGGAAAAAATTGAAAATACATGCTTTTGAGACTTCGATCTTGTTTGATATGAATGGGGTTTTATGTTTGGAGCAATATTTATTGTGGTATGAACTCATTTAAGCATTCCAACAACCCTATAAAGCTTTATCTCCATTTTGCATATGAGGAAACCAAAGCATAAAAATGTTCATTAACCAGCTAATGATTCTGAGAGCCTGAACAGAGATGGTGTTGAGGCCGTATCACAGCAGTAAAAAATACAATCTTTGTGTTAAAAAAATTATTAGGAGGGCTTAAAAAACCTGAGAAGTGTGTAACAATATTAAGCTTTAGGAAAATGAATTCATAGGGTTGTAGTATATTATCCTAGGGAATACCATAGAAATGTCTTGGATCTTTTTCATGGGGGTCACTGTATGTTCTCAATCAGACTATTCTTTTAGGACAGGATCTATGGCCATTTCTTTAGCAGCTCCTATCACTCTTAATTCATAATGGACACTCAATAAGGTTAACAGATTCATTTCTTGTTAAAATGGAATACAGTAATAAAGCCAAATTACTTACACTGCTTGTAGACTTCATTGACAGTGTTGAAGTCATTCATGTCAGCCAGCAAAACAGTTGTTTTTACCACTAGAAGACATATACATTGTTATTAGGTTTAGCTGTTTGGTCTCACCCAAAATATTACTTAGAAAAACATGCGGTTCTGTGACTGTCTTGATTAAAATGGGACTGAAATTAAAACAACTTTCAAAAGCAATGACGATATGGCATGATGTATTTCTGGATGCTCAATGTTCTTCAAAAAGACCACAGAAACATCAAACAGAGATGTGAAGGCATATCAAGTTGCTCACCATTAGTGAAGTCACAGCTTGCAGCTTTCAGAATTTCACCCAAGTTTGTAAGAGCCTATGAAGCAAGGCAAGAAAGGCCTAAGGCACTGATGTTTTAGTAAAGTCTTAATTCAATTAAGCAATTTTTGCTAATACCCCATTGAATAGCTTATGTTGCAGAAAAATTCTCCTTTTCTAGGCAATTCTACTCTTTCTAGGCCACCTCTATACAACTGAATTGCTTCTTGGCTTTCGTTTAATGGAAATGAATCTTTTTGAAATATAGTGAGACCTTGTCTCCTTTTGTGAGTAAGAGACTGGACTGACGTCTCTTCTTCAGTGCTAGAGTGTGTGAAGTTCTCAGCCGACGTCCACTCAGCTGAAACAGAGAAAGCTCCTGGAGTTCCTAACCCTCTATCACTTGGAGGATAAGTATGAGCCCGTGAGCATTAAAATATGTTTTATTTTAAAGCAATAACTGATTTTATTTTATTTATTTTTTTTTAAAAGATTTTATTTATTTATTTGACAGAGAGACACAGTGAGAGAGGGAACACAAGCAGGGGGAGCAGCAGAGGGAGAAGCAGGCTCCCCACTGAGCGGGGAGCCCGATGTGGGGCTCGATCCCAGGACCCTGGGATCATGACCTGAGCCGAAGGCAGACGCTTAACGACTGAGCCACCCAGGCACCCAAAGCAATAACTGATTTTAAAGAGTACTTTTATCTTTTTCTCAAAAAATAGTATTAGTAAACTAGGTATATGCTTGACACTCTGGCCTTTGGAAAAACATCGGTTTTTACTCATTCCGTAACGTATTATTTTTTCAATTCATTATTCCTCTCCACTTTACTGGTCACATTATAATATTTGATATTTTTATGTTTAAAAAACAATTCACCTTCTAAATAGGTAACATATAGATATGGCAAAAAATTCAAAAGCTATAAAGAAGCAAATCCAGTGCAAAGATGTCTCCCACCTGGACTGCCCTTCCCCCGTTTCCTTCAGAGGGGACCACTGTTTCTGGTTCCTTCTATATCCTGTGGAGACAGCTGATGCTTATACCAGCATGAATATGCACACCCGCACACGTGCACAGACACAGACACACACACACACACACACACACACAGATGGTAGCATACTGTGCAAGCTGTTCTGCATCTTGGTTTTATCACATTAACAATTAACCTTGGGGGATTTTTCTGCATTAATTCAATTGTACGGCTCTAGCATGATTTATTTCACTAGTTCCTTATGGACGGACATTCAGGTTGTTCCTGTCTTTGGATAATACAAATGACTTGGCGAACGCATAAAATTATAATTTAATTCTATTTATTGGATTAGAATTGTACTCCCCATTCTTATTTAAAAAGAAAAAACCTACTACACGTAATCTTCAATAGTTCTTACTAACAAATGTTGACTTTTACTTTTGTGGTGTTTTTTTTTCGGGTCAGTGGCCCTGATAAGAAATTTCCCAATCCAGGGATGCCTGGGTGGCTCAGTTGCTTAAGTGTCTGCCTTCGGCTCAGGTCATGAACCCAGGGTCCTGGGATCGAGCCCCGAGCCCGCTTCTCCCTCTGCCTGTCGCTTCCCCCTGCTTGTGCTCTCTCTTTCTCTGACAAATAAATAAAATCTTCAAAAAAAAAAAAAAGAAATTTTTCCAATCCATGTAGAAATGACAAGATGCTATCTGATTTCAATAATTTAATTGAGAGTTAAGTAATTTTATTGGGATAATGGACATCTCATATTTTATCAGTTTTAGGTATATAACATGACGATTTGGTAATATGTATATACTGAGTGAATATCCAATAATTCAGGTTTGAAGTCACCTTGGAAGGTAGACTTTTTTTTTGCTTGTTAAATGATTCCTCAAATTTTGAACTTTCTACTGACATAAAACCGTCTTAAACTAATCAGTAAGTAACTCTAAAAGCATTTATCTGATAATCTCTATAAGAAAATCAGCCAAGTAGATTCTTAATACCCCCCAGTATTAAAAAACAGTCAAGAAGGGAACTTCAAATGTGAAAAATGACTTACTTGCTTGGCTTCTTCTGCCACCCCTCCTGGCACAAGCTGGCCACTTGTAGGGTCCATGCCTAGCTGTCCCGAAATGTAAACGGTCCTGTCGACTAACACGGCTTGACTGCAACAAACAGAAATTCAGTGTATATAAAAGATATGAAATAAAAATTCAATGCTAAAAGATCTCTTTGCTAAGACACAAAAAGCACAAAATGTAAAATAAAAGACTTAATAATTGGACTTCATTCAAATTTAAAAACTTGCTTTTCGAAAGAGATCTTTAAGAAAATGAAAATATAGGTCACAGGTTGGGAGAAAATATTTGCAGAACATATATCTAACAAAGAACTTGCATCCAGAATATATGAAGAACTCTTTTAACTCAAAAACAGGAAGATAAACAACCCAATAAAAAATGGGCAAGTGACTGAACAGGTATTTCATAAAAGAAGACATATGGAGAACTAGGGAGTACATGAAAGATGCTCAACACCACTCATTAGAAAAATGTAAAGCAAAACCTAATAGATACCACTACACACAATAAGATGTCACTGATAATAGTAAGTACTGGTGAAGATGGGAAGCAACCAGAACCCTATACATTGTTGGTGGGAATGCCAAAACAGTACACACTTTGGAAAAGAGTTTGGCAAGTTTCTTAAAAACTTAAACATACACTTAACATGCAACCCAGCGATTTCTTTCCTAGGAACAACCTAAAAGAAATGAAAATATATGTCCAAAGACCTTACAAGAATGTTCAGAACAGCATTATTCATGACAACAAAAAAGAAAAACAAAAAATAAAAAAAAAAATCCACTGATAGATCCAACTAAAGACTACATATTATTTGATTCCACTTATATGAAATTCTAGAAAAGACAGAATAGCAGCAGAAAGTAGATTAGTGGCTTCCTGGGTCAGTGGTCACTGACCACAAATGTACGGTATCAGGGAATTTTTGGGGGGGGTGATGGAAATGTGCTAAAACTTGACTGTGGTGGCAGGTACATGGCTCTAGACATTTACAAAAATTCATGGTAGTCTACACTTAAAAGTGGGTGAATTTTAATGTAACTTACACCTCAACAGAGCTGTAAAATAACAGAAATGAAATGCCAAGAGCACTCTAAGAAAAGGAGTAATTATTCTCAGACAAGATTTCATCTGGGAGGTTACACCTCATTTCTGCAAAGTGCTTGCTTTTGGAAATGACTTGTAATGAGGATACTAAATTTCAGAATTAGGATAAAATCACAAGAAACAGAATAAGCCACATCAAGACCTGAAAAAAAGCCAAACAAATCAATTCAATTTTTTTTTTTTTTTTACTTTTTGGATAACGAAAACCCCTCTGTCTCTCTTTTTAATTGTGGTAAAATATATTTACCATTTTAACCGTTTTTAGGTACACAATTCAGTGGCAGTAAGTGCCACCATTTTTAAAATGTTGATAAAGAAACCTTAGTAGCAGTTTAAATTCAGAAGTAAAATTTGTTTTACCATTTCCATGCTTATTTAGAAACAGCATCTTCTCATTTCTAATTTTACATTTCTAATACTACATTCTCATTTCTAATCTTCTAGTTCCCTATAGTGTTTTCCAATATGCTCTAAGCTTTCCTTTTATTTCATGATGTTTCCCCTGATTTTCCTGACCATGTTTTTTCTTTATAATTTAAACTATGGCATATATATATATATATATATATATATATATATATATTTTTTTTTTTTTTAGGTAAGCTCTGTGCTTGAACTCATGACCCTAAGATCAAGAGACACATGCCCTAGTGACCGAGCCAGCCAGGTGCCCCTATAATTTTTTCTTAACAATTTTTTGAATAAGAGAACATTCACATGGTTAAAAAATCTAGACACTATCCAAAGAATCTCAGTGAAAAATCTCTTCCTTTCTTTCCTTATTTTCCTCCTGCTCCATTTCCAGTCCCTACAGATAACCAATGCTTTTCTTTACATATTCTTCCAAAGTTTTTTCATGCATATATGAATAAAAATGAATATATTATCTTCTGCCTGTTTTATACAACATGTAGTATACTAAACATCTTTTTTTTATACAACATGTAGTATATTAAACACTCCTCTACATTTTGCTTTGTTCACTCAACAATATATCCTGATCTTCCCATAACTGTATGCAGGATGCATCCTTATTCTTTTAACAGTTGTGTAGTATTTCACTGCATGGACATACTTTAACTAGTTACCTTTAATTCCAGTATTTTGTTATTGTAAACAAAACTACACCAAAAACCATCACACAATTTTCCCTGGGCAAGTAACTAAGCCTTTTTTTCATCTGAACCTCAGAGGAGCTTTTTCTATACCATGTACAGGATCTTGCCTCACATCATAGCTCGGTCTGTTCTTATACTATCTCTGGGGTGTGCCAGACTGTAAACTCCCTGAACACAGGAGCTGTGTCTTAGTGTCTCCAGCTGCACAGGGCTGAGGTGACTTCTTGCACGTAGTGGGCACACAGTAACTTCTTGTTGATGTTTTGCTCTCTAAAGGCTTACTAGCTTAAATGACTGGCTGTCAGTAAAGAATCTTTTTAGCAGGACTTACTGGCTTATTGTGTGGGCTTTGGAGAGTGGAACAGGGTAGATTTAAACTTAGTAATAGGATTTAGAAAGTCTAGAAATTCTTCTCAACTATCTGGCTTTCACCCTGGCCCAGAAACAGATAACTATTGAGTTTGTTAATGTGTAAGCTTTCCTCAGGTTGAAAAGCATCATCAGCTAACAAGGTTTCTTATTAACTGTCCTGTGTAGAACTAGGCTACTCTGGGCCCTTTGCAAAGTAACTTTAGCTCTCTCCATACATGAAACAGTTTAAGCCCATATGCATTACCATTGGTCAAAAAATTTGTGATAGTAAAAAGGAATTCATTTATTCTCCGAAAATTAACAGACGTCTAAGACTATCTGAACTATGTGAGTTATCTCTTAATAGATTAGTAAAGAGATTGTTCACAAAGATAATTAAATAGTTGACCCTTCCTGATCATGGCATCCTACTACCCACTGACAAGTCATTAGACTCCAGAAAATTTAAAAGTATACTGTTCTATTTCCAGGTCAAAGGGTAATAACACTTTCAAAAGCATCTTAGTAATAATTCTCATATTGTAATCTATGCCACATGGACTATCACTTCCAAATTTCATGACTATTTGGGTAGTGTGCTAGCAAAATGAAAAGCAATGCAATATCGTGATGTTGAAATCTCTCAAGGTTCTGTCCTGAGGTATTCCTGAAATGTGCTAAGCTGATTAGCTAATTGGTGACAACACCCCATCCATCAAAATGCCAGGGACTGAAAGTTCAACACATTTGAATTCATCCTGGAGGAGACCCAGAATTTTCAAAAACTGTGCTCACTACAAACTCCATGCACAAAAATTGGTTTCCAAATGGTTCTTCAAACATATCCTATTAACTTTATCAGGATATGACTAGTTAGTTGGAGTGTGGTTTTCTTCAAGATAAAATATTGAAAATTAGCACCATTTTTAGTGGCTTTGTATGATCTCTGGATACAAAGAAGCACAAGAGGACAATGTGTCCTAGAAAGTCTCCACACAGTGAAGCTGGTTGATGTTCTGTCTTTTATTATATTGGTATATACATTTGATTTCCTTTTTTTCTTGCAGCTTTATAAAGGTAGTTGATTCCGAGTCACCCAGGAATATTAGTGTCATACTTGCTATCTTGAACAAAGTACACACTTGAGGAAGGTGTATGCTCTAGGGTCTATAATCACTTTGTGTTTGTTTCTGGTAAGGGTTGCTTCTGCTCTGAAGTAAAACCACTGAGTGACTGAAGAGGAGGGATCAGGGCAGAGGAGGAAAAAGATTACTGATTTTTACTTTTACTGTAATACCCCCTTAACTATTCTTAATGTCTTCCCCAAATAATTATCAGAGTACTCTTAAAAGAAATCTGATCATGTCACTTCCTCTTCAAAAACATTTGAAGACTCCTCAGTGCATACAAAATAAAGTTTATACTCTCCAGTTTAGATAGTTGGGAACGATCACAATCTAGACTTTGCTAAAAGCTCATTTTTAGCAAGAGGCAAAACAGCAATTCAGATTCAAAGTCCAACTCTGAAAACCAGTGTTTCCCAAAGTGTAGGTCACAAGCAAACTGAATCACAGTAAGGAAAGGACTCCTTTTTCAATTCTCTTTGAGTTCTTCCATGGCAGGAGACAGCAAACTAAATGATGAAGATTGAGCTCTAGAGCTCTGCCTAGGTTCAAATTCTGTCACATCCCATCTTGGTGGTTGACCTTGGGCGAATTATTTAACCACGTGTATATCAATTTCTTCATCTGAAAAATAAGTACTGTCATAATAACTGTGTACATAAAGCACTAAGGCACCTAAAACAGTGCCTTGTTCTAAGTGAGCATCAATAAATGTTAGCAGTTATGACATCAATCCTCTGATTACATGAAGGAGAAAAGATATCAATTTTAGAAAACAAAGAAATCTATCACTTTTAACAAAGAGAGCTGGCCTTGGGTTCTGAGCCAACTGTAGCAGCTTCCTAGGATTTAATTATACTTTTTATTTAATTGAGCTTATTTTTTTACTGTTACCTTCCACTGGGTTGTCTTCTATTGAGAGTATTGCTGTAAAATTTCCTTTTTAATTTTGTTCAAGTGAGCCTGCTTAAATAAAAGTGTTAAGTAAATTATAATATAAGTGGTACACAGATTTGGCAAATGAAAAAAAAAAAAAGAGTCGTAGTTGGATTACTAAAACTTCCTCCAAAAAATTTTTATGCCACGTATTCTTCCACAATTATGCCTCAAGTCATTCCCTCTGACTTCCTGCTTAATTCCTTAACAAAGTCATTTAAAAATCACTTTATAACAGTACTATACAGATGGCAAACACAACCTTCAAAACCCAGCTCAAGGACTACCCCTTGCAGGAGCCCTCCTAGAGCTTTTTCTTCCTCTGCCCCAAGTTACATCAATTTCTTTCTTCTCCTCTTTTGCCATCCCTCACCCCGCTGACCCTTTACTCCCACTGCATTTTGTTTCTAACCCTGCTATAGTAATTATTGTTCTGCATCTGTGTTATTTTTCATGGCAATGTGGTACAGAGGAAAAAGCTAGGGCTTGTTCAAATCAAGCTCTGCCACTTAGGGACGGTCTGACCTTGGACAAGTTCACTTTCAGCTTGAGTCTTCCTTTTGTAAAATGAGGATGGGACTTAGAGAAGATTAGTTGTCATAGCATGCACGAAATGAAAATGTTTCTTTTTCTTTCCCCCACATGCCTGAATGTCTTTCACACTGCATTAATTCTTACACGTTTTTTGCAGCCTCTGCAGTGCTTGGCATATAGTAGGTACTCAACATATGTCTATCATAGTTGAAGTGTTTCAGTTGTAGTTTTCCATTTGTGGTTATTTTAATAGTAAACAGATACTCTATTTTAAAAAGGGAGAATGAGAAAAGGTTTACATGGTATACTTTAGTGAAGAATTTAAAATAACAAAAATTATATTATGGGAAAAAAGTCTCCAAGAATGCATAGGGTAAGATCTAATAGTTTTAAAGCTGAGACGTTTTAAGGAGAAAAAAAAAAAGGATTTTTAAAAAAGAAATTAACCTTTTTATATTTGCAGCACTTCTGACAAGTGGAAATGCATGTACACAGGGTAGACTTTCTGGCCAGTATACATATATTTAGCTAGAGCATGTTGAGGCCATCTTAGGAAATGATTTTTGTTGATTTGTATTTGACTTTATTAGTGGGAAATGAGCATGGGCAATGAATTCATAAACATCCCAATGCATTTCTATACGGACTGTAAAACTCAGTGCCTTGGGTAGATGAGCATCTATTTGCTAAGCATTTCTGTGAAAAGAATTCAGCTCTCTCCAGATGGACACTCACATCTGTTCATGGAATTTACTCCTTTGAATTAAGAGAGGGTTAGACCAAACATTATGCTAAAATGGAAGAAGTCAGTCACAAAGGACCACATATTGTAGGATTCCATTTACAGGAGAAGTCCAGAACAGGCAAATCCACAGAAACTGAAAATAGATTAGTGGTTGCCAGGGGTTAGGGGAAAAGAATGGGGAATGACTGCTAATGGGTATGGGATTTCTTTTGGAGGTGATTAAAATATTCTGAGATTATATAGTGGTGATGGCTGCCCTATTTTGTGAGTACAATAAAAAAATCACTGAATTGTACACTTTAAAGGGGTGAATTTTATGGGTGTGTTAATTATATCTTGATAAAATGGTTACCAAAAAGAATACAAAACCTGACCCCTTATGGCAGGCGAAGCGCTCTGGCCCTCCGGGTCCGGGGCAGTCCCTGGGAGCACAGGCTCCCGCTCTATGGGTCTCCGGGTGCTTTGACCCTTTCCCGGGTTGTTTCCCGGGTTGTTTCCCGAGTTCAGCGAGTTTGAGTAGGTTGGACTGGATGAAGCCACGAGGCCCGCCCCAGCTCTGACCCGTAGGGGCTCCAGCGCCGGACCCCCCACCCCACATGCCCAGCGTCCGTCCGCGCTCCCCCACGCCTCGTTACCTGTAGGGACCAATGGCCCCTGGGGCTTTCGCAGTGCTGATCACCTTTCTGATCACAGACGCCATGGGTAACCCTTTTACCTTGCTGCCCCTCCAAGAGAAGAATCCCGTACACTGCCTCTGCTAGCGTCTCACCAGACCAACCAGTCCCGGCAGTAACTCTCCTCCCGGAGCGAGTTCGCTCGGCATTCTGGGAGTTGTAGTCTCAGCCAGTTTCCCGGCCACGTGGAGGCCGCCACTGCGCTGGCGCATGCGCCCTGCAGATTGCTCGCCGCACACGTCTCCACGGAGAGGGCTGTAGCAGAGCCTTGTCATTCTGACTTGGGGAGCCCTGGATTCCTCCCTCAGAGCCTCTGGCAGGTAGGTCGTGAGGGGCTGGTTTCCCCCAGGGTCCGCGAGTTAGGGGGGAGTATGTGACGGCCCCGCGCCGGCCCACCGGCCCGGCTCTCCTCCCAGTCTTCCGTCGCTCAGACCCCGCTGACCTCCGCCTCCCTGGCAGCCTGCGCCTGGGCCCCGCTTGCCGCCCCGCGCCTCCTTCGGCCCCTGAGCTCGAGCCCCCTGCGTTTGTCATTTCCCCGTGTTGTCCCGCCGGGCGGACGCCGTCCTCGGAGTGGGCTTGCGCCCCGGTCCTGCCAGGCACTCTGAAGGAATGAGTTGGGTCATTCAGGGGACCACGCTGAGATCTGGGCGTCGTCCACCTTCCGCCCCTCCCATGTTCCCATTCATGAGTGCTCCTCCGGCTTCACAAGGTCTCTACGCATTCCCCTTGGATCTGATTTCAAAAAGGAAGATAGAAGATGGCTGGTCTCTTGGCAGATAGTCATGCCGTGTCAGAAGGAGTGGTACTTGGCCAAATATTTCTCATTCTGTAAATAAATGCATTATAAGCACAATTCACTCCATTTATGCTAGCAGGTTTACATTCAACAAATATATGTTGAGCCCAATTTGTGCAAGGCACATTGCTAGGTGCTGGAGGGACAACCGTGAAAAAGACAGGTGAGATTCCTGCCGTGCCCTGCTTCTAAAACGTAATGTAAGAAAATCCTCATTATTCCTTCTCATTTGTCCTACATACTGCAAAGGTTTGGTTTTCCGACTTCCTGCTCAAGAGCCTTTAGAGCTTTTTCATTGGTTTGGGGCTTTAAGCATGTAATAAAATAGAACTTCCAGTCTGGTTTCCCTGGCCTACTCATCCCACTCAAGTCATCCAGAGTCCTCACTCCTGAAATCACACAGATTCCTGAATACTCTTTCTTCCCTATCCAAATTCCACACAACTGAAATCCTGTTTTCTCATTGACTTTCCCTGTGGATCCACATTTTCTCTTCTTACTCAGCTTCCTATTGTGCTATACTGCAAAATTCAGTCTTTTAATGTGTGTTGTCTTGTTCTCTAATTGTTTTGTGTCTTAAAAATAGTGAATAGAGCCAGACTGCCTGGTTTGACTCCCAGCACACTTACAATCTTATTGGCCTTGGTCAGGTTATGTTACCTCTCTGTGCTTCAGTTTCTTCATTTATAAAATGGGGGTAGTACTAGTACCTTCCTCATAGAGTCTTTGAGAATTGAATGAGTAAGGCATGTAGACTAGTGCTTGACACATAAAGTTCTCCATAAATGTTAGCTGTTTAAGACAACCAAATTCTTTAAGGAAAGAGGCCACAACCTTGTGCTGCTTTTGTATACACACAGCCTAAAACTAATGAGCAAGAATAGATACCAAAAGGTTGTTAAATTTGATTAAACTGGACAATTAGGAGATGCTTTTCATTACAAAGTAATTCACCATGTGATTCTTTAAGGAGCTCTCTTGGGGCATTACAAATAATTTAACTTGTGTAAAATATTTCTTGTGAAACAAGATACCTGTATTCTTTTTTAATAAGATTTTATTTATTTATTTATTTATTTATTTGAGAGAGAGGGAGAGAGCGAGCGTGTGTGTAAGTGGGGGGTGGAGCAGAGGGAGAGGGACAAGCAGACTCCGCACTGAGCATGGAGCCAGGTGAGGGGCTTCATCCCACGATTCTGAGATCATGACCTGAGCTGAAACTGAGTCGGACACTTAACCAACTAAGCCACCTAGGTGCCGCAAGGTACCGGTATTCTTAAGGCAGATTTTGTATCAAGTCTAAATCACCAACTTTTTAGATCTGGAAGAAATCAGAGATCATCTGGTTAATTCCCAGGTTGTCAAACTGGAGTCCATTATGAAGGAGTGAAAATGGTCAACCAGGTGATAGTAAGCTGTGTGAGAAAACATATGTCCAATTTATTTGAAGATTTTGGGGAAAACAGTTTTATAAAGCCTGGCACATATTTAGTGCTTGTTAAAGCTAAATGAGTAAATGTGGAAACACAAAAACTGAATAATATAGTGAAACTCACCCGATTGTTCAGGTAAGAGTTAAGATTTCTTCTGGAAGCTATTTTTAAGCAAAATCTTCAGACCTCATAAGAGTATAGTCTATATTCATTCTCTTCTGCTGCTAGAACTGTTTGAGGACCACGCTAGTTCAGTCTGCTAATTTTTTAGTCTGGTATCAAAGCTTACCCGAATCCCCGAGTCCGAGCCTGCTCCTGGCCTATTCTAGTGCTGAGTAGACCAGAGTTCCCAGGTAGTGCTCTGTCTTGCTGGGTAAGTTCTGATTCAAGCAGATAATAGTAGGTGAACTAAATTGTTCTGTAAAACCATTCTGAATGGTTCTTAATGCAGACTGATCTGAACCATGTCATTCACTAGCTGATTAGTTGTGCAGAACTTCATTTACTTCATATATATATATATATATATTTTTTTTTTTTTAGTGCAAAATGGTGGTTTTATTAAACAAGGGGACAGGACCCATGGGCAGAAAGAGCTGCTGCCCCCCCACGCCCAATCCCACCCCACACCCACACCCACCACCCCCCATATATTTTTTAAATTTAAAAAGTGGTTTTTGGTGTACATGTAGTTGTCTTTTATTTAGGTGAAAGCAGAATGGAATGAGAAGGTGAAATGACATAATCTCTGTTATTTCAATCTGCCTCCTCTGGCCTGCTCAGTTTTATCTTCTCCTCTCTCTTCTCACTCTGTTTGAGAATAATAGCTACCGTTAAATCAAGCCCTTAGTTTTTGCAAAGCGCCATGCTCAGTATGTTATGTACATTACTTTATTCTCACAGCAACCTTGTGATGATTCCCATTTATAGAGGAGGGGACTGAGGCTCAAAGAGGGAAAGTAACTTTCCTACGATTATGTAACTAAAAAGTGTTAAGGAAGGTATTTGATCCAGGTGTTTCTAACTCCAAAGGAGGGGTTCTTAAATACTACACAACACTGGTTACTCTTAATTTTGAATGAAGCCCTGCATTGGGAAAGAGGTAAGTGAATGGGTGGTAGTTAATTCAATGGCATTCAGTAGGAGTGGTGCGATTCTTGATGTGGCAGTCTGTTAGTTTGTGCAGGTGTTTTTGGTTGGCATAATGAGCGGGGTAACACTGCTGGCATTTATCGGGCGGGGCCCAGGGATGTCAGACATGCTGGGGTGTGCAGGAAAGTCCCACAGTAGCCTAATACCTGTTTTACATAAGAGCACAAAATATCAGTTACATGGTTTTAATATACACTGAATTTTCCAGGAATGCAATAAATCAAAACAAGACTGTACTCCCTCCCCCTCTCCTCCTGTTGCTGCTTTACCAAGGGGTGCCCGCTAGTTTGGAAAACTACGTCACCAGTGGCGTTGCTGCCTTCTCTTTGAGGCACAGGTACAACCCATTGTACTACTTACCTCTGGAGCTGTTGCGTTCGTGGTAATTCTCTGTATAGGTGCCCGTAAAGACTAGTGTAAAAATACTGAAATGCTTTGAGAACGGCTTGGCTCTGCTACTCTGAGCTTCCTTCCTTTGCACAGGATTCTTCAGATGTCCCCCCAGTCAGTAAGAACAGAGTTAATGCCTATGGCACGGGGCTCGCAGGCCTCTTCTCCAGCTTGGCAGATTGTGCCACTGCTGGTACTGGTGCTTGTGTTGTGGTGATTATACCCCTGAGTTCAGAATATCTCCCTGTTACATAACGTCACCCAGGAGTGGTGAAATATTTACATACAGAAAGTACACATTATTTTATTATTTAGTTCTCCTTTATGTTATAGTTAGGGCACATATTATAGGGTATATATTGGTAAAAGTTATGTGTCTAGTATGTTACATTATTAATGAATTTCATTTCAAAATAGAAAACAGGTGTTTCAAACCATTCAGAAAAAAGGGGGGAGGGCACCTGGTGGCTCAGTCAGTTAAGTGTCTGACTCTTGATTTCGGCTCAGGTTATGATCTCGGTCGTGAGATTGAGCTCCGTGTCAGACTCCACACTCAGCAGGGAGTCTGCCCAAGACTCTGTCTCCCTCTCTCTCTGCCTGTTCCCCACTGCTCTTTCTCTCTCTCAAATAAATAAATAAATCTAAAAAAAGAAAAAGGGGGTTGTTGAGTTTGAGAGTTGCGAACTACTGAGTAAAGCCATCAGGCTCCCCCAGGGTTTTGTCCTTTATCCTTATTTTAAAGTGAAATCTTTTGGCTGTTATAAAAGGTACAGCTGGCCTTGTCTCTGTGGCAGAAATGAGAGCATCAGTAATTTATGTTCAGTTTTTGTAGAGAGGGTATCATATCAGAATAGCGTGTATTGTATTTCATTGATTCAGGTGGCTCTTGTTTCACCTAAGAATTTTCGCTGTGGCAGAGGGTTCTTATCTTGTACCTCATTTTTCATTCTTTCAGTAGACTTTATGCAGTGTCAGCATTGGGATATGATTGAAATTTCTGGTGATGCAATCTGAAATATACTAATAATGATCTCTTCCATCAATAGAATTATTTTTCTCCTATTGAATTGGGTTTTTGGTGTTAATACCATTCATGGCTCCCCTAGAGATGCCCCTGGTGATAAATCTCTGCTGTAGATCAGTATCGTGATAATATTTTGATATCATCAGCACACCTATAATAAATGAAGAATCAAATTTTGAGTTACATGAATATTTATTTACTAAATGTATTTTTATTTTGCATGGAAGTTCCCTTTGCTTGTACTAAATTTATTACTTTCTTTCCAGAAATGTCTAATGCAAAAGAAAGAAAACATGCTAAGAAAATGAGAAACCAGCCCACTAATGTGACTTTATCTTCTGGCTTTGTGGCCGATAGGAGCACAAAGTACCATAATGGAGGTGGGAGACCTTTCCAAGCTCAAAAACAAGGTAAGAGACACACAGTACTCTCGCCATTCTGTTTGGATCAAAATGCTTTTGTCAGCTCTTTTTTTTTTTTTTAAAGATTTTCACTTTATTAGAGAGTGCATGCACATGAGCGTGAGCACATGCATGAGCAGGGGGAGGGGCAGAGGGAGAGGGAGAAGCAGACTTCCCACTGAGCAGGGAGCCCAGCTTGGGGCTCAATCCCAGGACCCCGAGATCATGACCTGAGCTGAAGGCAGACGCTTAACTGACTGAGCCACCGAGGCGCCCCTTGTCAGCTCTTTTTGATAGTTATTATTTAAATAGTAAATGGCCTGCACTAAAAACAGATATAGTTGATCCTCATTATTCACACATTTTGTATTTGCAAATTCATCTAGTCGCTAAGTTGATTTGTAACCCCCAAATTAATATTCATGGTACTTTGGTGGTCATTCGTGGACTTGCAAAGAGAGGGAAAATTTTGAGTCACCCCATGTGGACGTTCTTAGCTGAGGTTCCCAGCTGCCTTCTTGCTTCTGCTTTCTTACAGATATGACCAGAGTGGGGAGACTGTAGCGAGACTGCACAGCAGAACACAGGGAGCTCCCTCTCTGACTGGGGATTGAGTTCTGGTTGTGGGCAGCCTCAGGCAGATCACTTAGCACTTCTGAATCTCTTTTTTCCTTTGTAAATAAAGGAAACAGAATGTACCAGGATGAGTTGTTTTTATGATGTGAGATTGCAATTGATGTGATACGTGTGTGTGTGTATATATATATATATATATTTCCTCCAGGAACAGTGTTTCAGTATTTGCTAATTCAGTGTTCTTTGTGACTTTATAGTGCATAACTACTGGGAATAAGAATTGGCTGTATGTATCTTAGAGCGGGTGTATTATATCTCTACCTAAACACAATTACTATTAAATTACACTATTTTAGGGATCCCTGGGTGGTTCAGTTGGTTGGTTAAGCGTCTGCCTTTGGCTCAGGTCATTATCCCAGGGTCCTGGGATCGAGCCCCACATCGGGCTCCCTGCTCAGTGGGGAGCCTGCTTCTCCCTCTGCCTGCCGCTCCCCCTGCTTGTGCTCTCTCTCTCTCTCTGATAAATAAATAAATAAATAAATAAATAAATAAATAAAATCTTAAAAAAAAAATTACACTATTTTATTTCCTAAAAGCAGGACAGTGTGTTTATTGTATCCGCATTTAACTTGTGTGCTGATTATAGAAACTTACAGGGTGATATGAAGGTAATAGTTGTTCATTGGGTAGCAGTAGAAAATGCCAGTTTGGGAAGACAGCAATCAGGTGACTAAGGACTTTGGGGGGACACTTTAAAGAAGAGTATGCATTGAGTCTGATTAAGTCAGCTTTAGACTCATCTTCATAAGATTTAGATTCGGGTCCAGCAGTTGATGCCTACTACGCCATGTAATAAGCCTTCGCACATACTACCTCACTTAAACCTCCCAGTGACAACCTTTATAACATGTTTCATGGTTTACAGGGGCTTAATAATTAACACTATGATGGAAATAAGCTGGAACACCATAAAATTCTCTACTGATCTCTCCCTCCATTTGCAGACATATTTGATGTTGTCTTAAAGTAAGTGGTTTCAACGCCAAGACATTGGTATAGACTTTGCTTTTTTTTTTTTTTTTGAGATTTTATTTATTTGACAGAGAGAGACACAGCGAGAGAGAGAGAGAGAGAGAGGGAACACATGTGGGGGAGTGGGAGAGGGAGAAGCAGGCTTCCCACCTGAACAGGGAGCCCGATGCGGGGCTGATCCCAGGACCCTGGGATCATGACCTGAGCCGAAGGCAGACGCTTAACGACTGAGCCACCCAGGCGCTCCTAGGGACTTTGCTTTTATTTCTTTCTTTACTTTAGCACAGGCTCCCAACTTGAGTGTGCCAGAGATTTAGGATAAAAGACTGAATATACAAAATCATGTAAATTGTAGCATTTAAGGGAGCTTAGATTTAAAATCTGTACTATTTGGAGAAAAGGTCCCTTGTATCAGTTATATGCAAGGTTGATTTGTCAGGCTGGCAAGATTAGCCATTGTGCTGCCTGCTGGCAACAACACCTTGGGCAAGGTAATTCACCTCCCCATCCGAGATTCCCTTAGGGAAGATAGTAATAGCCACCTTACAGGGTGGTTGTAGGATTAAAAACATGATTAGTGTTGCCACCCAGCAAGTGGTGTTCTCCACTGTAATCCAGATCCTGGTAAGGCTGACATACTTCATTTTGTTTTCTTTTTGAAAATAAACTAGAGCCTTTTTCTGGAACTTCACGACAGCAGCAAACCAAAATGACCCACCATTCCCCGGTCGATCCTGATGTGAAGGAACAGTCTTCCTCCAAAATAATGTTTAAAAAGAAGGGAGGATGGAAAGCAGGTCCCGAGGGCACGTCTCAGGAGATTCCCAAGTATATAACTGGTAGGTGTTTGTGAAGAAGTGAAGTTTGATTATATGATGAGCTCTCTGTTTCTAACGCAGCCAGATTTCCAGTGCTCTCTGTCTTGGCCCTGCCTCCACGTCTCTCTCCTCTCCTCTCCTCCTTCCACGTTGGGCCCTTCTCGCCTCCAGCCTGGACTTTGGCTGTAGCTTCCTTGAACCTGATTGCTCTCCCCTCTTCCGTTTCTTTTTTCCTCTTCTTCATCTTCTTATAAGTCCATATCTGTGAACTGTTCCTTTTTGTCCTAAAATCTTCTTTGCCCTTCCCCCACCCCTTTTTTAAATATAAAATGCCATCTATAGTCCTCAGCACGTATTCTCCAAAGATGAAACCAAATTTAACGCACTCCGAGGGTAACTAAGACCTTTAAATACCTGTCTCCAGGCCCCTTCAGACCTTGTCTCCAGTCACCCCTGCTATCCCATAACCCTATATTCTTTAGGTGTGCTTTCTAATCTCTGTGCCTTCTGTTTACTTCCAAAAAAATTCTGTTTTTCTATAAGGAAAACTAGTAATAGTTATGGCTACATATTTGGAAGAAGCAGAAAATGTTTTAAAAAACCCTTGAAGTTGCAACCATTGTTAAAATCTTGCTTTTTCTTTGTTTTCTTGTGTGATTGTTGCACTTAAAAATGGTTGAGATTATATTGCACGTCGGCCTCCGCTTTAAGAAATTCTTTGTATACTTGCTTTTAAACTTTTTATCTGATTAGAAAAGTAACACTGAATCCTTGGAGAAAAGAAGTTGAAACAGAATAGTTTCATAATCTGATAATACAGAAATAACCACCCTTGGTATTAATCTAATTGGGGGTTCAGGTGGTGGGTGAGTTGTAAGCTCATGTACTTCAAATCTCTCTTCCTTCTGAGATCTACCAGAAGTATGGATTCAAGACTTGTCTTTAATGATGGTGCTGTTTTGTCGGCAGCTTCTACTTTTGCTCAAGCCCGAGCTGCTGAAATCAGTGCTATGTTGAAAGCAGTGACCCAGAAGTCTTCTAATTCGCTGGTTTTCCAGACCCTGCCCCGGCACATGAGACGGAGAGCCATGAGCCACAATGTCAAACGCCTTCCCAGGCGGTTGCAGGAGATTGCCCAAAAAGAGGTATGAGTTTCACTTATTGTAAATGTTTAAGTTAGTAGTTTGTAAAAGAAATTGAGACGTGTTAACCTAATAGAATTAAGATGAAAACCAAAAGCAACATGCTCATTTTGCATATTTTTTTGGTTTAATCATGATCCCCCCCAACCCCCCTTGCTGTCTAATTAGCAGGCAGTTGGATATTACACATAGTGTTTGGAAGCCCTTTCTTTTTTTTTTCTACTTTTTTTTTTTAATTAGTTTCAGGTTGGAAGCCCTTTCTTTTAATGGCATTCAATAGTTGACGGTCCCCTGCCAGATTTATTTATTTACTTATTTATTTTTAAAGATTTTATTTATTTATTTGACAGAGAGAGACACAGCGAGAGAGGGAACACAAGCAGGGGAAGAGGGAGAAGCAGGCTTCCCGCGGAGCAGGAAACCCGATGCGGGACTCAATCCCAGGACTCTGGGATCATGACCTGAGCCGAAGGCAGATGCTTAACAACTGAGCCACCCAGGCGCCCCTGGTCCCCTGCCAGATTTACGCTCTTTTTTTTTTTTTTTAGATTTTTTATTGTTATGTTAATCACCATACATTACATCATTAGTTTTTGATGTAGTGTTCCATGATTCATTGTTTGTGCATAATACCCAGTGCTCCATGCAGAACGTGCCCTCTTTAATACCCATCACCAGGCTAACCCATCCTCCCACTCCCCTCCCCTCTAGAACCCTCAGTTTGTTTTTCAGAGCCCATAGTCTCTCATGGTTCATCTCCCCCTCCGATTTCCCCCCCTTCGTTCTTCCCCTTCTGCTATCTTCTTCTTTTTTTTTTTCCTTAACATATACTGCATTATTTGTTTCAGAGGTACAGATCTGTGATTCAACAGTCTTGCACAATTCACAGCACTCACCATAGCACATACCCTCCCCAGTGTCTATCACCCAGCCACCCCATCCCTCCCCCCCCACCCCCCACTCCAGCAACCCTCAGTTCATTTCCTGAGATTAAGAATTCCTCATATCAGTGAGGTCATATCATACATGTCTTTCTCTGATTGACTTATTTCGCTCAGCATAACCCCTGCCAGATTTAAAATACAGTCCTGACCTTACCACATAAGCGATTTTAATTCTGCATTTTGGGGGTGTGGCCAGCTCGAAGTTGGAAGGTTAAGAAAAAAAAGCGGCATCAATGCCTGGTGTTTGCCTTTTGACTTTTTCAACGTTGAAGACTTGAAACTTGGATTTAATTTTTGTTCAAGTCTAGCTGTTTTTGGCTTCACCAGAATCCTTGGCATGGGCGTTGTCAGATTATCTAAGCTCCCCGTGTCTTTGCTAATTGACCCAGAAGTTCTCCAGGAGGTGCCTGCAGTGTACTGCTGCGTACTGGGCGGGCTTAGCATTCATCAGCATAGAGTGTGTCCTTAGCGGCCCACGGGCTGAGGGGGAGGAGTTTTTGTTTTTGTTTTTGTTTTTGTTTTTTTCCCCCACAAAAGTTTTGCTCAGCTATGAAGGAGATTAAGAGTGAAAACCGAACAGGAATGTTGTGCTTTCTAGATGTAACGTAAGGTTTGTTTCCCAGTGATCAGTTTGGCATTTGTCTCTCAGGACCTAACCAACATGAAATGTGTAGGTTTTCCTCGCTTTATATTTTTCATCCTATGTTTTGCGTTTAGTTCTAATCTCAGAGGTTAGAAAAAAACAATAAAACCAGTAACAAAAAAGCTAACATCTGATTTATTTTCTTGCTCTCTAATATGAATAGCGACAGTAAGCTTGTGTTACTGTGTGGAGCCTTTTATAAATATTCTAATCCTCATAGTCCACAAAGCTTGCCCAGTTAATAAGTGATAGGACTGTGCTTCCTCTCTAAGTTTGCCCATCTCTGAAATCTTCACTCTGTTGCCTCCCCTTCTGCTCTTTCTTTGGAAACATAATCAAGTTAAAAAAAATAAGCATACCGGGGTGCCTGGGTGGCTCAGTCAGTTAAGCGTCTGCCTTCGGCTCAGGTCATGATCTCCAGGTCCTGGGATCAGGCACCGTGTCGGATTCCCTGCTTGGCCGGGAGTCTGTTTCCCCCTCTTCCTCTGCCCCTCCCCCTGCTTTGCTCTCTCTGTCTCTCTCTCAAATAAATAAATAAAATCTTTTTAAAAAAATGAAGCATATTAATGGAATCCACTTAATCTAAAGTTAGTTGTTTGAATTCCTCACATGTAACTTTGTTTTAAGATAGTTACAAACTAGGATCTGCCTCTCTCCTTGAAACCACAGGCTGAGAAAGCAGTACATCAGAAAAAAGAACATTCAAAGAATAAATGCCATAAAGCTCGAAGATGTCACAAAAAACGGGTGCTAGAATTTAACCGTAGACAAAAGAAGAGCATATGGTTAGAAACTCACATCTGGCACGCCAAGCGGTTTCACATGGTCAAGAAGTGGGGCTACTGTCTCGGGGAGAGGCCGACGGTGAAGAGCCACAGAGCCTGCTACCGAGCCATGACGAGCCGTTGCCTCCTTCAGGTATGCTCTTCCAGCTGGTTTTCTTTTTCTTTTTGTTGAGACAAAATGGAAGTGATGTCTGGGCTCAGCCCTAAGGGGTAAGACAATGGGGGAGTCGGGAGGCAGAGGAAGTCAGGTAAGAGGGAAGAACAGTGTGATAAAGACGAAGAGCGTGAGATCGAGGATAACATGAAGGTGAGGTTAGTTCGGGAGAAGTAAGTGAGAACTAGGTCCTGCAGGGTTTTGGTGGTCATGTTCGAGATTTCTTTGGCATTGATTCATTTAGAAGTCGTTCATCTACAACAAATATTTGTGTGCCCTTATAGCTATGTTCAAAATGCTGTTCTAGATGCTTATGATTCAGTGGGATGCTGGGAAGTTTGTTTTAAATTTTTTGAGAGGACAGTTTTTTTAGAGCCTGGTAATAGTGTTTATCTTGTCCCTCTCCCCTCCCCCAGTTGCTAAATCAACTGCTTTCTCTCTTCCAGTACATACTTAGAAATTTGCTCTTTGCACAGGTTCTGTCTGGATGGCAGGATGACCTTGGCCAGATTTTTTTTTTTTAACTTTTTTATCTGAGTATAGTTGGCACATAATGTTATGTTAGTCACAGGTGTACAACATAGTGATTCAACTTCTGTGTTACGCTGTGCTACCATGTGTCACCACACAGTGCTATTACAGTATCATTGACTGTATTCCTTATGCTGTGCCTTATCCCCATGACCTGTTCATTCCTTAACTGGAAGCCTTGGCCACGTTTTGAAAGCCATTGATATTAAGATTGTCTGATATCAAGATCTTGAGTGCAATTATAGCAGAATAATCAATATAAGAACCTTTAAAAAAAATTGTGGTAAAATATACATAACATCAAATTTTACCACTTTAATTATTTTTTTTTTTAAGATTTTATTTTTAAGTAATCTCTACACCCAGCGTGGGGCTCGAACTTAAAACCCTGAGATCAAGAGTTGCGTGCTCTATGGAGTGAGCTAGCCAGGCACCCCCTTTAATTATTTTGAGGTGCACAGTTCTGTGGCATTAACTATAGTCACGTTGTTGTGTAACTATGATCACCGTCCATCTCCAGACCTTTTTCATCTTCCCAGACTGAAACTCCCCCCATTAAACAATAACTCCCCATTGCCCACCCTCTTGCTTCCAGCAGCCACCATTCTATTTTCTGTCTCTAGGAATTTGATCATTCTAGATGCCTCATATAAGTAGAATCACACAATATTTATCCTTTTGAGACTGGCTTATTTCACTTAACATAATGTCTTCAAGGTTCAGCCATGTTGTATCGTGTGTTGGAATTCCCTCATTTTCGACGCTGAGTAGTAGTACTCCATTGTGTGTGATACCGCATCTGGTTTATCTGTTTATCCAACAATGGACATTTGGGTGGCTTCCAGCAAACTCTGACTGAGCCAGCCAGGTGTACCCACAGATTTTCTTTCTGAAAAGGACACCATAACTTAACATTTTAAATGAAAATTCATTTTGATTTTGCTTTCAATTGGTTTAAGAACATTTGCTAATGTCCTAGGAATAGACAGGCTTCAGATTTTGACTTATTGAAATGATAGCTTTAGCAACGTGGTCTGTGTCGTGGACCTGTAGAAGTTTTTCTGATGTGGCTTTTGGCTGCTCACAGTTTTCCCCCATGTCACTTCCTAAGTATTTAATTATGTCTCTCCCTCTGTGCAGGATTTATCCTACTACTGTTGTTTGGAGTTGAAGGGCAAAGAGGAAGAAATACTGAAGGCACTTTCTCCGATGTGTAGCGTAGATGCAGGTAAAGCTGTTTCAAAGCTGAGCGCTATTTTAGTCTTTGCATATTTATTCATGTCACGAGCAAGTAAGCATTTGGGAATTCAAACATACCTCAAAATGCGTGAGACAGTTCTTGTTCCCAGGGAGTGTGTTAATGTTAGGGAAGGTAGGGTGGTTTCAAATCATTTCTAACCTTGTCAGGTGTAAAGTGAGAGAGCCATTGTTCTGGTGGAGTGAGTTCAGTCGGGCAGAAACTCAAACCTCATTAAATCATTCATTCACTGTTGATTGAGAACTTAATGTGTGCCAGGCTTTGATCTGTGCAGTGATCAAAACCAGCACCTCATCCCTCATGGAGATAGACAACAAGTAACAGTAGGGCGATCGGGAGATGACACTGCCATCTCAGCACTGGAGATCATGGCATTTTGTCTTTGTTTATGTCAGGACTGACTTTCGCGGCAGTTCACTGCCTGTCTGGGAAGCGCCAAGGTAGCGTCCTGCTTTATCGGGCAAACAAATACCCTCGAGAGATGTTGGGGCCTGTCACATTTATTTGGAAGTGTGAGAGGACCCCCGGTCACACTTCTGAGAGCAGGCAGTTGTGGATCTGGCTTCATCCAACACTTAAACAGGTATAATCCTTGAGATTATTTCCTAGAGACTCTGTTACTGCATTCTTAATTACCATTGAAATCAATGCTTTGGAAATTTAAATAGTATGAGAGTTGGGCTGATAGCTTGGTATTTGAACATAGGGAAGAATGTTATGTGAATATGAAATGAAGCAAATCTTGACCTTTCACTTTTTAGTAAGCCATAGTGAAAGTAGAGATGAAAACCCACCATATTATGCAGTGGCTTGAAATGCTGCATTTGGTCTAATGCTCCTACGAGACCTGAATTCACTGGTATCTAGGTGCTTGTCAGAGCCTCTTTGATGATGAGAAGCTATTTCGAGTAATTCTGATGATTTTTAATCTCTCGTATTCATTTATTTATTTATTTATTTGGTCTATTCACTGCTTTTTTATGGTAGGCTGTAAATTTTCTCTTTAATCTCATTTTCAAAAAAATGTTAATTGTTCAGAGTAGTCGCATTGTTTTCATTAATCTTTGTCTTCATTAATCTTCGTAAACGGAGTTTTTTTTAAGATTTTATTTTATTTATTTATTTAAGTTTTTTTTTTTTTTTTTTTAATTTGTCAGAGAGAGGGAGAGAGAAAGCATAAGCAGAGGGAGCAGCAGGTAGAGGGAGAAGCAGGCTCCCTGCTGAGCAAGGAGCCTGATGCGAGACTCAGTCCCAGGACCCTGGGATCATGACCCGAGCCAAAGGTAGATGCTTAACCGACTGAGCCACCCAGGCCGCCCCTGACACTTAGGAGTTTTTTTGTTTCAAATGCCGTGCACTGTTTAGAAGCACCAGAAAGCTTTTTGATAATCATGAATTTCATTTAATTTGGAGATAAAGATGTAAATTTTTTAAAGGGAGTAAAAAATAACATGAACTAAACCACCTGAAGTGTTTCAATATTTCCTTAGGATATTTTAGAGGAACTCAAAGCCGCATGCCAGTGTGTGGAACCCATCAAATCAGCCGTCTGCATCCCCAGCCTCCTGCCGACAACATCCGAAGAGAAAAGCCAAACTGTACTGCCTGATGAAAAAATTGGCAAGAAAAGAAAACGGAAAGATGATGGAGAAAATGCTAAACCCGTCAAAAAAGTCATCGGTGACGGAACTAGAGATCCATGCCAACCATCTTCTTGGATCTCTCCAGCCACAGGCATTATAATCAGGTACAGGCTGAATTTGCTCTGAACCCACTGAACAGTTTTAGTGAAGACTTGCTCTGTTTTCACCAGTGGCTCAGACGCTGTACATGATGGAAGTTTCCATCTTAAGACCTTTTCTCTCTTTCAGTGATTTGACGATGGAGATGAACAGGCTCCGGTTGATCGGTCCCCTTTCCCACTCCATCCTGACTGAGGCACTAAAAGCTGCTTCTGTCCAGACCGTAAGAGTCAGTGTGACTGTGGTGCTTTATTCCACTCGTGTCCTTCTTAGCAAATTTGTGAAACCTAACATACTTCAGTAGCATTTGGGACCATGGTCTATAAATGTTTATTTCTCTACCTCTGCTTATTATCAAATATGTCATCATCTTTCACTTCTAGGAGCACAGATCTCAGCGAATCTAATAAGTAAACTGACTTGTTCTTATTTAAATGCAGACTACCCTTGTAGTTTGTGAGTTTTGTGTTTTGTGGGTAACAGAGCCCTTAAAATTACTGAAAGTGTGTGCTGTTTTTTGTTTGTACTTGTTTGGTGCATATTTTCTGGGGCTAGTTTTTTTTTTTTTTTTTTTAGTTTAGTTTCATTTAAATTCATTAACATATAGTGTATTATTAGTTTCAGAGGTAGAGTTCAGTTGTATATAACACCCAGTGCTCATTACATCACGTGCCCTCCTTAATGCCCATCACCCACTTACCCCAACCCCCCACTCTCCTCCCCTCCAGCAACCCTCAGTTTGTTTCCTATGGTTAAGAGTCTCTTACAGTTTGTCTCCCTCTCTGATTTTGTCTTGTTTTATTTTTCCCGTCCTTCCCCTATGATCCTCTGTTTTGTTTCTTAAATTCCGCATATGAGTGAAATCATATGGTATTTGTTTTTCTCTGACTGACTGATTTCACTTAACATAATACACTCTAGCTCTATCCACATCGTTACAAGTGCCAACATTTCTTTTTTTTGGTGGCTGAGTAATATTCCAGTGTATATATATACTACATCGTCTTTATTCATCTGTCGATGGACATCTGGGCTCTTTCCATAGTTTGGCTATTGTGAACATTGCTGTTATAAACATTGGGGTGCAGGCGCCCCTTTGGATCACTATGTTTGCATCCTTTGGATAAATAACTAGTAGAGCAATTGCTGGGTCGTAGGGTAACTCTATTTTTAACTTTATGGGGGAACCTCCATACTGTTTTCCAGAGTGGCTGCACCAGCTTGCATTCCCTCCAGCAGTGTACGAGGTTCTCTGGGGCTAGTTTTAAGGGTCTGTGATCCCTAAAAGGTTAAGAGCAATGTGTCTGGTGCGGCACTGTCCAACTTTCTGCAAGGATGATATTCTTCTGTGGCGCCGAGTACGGTAGCCATTAGCCACACGTAGCTCTTGCGCGCTTGAAATGTGGCTAGTGTGACTGAGGAACTGAATTTGTACCTTCATTTAATTTTAATTAACTAGAAATTAAATAGAAATAGCTCTCTGTGGCCATTGGCTACCAAGTTGACCACACAGGTCTAGAGAGGAGCGACGAGGTTAGGAATCAGACACTCCGGGTTCAGATTCGGTTTGTTTCCCAGGGTTAGTGCAACTAACCCTTCCGTCCCGGTGCCTCTCACAGATTTGACAGGGTCAAGTAAGATGTTAGGTCGGAACAGATTTTGAGCTGTTAGAAGAAAGATACTTTAAAAATCAAAGGCTACTTCTGTCTCCCTCTCTGTTGCTTCCACACCGGCCTCAGCCACTGTGTCTCTTGCCTGTACACTGAAGCAGCTTCCTCACTTCCTCTGCTCTTCCTTCTTTTCACTCCATCCTCCACGCAGGAAACAGAATGATCTTTTAACAGTTGATTCACATCATGTCATTTCCCCGATTCAAAGCTTTTGAATAGCTTCTTACTGTGTTTGTGGTGAAATCCACAGCCCTTCACGTGACTGCATTCTCTTGTGCCTTCCTGCCTGTCTGGTCGGTCTCTCCACATCTGCTGCTCAGCCGTGCTGGCCTCTCAGGTCCTAGAATATGTCAGGTCTCCGCTCCCTTAAAGCCTTCACACCTGCTTTTTCTCTGCCTGGCTGAACTTTCTGCCCCCACCCCCTCTCTGCTTCGCTAAACCTTCCTTATTCTTCAGATTTCAGCCTCTCTATCATTTCCCTCTGGAATCCCTTCCTGACCCCCAAGTTAAATGATATAAATTGTATTATATTTCATTGCATTTTGCATATTTCCTCAGTTTATATGTCTAGATTCGCTTGTGTACTTATGCGATGTTCACATTGACCTTGGTGACGGCAAGGACTCTGTCCCCAGTGCTTGGCACAGGGTAGGGGCTCCACTCTAGCTAATCAGTTGCTCAGGGAGGATTTGAACCGAAGAAGTTTCGTTCCAGAGCCTGTACTTTAAACCAACAAGCTATACTGCCTGAGTTTCTGTGAGGTGAATCGGCCGTATGTTAACAGGTTGCTTCGTAGAATCTGTAGGAGCACGTCCTCCTTCAGTGAACGTTACTATGAATCATGGTGGTAGGTTCTCTTTCTTGGTGTGCACCTGCTGCTGAGGTGCTTTTTTTGTCTTTGTTTTGTTTTAAGTTTTAATTTTTTTATTCATTTAAATAATCTCTATACCCAACATGGGGCTCGAACTCATGACCCTGAGATCAAGAGTCGCACGCTCTTCCGACTGAGCCAGCCAGGCGCCCCTGAGGTGCTTTTTGAAACCTTGCTCAATTCCTGGTTCTGTCTGGGAAAAATATAAGTAAAATATTTGTTTATCTTATTTGAAGTTTCTAGGAATAATGTAATTGTAAGATACCCGTTTGCCGCAGATTGCTTCAAACAGCATAGGTTTGGTTTTTCATGGGCGGGGAAGGTGTTACTGCTTAAATTGGTATGCACTTGGCAGTAGTGGGAGAGGAGCGAGGAGCAGGCCTCTTGTCAGGAGTGTGCGGAGAGAAGAACGCAGGGGCCTCTCTGAAAACCAGGGCTGTGGGTTTAGTGTGTGAAATCTCGAGAGGAGTGTATGTCGTTTTCTCTAGTTAGAAGAGTAGTTAGGCTGGTGTGAATTATTGCGTTAAATATGGTGGCAGTTGCCCACGTCTGTCAACCACAACAAAATGATCAGGTCTGATTCATTATTTGTCTGGTGAATAGGAGTTGTTATTTTTCAGGAGGGAGAGGACACAGAGAAGGCGCCTCACCACTGGTGGACTGAAACCTGTAAGAATCCTGATAGCGTTTCCCTTCATCACAGACAAGAAGCCATTTTTGAGTTGTTGGGAGGTATTCAGAGGGAATACTGACTGGGTGGCTTGGGGAAGAAGGGCGGAGTGGGAAGTGGGCTACAAGAGTGTTCTACAGTTGGGCTAACTACACGGAGCAGTGCTTTTTAACTTGTAACTCCTTGTCGTATTATGGCAAGAGAACACGGAAGAGAGGTGCCTGACTCAGTGCACATAGGAAGCTCTGTTTGAGTTTCTGTTAGCATTCCGAATAACTGGCATTCTGATATGATAGGTAAACACGTAGACCAGGTACTAAACTAAGGTCTATACTTAGTTGTACACAATGAAGCTTGTGTGTGAAGCTACTGTAGTTATCACTGATGGAAATATACATGTTCGTGTTGTAAAATAATCTATTATGTTAATGTTTTTGGTAAGAAACGTTACTGTTTACGAATGTTAATTTACTCTCTAAAAGTATTAATGGGACAGAAGAATGTATGTTTTTTAATAGTTAGCCCAAGAAGAAATCTTTATTAAAAAATTTGAAGATACAAGCATATATATATATATATTGTGAATGATGTAAAAGCTTGGTTTTTTGTTTTTGTTTTTGTTAAAGGAATAACATCACCAGCAGAAATTCCGGCCGGTACTGTTTTGGGACTGACAGTTGGGGATCCTCGAATAAATTTGCCTCAAAAGAGGTCCAAAGTTTTGCCCAATCCAGAAAAATGCCAAGGTAAAGTTTCTAGAACACCCCTGGTTTTCCTTACCATTTTGAGTAGTTTAGTCCCATGAGAAGAGTTCTGACACCTCTGCATTAACTTCATTTGTAAAAAGTTAGGGTGATCTTTACCTGCCTCCCTTTCACGGTGATTATGACCAAAGGAGGTGGTGTGTATGGAAGTATCTTTTAGCTAGGAGACATGTAGCCTGATCCTTATGTTCATTTTTTTTCCCTGAGTTCTTTTTTTTAGTATCTGGTAAAACCTGTCTTTCTGCAAACTGGGGTCTCTGAAAATGCCTGGCATTTCAGAATTTTAATTGTGAGGAAGGGATCTGCACCCGCAGTTGGTCTTGTGCTCATTGGAAGCCTCTGTCTGACCATACAGATGATCCAGGTTCGAATCCTGGCAAGGCCATCCCAGGTGCTGAAGGGTAAGATGTTTTGGTTTAGACTCAGTAGAGTGGCCTGTGGGAGGTTGTTGGGCACGGGTGGCATAGGAGCCGGCTAAAATTTTAGTCTGATCTGGGATTTGCAACAGTGGTGATAATATCGCATTATATTTACTGTCATTTAAACACTATTAATTGGAAGAATCATTAAAATTACCTTCTGGATTTTGAGATGAAAAATACAGGTATGTGTAGTAATAACTTCAGTTTTTTTTTTTTTAACATCCACATGTAGTTAATAGCTTATTATTAGTCTGTCAGAACCTTACATGAAAGGTGGATTGGAAGAGAGAGAGGAGTTTGAAGATCTGTAGGCAGGTTAGTTAATTATGGAGCTTCAGACATTACTCAATGAGTTGTTGCCTCTTCTTTTTTAATGGCATTATTGGTGCAACCCTAAAAGTTGCAGTGTCGACTAAGCATTAAACGTTGACTGTCATAATTGCCTTAAAGCTGTAGTTTAAACTCCACTTACTTTCCCTCGCTGCTTCAAATCCTTTTTTGGAATGAGGCAGTTATGTATTAAATCCTTTTTAAGGCTTTTATCTTAATATGAATCAGTCCCGGGAAAATTAAAGTCTACCTTGAAACACATGATTTAATTTCTATAAAAGCCTACCATCTTGGTAGTCCTTGTGGTATTTTATTAAAACCTGTTTTAGGTAATTTCATTGAAGAAGTATTGGTACATGAGCTACATAAAGAAGTAAACTTTTTGAGGAGTTAGAATTATACCAATATTCCTAACAAATGTAACATATCATCTAGGATGATAATTTAAAACTTAAGTTAGAAATATACTTTGATGAGCTGTGTCAGTTAGTTAATAAAAGATTAATCCTTGGAAGAATCTCAACGTCATGATGATCGAAAACTTAATTCTCTGATGTACTTCCAGTTTCTCTTTCTATATCTGAAGTCATCCTCTGCCTATTTTCACTTGGACAAAACATACCAATTTTGGTGCTACTTAAACTGTAAAGAAGGGTTTGCCTGATTTAGAGAACAAACCATCTTCTGTGTACTGGGAATGAGAGGATTCTGAAGAAAGGGAGTATATGACTGTGATATTGCGATATAATAAGAAATACATATTTAGGTCATTGTGCAGCTGCCCCTTTCCTGGCATATAGCTCCTAAAATCCGTATAATTCCCTAAGTGATAACAGCCTTAAAGCCTGAAAAGCTAAAGGAGCATCTTTTCTTATTCATTAAAGCCCCCTTCAGTCACAACTTTTATGTTAATGAGGTGGAAAGTCTCTAGGGATGGTGGGCTGGTTACCGGGGGAATCAACCACACCAACCACAAGGTTAGAGGGTTGGAACTTCTCGGCCACTTCTACCCCTGCCCCACCCAGACCTGCTTCTGGGAGGGGGGACAGGGGCGAGAGCTTGAGTTTGATTGTCAACGGGCAATGATTTAATCAATCATGCCTACTTGATTATGCCTCTGTAAAAATCTTACACAGTTGGGGTTCAGAGAACTTCCAGTTTGCTGAACACTTGGAGGCGTTGGGAGGGTGGTGAGTCCGAAGAGGGCCAGGACCTCATTCCCTCATACCTTACCCTGTGCATCTCTTCCATCTGGCTCTTTCTGAGTTAGATCTTTTCATTTAAAAAAAAAAAGAAAGAAAAAACAGTAATGGAGTAAGTAAACTGTTTTCTTGAGTTCTGGGAGCCATTCTAGCAAATTACTGCATTTGAGGAGGGGGTCATAGGTGAGACCAATTTCTAGCCATCTGCTCAGAAGTATAGGAGACCAGGGACTTCCAGCTGGCATCCAAAAAGGGGCAGTCTTGTGGGACTGAGCCCTTAACCTGTGGGATCTGACACCCATCTCCAGGTAGGTTAGTGTCAGAATCGATGTGAACTGTAGGACACCCAGCTGGTGTTGCAGGACTGCTTGCCTTGGGGAAAATGGCTGCACATTTGAGTGTCAGAAGTATTGGGAGTAGAATAGCAAGACTGTAGAGAAGGAAGTAGTCTTTCAGTGAAGAACTTGAACTAAGGATGCATATTTTTAGATGCTTTGAAAAAGTTTACTTGATCATTTGATCCTTGATTTTGATTTGAATATTAATAATTTTTTTTTGCAAATCTTTTCAACTTAACAACAGCATTTCACTATGTAAGTAACTGGTTTTCCATGTGAGATTTTAAAATATAATTCCTGTTGTACTGTTATTTTAGGATGTATTCTCCTTAGCATCTGCTGATTTGCTCTGATAGATTATTTTAACTAGTCTTTGTCATCCAGAGATGAATTTACTTTAGAGAATGCTTTACATGTGCTCATGGGCTCTTTATAATCTTTCCCTTTATGTACTCTTTGATAGTGTGTACCCAAAACACAGGAAGAATCAATCAAGTTGCCTTTAGAGGGATAGGTGAAACCCTAGGCACCTTGAGAGCACTGAGCTGCGGTGACTTTGTGAAGTGTCCAATTATTGGTCATTTTGTACCGACTTCTCTGTTCGTGCTCTTGGGAAAAAAGCCCTCATAGCTTCAGCTGGTCCCCTTTAACTGTTCTGCATGTTTAATTTAAAATAGAGTGGATTTGAAGACTAACTTTGGTTTATTTGATTCCCAAATGAGGAAAACTTTAATTTCCTTTGCCTCCCTAAGGAAAACTTAAGAAAGTTGTAATTTAAAATTTGGCCATCTTCAAATACATTTAAGAAAGGAGAAAAAAAGCTATTTCCTTCAACCTTTAAGTTATTCTGCAGTTGTGTAATTAATTAGAGGCCTTTGCCTGGGTATGAAAGAAAATATGCTTTATTTGAGTCTTGGGCCAAGGATTTAGAATTACATTCAGAATCAATAGTCATTCTAGGCCCACTTAGGTACATGCTGACTCAGCTGGTAATATTCTTTTTTCCTCAGTACTAGACTCTTGACCTAAAAGGGCCTCTTCCCTTTGCCTTCAGACATACTCTATTCTCTTTTAAATAGACTTTATATTTTAGAACAGTTTTAGGTTCACAGCAAAGTTGAGTGGAAGGAATAGAAAGTTCCTCTGTTCCCCTGCCCTCACATATGCACAGCCTCCATGAAGCTGCGCTGAGACATCATTGTCACCCAAGGTCCATAGTTTCCATCAGGGTTCACTCTTGGCGTTTTATATTCTGTGGGATTTGACAAATTTATAACAACATGAAGCCATCGTCATAGTATCATAAAATAGTTTCACTGCTCTAAAAATCTGTGCTCTGCCTATTCCTCCCTCCCTCTCTCTCTCTCCCCCCACCCCAAGCCATTGATCTTTTTACTGTCTTCATAGTCTTGTTTTCTAGAATGTCATCTCATTGGACTCATACAAAATGTAGCCTTTTCAGATTATCTTCTTTCACTATGTAATAAGCATTTAAGGCTTCTCCATGTCTTTTCATGGCTTGGTAGCTCATTTCTTTTTAACCCCGAATGATATTCCATTGTCTGGATGTCCTACTTACATTGTTTCATCTATTTATTTATTATTATTTTTTAGAATATTTGAAGATGAGGTGGTCTTTCTGTGCCTTTACATCCTCAGTATCAGCCCTGTCTTTTGTAGAGTTTCAGTTCTGTCACTCACATCGTTGGCAGCTCTCCACAGGAAAGCAATTGTGGATGGACAGAGGCTGTTTGAAACGGAGCCTGTTGGCTCCTAGACAGGCTCTGGGGGCTTTCACAGAACACAGCCCTGGTACTCAAGATGCTGTGGGTTATTGTCTCTGTGAGGGACACCAGCGGCCTAGAAGCAGTTTCTGCTTTAAGTAGCTTTGATCTCAGATCTTTTCATCAATGTAATATTCTCTATCTTTGTTCTCCCCTAAAATCTGTCACCTTAAGGCCCAGTCGCTTCCAACTTATTTTTTTTCCAGCCATCAGACCCACACAGGTATGTGCCTTTGAGTGTGACCTTTCAATGTAGGCAGTTTAGACGTTAGCCAAAACACATGAATTGTCTGACTTTCTTTTTTCTTTCTTTTAATTTTTCAGTCCAAAAAATAGAGTTGGAAGATTTTCCCCTCTCTGATGTTTCAATGACTTCATGTAGGAAATCTCTTCTATCGATATATATGTTTATAATTGAAAAAGTTTCTCCTTTCTTCCCACTAGGGTACTTTTTGGCATGGTGCAGTTTAAAGGGACGAAACAATATATTTCACAGAAAATATGCTCATTCTAAAGGAATGAGAAAAACATGTTTTACAGAAGGAATAAATAATGAAAAAGGATGATAAGGGACTTGAAATAATAGAGCAGAAGAAAGAGCTGGTATCTGTTGGCTCACAACTGTTGGGCCAGGAATGATATAAAGAGCCCTGAAACCAGTAGTTAAAATATGGCTTGTACTGTCCTAGCACATTATAAAGAAAATGTTCACCCGTTCAGTGGTTCCTAGAATTTGGTTATCTTAAATGTGGGATTAGGCAGTTATTTAGATGCAGCTGAACGTGATATTGATATCTTATACACTAAAAATAAATGTCAAAAAAATAAGTTTAGGAGCCTTTGCTCATTTGCAGATTATGAAACCAACTATAGGAGTAGCTTAATTTCTAGTCAAATAAATTCTTCTAGAGAAGTTCAGTGAGCACCTACAAAATATTTTCTTGTAACAGAAGGTCAACCGGCAATGTTTAGAGTTTGACTTCCTTGATCTAAAGGATATAGTTTGAAGGCTTTTTCTTTTCCCTCTTAGATGAGAAAGTTAGACAGCTGCTTCTGGAGGGTGTACCTGTGGACTGTGCGCATAGCTTTGTTTGGAACCAAGCTATCTGTAAGAATGTCACAGAGAATAAAATCTCGGATCAGGTAACTAATGGTGTAAGGATTATTGGTCAAGTCCTGAAGAAGGGTGAAATTCCTCACTCTAGATGCTGTAAAAGTTTTCATCCTTTATAGAATCCCATAGACTTCCTTTTATTTTCGATTTATTGATCCCTTACTTAGGATTTTTTTCTGTTCTTAGAGAAGAAGAATGTCTAGAAAAAGTCACTAAGACTTTTTCTTAAAATGATAATTCCATGGTTTAAATACATGTTTTTCTTTTATTGTTTTCTTTTTCCCTTCAATGTTCTATCTTTAATTTCACAATGATTGAGCTCCTACCAGGACCAGGGATCATAGTAGATGATGGGATAGATGGCTAGGGTATGTTTGAGGAAGTACAGGTCAAAGGAAGTCCAGAGAAGGGGTACCAAGCCCAGAATAGGGAAATTGGGGAAAGCCTCCTGGATGGAGGAGCTGATATTTGGGCTGACTCTTAAATGGGTGGACAGAATTAAACCAGACTTTTTGGGGGCCAGGAGCCAAGGCTGCAGTAAAGAAAAGGGTTGCTGGAAGTGAGACCAGTATGTCCAAGGGCCCAGGATGATGTGTTCAGTAATCTCTAAGTGGGTCAGTAGCTTGGAGTTGAGGATGGGGCAGGAGATGAAGAAATAAATAGGGGCCAGAGCATAAGAGACCTTGAGGCATTTTAAGGATTTGGGCAGAGGACATAGCACACCATTGAAGGTTTTAAGCTGGGCCATGACATGATCAGATTTCACTCTGGAAGCACTGTGGAAGGTAGATTAGACTAAGAATGGGGGGAGGGGTGGAGGAGCTGGAGAGAGGACTTGTGGTTGGATGGCCTTAAAAGAGACCCTGGAAATAGTCCTTAATTGAGGACATGATGGGGACCTGAGTTGAGGCGGTGTGGCTGGAGTGGAGGGCCTGGGGTTGAAGACATACTCCTGAAGGTAAATCTGACAAGACACAATAGTTGATTGGATGGTGGGAAGTGGGAAAGGAGGAGACTTGTAGACTAGCTCCTAACAGCCTAGCTTGGATTTGGTACCTCAGGTAAAAGAGATCCAGAGCCTGATTTATCACTGTTGTATTCCCAGGTTCTAGAAGAGTGTTTGTCACATAAAATATACTCAGTAAATATTTGAATGGATGAGTAAATGAATGAAGAGCAAATATGTAAATGGGTGAATGAGTGAGTCCCCCAGCTAGGTGGGGAACACACGAGGAGAGCGGATGCAGTAGGAAAGATGAATTCAATCCTGGATAAACTGGGTTGGAAGGTCCTCAGGACTTCCCCAGAGTAGATGCCCAGGAGACAGGTTTTGATCCCAGGAGGAAAAGTCAGGGCTAAGGAGATGGATATTTTGGAGTTATTATCACTGTGTAGAGATGGTAGTGGAAACTCAATGAGAGGTGAAAAAGGAGAATCAGGACTTGGTCATGCTTGAGGAGCATCCATGAGGTAGCAGGCCGACTTGGCCGCGTGGAGGCGGTCTCTTGTGTGTGTCTCCTGTGAGTGCTAGGCTTCTCTCCTGCCCGTTCATCTCTTTTTACAGTGGGCAAGACAAGTCCGAGAGGCTGTTGTTCACTGCTCCCTACAGTCCTCATAACAGTAATTTATAGCATCTTCTCTTTTAAATCTTTAAGACCTGGTGAGAAAATTTCTCAAGAGCCAGAGTGTTTTCCACTTGCCCTTCCTTGAGAAGTTGTTTATTGTTTGTACCTTTTTTTTTTTTTACCTCCTAACAACAGATCTTAACCAAAGTAAATGTAGGGACTGAACATCAAAATATAAAACTAATCCTGACATAAGAGATTAGCAGAATGGATGTAGATTATTATATAACTTTGAATCATCTGGTATATTGCAGCTCAAATTTAAGATAATTTGGGGGGAGCGCCTGGGTGGCTCAGTCGTTAAGCATCTGCCTTCGCCTCAGGTCATGATCCCAGGGTCCTGGGATCGAGCCCCACATAATCGGGCTCCCTGCTCCGCGGGAAGCCTGCTTCTCCCTCTCCCACTCCCCCTGCTTGTGTTCCCTCTCTTGCTGTCTCTCTATCAAATAAATAAATAAAATCTTAAAAAAAAAAGATAATTTGGCATTTTCTACCAAAGCGATCGTATAGAGGAAAATCATTATAGGAGGAATACCATGTATTTCAAATGGCTTCCATTTATTTATTGAGAACATTTTTTTCTTGTTTTTTGAAAGAGCATTTGACTTTCTAAAGCTGCTTATTGGGAGAGCCAGTAGAATCTCCCAGGAAATTAGGGTTGTTGGTCTTGAATTATTTTCTTCCGCTTTAGGATTTAAACCGGAAGAGAAGTGAATTGCTGGTGCCCGGGTCACAGCTTGTTCTAGGTCCCCAGGAATCCAGGATACCTATCCTTCTGATTCAGCAGCCAGGAAAGGTGACAGGTGATGAGCGACGAGGCTGGGGAAGCGGCTGGGACGTCCTGCTCCCAAAGGGCTGGGGCATGGCTTTCTGGATTCCATTTGTAAGTTCCTTTTTCCATTCCCACTGTAACTGTGTAAAATATATTCCTAGTCCATTCCAAGTGCCAAAAGAGTTCCAGACTTCGTGCCCCGACTTAGAAATCGAGTGCTGTTTTTCTACCGCTAGAGCTGTAATTCTGATACAAGATACTTCATAACATCCCCAGAACCAGGTTGTTATATTAATAAGAGTTGGGACAACATAAGTGTGAATTTTTGAGATTTTGAAAGTGTCCTGATTTTTGAATAGTAATGGCAATTACTATTGAGGTAGTTTTTGTTATGTGTGTACGTGTGTGTTTTTTTTACTCAAAAGAATTTGTTATAGTTTAAAAGCAGTTTTTGTAATTTTCTAATTTTTATAGATTTATAGAATACATTTTTTATTTTTTAAGTGCTGAACATGTATTTTCCTATTAACTGCAGCTAAAAATTTTATTAAAATCCAATGTGGTTTTTTTTCTTCTCGATAGTTTAAATATTACTTTGAACTAGAGAGTATAAAAGACATGTAAGACTGTTAAATTCACATAGGTAATTAATTTTAGCAATTATGCCTAGTACAAGAGACATTCAGTTAATCATTTAAGAATGGGAATATTTCTTGGGCTCCTGACTGGCTCAGTCGGTAGGGCATGCATCTCTTGATCTGGGGGTCGTGAGTTCAAGCCTCATGGTGGGTGTAGAGCTTACTTAATATAAAATAATAGGGGCATCTGGGTGGCTTAGTTGATTAAGCATCTGCCTTTGGCTTAGGCTTCTCCCTCTCCCTCTGCCGCTCCCCCTGCTTGTGCTCTCTCTCTCTGCAAATAAATAAATAAAATCTTAATAATAATAATAAAAAGAATGGGAATATTTTTAAATAATTCTAATTTTTAAATTATGAGCTGTTTCAAGCATACAAAAAAATATAGATACTGATATAATGAATACCTGTGTACCCTTCACCCACCATCCAGCTTAAGAAATAAAACATGACAGATTTATTGGAAGCACTCTCTCTCTCCAGTTCCATTTCCCATCCTCCTTCTAAAAGAATCACTATTACTATTTTTGGTGTTTGTCATGACCTTGTCTATTTTTATAGCTTTATCAAGTATGCTTTGTATTCCCAAATAAAATAACTATATTCGACGTGTTTTTAAATGTTACATACCTCACCATATATATGCTTTTGCAACTTACTATATTCACTCAACGTTGAGATTTTTCCATGTCGATGGGTGAAGCTCTGTTTCATCATTTTTGCTATTGTATAACCCACTGTAGGATTATCTCACACTTACCCATTCTCTTTTTGATGGGCATTTAGGTTGTTTCCCATTTTCTCCATACAAACCTTAAGCACTAATTTTATTGTAAGTTGGTATGTTAATAGGATATCTTTGACATTTCTTTTAGATCTATCGAGGCGCAAGAGTTGGTGGGTTAAAAGAGTCTGTGGTGCACTCACAGTATAAAAGGTCACCTGACATTCCCAGTGATTTCCCAGACTGCCCAGCTGGGGTTGTGTTTGCTGAAGAGCAAGCCAAGAATCTCCTTGAAAAGTACAAAAGGTACGAAACCAGCTTCTCTAGTTTCCTAAGGTCTTACGAGGAAGAGAAGTGCCTACTCAGCGTTGGCCAGTGATATTTGGAATGGCTTTGGTAACTCTTACATAACGTGGAGTTTTCATAGACTTTTCCTTAAGTTCACATAATCAAGACATAGTGAAGTTAGGAGATTGTCTTACATGTGGCCCTGGTAGGCCTGTCCAGGTTACAGACCCGACCCATGGTCATTTGCTTACGTTGATGATGGTGCACGCCTAAACTGTGGACCTGAGTTTCAGATGCTTGTTTGAGATTTACACTCCCAGCCCCTGTCCCCTCAAAATAGAATTTGTGTTTTTTTATGACCAGTTACAGAGGTAATACATATTTATGAAATTTTAATGAAACTATGGCAGTGTGTGAAAATGCTTTGTAAACTGGTATATTCCTTCCATCCAGAGAGAGAAGTACTATTTTTACATTTTGGTATCTATCCATCTAGACTTCTTTTTCTTTTCTTTTCTCTTACTGGGGGAGTGGCCAGTGAAGGGCTTTACGTCTTTTATCCTGTGAAGTGCATGCTGCTGTTGAGAGCCTGGATCTCCTGCTCGGCCCCGGGCTCCCAGAAGCACAGAGACTCTCGTTTGTAGTGGCATCTAGCCAGCGCCTGGTGCATGGTGTCCTTAATAACTCTTTGTTGACTGATGAATGAGGAGGTGGTGGGATGTTGTAGTTCCTTGACCAGGAGCCCTATGACTGTGCTTTCCTGTTCACCGCTGCAACCACAGAGGCAGGCAGTGCTAGGTTTTCAGACTTTGTCGAGTGACGGGTGAATGAATGAGTGGAAGGACAGGGATACTTTCCTGGATTGCTGGCTTACGGGCTCTTGCAGTGATCGTGTATTTTGTGCCACCCAGAATACGTAGCAGAGTCTTCTATGTGTTTGTTAAGTAATAATTGACAATAATACTTATTTCTCACCCTTTAGATTTCTTTACCCATACAAATTTTTCTCAGGTACAAATTTTTTTGGAAAAGGATTATATTACATATACTGTTTCAAAACCTGCTCTTTTTATTTAGCTATCTATTATGGATAGTTTTCCCATATCAGTAAATGTGACTCTAAACCAAGTATTGGCAAACTTTTTTTGTAAAAGGCCAGATGAAAAATATTTTTGGCTTTGTGGGCCCTTTGGTTTCCATGGCAGCCACTCAGCTCAGCTCTGCCTTGTGGCACAAAGACAACCACAGATGCCACATAAATGAATGGACATGGCTGTGGGCCAGCCTCATTCTGTTCATGGACACACAAGTTTGAATCTCATATAATTTCATGTGTCATAAAGTAATTTTTTTTTTTTTTAACCATTTCAAAACATAAGAGCCATTCTTAGCTCATGGGTGATATCAAAGCAGACAGTTGGCCAGGTTTGGCGTGAGTCATCATCTGCCAACCCTTGCTCAAAACAGAACTGAACAGTTGCATCCAGGACTCCCGTATGGATGAACTGTAATTCCTCAGTGGCCCTTTTAGGCTATTTCTAATTTTTTGCTATGCGCTTCTGTGAACAGCTTTCCATATGCATCTTTACCTGTTTGTCTGATTTATTCATTCATTTAACACGTTTATTTAGAGCCTACTATGTGTCATACATACGCCTTCTAGACACTGGGGCTACCTCAGGGGAAGGCAAGTAAAATCTGTTCCTTTCCTCGTGGAGCTTATGTTCTGGATGGAGGCACATGTTTCTAGGCTGGTGGGAGGGATCCAGCAGAGGGGAGGGAGGCTAACATTGCAAGAGCAAAGCCCTTGAGTGGGGAAGTGGGGGTGGTATTCCATAGGCTCAGGCTCAGATCGCTCATTTCGGTAGGCTGGAAGGCTGACTCTGAGATATGAATACAGATTTAGGTAGGGTAGACTCTGGCCCAGAGATTAGGTAGAACTCTCCTGTTGGTGATGGTCTTCTCAGTGAAAAAAGAGGCGAAGGTTATCAGTTAGGAATAAGAAGGGGAGAGAGGCTGTTGGAGATTCGAGGAGAGAGGAATCAATATAGACCGTTTTCCAGAAGCACGGAAGATAGAATTGACTGGAGAAATGTCAGGGAGTGCAATTGAGTTTCATGTTTACAGTAAGACCATTCAGGGCTTCTGGGTATTCTTCCCCAGCCCTGTTCTGCTGATCCAGGGCTGGCGTGGGGTAGGTGGAGGGCTGGATGTAACCAGGGTGGGCTTTGCCAGGGGGAGGGAGTTGAGGGCGCATGTAAGGGAGTGACTGTCCTACAAACCGGAGAGTTTAAACTCAAGAAGAGATGGGTGAGGGGCGCCTAGGTGGTTCAGTCAGTGAAGCGTCTGCCTTCGGCTCAGCACATGATCCCGGGGTCCTGGGATCAAGTCCCATATCGGGCTCCCTACTCAGCGGGGAGCCTCCTTCTCCCTCTCCCTCTGCTGCTCCGCCTGCTCGTGCTCTCTCTCTCTCTCTCTGTCTGTCAAATAAATAAATCTTAAAAAAAAAATAAGAGACGTGCGAGAACGGTGGGGAGCTGTGAGGAGATGGTAAAGGAGTAGTAAGTTCCGGTGCTTGAGGAGCTGTGGTGGGGGAGGGGTAAACGGGCTGGAATGGGAGGCCTCACTCTGAGGGTAGATACTTGAAATTGAGACTTTAAGGTGGAGCCGGTGATGGCAGTGACCAAAACGAAGGTGGGACTGGGAGAGTGGGTGTCTAGGGTGAAGTAAAAGATGGGAAATGAGGACATGAAGTTTCTGGTAGGCCAGGGCATTAGAAGACTGATCTACGTAGATGCCGAAGCCACTGAGTGACAAGAGTCAAGATGGAGGGGAAGACGGTGTGGCAGGTGGAGGGGGTGTGTGGGCAGCTGATGGAGGACCTGGCTGAGGAAGGAGAGCCTGTGGTCTGTCTGAGGGCGCGTGCTTAGGGGGAGCTGTGGTCTTGGAGGAGGAAGGAGAAAAGTGGTCTGGGGGCGTCAGGAGGACATCTGCCCCTCTTAGACTAAATCCCATAAATAAGATTTCTGGTTTAAAATAAAAAAGATACACACCCCAGGAATTTTTTGTACTATGGACAAACTGCTGTTTATATTAATTTAGGATTTCGTTAGTATCCTAAAGTTAGAAGCGTGCCTGTTTTCCCTCTTCCCAATAACATAGGATATTACCAGCTTTTAATATTGATAAAACTGTTGGGTGGAAAAAGTGACATCTTACTGTTTTAATTTTTTGTTTGTTTACGAGTGATGTTGAATACTTTTAAGCATTTTTCACCATTTTGTTTTTCTTTCTTTCTTTCTTTCTTCCTTTCTTTCTTTCTTCCTTTCTTTTCTTTCTTTCCTTCCCTTTCCCTTTCCCTTTCTGTAAATAGCTCATTTATTTCCATTTAAAGGTCTTCAGGTGAAGCAAGTACCCTGGGAGCATTTTTTACCAGCTGTCCCTCTTGGGAGGCCAGAACACATTTGGTTCAAACTCCAGAGTAGAGGCTCAAACCAATTCCCCAATTAAGTCTGCGGGTTCATGTCCATCTGGGGCCCTGGGGCATGGCGCATAAGAAGCATGTGAGGGAAGGAATGTCAGGGCTTGTCCCACAGGAGACTCCCAGTCTGAGGAGGGTTTCTGGGACTCCCTAAGAGTCCCCCAGCCCAGCATGGCCAGTAGCCCGGCTGCTCCCTCCCTTTTGGGGACCTGGTTCTCTTTAGCTTGTGGTATTTCTCGAAGGTTCTCCTTCTTTCATACATTGCTGAAAAAAGTCAATTGGCCTCACCCTGTGAGTTTGGAAATCTCTCTCAAAATTGCAAATGATAATAGTCTTTGCTTTAGCAGCTCCATTCCAAGCACCTACCCTGCAGATATACTTGTGCTGGTGTGACATGTTCAAGGTCATTCATTGCAGCATTGTTTGTAGAAGCGAAAGTGTGAAAATACCAAAATGTCCTGCAGTGGGGGACTATCTAAATCGACCAGGGTATAATCCAGCAGTGGAATAGGATAGGCAGCCTTTTACAAAAGAATGAGGGATCTCTTCATGTACTCGTATGAAATGATCTCCAAGGTACTTTGTGAAATGAAAACAGTTAAGCAAGAAGTACTGTATCTGGTATGTCACCGCTTGTGTAAAATAGGTAAAAAAAAAATGGGAAGAAATATGTACATATCTGCACATATGTCCATAAAATGTCTCTGGAAGGATATATTATGAAACAGATAATGACGTGGTCTCCTATAAGGCAGCTGGGTCATTTATTTCCTTCTAAAGGTCTCCGAGTGAGGCAGGTACCCCGGGGGCACTTTTCACCAGCTACAGGTCAGGTGGGGGAGAAACTTCACCGCCACCCCTTCTGTTCCCTTCGAACTTAGAATGCTGTCACGTGCAGGGACATCGCAGTACGACTCCAGGGGCACCGTGAACTTGCAGTCTTTCAGGAAGGGCACCCCCTAGAGTTGTGCAGTGGCCACATGGGGCCGCTTTGCTGGGTGTATTACCTTTTGAAAGTAAAACCGAAGGAAACAAATAAGCTTGGCCAGTAGAGTTGGTTGTTATTATCATATTTCTTGGAAAACTTTGTTTTGTAGGTTTTTCAAGTAGAGATGTAGTGCAATGGCCATAATTATTTTAATGGTACCGATCCTAAATTGTTCAAAATTGGTTCTCCTCCTTGATTTTCACTAGGCGCCCTCCTGCAAAACGGCCCAACTATGTGAAGCTTGGCACCCTGGCACCTTTCCGCTATCCCTGGGAGCAGTTAAGTCAGGAGTGGGAGTTAAGAGTCAGGGCCCAAGAGAAATCCTCTGGAGCCTCCTCTCCAAGTGGCGAGGAGAGTGACTTGAGGAGAGACAAGTTGTCTTGCGCTCCCACACCTGAAAACACGGATCCACGGTCTGATGAAGGGGGCTCATCTCAGAGCAGCTCCAGCAAGCCCCGAGAAGGGGTGGCCACAGAGTGCCCGGCCCGGCTGGGGACTGAGTGGGTAGCGGGCCAGGATGCCACCGGCAGTCTCCCCTGCGTTCTGCGGTAAGTGCCCATGATCCCCAGTGCGGGTTAGATTGTTCTCCTGAGCAGGCTATAGGATGTAAATGTTCTCATTGTTCCTTTATGCAAAGCCCGAGGGAACACCTGGGCTCTCTGGGGGGGCAAGCCAGTCCTCCCGTGTCTCACAGAGAGCCCGGGGACACAGCCGAGTCACATTTGATTTGGGGCACGATACCAACTGACCAGGTGACTTAAAGTATTGTCATCCACAGACATAAACCAAGGCAGTTGTTTTCTATTTCATTTAGTCTTTGCTGACAAAGTCGTCCCCTTGCGAGGGATGTTCCCTCGGCGAACTCTGAGCAAGCGTTCTTCCCTTTACATCCCTGAAGTCGATTTCTTCTGGCTCTTTTTGAATGATCTGAGTTTAGGAGTGACCCGGTGCCCGCTCACTGCCCCACCGTCCTGTCGGAGGGCCCACTGTACGAAGTGTGTTCCTGGCTGCCTGCTCCATGGTGCTTCACTTACCCTCTGTTCTGTACTTCGTTTTTTAGAAAGTGCTCCTCCCTCTTTGCCTTGTACTTCTTTTCTGTGCAGTAACTTCCTAGTTTCCTATCCTTCCTTCATTCCATAGGACTGTCTCTCGCAGCCTTAGATTCTTATTTTTCTCTACCTTCAGCTTCTGAAACCTTTAGTCCTTCAGCATCTAAGAATAGTAGACACATAAGAAAAATATCCTGACAAAGATGTATTAATGTCCGTTTTCAATTTAAAAAAAAATTACCGTTTTGATGCTTTCCCACATAGAGTATAAAAAAATCAAGTTAACTCCAACAGCGCCCAATCTTCTGATTGCGTGTTTTTTCTCCGAACAAAATCTCCTCAAACGTGTGTCTCCCACTTCACGTAGGAGTAGGACATGGCTGAAGCAGCTGTCGACCTGGTGTGGGCCCAGCTCCGGGGCCAGGTGGGCAGCCCGGCGGGCTCCTGGCAGCGGGCAGCCAGCACCGACCAGAGCGGCCTGCCTGTCCCTCCGGGACCACTTCCCCGGGGCCCTGGTGTGGGTCAGCCTGGCCCTGCTGAGGAAGGGCAGCCCTGAGCCGCACTCCATGATCTGTGTCCCAGCCGAGGAGGACATCCTCCAGCTCCGTCGGGATCGGCTATACTGTGGGCCCCAGGAACCCAAGCACAGCGACCCCTTCAAGAGCGAGATCCGGAAACAGAAAGAGAAGAAGAAAGTAGAGAAGAGGCAGAACCAGGCGCGTGCTGAGCCTGAGGGTCTGGCCGGGGCGCACCCTGCAACCGGGCACCCAGCTCTGACCCTGGGCTTGTGGTCAGGCCCCCTCCCGGTGCTGACTTCTCACTGCTCCCGAGTTCTCCTCGGCTTTGTCACGCAGGGAGACTTTTCCATGGCCGTCGGCGGCGGAGAAGGCCTGGGGTTTGTTAGCTTGACGGGCTTGCTGGATATGCTGTCCAGCCAGGCGGCAGCGGAGAGGGGCCTCGTGCTGCTGAGGGCACCCGCCTCCCCGCAGTATCGGTTTGCGAGAGTGGCCGTGGAAGTGTGAGCGCCCGTGCGCATCCTGGCAACGGAGACCTACTAACTGTTTACCAAGTCCCCCCATTGGAGAGTTGTGTTGTTGCCATCCTCTGCTTTGAAATATCACGTGAAGTTCCTTGGAAACGAGAATGAAGATGATGTATGATGCAAATGATGGAATACTGACACCATTCCCGCAATCCATGGTAATCTCATGGATTTCCTCCATCTTTCCTCGTCCTTGCTGTAACACTTGAAAGTGATTTGGCATGGATAGCCAAAAGCTTTTATATTTTGATTTCTTGGTCTGTGTCATTCTTGCTGAAAACCATTAGATTCTGTATGTTTTCTTGTTCCTTTTTTATCAGGAACAAAGGGCTGTCAAGTGTATTTGAAAAGCCTTGTAGACATGGGATAAGCAACAATGGTTGTTTAATGGCTTGATTGTTGCAGGAGAGGGAAAGGCTCTCTTGGTCTCTGTGCAGGACATAGGGTTCCCCCATCTGGACCATGTTCGAGTCCGTCCCCGAATCAGCATGCCTAACACTTGACACCATGTGGAAGGAAACCATGGAAAATGGATTGCTGCCTATTTTCAGGCAGGCTTGGTGTAGGGCAGAGGTGTTGGGGCGGAATCAGAATGGGGCTCTGATCTTTAGGACCCATTGTCCTCTTTGCTGTTGACCAACAAGCACATGATCCTAGGAGTTACTTGGTTTTTCTGTGCTTTTGTTTCTGCAAAAAATTTTTCCAAGCCATAGAGGATGGTTTCTCAAAATATGTTCTATGAAATGTGTTATCTAAAAAAAAAAAAAAAAGAAGATTCTAACATCAGATTGATTTGGGAAACTCTGGGTTAAACAAAGCTAAGCATTTCTTTTTAAGGGATTTCTAGAACCTTCCATGTGATAACATGCATTGTGCCTCTCCAGGAAGTGGATAACAGCCTACAGTATTTTCTAAATCTTTTGATTCCCGAACTCCTTTTGCAGGGAGAACTTTGTAGGACCAGTGTTTTCAGGGACACACTTTGGGGAACGTGGCTGTTCAGTGCAGTCCTTACCTCTGCAAGGCGATGATTAAAACGACAAGCCTCTTTCGGACACTCATGCAGTCACGATGTCCACCTGACATTTGAGCGGGGTCTCATCCTGTCCCACACAGGAGTGCAGTCATTGCTTTTTTCGCTTGCGGAGAAACTAGGTGCTCATTCACTTTTAGTTACGCTGCACGTCTCACACCCTCAGACCCTTGCCTTCCTACCACACATTTCTAGCAGAGCCTGAATGGGGTTTGTTTTTTTTTATTTAAATGTACAGTTAGGCATTATTTCGTGTAAATGTATTGGGCTTTTGCAGTCGCACTTGGTAGAAATGTCTCCGGGGCAGACGGGGTGCGGAGAGAGAGAGCACGGATTACAGGAGCTAATGAAATGTCTGATGTGTTTCCTCTCACCGTGCCTCTGGGTGTATTTGTGTCCAACCCAAATGAGACAGAAAAAAAAAAAACCAGTCTAACTTAGCAGTGTCTGTAAACAGAATAAAATGTCACCTGATGTTCAGTTGTGAATGTTTATTGGGCCATTCCTCGTTTGTTTTCTTGGCTCTAAGCCGCTTCATCTGTGCCTTAGCTTGCTGGATGACGGAAGTCGGAGCATGCTGTGAGTCACCTAACCTCATTCTGTGCAGCACCCTGCCTGCGCTCACGACAGAGGCCAGGGCACCCTTACTCTGCTTTGTGGTAGGAGGCCAAAGAACTATGTGCTGAACGGCTAGACTCGCGTTTCCCAAAATCTGTTGGTGGGAGGGCTGGTCCCTGGAGATGTTTCCTGAAAAGTGATGGCCAGATAAATTTGGGGAGAGCTGTAGTCCACATTCTCCCAGTGCAGATTCACAATGCATGAGTGTAGTCAAGGCCCTGCAGATACCTGCAGGAAGGAAATCAATCAGTCTTTCACAGAACTCCCCCACTCCCCCATTTTTCTTCTTTTCACATACCTGTTGTCCAGAGAACACTAGTTTCATGGAATATACTTCGCAAAAACACTGACAAAGTCGGCACACATGCAGTGAAGAATCCGTTTCTCCCATGAAAAGACACAGGAAGGGTCTTATTCTCTACAGCAAAAAATGAATAAACGTGTTTAGTTTGATCCTACCAGTGCTGCAGAACTACCAAAAAAGTATGATGTGTTCCCTGGCCTCTTGTCATGGGGGCAAAATCTCCAGAGTTTGCCAAGTCAGGAAGTGTCCTAAAAAGCAGAGTTGTGAGCTGAACGCCCGGAGACAGCTACACACCTCCTGAGTTGTGTAAGAGACAGAATTGATTCTTTATGGTCAGCTTTTAAAAAATATTACACAAGTAATATTTTTGTATTAATACAGATTCATCATAGAAAAACCTAGAACATGCTGATAAGCAACAACAACAACAAAAGTTAAAATCACCTGGGTTTTCAGCACCCAGATGTAACCGCCGTTACCTTTCTGGTACATACCCTCCTAGGCCTTGAGATGTGGGCCAGTAGTTTTCTTTTAAGAAAAGTAGCGTCAGGGGACACCTGGGTGGCTCAGTTGGTTAAGTGTCTGCCTTTGGCTCAGGTCATGATCCCAGGGTCCTGGGATGGAGTCCTGCATCAGGCTCCCTGCTCAGCGGGGAGTCTGCTTCTCCCTCTGCCTGCAGCTCCCCCTGCTCGTGCTCTCTCTCTCTGACAAAATCTTAAAAAAAAGATAGCGTCAGTAATTGCTCATATAAAAATCCACACAGTACCTCTCAGGTTAAGTGCACGTTGCCAGTTCCTTATGGAGCTTTGTTAGCATGAACCCGAATGTTTATCCTCCTTTTATTGGCAGGAGGAAGTTCGTAGGTAACGGGCCCATCGGGAACTCACCGCAGCATTGCTGACTTGGCTGCTGCATGCCTAGGGTGGGCCAGTGGGCAGTGAGGGGGGCAGGTGACGGCTGGATGGACTCCATCGTGGTCTTAACTGGGCAGGACTGGGCTGCTCAGCAGGTCGTAGTAAAAGACCAACTGTGGGTCACTCAAGAGTAGCACCCCCAGTTACACAGCGATCCTGGCCACAGCGGGCCTCTCCAGAACTCAGAGGCACAGGTGCTGTCCTTTTGACGACCGTGACTTCACTCCTGGCTGCACGTTGGAATCACCTGACGGCCCAGAAAGCCATCTTGGGTCGGACCCAAACAGCGGTATTTCTTAAAAGGTCTCTTCTGTTTTCTCTTGCGGAGTATCCTTTCAGAACATCTGTTCTCAACCTTGGCTCCACTTTGGAATCCCTTGGGGAGCTTTCCAAGCCTGGGCGCCTGGGGCCCACATACCAGAGATGCTGAGTTAACTGGTGAGGGGTGTGACCCAGACATGGATTCACCCGAGGTGACTTGCAGCCAGGATTGAGAACCACTGTTCTAGACTTTTAATATGAGGTTCCCGTGTAGTTAGGTAAGGACACAGAAGCCTATCAGTGATGAGGAAGCAGGGGGGGTGGGAGCAGACGCAGGCTGTCTTGAGTGGGGTGCATGGCTGACACTGATGGCCCTGAGTAGGGTCCTGCAGGATTGGCATGAACAGCCAAGTTCACGTAATGGCATTTCCTTTCCCTGCTTTTTTAAAATTAAAATTTAAGCAGGTACTGTTCTGGAAGAATCCACCCTAACCATTTGTGTGCTTTCACTTCAGGAAATGTTTATAAACATGGAATTCTCCTAGTTTCTCCCTCCAATCGCTGGTCTTTGTGTTTCTTGAATAGCAAAGCCCTTGGTGCCTCCAGGACTTGGACGACCAAGCATGTGCTGTGCTGTGTTCATGGAACGTTCTTGCCCCTCCTCCCCCACTTTCTGCACCCCTGTCCCCTCTCATCCCATCCTTCCAAGTTGATTTCGTATTTCTCAGAGAGGCCTCCTCCTGCCTACATTATTATTATTTTTTTTAAGATTTTTATTTCTTTATTTGACAGAGAGAGAGATAGCGAGAGCAGGAACACAAGCAGGGGGAGTGGGAGAGGGAGAAGCAGGCTTCCCGCCGAGCAGGGAACCCGATGCGGGGCTCAATCTCAGGACCCTGGGATCATGACCTGAGCCGAAGGCAGACGCTTAACGACTGAGCCACCCAGGCGCCCCCTACATTATTTTCTGTCACAGAAGGGTTTATTTCTTGAATGACATCACAACGTATTCTTTGGTTACTTTTTATTGTCTACTCCATTAGGCTGTGAGCCTCATGAAGGGGAGACCATATCTTATTTGATTACTGTTGCACCCCAGGCTCTAGCTGAGTCCCTAACCCACGCCTGGTATTTAGTATGTTTTTGTTAAATTGCTGTGCTAATCAAAGAGCGTGTTGATAGTAAATTGTACGACCCTGTTTTAACCCAGGCAGATGGTGCAATGGACTAATGGGCCACTAGGTGGTGCTAAGACCTCATGGGAAAACAGCCTGCTCTGGAAAAACCTCAGAACTAAAATACAATTCAGTTGTGTATGTCATCGTGTAGATGGGGGGGGGAGGGGGCGTGGAATTTGTGAAGTTACAGGTCAATCAATATTCCTTCTTTTGGGGCAGAGCCATACTGTTAAAAAATCTTGGTTTGAGAAGTCTCCATGATTTTTTAAAGGTTTTATTTATTTATTTGAGAGAGAGTGAAAGAGAGATCACAGAGGGAGAAGCAGGCTCCCCGCTGAGCAGAGAGCCAATCCCAGGACCCTGGGATGGTGCCCCTGAGCTGAAGGCAGTCGCTTAACCGACTGAGCCACCCAGGCACCCCAGTGTCCATAATTTTTAAAGAGGGTCCTGGATAAGAAACAATTTTTCAGCTCTTTTCTGAAAAATGAATCCCCGCCGCATTATCCCTGATAAGTCTGCCCTCCCCCCATCACAAGCTGAATGCCCCCAGGGACAGGGAGCTCATGACTTCCCCCAGAGACACCCTCTCCCCCTTGGTACGGTACAATGGTTGCACGGCCCCTTCAGCCCCAGTGTAAGCCTATCTCCCCTCATCCTTACTTCTGTCAGCTCAGACTGAGAGCCAGCCCTTTTTTAGGAACTGAGTTTTGCCTTCTCTCCAGGCGAAACAAGCCTCATTCTTTAGCTCTCCTTCTTGTTTCCAACATCTCACAGAGGATCTTAAATTTATTTTTTGGACACAACATAATTTGTTCCATGAACAATCCTGCACAGCTGCGTGAGCCTCGGGCAGGACTGCTGGCTTCAGGGAGTCTCAAATGTTCTGGGTCACTGTGGGCCCTCTCTGAAGTCTCCAGCTTCCTCTTTCCTTGCTCTGCAGGATTTAGCCGCTACTACTTGAGGCATGCATGAGTTTGGTAGTTCTCAAAAGCAGAGCCCAGAACAGCTAACCTGCAGGTAGTTTATTTTAGGAAGTGACCTCAGGGGATGGGAATGAGGAGACTGGCAGAGTGAACTGAAGAAGGAGTGGAAGCCGATGCAAGCGAGCTTTGTTCAGCTGGTTACCTATGGGGGCAAGCAACCGTCCACATGAGAGAAGGCAATCTTCATTTATCAGCTCGCAGTCCCCCTGGTCAAGGGCTGCCCCAGGGAGTGCTCATTTCCTCGCATCTCCAGGTTTGCACAGGTGCTAGAACGGCTGAGGCGGCTGTGTGGGCATCCCACGGAAGGCCAGTCAGAAGCCCCAAGGACAAAAACAAGAGGTGCAGCTAAGGCAAGGTGCTTTGGGGCCACGCCTGTGCCCCGCAGGTTGCTGCCGGGAGGGCTGGACAAGAAGTGCCCCGAGGGAACGTGAGCCGGGATAAAAGATGTCCAGCCCCGAGCCCTCAAGACACAGGCTGGCTGTTTCCTGTTGCAACTTGCTTGGAGCCAAGGGGTGCCTGTGTGTGTGTGTGTGTGTGTGTGTGTGTGTGTGTGTGCGCTTGCATGTGCTCGCATGGGGGACGTGGGAGGAAGCGACCGGGTGCTTGGTGAGCACTCTGCAGTAAGTACCAGCAGTTGGCACGTAGATGTAACGTTGGTCTTGCCAACGTGAGGGACAGTTCCGGTCCGGCTGGTGCCAGCGCTCGGACAGGGGACCTGTGCTAGGGGCTCGACTCTCCATTTTGTGGGCACTGCCTGGAGTAGTTCTGAAGATTTCCCATCATCTGCCTGCAACAGTCATTAGGAAACAAGTCTGAAGACTGTTGTCTGGTAAGAAAAGAGCCCCATGGAGATGTTCTGCTGGCTCTGGGGCTGGCTTTCCCATCATGCTGGCCCAGCTGGGCCGACAGCTTCCCTGCCACGGCTCACCCCCGGCCCTCCTCATTGTTTTCTAACCCCCCATGCCTGCAGCTCAGTCTGTCCTCGGTGAAATGCAGGAGGTTGGGGAACGGTCCTGCTACTTATTACAGCGTGGGCCTGACACCAGCAGCACCAGCATGAGAAATGCACCGTCTCAGGCTGCACCCCACCCCTGACGCAGGCCTGCGTTTGAATAAGACGGCTTCCAAGGCACAGAAAAGTTGCAGGAACAGTGGACTGAGTCAGTGGTTTCCAAACCCGGTTATCATCAAAAGCATCTGGGGAGCTTGCAAAAGACACAAATTTCTGAGCATCTGCAGTGTGGCCCTGGAATCTAATTTTTATTAAGCACCGTACGTGATTCCAACACAGGCCGTTCATGGGATTGTGTTTGAGAATCACCAGGATAGGCATCTTTTGGGTTTTTTTCCCCATTCCTAAGATTCTGATTTTTTTAAAAAGATTTATTTATTATTTATTTATTTTAGAGAGAGAGAGTGCATGAATGGGAGAGACAGAGGGAGAGAGAATCTCAAGCTGACTCTGTGCTCAGCGTGGAGCCCCACGCGGGGCTCGATCTCACGACCCTAAGATCACGACCTGAGCTAAAACCAGGAGTCGTACGCTTAACCAACCGCACTACCCAAGCACCCTCGAAGATTCTGGTATTTTTGACACTGACTTTCCACAAATGTGCATGTCACCCTTCTTGGATGTTAGGTACAATTGGGGCCTAAATGAACGTTTGTTTGTTTGTTTTAATGGTGAGGCCTAGTTTCTGGCTGCTAACTATTCTGTCAGGAACTTGTGTTTCTTCCAGCATTTAATAGATGTCCCTTTAAATAATTTACGGGTACTTTGCCAGGCCCTGCAAGCTACCATGACCTGGCCTTTGGGGCTGCTCCAGGGCACCGGGGACGGCGTCTTGCTTCAGCCCCGCAGCCGTTAGGCACGGGATGGATGTGTGCGAGATGCCAGGTCCCGACTCCCTGTTAAGAGATGGAGCCCGAAGCTTCTACAGAGAGAGGTCAGAGCGTCTGTGTGCATTTGGTCTCATCCAGCATCTTGGATGGCCCGGAGTCATTCCTGTCCACCTACATCATGCCCAACAAGCCAGAGCGGCCTTTGAGGAAGCACCCCTCGCCTCTGCCCTGGGAGCCGTGGCTGGGGCGTCTGTGCCATGAGAGGAGAAAAACTGAGTGGGCTTGGCATTAACTCGCCCTGGGAGCCCTGAGCACTGGGAAGTAAGAGGAGGGAGACCGAAGACCTCAGGGCACCCCCACCAGCCTGGGAGGTGACAAGGTGGCAGGAGGCTCCAGACCAAAAGAAAGATTTCCTCAGAAGGTCCTCCTGGAACTTGGGCTCTCATGCAAAGCCTAAGTATCTCATGCCATAAAATTCCATTATGCATCATTAATTGTTTTCTGTCAGTGGCCTGTAAGCTGTCCCTTTGGAAAGGTAGGAAATGCTTCTTACCAAGGGCAGAGCGTGGCGCCCCCAAAAGCTTGTCAGTCCTACAGATGAACACACCAGGGCTGGTACACCGCCTGGGGAAGGAAGTGGTAGCCAAAGAGAAGCAGGCTGTTAGGGCGGGGTCAGTGAGGGCTGGAATTTGGGGTTTTGTTTTTCCTGGGACAACATCATCACAGAGGGCTCTGTCCCTCCAGGCCCTCCCCAGAGACCAGAGGTGAGGGTGGCTGTGGGCTGGGGTCCACCATGTTCCCAGTCCTAATCTGTGGATACTTCCCCAAGTCAAGGGGGAACGGACAGGGGGAGGAATGGACAGGCTGCGGTAACCACAGAGTCAGGCCAAGAGCAGGGGTGGCTAGGGAGCCCCAAACCCCAGCAGGACACCGCCGTTATCATAGTCATGGTTCCTCGGCCTTCATCTCCCTGAGGTGTGAAAAAAATTAGTTCCACCTGTTTGGCCTGTGGAATGGATTATTTTAGTTTCCAGCTACTTCATTCGGTCATTAGTAATGATAAAGGGGGAACATTAAGTACCCACTATATGCTACGCTTTGTGTGCAATATGCCAGTTAATATTTGCAGTCACACTTTAATTATTACCTCCATTTACAGACAAGGAACTTGAGGATTAGAGACGCTTAAGAGTTGCTGGAAAGACACAGGTTCGGGGTTGGGGTGCAAAGCAGCTGACTTCCAGGGTGAGTTGATCCCGGCCTGCCGTGATGCCGTGCTTCCTGCCCTCCCTCATCCATCGGGCACAATGTGTGTGCTCTTCCGTGCTGGGCACCCGACGGGTTAGATCCAAATCTATCCATCAGGCCTGGACTTGCCCTCAAGCACTTCAAGGTCAATGACGCGATGCTCTGGTACCACACGAAGAGCGTTGAGGATTTGGGCTCTTGGTCTGGCGCAGGAACCGAGTCTCTCATCCTGATGTTTTCCTAGGAAAGATGGCCCTGGCATCCCAGTAGATTTATTTCACTCCCTTTCCTCGCTCTTTAAATCTGCCCTGATATGCTGCTTTTATTTATGACTCCAGCACCACCCAAACCATTCGTCTTGCCATCGTTAGGCAGTTATGAAAGGCCTGTGATTACGTCTCCCAGTTGGCCCGCTCATGTTTAAAACATCGGCCAAAAGCAAAACACGAACACACACACACACACACACACACACACACACACACACACACACACAGCCGCCCCCTCTCCCAGAAAGGAGCGGGTCCCCCGCGGAGCATTCCCTTTCCGAACCTGGGAAAGTCCGCCCGGAGCACTTGCCTCTCCTCCCGCCCTGCCCCGTGTTGGTCTCCAAAGCCTCCGCTCATTTCATTTTCTGAATGTTGCCCATAAATCAGGGGGCCCGGCTCCCCGGCCTGCGCTGAGCCGCTCGTGCGGGCCTCTCGGGCAGTTACTCAGGCCCAGCACGGATTAATGCTAATCTCGCGTGCGGGTGGCTGAGTCAAGAGTTATTCTTTCCATCTGTCACCCCTCAGGCCGGAGTTCTGTGTCCATTCTTCCTCCTTCCCGGGGGTGTCTGAGGCCACACGGTGACACCCGTGCCCACGGCCAGTGCAGGGCGACCGTAGGGCAGCTTTCCCACAGGGCGCCGGGAAGGCACAGACTGTTGAGTGACGGGGTGAAAGCTGAGAGGCCCGGAGCAGGCGGGGGTGACGAGTCCCACCGGCCCGCAGGGGAGGTCACCCAGTCCCACTGCTGCCCCGCAGCAGAACTGCCACCAGCACGCATGTCTCCTGACAGGCCCTTTTCAAGGGCCGACTTTTGAATAAAGAACTTTCCAGAAAGAGTCTAAAATCCAGGAGGGAAGAGAGCAGGTTTCTTGGTGCAAGTTCTGCGTCTCCTCTTTCTTGCCGTCTTTTGGCCGTCCGACTTCTCTTCAGCGGCCCTGCCCTCTGCCCATCTTCTTTCCAGGGGCAAGACCCGAAGGCTGCCTTCAACTCCGGTCACTCCTTGGCTGAAAGACAATGGGCAGGTCGCTTAAACAAACCGACCCTAAGTGTTCTTGTCAATAATGGAAATAAAGTTGCTCTCTACCTCCCCATCTTGAAGTTGAGACTCAGGGAAGTCAGAGAAGCACTCGTGTTTTATGTTTATATTTGTCGGCCACTTGCTGTGTATGACTCACAGAGCCTTGGCTTCTATCATTTGATCCTCATGGCAGTTCTATGAGTTTTACCATCCCCATTTTGCAGAGAGGGAAGCTGAGGGCTCAGCGACGTGAGGGAGCTGCCCAGGGTCACACAGCTCGTTGGGATCAAGCCCGCATCTGTCAGGATCCTTCCCCGACATGCTCTTTGGTTAAGGGTTCACCACACCCTGTCTTTGCCCTTGTGTCTCTCACGTACCTTTTGGGTTCTCACAGGGACCCCTTTTAAGTATCTTTGGGAAACAAGGGCTTAAGGTATCAGGATCAAAATAACCGTGGTCAAAGCAGTGCCCGTCCAGGGTCAGAGACTTCGTAGGGGAAGAGGGCGGGGCTGAGGATGACCAGCTTGGGATCCCTGTTTTCCTCAAAACCGCGGGCCCGAGAGGATGATGCAATGACAATGACAGCGGGCCGGGGGCTTCTCTACGCAGTTCCCAGAAGTGGCCGCGGGGTGGCGCTGTGGACCGACACAGGAGCCCCCGTAGGTCCCCGGGAGAGGAAGCCTCAGGTCAGTCCCAGGACTGCTGTGGACTGTGGACGGACAGATTTCCGGAGGAGACCCAGGAAAGAACCCCCCGGAGGGCCGTTCGGTTCTGTGGTTCAGTGCCGCACGCAGCCCAAGAACTGGCTGAGCTTTAGGTTCCTCTGGATTCACCAGGTGTTTGTGGAGTTCTATTCGCGGAGCAGGCCCTGGCCTTGGGGAAGCCAGGGGCTTGTGGGAACAGGCTGTCCCTGGCCCCCGGGAGCACACAGTCCACCTGGGGAGCCAGAGGTGGACACTGTCGCTCTCTTCAGAATGAATGCCAAGAAAGCAGGGCAGTTTTTCACCGCCTTAAAAAAGAATGAAAACCTGTATTTTCTCGGGGCGCCTGGGCGGCTCAGTCAGTTAAGCATCTGCCTTCGGCTCAGGTCATGATCCCAGGGTCCTGAGATGGAGCCCCTTGTCTCCCTGCTCAGTGGGGAGTCTGCTTCTCTCTCTGACCAGCCCCCCGCGCCCCCATGCTTGTGCCCTCTCTCAAATAAATAAATAAAATTAAAAAAAAAAATCAACACAAAAACCCAACCTATATTTTCTTTACCAAGACCAAAAAAACTTCATGCTTTCTCTCTTCCATCCCTGGCTGCTCACCAAGGGTGGGTCATCCCCAACTGAAAGTCGTGTTTGAGGATTCTAGGGCTTAGATAATGTTCTAAAGAGCAGTAAAGGGCCCTCCTCACTAACCCATCTTACCATTCATAACCAACACCACACTTTTCCTGAATCCTCCAGAATGAACTAGTTCGTCCTCTATCGTGGACCCTCCTACAATTGGGCATCTGCCACATTGTGTGTAACTTGTTTGCACATCTGCCCTGTTAGACTAAAGTGTCCCTGAGGGCAGGGTCTCTGGGCTTGGATCCCTAGCACACCGCAGTGCCAGGCAAGTGGCATGCCCATTAGGTGTTTGTTCAATTTAACTGAGGTACTTGAGAGAGAAAGCACACAGGATTTTTTTTTCAAACACTTATTACCTAATTCAGTCCAAGCAAGAGCCCTGTCCGCTTGGTATTGTCGGCACTATTTTATAGGTGAGATGATGCTAGTTGTGGCAAGAGATGAAGCCTGAAATGTCAGCGCCTTAGCACCCTCAGAAGTTCTGCCTCCTGTCGCAGCCTGGGGAGGTGGACAGTCTTCTGTCACTGGAAGCTACTTCATCCTGAGTACATCTCTCCACGGCCTGGTTCAGGCTGCTCAGGCTGCTCTAACAAAGTACCGCAGGCTGGGGGGCTTCGACATTTTCCCCCCACCGTTCCGGAGGATGGGAAGTCTGAGATCGAGGTGCAGGCATATCGCGCTCCCGTCGAGGGCCCCCTTCCTGGCTGACAGATGGTTATCTTCTGGCTCCGTCCTGCACGGCTGACAGCGAGCGAGCAGGAGAGCTCTGATATCTTTCTCTTCTTATAAATACACGAATCCCATCCTGACCTCCCTCCCGCCATGACCTCACCTCACCCTCATCACCTGCAAATACTATCACAGTGGGGGCTAGGTGTTGCACAGGGGAATTTGGGGGCTGGGGTGGGACACAAACATTCAGTTCGTAACAGGTGCCACCACACGGGCACGTGGGTTGTCCTGGCCCAGAAGTTACCTCTGTTCACAATTCACTGGCCATGTGACCCCACCATAAAATCAGGGGCGGCTGAGAAACGTAACATGCATATGTGGTCAAACCCTGCCAGAAAACCACACACACACACACACACGTGCTCACATCCACATACAGATGCACACACATGAGCGCACACACCTATGGGTCACGCTCCCACACAAGTACGAAATAGGAAACACCCATCTCTACACAGAGAGCCTGCACAACACCATGAGGCCAAAAACTAAAAAGGAAGAAAGGACGTGTGTAAAAACAATCTGCATGTCAGGAAATTAAAAGGGCTGTGTCTCTTAAAGAAGATTCCACCCCCCCACCATAGTTCAGCAAAGTATTACGCTTAGGACTGAAACCGATGATGCCGTGGGAGAAAACTAGAGCAGCAGGTGAAAGCAATGACCCTGTGGGGAGAGGATAATGTTCTCTCGGTGGCTGAGGATAATAGTTCTGGAGACAAGCAGTTCTTGGGTGGTTTACAGCAAGCAGCAAGACATCATCTTTGCAAGATTTAGCCTGAGCATCTGAGACAGTTGTTTTATCTCCTATCGCTAGCTTGCATGTATATAGAAGCAGGTGTGGCAGGAGGGGGCCCACCCCTCCCGCCTCACCCCAGCTTTGGGGTGCTGATGGCTGACATGGAGGCTGAAAGCGACCTCAGAGAGGTTACCCGATGACATCCTGACATTACCTGACATTACCAACTGGGACTGCAGGTGACACGTCTTTGCGGGAATTAAAATATTTGGGCCAATTATAACAATAAACATGCCTTAAGAGGAAAAAGAGAAAAAAGCAAAGGTTTCAAGCCCTCAGTGTTGATTGAGCTCTCCCTCTCCCTCTTGGGGGAGGCCTGGAATGAGTGTCCAGGACACAAAGACATTCTTTTCACGAGGGCGTTTCTGGCCCCGCTCAGGCGATAATGAGATGCCCTGGGAGCTTTGGATTTCACTCACAACCATTCAGTCTGGTTTGATCAGCACTCCTGGAGTGAGGGCTGGGGCTTGGGGCATCTCTGGGTGCTCAGAACACAATGTCCTCTTGGTTTCTGCCTGCAGGGAGCTTGCAGTTTGGAAGAAAGATAACACATGCACTTTAATAACTATGGGACAGAGTGGAAGGTGGGAGCCCCTGCTGAAGGGTGTGTGTGTGTGTGTCGGGGCGGGGGTGTGGGGAGTGATTCCCGGAGTCTTCAGATCAGGCTTAGGAGCATGGGTACAACTTATTCCTCTGACCTGGGAAGAGCACGGACTAATGCACACAGGAGCTCTCTCAAGCACTGCAAGGTGCAGCTGACTCTTGAAGCCAAGTTCATGGGAAGGCGGGAAGGAGGCTGGAGCTACCAGCCATGGCTGCTCTGCATACTCTGACGTATGACTCCCCTTGGCCATCAGAAGCCCCCACGGCGGGGACGCCCGGGTGGCTCAGTCGGTTGAGCATCTGCCTTCAGCTCAGGTCATGATCCCAGGGTCCTGGGATCAAGCCCCATGTTGGGCTCCCTGCTCAGCCGGGAACCTGCTTCTTCCTCCTCCCCCCCCCCCCACCGCCCTCACTGCTCGTGCTCTCTCTCTCTCAAATAAATAAATAAATCTTTTAAAAAAAAGAAGCAGCAGCCCCCACGAGGAAGCTGCATCTTGCAGTCGGGCCATGGCTAATGGGAGTGGGGAAGGCTCGGAGGCTGAGACAACAGTTTGGAGAAGTGGGCATGGCCTCGGGGACAGGGGCTTGTCCCTGTGGGGGCCCCCCCTTGCACATCCAGGCAACAGCGGCCAGGGCAGTGGCCTGAACTAGAAGGAAACATCATGACCATCATCCAGAGCCAGCACTACCGTCCACTGAGTGTTTACCTGGGGCCAGGAAGCCTGCCACATGCCTTCTACAGGGAGCCTGGAGTCGGGCAGCCTGGATCTACCGCCCAGCTCACCCCGCTGTCAAGTTTCTGGACTTCTTCAGGCTCAGTGTCCTTATCTGTAAAGTGAGAGCAAGTAATGGCTTACCCTATGTCCGGCAGCTGGTGTCCGGGCGTGTGCCGTTAGCCACGAAGTTCTCCTGCCTTGTGCGGCCGGGCTGGGGTAGGTGAGGGCAGAGGGAGGTAATGGGGGAGAGCACTGGGCACTGCGCCTGGCACCCAGGGACACCTCAGTGGGAGATGCTGTGATGGGCGGAATGTATGTCGCCCCTACTCCCAAATTCCTGTCGAAGCCCTGAAAGCCCCCTACCAACACCTGGATCTGCAACTTCCAGTCTCCAGAACGGTAAGAAATCACTTTTTGTTGCTGAAGCCACCCAGGCTGTGGTATTTTGTTGTGGCTAAGATAGTTAGCTAACTTAATCCTTAAATCCCCAGGTCAGTACCATTAGACCCATTCTCTAGATGAAAAACTGAGGCAAAGAGAGTTTCAGTGACATGACCTGGGCCACACAGCTGCACAGGCCCCAGTTCTAACCCCAGCTCGGAACCGCCCCTCCCTGGGCCGGGTGAGGGCTGGGCCGCCCGGGTGCGAGCCTCGGAGCGCTGACTTTTTACCCTCTTGCCCGTGGCACGTCCCCTTCCCTGAGCTCAACTCAGGCTGTTCATGTGTGAAACGAGCGGAACTGGGAAAGTTTAATGTACGGCAGCAACTCTGAGTGCAAGCGAGTGAAGGCTCTCTATTGGGATTGGAGCCCAGACGATGAGTCGGAGGACAGAGACCCAGTGATGGGGCTTTGCTGGGTGGCTGCTTTCACTCATGATTCTATTATTAATAGCGGTTATATAATAACTATTTCAGAAAACAGTATGGTGCTTTCTCAAATAGAATTACCATAGGGTCTAGCAATTCCACTTCTGGGACATACCCAAAAGAATTGAGAGCAGGGACTTGAACAAATATCCGTACATTCATGTTCATAGCAGCAGGATTCACAACAGCCAAACAGGGAGGCAGGCCATGTATCGGCCAACAGATGAGCGGACAAACGCGACGTGGTCACATGGTCTAGACATACAATGGGATATTACTTAAAAAGGAAGGAAATACTGACACACGCTGCCAACACGAATGAACCTTGAAGACATTTTTCTAAGTGAAACAAGTCAGCAGGAAAAGACGAACATTGTATAATAACTGTTACAATTCTCATGGTAAGAACTAGCTTCAACCTCCAGCCAGAGAGGCCGGCACTGGGCCTTTGGAAGACCGTCCCCTCAGTGAGGGCTGTTTGCCCAGATGGGGTTGGGTGAAGGGGCTACCGAGGTTTAGCTCCCTGGTGATGGAAAGCCACCAGTCTGTGGTCCTGCGTGGGCTTCATGTTGGTAAGTGACCGTGGGGTCTCTGCTTGCTCCCAGCCATCTGCCGGCTCTGTTGCTCTAGCCTTAACCTCCACCCCCCACTCCCCACCCCCTCGACAGCCAGAGAGCCGTGTCAAACATGACAGCCTGCCAATGTGCCGTTTGGTGGCTGGACACCACTTTGACAGTGAATGAGATGCTCAGTCTTTTGTGCCTATTTCTCCGACTGTACAAGGACTGGGAAAGCTCACTTCATTGGTGTGTGGAGAGATGCCTCCTCTGTGAAGCCTTCCTGGTCTCCCCCACCACAGACTCCATGTAGTTCTTTCTCTGTGCTCCTGTTGGACCTTGAACATCCCCACATGGGAACGTAAGTCCCATGCAACTCCAAACTTTGGATGGGAGGCCTGGGTCACTGCCGGGCCCCTAGCACTGCAGGGGTACAATCGCTGTTTGTTCTAGAGATGAATGAACGAACAGGGGAGTCCTGGGCATGCCGGGGAGAAGACCCTTGTCCAGCTTTTCCCTGCTTTCCTTGGCTCTCACTTCCCTTTCCACCTATCCCACTGCCCCTCCCCCCCATTCATCGTCATGTTCATTGAGCCTCCTCTTAGACTTTCCCTTGTGCCTGGGGGGCTATAAAACCTAGTTGGAAGGGACCTCATGAAATCCGTTCCAGTAGAATCAGAATTGGGTTGACAAGATTTAATTGCTGCCTCTCCCAGAGGCCCTTGCACCCCAACTGTGGGCAATGACTTGATGCCACAGAAGACAGTGTGGTCATTGGCTTCCAAGGGAGCTCCCAGTATTTTTACCTCTGGGCATCCCCGAGCTGTGTGGTCCCTCTCCTCATTGAATCAGGGCTGGCCGTGTGCCAAACAGACGATGGTGGAAGTGATGGTGGGTGACTTCCAAGGCTAGGTCAAAAAGACATTGCAGGCTTTGCCTTGGTCCTTGGATGCCCTGCTCTGGAGGAAACCAGCCGCCATGACATGAGGAGACTCAAGCGGTCAGTCCTACGGAGAGGCCCACAGGGGCAGGAGAACAAGCCCCACACCAACAGCCGGCACCAATTTGCCAATCACGCCCGTGAGCTGCTTTAGAAGTGCATCCTCCAGCCCAGCCGAGCGGCTCTTGAATTCCTGACCCACAGAAATGACTGGAGATAATCAGTGGTTATTGGTGTTTAAGTCTGAGTTCTGGGGTAACTGGTTACGCAGCATAAGCTAATTAATACAGACAGGACTCAAAGGGTAGAATTTCAGACCTCACGATCCTTCCTATAATTGAACTGTGCACTCCCGCAGTAAGGGGGGTGCGGCGCAGCCCGGGAGTGTTTTAAAATCACACACCCCAGCGGGGGGGGGGCGCCCCCACTGCCAGGCTGCCCCTTCGGGTGTCACCCACATTCCTCAGCACCGCCCCCTGCACTCAGCGCGGCCAGCACGGCGTTCTGCCTCAGCCCCCAGGCCCGCTGCTTTGGGCGAGGACCACAAGGCAGCAGATGACTTTCCTCCTCATTCCCTTCAGAGTCTCAGGCACCGGTCATGACCGCTCTGGAGTTAGATGGGGCTTTCTGCCTGGGATCTGGAGGGCAGGGCCGCAAATGCTGTGACATTTTTAAACACTGTCTAAGCGAAATGAGCTGTGTTGCTCCTAAGTTGTTCTGAGCAAAAGGACCTACTCAACCTGACAGCAAGGGCCTTGGAAGCAGGGACTGTGTGACTTTTTCCTCTTTCTCTTGTCTGTTCACTCCTTCCTCCCTCCCCCCTCCCCCATCCTCCCCTTCCCTCCTCCTCTCAACAACCGCAGGTACGTACTAGCTGCCAGGCATTGTAGTAAGCACCGGACAGAGGGGCAGGAACAAACAGACAATAATCTCTGCCCTCAGGGAGCTTGCATTCTGCCTGGGGAGGCAGACAATAAACAAAAAATAAAAGACATTCAGTTGGATATTTGATGGCAAGAGGTACTGGGAGGAAATGAAGGGGCAGCGTGAGTTTCAGGAGGTGGCTGAAGTTTGAGTGAGTCAGGAAGGTCCCGCGGAGCAGGGGACATCTAGGTAGAGGCCCGTAGGAGGCAAGGGCCGAGGGGTGTGACTCCTAGGGAAGAAGGTTCTAGGCAGAGGAGCGGTCAGGGCAGAGGCCCGAGCATCCAGCATCCCATCTGATGTGAGAGCATCCAGGAATTTTCAAGAGACCGCAGAAGCTTGTGTGGCTACGGCGGGAACCAGTGGGGGTGGTGGGAGCAGATCCAGCACGTTGGCTTTTACTCCAAGTGAGCTGGGCAGCCATGGTAGGATCACCTCGGACACCAGCAGAGTCCGAGGGCCCGGGCCAGCCGGCCAGATGCCCTGGGAGGCTCATGCTCGGCCGGCCGCTGGCCTTACTACCCCGAAGGCCCTTCTGTTTCTTCAGCACCTACCGGGTTTGGCCCGTGGTGGACCTCCAAGGCAATACTTAATGTCTGAGTCATATAATCGGCTCTTGAGACACACTTTCCCTGATAATCTTAGACACACTCGGTGTTCTCCTTGTGTGCTTCTGACTCACACGTTTTACACGTTGTGTGTCTGCCGACAGCACGGTTGCCACACCCCTTTCCTAAGTCACGTTCAAGCCCGGCTGTTCTTGCTGCTCCCACACGTTCTCCTTGTCATTGTTTTCTTCTTCATCCCTCAGACCTCATCTGAGATAAATCTCCAAGCCTCCCCTCCTCCCCGAGCTGGTCTGTGACTCACGAAGCCCTGTCCGTCCTTCCAAACAAACAGGCTGTCCCCAGTCTCCCCCCCTCCGCCCTCCCTGACCCAGTGCTCTCTCTCTCTCTCTCTCTCCAGCGATGATGAACTTGACTGCAGCGCCGGGTTAGGGTTTGGTCCCGGATTCGTGATGTTATTAAAAACAGATTTAGTAATGCTCCGAGCAGTCAGTCCGCCTGTCCAGTAATGGTTCATCATTGTCATAAAGCTGAAGGGGACTATCAGGGGTCAGCTAATCTCTGCTCTTAGGCATGACAACGCGTACGTCATCCCAGAGAGAAGGAGTGATCTTTTATTTGTTGTTTGTTTTTAAAGACCTCCAGAGAGAGCTGGGCCTCCCTCGGAAACCTACCCGGGTGATACCGTGTTCCCCAGGCCGTGTTGCTGTGCTGTGCGTGTGTGTGTGCACGCGTGCGTGTGTGTGATGTGCACGCTCCTGGGGTTCTGCAGAGACAGAGACCTTCTGTCCCCACCGCTTGCCCCCTGCCCCCTTCTGCAGGTGCAGGGTCTGGGACAGTTGCAGCAGAGGGGAGCAAACCTGGAGGGCGGGAGCAGTGCGCCGTGGATTCTGCCTCAGATCCACCCACCCCTGAACTGCTCTGTGACCCAGGAAACGCTGATTAGTCTCCCTGAGTCCCGGCCCCTCGACTCTGATGGGGGAATAATAATGGTTACTTTGCAGTGTTTTGAGGCTTGGTGATAATACCCGTAAAGTGCCTTGTCCTTAGAAAGTGCTTCATAAATGTCTGCTATTACTGGGAATAGAGAAAAAACGATGCCTGGGGGAGGCACTGGGAACTTTTGGACTTGAGAATCTCCCGAGAACAGAATGTGTGGTCTGCGTGGGCAGACGTCAGCCAGGGGCGCATCCTCCTGGGATCCTCCACTGCTCACTGCTCGGGGTCCTGGAGAAAGCCCAAGGCCCCCCAGCAGGGAGAGGTGCTGGTCCCAGGTCATTTGCATCCTGGATACTTCCAGCTGGCTGGCCATGGCATCCTGTCCATGGGCTGTGGGGGGCATGGCACGCCTCTGTGTGTTTGGGGGCGGGGGGCGGGGGGTGATACACATTGCCTGACTGGATGAGAAGCAACTGGTCCCTCGGCTGTTGGTTTCCATGGCAGCACCAGGAAGAGCAACCAAGCAACCAGGCAGTTATGCTTGAAAAAAAAGTAGTATGATTTGGGAACCTAGTGATTGTCGTAGCTCTGTGTATGCAGCATATAGAGATTCATTTATGTAACAAATATTTTCTGAACATCTACCACATGCCAGGCATCAGTGGACATAACAGACAAAGATCCCTGTTCTTGGGGAGTTCATGCTGTGGCAGGTAAGGGTGGAGAGGCAGAAAGTGATAAATAAACATAGTAAACACATAAATTATACGGTATTTTAGGAGATGAATAATGCTATGGAAAGAAAGATGAAGAAGAGGAAAATGTCATGGGGCCTAAGAGTGCTGGGTGAAGGTGGGATGGGTTGCAATGTTAAATAAGGTGGCCAGTGACATTTGAGCAAAGATTTAGAGAACTTTCAGGGTTAGCATGGCAGCAAGAGCAGCGTGTGCAAAGGCCCTGTGGCAGGAGTATGCGTGGTATGTTCAAGGAGGCACTGAGGCTGGAGGTAGAGAAGGAGGTAGGAGGGGCCTTCAGGGCAGAGAGGTCCTGGAGGTTGGATCACGTCAGGTCTTTGGACTTGGGCTTTTCTACTGAATGGCCACTTAGAAGGCTAGAGCAGTAATCCAGTGGGAGATGGCAGTCATGGCAGTGGAGGTGGTGACAAGTCCAGGGCAAATCTTGTTCCACAAAGAGTTGTAATTGGACACCAGGAATCAGATGAGCATGCAAATGACTAACTCAAAGTGGATAATCTAAGAGTTGCACACACAAAAAAAAGTAGAAGGGATTCTAAGGAGGGAAGGAGTACATCTGGCTGATAAAATCATTAAATCTTTGTGTTAGAGATTTGGGCTTTGAAGGGTGGAAGGTTTCATCTGGGAGCAGGGGTGGGAAGGCGATTAGGGCAGGAGTTGCAGCCTGGGCAAAGCAGGGAAGAGGGAGAGGCAGGGACAGGCTGAGGCCTTTCTCTCTCCATCCCTGCTATCCTGCCCCAGCCTGCAGCATGTGGGGGAATCTGAGGGAACAGAGACAATGGGGCAAACTGGCCGAGGCTGGGGGAGGGAAGGAGGACCTAAAATGAGGGCAGCAGCTGGGAGTCTAGGAAGAAGGGGAGGCATGAGTGGGATGCTTGGGGGAGAGGTGAAATGTGGTCTGTCCAGTGATCGGCTGGCTGATCAGGGAGGAGTCAGAAATGGCTGCGAGGGGCCATCCTTAAATTTACCAGCCTGGGCCCAGGGAGGTCAGGGCTGCGAGAGGCCATCCTTAAATTTACCAGCCTGGGCCCAGGGAGGACAGGGGTGCAGTTTGGTGGCAGGGGTGGAGAAAAGAGGAAAGGAGGAAGGTGATGACTTTGCTTTTGGATATACTGAGAGCAAGCTGTCCAAGGGCCACTGGTCAAGCAGGGGTTGGAAATGCAGGTCAAGGCGCTGTGGCCACACTCAGCTCTCTGCTGACCTGCACTGATTTGTTTGTTGAGGGGCTCCCAGAATCAGTGGGAAGACTGTAGGATTAGGCCTGGACAGGGGGCAGGAACCAAGTGAAACCAAATGGCTGGCTTCTGGCCAGCACTGAGTGGCGTCCCTGGCATGGGAACACTGGAGTGACAACTGGATGCTGAATACCACCCTGGCTGGGGGCAAATGAGTACATGCTTAACCCAGTGTTCTGGGAGGGAGCGTGAACTGCCAGGGGCTGGGGACAGGGAGCCTTGCTTTTCCAGCTTTCATAGTGGGAAGATGGGGGTGAGGGGGCTTCTGCTTCCTAGGCAGCTTTGCACCACGGAGGTGCCCCAAACATGGGGGCCACATGCTGGGAGCCAACGGAAACAAACGTCCCTGTGTTAGTTGGCTAGATCTGCTGCAACAAAGTGCCACAGACTGGGGGTGCATAAATACAGTCCCGGGGCCTAGAAGTCCAAGATCCGGGTGTGAGCAGAGTTGGTCGCTTCTGAGGGCAGTGAGGTAGGATCTGTTCTCCCGGGAGCCTCGGGTGTGTCTTGGGGTGAGGATGGCTGTCTTCTCTTCTCATCGTCTTCCCTCTGTATATCTCTGTGTCTCAATTTCCTGTTTTAAAAGGACACCAGTCATATTGGATCAGGGCCTGCCCTAAAGACTTCATTTTTAACTTGATTACCTCTACCGGGGGTGATCTAAAGACCCGATTTCCAAATAAAGTCACATTCTGAGGTAGTGGCGATTAGGACTTCAGTGCATATTTTTTTTTGGGGGGGGGACACAATTCAGCCCATAATAGTTCCCTACAGTAGTAGCGTGTTGGTTTGGCTTTCTTCTAACTTCATTTCTCTTCCTCTGAAGAACAGGATGGTTTTCATCCTGATGGCTTTAGAAAGATATTTATGTAATTGTCAATTGCTAAATTATGGAAATGAAATCAATCTGCTTTGCTGTTTCAATCATTCATAAAAATCAGTGACTACGCTCTGGTTTGCTCTCAGCAATTTCGGTTGATAGGCTGAGAGATCCAAAGCTCTGCCTGAGGAGAGTGTCCGTGGCCACGGGAGAAATGTTTTTTCCATTATTAGCTTTATTGCTGTGGCGCAAAACTCAGTCAGGAAAGTGAGGCTGCTCTCATTGCTTTTTGGATGGGGAAAACGTGTGCAGCACGTGGGCTATGCGAAGGGGCCAAATACCAATTTGTAGCAAGGACGGTCACCCCCAGCCCACCCAGGAACCGCTGCTTCACCACTCAGACCTCTTCCCCAAACATGTTTGACGTCCCCATGGGTTTCGGGAAGGACATGAAGTTGCATGTGTGTCCTTAGGCCTGATATCTGCAGCACCTGTGCGTGGTCCGTCTGGGGTCCGTCTGGGGTCCGTCTGGGTGAGCTTTCCCTGTCTTGTCACCTTGGGCCTTTGCTGCGGACTCGGCCCTGTGTGCGTTCTCCTGAAGGCGAACGTGGGGTCTTTGTGCCAGGCCTCAAGCCCCTCTTTCCACTGGTCACCCACCCCGTCTTCCTCCTGTGTCTTCTGAGGCCCAGCAGGCCAGAAATAAGGAGCTCTACTCTATAAACAGGGAAAAGGGGTCACCAGAGGCAGACAGACACCCAGAAATGTGTTTCCTTCTAAAGAGGGCTAGAAAAAGGAGATTTGGGAGTTCACCCAGGAAAGCGCCCCCCTCCCCCCATAAACCTACTAGCAACCAAAGAACAGGAAATAGAAACATGAAAGAAGTCATCACTTTTATGTTCTCTGTGGGGGAGAGTGGAGGGGGGGGTTCTCTCCCGATGTCCAGAGAAGCCCCTGGCCTGCAGAGAGCAGCAACCCTGAGTAAACAGGAAACGCCAGAAATCTATTTTTATTTGGTGCTGTCTTTACTTTCCCTTGTTTCAGTGGAAAATGAGTCCGGATTCCACAAAACTCCTTCGTGAACAACAACTAGAAGCGGAGTCGGTGCCAAGGCTCTCATTCCTCAGCGGCGGTTTGGGCCGGTGTCTCCTTTGCCGAGACCTTGGAGGCTGAGGCCTCCCGGGGCAGGAAGCGGGTGGCTGGCTCTAGAGGAGGCCCGCGGGACGGGACGGCCAGCGAGGGGAGGGCCTGCGCCCCCCCCCGCCCCCCCCCGTGACAGATCGCCGTCCTCCGCAGAGCCTGCTTTCCCGGCAGCCAGCCGCGGAGGAGGGGGGCGCCCCTGCTCCTGTCCCCCCCACCCCACCCCCGGAGTTCAGCCCCTGGAGCGGGCGGCTGGAGAAGTCCCCGCCGCAGGGAGGGGGGGCCGTGCTCGGCGGGCCGCAGGAATGCACGGCGGGTCCTGCACACAGGGCGGACTCGGCCCGAGGAACTAGTGCAACCGAGGGGTGCACTGCTTGGAGCCGCGTTCCTCCAGCCCTGCCCGTGCAGTTCTCTGCGGCGGCCGTGGGGCTACCTGTTCAGATCTGCTCTCCCCGGTGGAGAGTCAGGGAATGAGGCGTTTATAAGCCTCTTTTGCCATTGAGCCCCACGGCGTTTTCCTGTCTGTATGATTAGGGGTGACTGACCGGTCTCCCCACAGTGAGAAGGTTTCCCAGTACGTCTCCTGCTCCCCTGAACACCTGTCTTCATCCTCCTCTCTCAGCAGATGCCTCGGCCATCCTTAAATTACCATATATCAGAATTGCTATGCCTTTAAAGAAAGAACAAGGTTCTGGTGCTCATTAGGATTAAGCCGAGGATCTACCGGGGACTTGTGGTCCTTTTCTTGGGCTCACCTTCTCCTGTCTCCTACCCGAGCACTGTCCCCTACTGATTCTGGACTCTCATTGAACAGTGCTGCACTATAATTTGAATGCTGGAAAGAGCTTGCTCCTGGTTATCATGGAGCACTTCTTAAACGTCGAACTCATGCTTTCTGTAAACCCCATGAGTCTTGCGAAAATCCGACCCTAATGGTGACCAGGAACGCCCATTCTCTCCAGCCAGCTGGAGAAGCTGTTGGCTGTTACTGTAAGCATGCCCATGAATGGAAGGAGGTAACATCACACACCCGGGCCTTCCCAAGACGGCTGTCTGTCCCTGCAGCTCTCTGGTCAACCCCGCTGTGCATCTCCTTCTCTTACAGTATTACTTACTTCCCCTTTCTCTGCCAACAGATGTGGCTCTTTTCATTTGGCTCTTTTATGCTCACGATTCCTTCTTCCCTATAACTTCAGTTTCCTACTGACTGTGGCTTGCTATGCCTTTGCTGCCCCTTCTACCTTCATGCCCCCCCAGGAGGGCTTCCAGTCTCTTTTATTATGTCCTTAGCTCCACCCTTCATCCCCCAGAACTAAAGTTAATGCCATCATGTACCTCCCAAATCAAACCCAAACTCTTAACTGTGGCAGAGCTGGCCACTCAAGTCTTTCCAACCTGCCTTTCTCGTCCTACCAATTGCCTTCCTCCTCCTAACCCCACGTGGCAGATGTCCCCAAGGTTACTCTGAGCTATGCAGCTTCTCTTCTGCTCATGCGCTTCTGTCTACATCTAAATTCTCTATGTGCTTCAGAGACCAGCTCAGGACCTGCATTCGTTCCCTAGGGCTGCCGCAGCGAAGTACCACAGTACCACAACCTGGGCGGTTCCGAGAAATGCATTCTCTCACAGTTCTGGAGGCCTGAAATCTGAAGTCAAGGTGTCGGCAGGGCTGTGCTCCTTCCAAAGGCTCTAGGAGAGAGTCTTTCCTTGCCTCTTCTGGTTTCTGGTGGCTCCTGGCATCCCTTGGCTTGTGGCTTCATGGCTCCAATCTCTGTCTCTATCTTCATGTAGCTCCCCCCGTCCCAGTGTGTTTGTCTCCTTTCCCCTTCCATCTCTTATTAAGGACCCCTGTTATTGGATCAGGTAATCCAAGATGTAACCTAGGATGATATCACTCCGAGATCTTTAATTTAATGACATCTGCAAAGACCCTTTGGCCAAAGAGGTCATGTTCATAGGTTCTGGGGGTTAGGAGGTGGACATATCTTTTGGGAGGAGCACCATTTAACCCACTATAATCCCTAGTTCCTTTTTGAAGACTGCCTCCTGGTCAAAAATGACTTCTTTCTCCTCTGGGCTCCCATGTCCTTTATTCAAGTCTTTTAAGGCACCAAAATTTATTTTGATTTTTTAGAAGACTTTATTTATTTGAGAAAGAGAGGGAGAGCACAAGTGGAGGGGAGAGGGGCAGAAGGAGAGGAAGAAGCAGACTCCCTGCTGCACAGGGGGCCTGATACAGGGCTTGAGCTCCTGGGATCATGACCTGAGCCAAAGGCAGACACTTAACTGACTGAGCCACCCAGGCGCCCCTTGCCAAAAAAAAATTTTTTTTAAGATTTTATTTATTTATTTATTTAGAGAGCAGGGGAAGAGGCAGAGGGAGAGGGAGAGAGAAAATCTCAAGCAGACTCCACGCTGAGCATGGAGCCCAACACGGGGCTCGATCTTACAACCCTGGGATCATGACCTGAGCTGAAACCAAGAGTCAGACGCTTAACTGGCTGAGCCGCCCAGGTGCCCCAAGGCACTCTTGATGTTCTCTTGTGCAGCGTAGACATATTGCCACCAGTGGTAAGAGTGTGGGTTGCAGAGTTAGATGTCCAGGCTTCAAATCCCAGCTCTGCCACTTGCCAGCTGAATGACACTGGTCAAGCCACGTCGTTTTTCTGGCTGGGGCCAGGATACGCCGAGGTGCTTAGGGCACACCATGTAAGGAGCTACTCACTCTCAGGGTCCAGCAGGTGTAGGGTCAGCCCTCTCACCACCTTGACAGGGACGTTTCTATGAGCTTCCTTAAATTTCATGCCTCTCTTGCCTTACACTAGTCTGTGCCCTGCCTCCTGCCCTGGTTTTTTAATCTGTGAAATAGGGACAGTGACCTCCCTGGTAGAGAAAGTGTAGGGACTCAATAACTAGCACAAGTAAGAGACTTAGCACAGTGCCTGGCGAGCTGGTCTTCATGTCTAATTCATTTTTATAGTCCTAGTAACTTTAAACACATTACATCGAAAATAGTATGTAATCAATTATGTTTAAGTGAATTAATAGCTGCTAAGTTTGAGGCGTGTGGTGATGAGTCTGTAATCAGGAAAACAGCTCCAACTTCGAGTCCCTGGATCAAGAGTTCCTGAGCTGGTTCATTTCCTGGTTCACGTTGAGCGCTGAGAAGGTTCAGGTGAGGAGTTTTGGACAGAAGGAGTAGAGCCCAAACTTCACAAAATTGCTGAGGTTGGTTTTCAAATTAGAACCATGAAGGAAAAGGCTCCAAAAGTGGGATGCGTGCACACTGGAAGGATTAGCTCGCGTCTGGGTAGCAGCAGCTCAAATGTGCAAAGTGGCTTAGGTTCATGCGAGCTGGTCACATCGGGAACGGACGGGCTCCCTCTCCGTTAGGCCCTTGCCAGTTCCGTGGGAAGGAGATTCTTTCCTGGAACACGGAGACTATCTTGCATCTTGCCTGGAACTCCATGAAACTGTTGGCAGCATCTGGCTCAGCTGGGTGCATCCCGAAACACCACATTTATTTGATATCGGAATTGATATTCCTCTTTTACATTGTGGTTGGGACTCATTAACTCTCAATAAGGACCGACGTTGAAGGAGGAGTTTCCTCCCTTTCTTGCGAAAAAAGAAATGTTTCCTTGGACAGGACATAGCTCCTGTAACTGATTTGCTCTCCTGGCACCCGGCAGCATGTGGTGGGGTGCCCCGGGGCTGGTAAGAAAGGGGACAGACTCAAGAATTCCTGGGTGGGAAGGCTTTTTCCCTGCGCTTACCACAATTGCTAAAACACTAAGTTTAATAGCCCAAGACTGGTCTATATTTGCATGGAAACCGTGTTTGTGTGGAATTTTTTTTTTTTTTTTTAATTTCAAGATGGCCATAATAAGAGCCAGACTGTTGATGAGTCTAACGATTAGAAGCAGCTCCTAAATTTCCCACACAATCATGGTAGGTTCAATTCTGAGATCTTATTTGAAAAGTTCAAAATGCGTGGTGTTTTTATCTAGCGACCTCACTAAAGCACTCAGATCCACTAGTGCCAGACACATGCGTTACGTTTGCGGTTGCCCAGTGCAAGGATTGTCCTTATAACCAGCCATGGAATTTAAGTAAAGCAGTCTGGAGGGGTGTCGGGAAGGTTCATTTCAGTAACTGCTCTATTTATGTCCACAATATCGCTATTAAATTGGCAAGTATGAAGCAGCGTTGAGTGTGGCCGAGCGTATACAGTCACCATTCCTGGATGAGCTGTGTGCTTGGAAACAGGAGCGTAAAGAGGGTTCTTGGCTTCCAGGAATTTGACTCAGGGTTTCAATCCATTTGAATCATGTCCACCATTACACCTGCTCCTTTTGGAGCCAAACCTGCACATTATCACCATTACTCTTCAATAACACTGAAATTGCAATAATCTATGAAATCTGTCCTTTCCTGTTCTTTCTCTGCCACAAAACAGAATTTCCAGGAGCTTGTGGGGGTGGGATGGGGGTGTTGAAAAATACATTCTGAGTCACCGCTTGAGAAGTTTTTATTGTATATTTTCCCCAAGCGATGCTCATAGTGAAAGTATTATGGGTATAGAATGAGCAAACACTTAAACTGAAAACAATCAGATGGGAAAGTCCTCTGCTTTAATGAGAGGTCACTAGTACTTATTTATGAAGCTATTATCAACTTGGACTGTGGGATTGGAGGGGCTCTTCCAATACAGGTAGTGACACAAAAGAATCACTGCTTTTTTTTTTTTTTTTTTTTTAAGATTTTATTTATTTATTTGAGAGAGAGAGAGATAGCGAGAGAGAGCACGAGCGGGGAGGAGAGCCCGACATGGGGCTCGATCCCAGGACCCTGGGATCATGACCTGAGCCGAAGGTAGATGCTTAACCAACTGGGCAACCCAGGCACCCCAGGCACCCCTGAACCACTGCTTTCAAGAGAAACCTGGGCGCCAATAACAAACTCATCACTTCCATCTGTATCTTATATAAACAACAAGATCCTAATGTAAATATCAAGACATGGCTCCACAATCCCATAGTATTCTAGTTCGCCATGAATCATGAAGTGTCACCTTTTCAACTCCTGAACGCCCAAGGAGCAGGAAAGAAACTACACAGCAAGGGTAAAGGAATCTAGATCAGGGACTGGCAAACTACAGTCCTAGGGCTGACCACCTGTTTTTGTAAATAAAATTTTACTGGCATACAGCCATGCTCATTCATTTACACATTAGCTATGTTTGCTTTCATGCTAGAGTGACAGAGTTGAGTAGCTGCGACAGGCAACGTTGGCCCACAAACCCAAAAATGTTTACTCTCTGCGTCTTTACAGGAAAATTTTGCAGACCCCTCGTCTAGACAAATAGTCAAATGAGTCAAGTTGTTGGCTCCAGGTCCCCAGTCCACAATCCAAGAGAAGGACTGGGTTGGCTTTGGTTGTTGTCATGCACTTTGTAATTTAAAAAATCTTATGGGCCAGTACAACTAAAACTCCTATTCACCTTGCTTTGAAGAAAGAGTATGGAGAGTAAAATTAGGTCTCAGTATATTTTACATGTTGCCTGGACTTCTAAAGCATTGCTGGATTGCTGAAATGTGCATAAGTCAATGTCATTTCTCAAAACTTTTAAAAGAGGCAAATGTTGGCAACTTCTAAAGTATTGGCATCATGCTTGTGTCTGTGCAAAATTCGACAATGCTCAAAACCACGTGCTGTAGCTATAAATGTAGTCCTACTTCAAGTGAAACTCTTTAGTCTAAATATTTTCAGTCTTTGAAACCAGTTTTTAAGAGTCATCAGAAATCTGTAGTTTAAGACACCAGACGCATTTCTTAGCTGAGCCTTCCAGTGCCAACATGTTGGACCAATTCAGTAAAACATGCCATAAATTATATGACTGTTTTATTTGAATTAGGGGATACTTTCCACAATAGCAGGAATTCTTACTGGGAGTTCAAAAGCCAGACACAGGCTCTAGGTTATTATTCATACACTGGTGATGGATTCAAATCTTGCCTTTGTGGCCAGGTTTGGCCAGGAGTATAGGTTACGACAAAGAACAAAGCTAAAAGACCCAAAGCAGTTAAGATTGCAGTCTCAATAGCTCTGAGTTATACCACCTTTACAAATGCAAGACAACTGGCTGGAACAACCTTGGAATGGCATGTCAGAGGTGACCGGAAGCTTATGGAATATCATTCAGGATAGGGCTTCTTACCTGATGTTGCTTACAATGAAGGCTAGCTCTCTTCTTGTCATTTAAATATATTAGTAGATCATTAATAACACATGTGATTATGGACTCTATCTGCAAATGAATCTTAGTAGATATGTGACTAGTCGCAGCAGAAAAGCCATTCAGGTCCGGGAGCACATAACCTTCCTCTCTAGACTCAGGTTGGGTCACCTGGCTATGTCTACAGATTTAAATGGCTAAAATCCAATTCTCTACTCATAGCTCTACTCTTGCCTAGAAGAATTTATAAAGCTTGAGATAATAACTTGGGGGAGGAAATGGTGTGCTAGTGAAAATAACACTAAGAATTTAAATACAATTTTTGAGACTTGCGTCTACAGTTAAAACGTGTAACAAATCCACTAGGTAAGTCATGAGAACGATACGAATACCAGCATAGGGTATGAAGTTTTCAGTTTCAGCTCAAGTATAATCGGATCACATAGCTGAAGAAAATGTCCATCATTCTATATTTTCTGAAAAATTGGTCTTAATTCTTAAATTGCTTTCTTTATCTGAAAAAGTTCACCAGCCAAGGTATACACCATCACAGAATGCCACTTACAGACTCTCATTTTAAAGATACCCTTAATTTTCCAAAGGACAGTTAGAATAGGGCTCATTTTCAGAAAAAAAAAGATGATTCACTGTTCTAACTCAGGACTGGAAAGGTGATATCCTTACGGGGGAGGCTCATAAAAGACGTCGTAGGAGAAATGACTGCTCTCAAACTTTTGGTCCAGGAGTGAGGTTGGGGGGTGAACACGTCTCTCTGAAACAAAGCAGCTGACGCTCGAAGTTGTGTGGGAAGGGCGGCCTGTGTGTTCTGTGGCCAAATCGTGAATGCACATTTTTGTGTGACAGTCCTGCTTGGGGAGCCAGGCTCTCATTAAGTTCTAGCCAGTTCGATGTTCACGAGGGGGACGTCCAGGGTGTGGGGAACACTTCAAATTACATTTCGTGAGGACACAAGACTGTCAAAGCTTAGGAAGGCCCTGCTGTTAAAGGGCCGTGGAATGCTCGCGCGCGTCAGCACAAACTAGCTGTGGACACAAAGGGAGGTTTTTTAAAGGTGGTATCGAATAACAGGCCAGCAGCCGTTCCCTCTCGGTGGCTTAGACCTCTTTCTTCTCTCCACTTTGGCTCTTTGTTGAGTCACTTCCATCAGGCAAAGTTCCATAGGATAAGCCATTTGGATCTGGTTGTATTTTGTCCAACATTTGTTTCCCTGTGGAGATAACGATCACAAAAAATCTTTTGCGCTCTTAGAAAAGAATACGTCTTAATAATAATTTCCCCTCTCTTTAGGCCACATTTTATTCCCTTTTTTTTTTTTTTTTTTTTTTTTAGTGCTCTGTGGTCACCCTCTGCACAGAAGAGATCAACGTCAGGAAGAAAAGGCCCTAGAACTCCGTGTCCCTTGTGGTGACCACACACTCTCCACAGGAGACAATGGTCTCCCCACCACACAGGGCCTCCTGGGCTGGGCATGGAAACCGGGTAGGATCGGTCAAGAGATGAACATGAAGCATCCACTCATCTCCACACCTTCCATCCCAGTGTCCTTTCTCCTTTTCCGTGTTTGCTCTAATGCATGTAACAACAAAGAAAAGCAGATTCCATAGCAGCTTCTAAAAGCTGTTGCTGATCCTATGTATGGGGCTTTGTGAACTGAAAAATCGAGTCAAATGGTATTTTCTACCCAAGTGCCCCTAACCACACAAGTCATTCATAATGCACAACTTTGCCACAAATGCCAATCTTTGCCTTGAACACTCTTAGCTGGTAAGAGGGCCCAAGAGGGAGAGAGAACATGGAATTCCTTGGGTCATATTTTCTCAGTTGTAGGGACAAGGCTTTAACGGCTTTTGCTTCAAAGTCTGGGACCTAACAGAATGGTAGAGGAAGCTGTCAGAACATCATTACTTTGGTCTAGAAACCTGTAGGTTGCCCCAAATCCCTAGCAAAGCTGGACATATTGGGTGGGCAGGGGAGGAGGTGAGGACACAGCCCACCATTTGCTTTGTTCTGAACATCGCTTCTGCTGTCTACATGACGACAGTGAGTTATTTCCCAGTGAGAGCGGAGGACTGCAAAGATGGTGCATGTGAAGTGGATCGGGATGAAGAACGCAAGGGGGAGGGGGAGAAGCTCTCCCTGTTCAGGCGATGGTAAAGAACGTCCCTTTTGGCCCCACCGTGCACAGGCCACTGCAGTCTTCACCAGGAATGATGGTCCTTGGCAGCCTAAGCTCCCGTCCTTAGAAGTTCCTTCAAAGGCTCTCCGAGCAGCAGGGGACCCCTGCTATAGCCATTCCCTACTTCTATCCCCACCCTTTTTCAGTTTAAGGGAACCCAAAAAAAGAAATTGGCAACATCCCCCAAATCAAGAAAATGGGGCCAGTTCTCTTATATCCCCAGTGTTCTGTGCAAAACCGACATTCAAATAAATGATTAGTAACACTGACAGTTAAAACATCACCTCTGGTTTCATGGTTAAATAGACATCTTCTTGGGTTATAAGAATTATGTTTTATATTAATCTTAACACCCCAAATAATACCGGCAACTACTAATTTATAAAGTTTTCCATCATAAATTAAAGAATATACTGTTTTACCAGGAATATTTCCAAAATCAATGTAAGATTGTGGCAGATGTTCCTTTTCTCGATTTCTTGTGATCAAAAGCACACCAAGGAATGACAGAAAACACCTGTAAGAACAATATTAATAAGGAACACAAGAACACTGAAACAACCCATGGTGTTAAATAACAGCTCCATAAGTCTACATGATGACATAAATTCCACTGGTTTTGTTTTTCCTGTTTCTCATGGTAAGCCTCCTAGAACTTGTCTTAATTGCTGCAGCCAATTATATTTTTCCCCAGAACCAAGACTTGGGCAGCTTCCAATAAATCTCTGCCCCAGGTTTTTACCATCTGGAGGCTAATTCCGGCTCTAAACCCTTTGGGTAGACACTAGGTCTCGTTTTCTACCCATGCATGCCCAGACCCATTACTGGCATGCAACACGAGCAAGTATATGTGTGTGTGTGTGTATATATATATATTTCTTTAATTTTCTAAGAAATCTAATTGTCCTTGGCCATAAGAATAGTCATAGTTTCCAGATCCTAGAAGTTTAGGCTTGCCCAAGTATCTTATGAAATTGAATTTTCAAGCTAGATGGTTTTCTACGCTGAAAATAAGCTGGGCTCAAGTCTGCATAATAATGGTCATGCAGAACACCAGAGCAAGAAACAGCTAAGCATTAATGGAGGACCAGCTGGAATCAACAGAAGATCTTAGACATTGGTGATGTTCTGTCAAAGTTCTGCTCTCTGCTTGCAAGAATGTCAGCAATGATGCCAACTGAATTTCCAGGCAGGTTAAAGATGGGCACCCAGACACAGGAAAGGGATACTACCAATCTGATGTTAGTAGGTCCAAAGCTAATAATCTGCCCCAGACTTAACCTTTTATTCTAGAGAATCCTAGAGGCATCTGTGGTTCCTGAGTGAGTTCTAACCTAGAAATTTCCAAGAGCGAGATAGGTCTGATTTAGCACAGAAAGGTCATGGAGTAGCTCCAACAGCTGATGGTAGATTTATCTAGACCTTGGCTGGAACTGAAAATCCCCAGGTTCAGAACCCTCAGAGAGAGACCCAAATTACCAAGTCAAAGACACAGAGTCCTGTGGAGGGTGTTATATTGAAAACCAGGTTTCTTTTAAGAGCTCAGGAAACTAATGTTTCTTATATTGTCTTCCAATTTTCTGTACCTCAGATATAATGCCAAAAATCCCACATAAAAGTAATAGGATTTCACATTCCTTACTTATGAGACATCTACTCACCCAAAAATATATATAAATACAGTTAGAAAAGCTGCGCCAAGGAACTCCTGATAAAATATGATACCTATAACAGGAATAAAAGACAAACTTAATTTCACGGTAAGAATATATATACTAGCTTTCAAATTATGTTCATGTATTATTTTTTTCTAAGGATGATTACCCTTAAAATGCACATTCAGTAGCTTAAGTTTAAAAATATTTGCATGCCACACTTACATTTTCAGTAATTTCAAAAAGAACATAGATTTATAGAATTTATATAATGTATTATTATTATAAAATCAACACAATTGACATAGCTTTTGGAAATAGAAATTTCTTATCCAGCCTAGGATTTGTCCCACTGGAAGAGGCAAGGAAAAAAACTCTAGTGACATTTCCCACCTACACTTTTAGGCCAGGGGTCAGCAAGCCCGACCTGAGGGTCTGGGTGGACTCTGGGGCCCGGGACACGGCATCCCCTTCAGCACGGCGCCTGGCCGCCCAGGCCGATGCTCTTGGCAATGTCTCGTGCGTGCTCACGCACTGGAGGACGTGGAACCATTCTCCCCAGCTCCGTTTCTCACTGCCAAGCCCCTCTCCCTTCTCTTCCTTCTGCTCTTCCCTTTTGGGGAAAGGAAAACTTGGATGTGTTATTTATTCTGATAAACTTGTCTTCTCTCCTTGTTGGTCTTGATGGCTTCTTCTTGGTCTAAGGTTCCAAAGCCTTCAGAGAGTTATTTTTTTTTAAAGGTATCTTTAAATTATGTATTATGTGGAACTGAATTTGTGTTTGTGTGTGTGTGTGTGTGTGTGTGTGTGTGTGTGTGTGGTGTTAGCCTGGCTAGTCAGCTGACAAATATTTATGGAGTCCCACGTGCCTGCCATGATGCGAGGTGCCGTGGCTACCATGATGGACAAGCCAGAGTCCTGTACCCAAGGAGCACTCTCAGAAGCCCTTCTCCTCACCTAGAGAATAAATCTCGTTCAGGCAGAAGCCACGTCCAGTTCTAATAAATATCTGTCGAGTGGATAAATATTTTGAGAGCATTCTTCCATGTTATTGCATACTTCCTTGTAATCATTTTAATGTTCCCATGTTATTCTAAGCAGATGTACCATAATATTCATTTCTCTAAGGGCATTTTAAGCAGTTTTGAAATTTTTTTGCTTTAGTCAAGTAGCAATAAACTTCTTTGTACATATTTCTTTTTTTTCTCAGTATTTTAGGATTTTTCTTATTATTGCTCCTTAAAGCAGAATTTCTTTTGTAAAGAGTAGAAACATCTTTTTAAAAATTTGTAGTAAAGGGACGCCTGGGTGGCTCAGTCGTTAAGCATCTGCCTTCAGCTCAGGTCATGATCTCAGGGTCCTGGGATCGAGCCCCGCATCGGGCTCCCTACTCAGCGGGGAGCCTGCTTCTCCCTCTCCCTCTGATCCTCCTCCCTGCTTGTGCTCTCTCTGACAAATAAATAAATAAATAAATAAATAAATAAATAAATAAAATCTTTAAAAAAATTTGTAGTAAAATACAAATAACCTAAAGTTTACCATCATAACCATGTTTGAGTTTGCAGTTGTTGTGCGAAGTATATTCACACTGTTGAGCAACTAATCTCCAGACCTTTCTCACGTGGCCACACTGGAAGTCCATAGCCATTAAAGGACAACTCCCCATTTGCCCCTCCTCCAGCCTCTGGCAATCACCACTCTGCTGCCCATTGCTGTAAGTCTGACTATGCCGGATACCTCATATAGGTGCAATCATACAGCATTGGTCTTTTTATGACTGGCTTATGTCACTCAGCATAATGTCCTCAAGGTTCATCCATGTTGTTGCATGGGTTAGAATTTCCTTCCTTTTTAAGGCTGAATAATATTACATTGTATGACATACCACATTTTCACTTTCTACTCATCTATCGATGGACATCTGAATCGCTTCCACCTTTTGGCTATTGTGAATAATGCTGTTATCACCCAGGCATACAGGTATCTCTTCGTGTCCTTGCTTTTGATTCTTTCAGATGTGTGCCCAGAAGTGGAATTGCTGGACTATATGGTAATTCTATGTTTAATGTTTGGAGGAACTGCCGTAGTGTTTTCCATAGTGGCTACTCCATTTTACACGCCCGCCAACAGTGTGTAGAATTCAAATTTTTCCACATCCTCAGCAATACTTGTTAATTTTGTTGTTGTTGTTGTTTTGTTTTGTTTTTGCTAGTAGCCATCCTAATGGGTATAAGGTGGTATCTCCTCATGGTTTTGACTTAAATTTCCCTAAGGATTAGTGATGTTGAGCATCTTCTCATGTGCTTATTGGTCATTTGTACACCTTCTCTGGAGAAGTGCCTATTCAAGGCCTTTGCCCAGCTTTAGACTGGGTTATTTTTGTTGTTGTTGTTGTTGAGCTGTAGGATCAGAGACTAGAAACATTTTTCAGGCTCTCGATAAAGATTATGAAACTGAGCTCTAGGAGGGCGGTCCATGCCACCCAACTCCATGAGAGCTCCTCCGGCATCAGTTATTGCAACAAAAAGAACTAAACAGAAACCTTACTAGTTTCTAGGCAAAATATGGTATTGCGTTTTAATCTTAAGCTAGACTTTTTGATGGGGGCAAAAAGGGAAAGTTAGTCAAGAAGCTTCACCTCCATTCCACACTTCAGCAACAGCAAATGAATGATCGCTCCCAGAAAGCTCCAGCCTCCCTGACTCATCAATTACTTGGTGTGTTGAGTATTGAGATTCCAGCCCTGTTGGTCCTCCTACAAAATGTTCTTTTCAAGGGAATTACCTTTTTTTTTATACATCTTTACAACATTAATATTAACTGTTAGGACGTATGTCATGCCTGCAACTCTTTTTGGCCCTATTAATTTTTTTTTTCTAGTAATTCTAGGGCACACAAATGTGCAGTCTTTTCTTACTTTCTTTTGTCAACAAGCATAAAATGCTAAAAAAAATCAGATGTCTCGGTATATGATCTTTCTCTTTAAAAGTAAGGTTCAATTTTGGGAAATAAAAAAAATGCATCAATTACTCTTAAAAACTGCCCACTAGCAGTCACATTGTTTGCCATGAAATAAGAAAGATGTGCCAATTAGGAAACATAATCCTTAATTGCTTCCAAAATGCATAACTTTTGCTTTGGGAAATGAACTTCCAATATGAGAAGGTAGTAAATATATACAATAAGCCAGGAAACTAGACCACACCAGTACTAAACTTAGGAGTGAGAGACTGGAATCTACTGTATTTTGATTTGGGTCAAGTTTCAAATTTGTGCTTTTTTAAGAACACTTTTGTGTCTCATATATATATATATATAATTGTCAGTAAATACCAAAGAACTATAATAGCAGAAAAATAGAGGTCAGAGCAGCAAGGATAGTTGTTTCTATTCTCGTCTGCTTGGCCTTCCCTGGAACACTGGGTTCAGTTTCGGATTCAATTTTGGACCCCTCTCCCTGATCAAGGCAGTGAGGGACAGGGAGGGAAGAGTTCATGGAAATAGGGATGTTTGGTCCAGAGAGAAGATACAAGAGGACCCTTCAGCTGCTTTGATTATCAGAAGGGCTGGCAAGGAGAAGACTCCAGAAAGCAGAACTAAGATGAGAGTCTTGAATTCACAGGGAGGCTAGTTTCAAGGCCAGTATAAGGAAACACTTTCTAATAATTTGAGCTCTCCAAATAATTAGAGTGATCCAAAACAGGACTGCGCTATCTCTGGAGACAGAGAGCCCTGGGGAGCCTTCACACAAAGCAGAATAACCCATCCTAGGGGACGTTATGGAGGAAATTCAGTCCTGGGCAGAGGTGAGGACAATATGACGTGGGCTACACAGTTCCTTATAAACTAAAGATTCCTTGGTTGTCTCATTTACTCTGACAGAAACTTGATTTATGCCTGGTGTGGGGGTAGAATCACCTGAGGCTAGAAAGCCAAAGCTCACCTGCAATAATGGCACTGGTCGTAAAGAAAATATGGTTGACCGGCACCACCATCGTCGTAGCGTAGAGTTTCGTGGCTTGATTCAGGAACCTAGAGCAGGAGGCACTTACTGAAGCCCTGGCTTTAAGAGACGCTCAGCAATAAGTTAACAATAACATCAAGAAACGCATGTCCTTAAGCTACAACTACAAAGGGAGAGGAAGTGCAGTAAAAGGGCATTTCCAATCAGCAGTCATTGCTTATATGCATCTGATGTATGAGATCAGATGTCAGGTTTTATGGTCTGTTTAAACCAACAACAGTAACAATGAAAAGCAATTAATCATATTCTGAGGCCACAGAAGTTTGAGTTGGAAGCGATTCAAGCTGCTGGACCAGTATCACACTGGAGCTGATTCATTAGGATAGACCCTAGAATCTGTTAAATAGCATATCTGGGGAATAGTATAGCTATCCATTGACATGCCACGTGCCAAGAAAGAAGATGGAGAAGTGAAGGAATGTTTAGCGTTTGGAAAACAATGCTCAGGACGCCAGCTGCAGAGCACATGTGGGAGCTCAGCGTCTCACTCTGGCCACCAGCGTGGTTCCAGCTCCCCCAAAGAAGATGCACTGCCCTGTCACTGACACCAGCTGGACAATTTAAAAAAAAATGCTTAGGTCCTATTCTAGCACAACTGAAAAAAAATGTTCTGTGGGTAGAGCCCAGGTGTGCCTGAGCGTGTGTGTGTACACATGTGCCCATGTGCACACACTTACGTACGTATACATGTGCGTGTGTGTACATATATGTACGTATCTATGAACAAACACATATCCTCGGGCGGTTTCGCTGGGTGGCCAGTCCTACGGTTCTAGTGCGTTCACCGTAGCTCCAGTGTGGCAGAGGCAGGGACTAGAATGAGGGGGGTGGGAAAATGCAGGGTACCTTCAGTTCTACCTGCCACTGAAATCCACAAAGCGGAGTTGAAAGATAACAATGCTCGCCTTGAAACTCCAAAAGATATTCTAGCAGTGCTGATGAACTCAGAAGAAGAAAGGGAGATGAAACAAAGTAGCGAGAGCCAAGCCTGAGAAACACACTCATTCTCATAAGGAAATGACAAGTGAAACAGTGACCAAGCATTGGGGTTCTCCAGTCATTGTCCACATTCCATTTGCAACAGGGCCCATGTCCGACCCGCGGCTATTAGACTTGACTGCCAGCGCCTGCGGAGGGGAGCGCTCGCTTCCTGAGTGTAGGCTCTGATTTCCCAGCTGACACTGGGATGGTGCTTTTGCACAGCATTTTGGGATAAACAGAAAACTTCCTGGCTGACTAAAGACAGCCTCGCAGGCAAAGGCATAATCAGGATGTGAAATGGAGGGGAAGTGACTGGAGCAGATGGAGGTGGGGGGACAGAAGAACAGAAATTTAAAATGTTCCATGTCACCACTATTAGGCCCCCAGAGAAACATAAAACAATCATTCCGCCATCCCAGGGGTACAAAGAAAATTCTGGCCAATGACACAAAGTTCTGGGGAAAGGATTTCCCTCCCGGCCAAACGTCTGGTTTTGTCCATCCCTGGGCAATTAATGAGCATGAGCTAAGGATGAAGGTGAAAGGTTCATGTATTTCCTATATTTAGAATGAAATCCTGGATGTGGACCTGCCCCTTTGATTTATTGCTAATGACAACCTGCGTACGATGGATATTAATTACAAGCAGAAGAGCATCAGGAAAGTATCAAAGTGCACTTAGCTAGATTACGGCCATACTTTAGAACTCACAAGACATGAAGGCAATGCTCAGTAAAAAAAAAAAAAAAAAAAAACAAACTTATTATTGGACACGAAGGATAAAGCGAGGCATGCTGGCTGAGGATAAGCTGTAGACCCTTCACCCTTAGAAATCAGTTGCACCTCATTTTAATTATCAACAGATGCCAATAAAGATTAATGCTCAGAGAAGCACAGGAATGTTGAAAGATGAGTGAGTATGCAGAAGCTAACTTACTTGACTTGGAAAACACAAGATGCGATCATGATGATAAACATGATATAGAAGATGGGATAAGTTAGTTGCATTTTATCTGTCACAGAAAAAGTGATCATGCCTGAGACTGCTTTTACCGAGATAACAGTCAGCGAGGCTGAAAAAGAAAACAAGAAACACAAATAAAATACATTGTTGAGACAGAATCACAAACAAATATCTCCAGTTTGCACAGTGGCGCCGTCGATAACCCCCGTTATGCTTTCGGAATGCAGGCTCGCATGAGGTGGCGGTAGGACGGGGTGCCAGACAACCAGTAGCTCTCTCGCCCGAAGCCGCGCTGGACTCTGAATTTGCTTAAATCAGCTAAAGATCTGCTGTGCAACAGGGTGCTTTTTATCTTTGCGGCAAGATGCTTATTTTCCAGCCCTAACTGTTGAAAGGATGCCGCAGAGTCTATAATTACTAGGAGATGGGAGAGCAGAAAACAATGTAGGGGGGAGAGAAGAAAAGTCAGACAGTCCATGTGACACGAAGGGGAAAATAACTATTAAACTATACTGAAAAAAATTTAAAGCCAAACAGATGAGCAAACTGGAGTGTGGAAGGCAGCTCACTCTGTGAGTTTACTAAGAGTTGTACTGAGTCTCTGTATGAGCTTTTTTGTTCATAAATGTCTAGAAGTTTCATGAAAAAAAAATATATATATATATATTTTTTTACAAAGACAGTAATAGGAAGCAGGACCACAGCTGAGTATGCATTTCTCAGAGTCAACCATAAATATAAGGTTTACATAAGCAATGTCTATTCTCTATATGCTAAAGAGGAACATATCCATAGGAGAACAAATTTTTCATAGGTCCCAAATAGCAATGAAGTGACTTGATAAGGTTATAACATGAAAGCAATGAAGCATTTTCTAGAAGCACCATGTCTCTGTAGGAAGAAAATCATGTTTTCTTTCTGGTTTTGTTCATTTAATGTTGCATATAATTCCATAACTTGGCTGAAACCTACAGAAAGTGAAAAAATAATTTTTACATGAAATCAAATAACTATAATCAAAGGCAATGTGAAGGAGAAACATTATCTTTGGTGCTGTTGGTCATAATATATGTGGGCTTTATCCCTTTTAGCTTTTGAATATTTTAGTTTTCATATATTTTATATGTATATATAAAATCAGTTTAAAATAGCAGCTGATGGCTAACCAGGGAAAGCCTCCCATAATCTCCTTTCCAAAAACCGAAAATATACTTTAATTTGAAGAGTACCACGGCACACTTCCAAATTAGACATTTTCTTTCCATTAAGAGTCATAATTAACGGAGGAGAACAGGTGATAAATTCTAAAAACAAACCCCAAATCTGAACAAAGAGGTCCTTACAACCAGGCTCCTCTTCATCTCAAAATGTCTTTTGACCTCATCATTTTACATGTTTTCTACAGATTATGACAATAGTCATACCTTAGCTAACCTAGGAATTTTAAATATCTGCAGTGATGTGTGTCACTTGATGGTTTAAGTTTGTAAGGTTAGCTCTTAAGGGACCTTGGTTTCCTCCTCAAAATTTTGCTTGCAATTAGAGCACAATGTGGTTATGGTCTTGTGGTCCGAACAGCCAGGTTTCCCAAAGGGATCATTAATGGGAAGGAGTTGAACACACTGTTCCATTAGCCTCACAACCTTCGGATTGCAAAGGCCCTTCAAGGTCATCTAATGCAACTACCATCTGATGTTAAATTATACTTAAACGCAAAACAAAAGCAAAAGGAGACTTTTTTATTAAACAGCTAAACCAACTATCGGCTTGCTGTAGTTAATCACTGTATTTTCAAAGCATGTACAATCATCAACTGATTAATCACTCTATTGTAACTCCGCAAGTTACTTCTAGGCTGGTGACAAGTATTTCCGTTTTATTTTTGGGTGGGCGTGTGGTTAATGAAGACAGGTGAAAATACAAAATTTAATGCAGTATCATTCTAATATATATATAAATATAAAGTATTTATGTATCTTCTCTTTTTATATCCAGAAAAAAAGTCTAGGAAAAATGCTAGAAGAAACTACATCAAGATGCTATCAGTGGTTATCTCTAGGCACTGGGATTATGAATAATCTTTAAACTCATTTTTTTTAAGCTATAAAAGGTTACATGTTCCTTTAAGAAAATTGGGAAAAATGCAGAAAAGTCTGGAAAGAAAAATGAAAATCACCTGTAATCTCAACACTCATCCCCAAATCATTTTTAACATTTGGGAATATTTCTTTGTAGCTATTTTTCTGTCTCTAAGTATGAATATATTGTAACATATGAATCATACAGTATATACTATTTAGGAACCTATTTTCAATTGCCATTAAGCATTTTCTATGCCATTAAATATTCTTCTAAAGCATGATTTTCATCAGCTGTGGAATATGTCTTTGCATCAGTGTATACTTTATCTTGGCAATTCCCTATTTTTGCATATTTAGGTTGCATCTTTTTTTTTTTTTTGGTATTAAAAATGAGGCTGTGATGAATATTCCTGAACACAAATCTTTGCATGCCACTCTGCCAATTGCCCTAGGAAAATCACCTAAAGGGGACTTTGTTAACAGCTGCTGTTCTTCTGAAATACCCTGGCAAGCCGCCTTCTATAGAGTGCCAGTCACACTCCCATAATACTGTACAGCAGTGCTCAGTTACATGGATTTTTATATTTTTCTTGGTGAATCTCTTTTCTTAATTCTCAACAGTAGACATTAGAGCAAACCATTTTTACCTGACATAGCTGACCTGTGTTTGAAATCTGGCCTTCTCAGTTCCCTCCTACTTCATCAATTGCTCCTTCCAGAGACTTTCCCAAATTGCCATCAATGTCTCCTTATTAGAGCCATCAATATTTCATTTATTAATTTGGCTTCTCTAATCTGAGTATGCAGAGCAGAGAGAAGGACCTCCTAGCTTTCCAGCTTCCTGATCAGCTGAGCATTCTGCTGGGAGTCTTAAGACTCCTTTAAGAAAGAAGATTGCAAGGGCGCCTGGGTGGCTCAGTCATTAAGTGTCTGCCTTCAGCTCAGGTCATGATCCCAGGGTCCTGGGCTCGAGCCCCGCGTCGGGCTCCCTGCTTGGCAGGAGGCCTGCTTCTCCCTTTCCCACTCCCCCTGCTTGTGTTCCCTCTTTCACTGTGTATCTCTGTCAAATAAATAAATAAAATCTTAAAAAAAAAAAAAGAAAAAGAAAAAGAAAGAAGATTGCAGGCACAAGCATGGGGCACCACCCACCAGAAGCCAGATCTCTTTCTTCCCAGTTGCCCTCACTTTGTTTTCTTTTTTAGTTCATTTTTTAATCTGTCACACAAACAATATTATGTTAACAATAAAGTAAAAGAAAAATCCACTTGCCTACTGCCTCTCATTCATTTCCAGTGTACGCCTCATGTGTGCTTTTTTTTTTTAAATTTTACTTTATTTTATTATGTTATGTTAGTCACCATACAATACATCATTAGTTTTTGATGTAGTGTTCCACGATTCCTTATTTTCGTATAACACCCAGTGCTCCATGCAGAACGTGCCCTCCTTAATACCCATGCGTGCTTTTAATCACAGCGAAGGTAGGTATAATATTGTGTGCTACTCTTTCATTTAACCTGACACTATACATATTTTTCAAAGCTGCTACATGATTTTCACAATCACTTTTTTCTTGTAAAAGTCATTACTGATCATTGTAAAATGCCCAGCCAGCACAGGTAAGTATAAAGTGAAGAGTGGGTATCTTTTTCCATTTTTTTACTATAGTGAGAACACTTCTGGTTTTCACCAATGGGTGTGCTCCAGCTTTTGGGTTAAGAGAAATATGTTCTTGGGGCGCCTGGGTGGCTCAGTCGTTAAGCATCTGCCTTTGGCTCAGGTCATGATCTCAGGATCCTGGGATCGAGCCCCACATCGGACTCCCTGCTCCACGCGAAGCCTGCTTCTCTCTCTCCCACTCCCCCTGCTTGTGTTCCCTCTCTCACTGTGTCTCTCTGTCAAATAAATAAAATCTTAAAAAAAGAGAGAGAGAAATATGTTCTTCCAATGTCATAGAGACAGAGAATAGAATGGTGGTTGTCAGGGGCTGGGGATAGGGGCAGATGGGGTGATGTAGGTCAAAGGGTCCAAATGTTTAGTTTAAGAAGAGTTAAGTTCTGAGGATCTAAGACACAGCATGGTGACTACAGTTAATAACGCGGTACTGTGTACTCCAAGGTTGCTGAGAGATCTTAAGCATTCTCACTGCACACACACAAAACAGTGAACTATATTAACCATACGAGGTGATAAATATGTTCATTATATCTTGAGCTCGGTAATCACTCTACAATGTATATGCATATCAAATTATCGTGTTGTGTACTTTAGATATATATGCTATATGTGTTAATTATTTCCCAATAAAGTGAAAATTATTAAAAAGAGAGAAATATGTTGTTAACACACAGATATTTCTATTCCGATTGCATTTCAAATTCTTTATTAGGAATGGATATTAAACTTTAACATGTCTTTTCAGCATCATGATAGTTCCCTTCTGAGTCATTAACATGATGAACTATGTTAATGGATTTCTTAAAGAACCATCCTTTCATTCCGATAATTAATTTAGTTAATTCAAAATGTTTACTTTGCACTCACTGTCCTCAGTTCTAGGTAATTATATACCATGTCACTAAAACAGACATGACTGCGTCCTCATAGAACTAATCGGGTGGGGGAGATGAGTTCATACCAGAATATAAGTATATGAATAAACTATGCAAGTACAAATTATTATAAGTCTTACAAAGAAAAAAGAACCAGTTTCATTAAGACCACTTGGTCTTAAATTAAGAATGATTTTTTTTTTTTCTGGATTCTACCTATCTCTTTTTATTAGAGACTTTTACAGTAATATTCAGTAGTGAAATTAGTTCATGGTATTCTTTATGTGTGGTGTTTGGGATCAGTATTTATACTGATTACGTAAAAAAAAAAAAGGCGAAAGCTTTCTTCTTATGTCCTCAAATAGTTTGAACAACATCAGAATAATCTGTTTCTTAAAAATTTAAAGGCATTACTGTCTAGGTTGAAAGTAAAAGTATATAGTCCTGGTTCTTTTCAGGATGTAGCTTCTATTTCCTCCATAGTTATTTTCCTTTATTTAACCAAGTTTTCATATTTGTTTTCAATTTTATTTCTAATTTTGGGTATTTGAGATTTTTTTTTTTTGGTCTTATGGAGGATCTATTGTAATGTCTTTAAGCATAGAGTCTTGGGTTTATTTATCAATCCATTGCTTTTCTATTCTCTATTTCATTAATTTTTACCTTTATTAATTGCTCCTTTCTGCTCACCTCAGCTTTATTTCAGTGTTTTTCTTCCCTAACTTTTTGAGCGGAATGCTTGACTTACATTTAAAGTAATGAATTTCCTTCTGAATACAGCATTAGTCATAAACTATAGGTTTAATAGTAAGTGTTTTCATAATAATTTAAAAAATATATGCTGTAATGAAATCTTGGTTTCCACTTGGGCCCAGCTCCAGTTTAAGAGTAGTGTTAACATTTCCAGATGTTACGGTTTTACTTGTTTCTATTTTTGTTATTATTTTCTGTTTTTCTTTCACTGTGATCTGAGAATGTGGTCTGTACTATTTCAACTTCCTGGACTTTATCAAGGATTTCTTTGTGGCCAATTACACGATTAACTTCTATAAATGTCACACAGGCACTTGAAAGCAGGTGTATGGTCTGTTTTCAGGATTTAGAGTTCAACATTAGATCAAAATTAAGGACTCATTCCTCTATCCTTACATATCTTTCTGTCTACCTACCTTCCATGAGCTAAGAGAAGTTTCTACTCCTCTCATATTTCTGTTAATGTAGTTTTCAAAAGAGCTGCTGCCCAAGTCTCCTGAGGCCTCCTGGCCTTGGTGTCTCCCCCTCCCACCCCCCAGGCCCACCATGCTGAGCAGCTAAATACTAATGTGGGGCTTCCAGGAGCCTCTGCTGCATCTAATGCTTCCGCCTTGATTTTAACTTAGATAGTAATAGTATGGCCTTCTGCTTTCTTTTACTTTCAAACAGAGTTACTTTGTTTTAGATGACATTTATTTATGTATGAAGCCAAAGTATTTCACAACCAGCAAGGGCCAGTTAGAAAGGGCACTATTTCTACAACTCTCACAGATCTGAACCAGAGAACACTGGCTGAATCCAATTTCAGAATCTTTCAAAATCAGGCTGGGAATTTTTCTGAAGTCCAATTTGGGAATCTTTCTTTATTACCAGGTAAATTTACCCCATTTACATTTATGATCATAACTGATGTGTATGATCTTAATACTGTTATCTTACTTTCCTATTTAAAATTTCCTTTGTTTTCAATATTTTCCTATATACTTCACATTTTGTCTCTCGATTGTTTGCTTTTGTTCTCCCTATCTGGTAATTCGGAAAGGAACAAATATAAAGTTCTTTTTCTGTTCTTTTGATCAATAGCATACCTGAACATAGTATAAATTTGTTTCTATAAGTAACTACCACAAATACAAATCTTCCAATTTAAAGGAGAGAATTAGGTCGTGAAATGAAAAAAAAGGAAAGCTCCAGCCCTTCCTTAACATGAGCGCTGCCTGTCCCAATGGTATAAGTATAACCTACAGAGTCCTAGCAAACAACACCTGATGTATGGATCATCTTATCTGCAAAGAGGCAAAAGAAGCATTATAAATAAATCTTTTAAAAGGCAATTTTTCCAAATGATTAGTGAGAGCTCCTAGTGTTGATTTAAATGAGAGAGAGAGAGAGAGAGAGAGTGTGTGTGTGTGTGTGTGTGTATGAGAGAGAGGAGGAGAGAGGGTAGATTTTAAAAAAATATATAGTGGGCTTATAGAAGCAACACTTTTCAAATTTTATAAGGTGACTCTGGAAAAAAAAGGAGATGGGTGGGTCAACAATGAATGAAAGAAATGTATTTAAGAAAATCATATTGCTTACATTTACATTTCTTATTAGCCACATTTCATTAAAGTTTTTTAAAACATGTAAACAAGATCGGTCTTGGTAAGTAATCCCTGATACAAAAGTTTCAGTTGGGATCATTCATTTGTTCCTCCTTTAATAATTTTCAATTATGTACTAAGAAAGACAATCCTCAAATTGTCAGACAGCAAATAAAATTACCAAGAAGTAAAAACCCTTACATATGTTTTTAAAAGAATTAAACATACCAATTGTAGCCATGGACACGCAAAATATAATTTGCATAATTGAGACTGGGTTTATTACTACAGATCAGAGTTGAAAAGTAGAAATGACGAGAAAGGAATCGAATGAATGCTCAAGAGCCTCCTTCCAATCTCTTTCCTGACTTCGCATGGCTAGATTAGAGAATTAGGAAACAAAGTGTGTCCTTACCGAGAAGTGCCACCAGGGTTAACAGTATCACCATGTGCTTCATTCCCTTTCTCTTATGGAAATATAGCAGAGTGCAGAAAATTAATATTTCTAAAATCTAGAAATGAAAAAGATGAAAAAGAGTAAACTATAAATTATTTTATACAAAGTCTTCAGAATGCCACACTTTCCTTTCTGATTTTGCAACAGTTTTCCTATGAGAGCTGAGGGTGACTGGTGTTCCTAAGACAATTATAAACATATGAGAACAATATAAGGAGCCTCAGGCATCCAGACCCAGAGCTCTAACCTCACCTATATGCCAACGACCCTGAGATGGGCAACTCCAGTCTCATTTATCCAACGATCTTCTAGGCATCTCCACATGCACGTTTAATAGCCATATCCCCAAAATATGGGCAATGCTAAACTCCTGAGTGCCTTCCTTCCCTACCTATCCCTCCTGGGGCCTTCACCCCCCAATGAATGGCATCAATACATACCTCGTTGCATCAGCCGGTAACTCCTTCCTTTCCCCCACTCCCTGCCACCTTCTCTCTAACCCCTGCAATAGTTTCCAATTTGTCTCTGATTCGGCTCTTGCCTCTACAATCCAGCCATTCAGCAGCCAGAGGAATCATTTCAAAGCACAACTTGAATAATGACATATGTTATTTGTAGAGAACATATATGATACACACATAAGGTATTTACATAATATGACAAGCAGTCGTGTGCCCTGCACCCAGCCAGAGAGAGAGAACCTGCCAAGACCTCTGAAGTCTCTTGCACACCACTCCCCAATTGTACTCCGCTCCTCCTAGGATCTCCCCAGCAACCACTACAATGAATTTTTGTGTTTACTATTTACTTTCTTTATAGTTTACTACCTTTTATGTATCCTCAAACAGCACCCTGTTTATTTTTGCATATGTTTGGACTTTATACATGCAGAATCATACTTGTTTTCACTTCCTGGTTTTTGCATATGTTTGGACTTTATACACCTGAGCCAGCCACAGATGGCCTCCCCCACAGTTCTCTGCAAAGCTCAGATGGCTCCTGCCTTTGGGCCTTTGCACTAACTACTGGAGTTGCCTGGAATACTCCTTCCCCGATCTCCCTACAATGGCTTCTTCCAATCACTCAAATTTCAGCTTGATCACCTCCTCCGAGACATCTTCTCTGACCACTCTGATCCAGCAGAGTCACCCCTTGTCTACTGTAGAGAGTTTTATCATCATCTGGACTATTTCCTGTTCATGCTTTTATGGGTTTCTTTTCTGTCTCCCTGACTAGCACACAAATGAGAACAGGGACCTTATCTGTCCTCTTCGCTACTGTCTTCAGTGCCTGGGCATGTCGGTCACTCGATCCATATTTATGGAATTAATGAATAAATGACACCTCAAATTTATTACGAGCAACTTGCCAAAAACCAGACCTAATGTCTAAAAAATTGAGTGTTCAATAAATATTAATTGACCGAATGTCTAAAATTTTCCTACCCTTACGAAAACGGGAACGTAATTTTGAGTTCTCAATTTTATTTTTGTTTTAACATTGTTTCTTTTTTGAAGTCCTTCAGATAACCTGAAGCAAAGCTATTTTTTTTTCAAGGAGGCAGTATCCCTGGACTGAAATCATAAATATGAATGTTTACTTCTCTGACGTCAGACATGTAAAAACACCACCACTAATTTTTTTTCTTAAAAATTACTAGAGTTAGGGACTTCACTACATTCAGGCCTACATTTTACTTATGGAGCCCTCCTCTAAATCAACATGAATCTCTGCTGTTTCAGTTCAAGGTCTGCTTGGTTTTTTTCCCTTTAATTCTCTGTGGGCATGGAAAGCAGCAGGACCATATCTTCCTCATTTAAAAACCTTTCACCTCATATGGAAGATTAAGTCATCCCTCAGTCTTTTCCTGGTTAATTAAACTAATTACTTTAACTTTTTCTTATAGGACTTATTTGCCAGGCCTTTAATTTAATCAAGTCGTGCTACAAAAGCTATTAAACTCCTATCACTTTGCCTTCCCCAAAGCTGCCATCAAAACGTTGGGTGTCCCAATGTCTGTACGGATCTTCAATTGTTAACAGAAATATCCCTGCCGGCTTTGTCCCCGCTTCAACCACAGGCTTCCATTTCTCACATGATACAATTACAAATGACTCACAGCAGCGTTTGGGACCCCTGTATTCATTGCTGGAGAGAAGGAGGTTCTTCCTGCACTAAAGGCACAGAGCGTGTTAGCTAAATCTATTAGCAAGAGGATGATTACTTTTGGGAGCAGATGGGGGAAAATGAGGGGAGTTATCAGTTCTAAATATCACATATGACTTTTTTCCAAATTCCATCTCTGTGGCTCCAGATAAATAAAACATGAGCTCCTGTGACTCAGAATGACTGTAGTTGCCCTATGTTCTGTCTTGTGGCAAGAGGTCATAGAGCTCCCAGGAATAAAATATTCAAGCAGCACAAATTCATGTTGGTTTTTTTTTTTCCTAGCAACATTTTCTCCCTCTCTGAAAATAACAATATTAAAGCAGCTGTGATTTCTACAGGTTGCTGAGACCCAGGAAGAAGCTGCTTTGCTGACTGCTACCTCAGAGGTCAGAAATAATAACAGCACTTACTGAAGGCTTACTACATGCTATTCTTGCACTAATTCATGGAATCCTCACAACAACCTTAGGAGGTAGGCACTATTATCCCCATTTGACAGATGAGGAAACCAAGGCTCAGAGGGGTTAAGTGATATACATCTGGTAGGCAGAATAATGGCCTTCCAAAGATACCCACGTTCTAATCTCTGTAACTTGTGTGTATGTTACTTTACATGGCAAAGGGGCTTTGGAGATGTGATTAAGGCTATGGATCTTGAGATGGGGAGATTATCTTGGATTATCCAAGTGGGTTTGAAGTAATTGTATGAGTCCTAAAAAGCAGAGAACCTTCCCAGGCCTGGTCAGAGAGAGATGTAATGTGAGAAAGAACAGAGTCAAGGAATTCTGGTGGCATTCCTAGCAGCTGGGAAAGGCAAGGAAACGGCTTCTCCTCCAGAGGCACTAGCAAGGAATATGGCCCCGCCAGTACCTTGATTTTAGTCCAGTGAGACCCGTGTTGGACTTCTGACCTTCAAAACTGTAAGATAAGAAGTCTGTATTGTTTTAAGACACTAAGCTGGTGACAATTTGTTACAGAAGTAATAGGAAACTAACCTAGGTTTTCGTATCTGAAGTCTTTCCAGGGGAACCAACGTTCCATGCTCATGGATTGGAAGAACAAATATTGTGAAGATGTCTATGCTACCTAGAGCAATCTACACATTTAAAGCAATCCCTACCAAAATACCATCAACTTTTTTCAAAGAAATGGAACAAATAATCCTAAAATTTGTATGGAACCAGAAAAGACCCCAAATAGCCAGAGGAATGTTGAAAAAGAAAAGCAAAGCTGGTGGCATCACAATTCCAGACTTCCAGCTCTATTACAAAGCTGTCATCATCAAGACAGTATGGTACTGGCACAAAAACAGACACATAGATCAATGGAACAGAATAGAGAGCCCAGAAATGGACCCTCAAATCTATGGTCAACTAATCTTTGACAAAGCAGGAAAGAATGTCCAGTGGAACAAAGATAGTCTCTTCAACAAATGGTGTTGGGAAAATTGGACAGCCACATGCAGAAGAATGAAACTGGACCATTACACCACACACAAAAATAGACTCAAAATGGATGAGAGACCTAAATGTGAGACAGGAGTCCTTCAAAATCCGAGAGGAGAACACAGGCAGCAATCTCCTCTACCTCAGCTGCAGCAACTTCTTCCTAGATACATCGCCAAAGGCAAGGGAAGCAAGGGCAAAAATGAACTATTGGGACTTCATCAAGATAAAAAGCTTTTGCACAGCAAAGGAAACAGTCAACAAAACCAAAAGACAACTGACAGAATGGGAGAAGATATTTGCAAATGACATATCAGATAAAGGGCTAGTATCCAAAATCTATAAAGAACTGACCAAACTCAACACCCAAAGAACAAATGATCCAATCAAGAAATGGGCAGAAGACACGAACAGACATTTTTGCAAAGAAGACATCCAAATGGCCAACAGACACATGAAAAAGTGCTCAACATCGCTCGGTATCAGGGAAATCCAAATCAAAACCTCCATGAGATACCACCTCACACCAGTCAGAATGGCTAAAATTAACAAGTCAGGAAACGATAGATGTTGGTGAGCACTGTGCATTGTGTAAGACTGATGAATCACAGACCTGTACCTCTGAAACAAATAATACATTGTACATTAAAAAAAAAAAAAAAAAAGATAGTAGGAAGGGAAAAATGAAGGGGGGGGAATCGGAGGGGGAGACAAACCATGAGAGACTATGGACTCTGAGAAACAAACTGAGGGTTTTAGAGGGGAGGGGGGTGGGGGGATGGGTTAGCCCGGTGATGGGTATTAAGGAATTAAGCAGGGCACGTATTGAATGGAGCACTGGGTGTTATTCGTAAACAATGAATCATGGAACACTACATCAAAAACTAATGATGTAATGTATGGTGACTAACATAACATAATAAAATTAAAAAAAAAAAAAAGAATCTTCGGGATGAATTTTCTGAATTGACTCCAGGGTTTTCTGGATTGATTCTCTAATCTAACTAGATTTAAGGGCACTCATCACCCTGCGGAGGTGGGCTGCCTGGTTTTGAATTCTTAGTATTCATGTAACCCCGGACAGGTTCCCTACCTCAGTTTCCCCATCTGCTGCCGAGGTAAAGGACAGAAGGGACTTAGAGCTCTGCCCAGGGCTCAGCGTGCTCAGTGAGCGGCGGCTGCAGCTACCGCAGAAGTGGGCCCGGTGCAGACGTTCAAGGGCTGTATGCATTCCGACGGCAAAGCAAAGGAACCCCGTGTGATACAGAGTGAAGCCTGAGAAAAACAGCTTTTTTTCCCTTCATGTTTTCGACACCTGGTGGGTTTTGAAGCAGCTCTGCCGGAAAGGCTGACTTAATAATTAGCTTAGAATGACCCCCAAAAATAGGGCTTGGCCCCTGCTTCTGCTGATTTAATTTTTTTGTCTGGTGGAGAGAAAATGAGCACCATGCAGATTATTTTGTGAAGGATCTTATGTTCACAACAGAAGTTTCCATATGAATGCTCTGTTGGAAAGTCTGGGTGGGCAAAACGGCCACAACCAAGCCTGCCAAAGAACATGAAGTAATTGAGGCTCAGGGCTGAATTTCCTCACGCGGGCTCTGTGGACCGCATTGATAGGTGTTACTCAACCAAAGGTCCTTTGAGAAAAGGACCCCGTGGTCAGCAAGCCTGTTTCCTTCCTAAAGGACCTCTGGCTTTGAACATGCTAACAGAGATGAATTTCTCAGAGAGGGCCATGTTATGCAGAAGCTTTCCTCGCAAGTTTAACCTTGAAAATGCAATTGTTTTTTGTGAACAGAGGTTGGGAAAGGCTGTTTTAGTGGGTGAGCAAAGGACACGTCATTCTTCACTGGCCAGTTGATACCAGGCTTCTCAAATCCTCTTCCTATCAAAAAGAGAATCAGCTCAGGGGACAGGCTCCTGGGCCTTGTTTCTGAGGCTTCCACCTTGTGTAAGCCTTAAGGGTAACCTGGACATCCACCTGGCACAGGTAAACCCACGAGACAAGGAGATGCTATCAGCTTCCTGGGATATGATTTTACAATCCCCTTTTGAGAAATGTGAAACTTATCTAGACAAAAATATTTTTATTCATTGTATTAGTTATTTGATCAGTCCTGAAAAGCATTTCAGGTACTGCATTTATCCTTGGTGTAATCCAAGAACAGCTAGATGAATGATTCTTCAAAGAACAGTCTTAACGGCTGTAATTATGATCTTTGCAGTCATGGTTGGCAGAAAAAGCACAGAAACTGCCACCTCCAAGGATTAAATATTAATTACTTTAATGCTTAACAGATTTAAACCAAACTTCAGCTCAAGATCTTAGCATATAATTGATATCTTTAAATTCCAAACTAAGATAATGCAGATAATTCCCTTTAGAGTCTACAGCCAATAGTGTTATTCAAATGTGACTTTATTAAAGATTTATTTTATACTATCTTATAAATACCTGAAATTAGTTACATTTTTGGGTGACATTTACTTTTAAATATACTTTCCTTATTTTATAGGAATATGGGCCTCTCCCAGGACAGTAAAATTCCTGTTACAGGAATTCTTCTCTAGACCCTGGGTGTCTAATCAGTTGAATGAACTAGTGAATAAATGAATGAATGAATTTAAGAGTTGACTTTGGAAAGTGGCAAAATGCAAGTAATGTCAGAGTGTTTTTTTGTGGAACTTTAAGGTTTAATAAAAAGTAGTTTTGTTCTTTTCAATGTTTCCTCTGGTGTTAAAACAATATAAGATATGTCATCGTCAAACAATGCTGTTTATTCCAGGAAATTAAGTCTTGATGCAACTTTAATCTCCAAAGGATTCAACTCTGGCTATTCATTTTCTGGTCACAGACTGTGTGACCCTTTTCCTACTGGATGAAGAATTTGTTTTGCCTGTAGGCAAAGAATAATAATACGTTGGTAAGACTTCAAGTCTGGGCTACCATGAAACACTAGGTAAATCCTTCTAGAGCCTTGGATTTGATTGATGAAATCTGTTAAAGGGTTGGGTCTGGTGGATAAGCAGGAGGATTACAATGGGGCAGAGGAAGCACAAAGTACGACAGGCCCGAGGAAGGCTAATCTGAGCTGGAAAGTCCAATCCTAAAGGTTGATGGAGAGCAGGAGGAAGGGGGGCATTCCAATACAAGAAAGAAGAGAGTTCAGGGGAGAAGATATTAAGTTCAGTTTTTGAGATGATACATTTGAGGAACCTATGAGACATCCAGGCAGGGATGAATAATAAGTGGACCGATGAGAACATAGATCTGCAACTCAGAAGAGGCCTGGGAAAGAGATGTAGGTCTGGATTTAGAAGTCTTCCTATAGGATGATGGGGGTTGGCAATGAGATCACCCTAGAAAACCATGGAAGAGTATGTACCTGAATAGATAAAGAGTGGTTGGCACCAGAGAAGGAGGTACCCACCAAGAGAATGGGATGGACTGTCAGAGAGGAAGAGGAGAAACAGGGAAAACAAAATGAGGAAACCAGGAAAGAGAGGGGCTCAAGGAGATGATGGGTCACGAGTAAATGCTGCATAAGGTTCAAGAAGAAGCAGGACCAAAAAAGCAATTCCGCTTGGCAATTCGTGGGTGTGGGGGGAATCTACCAGATTAAAATGAGTGAGGAGTGACTAGGAGCTGGGAAAGTAGAGGAGAGAGTGGAGTGGGGGGGAAATAGGACAGTTTATGACAGAGTGTGTAAGGATGAGGAGATTTTTTTTTTTTTTTAAAGCAGAGAAACCTGCGTATCTTTGTTGAGTAAGAAAGTAGCATAGCGGGAGGCTACGAAGAGAAAATACTGTAAGCATTTGCGCTCCAGGGGTCAGAATTTTATGTCAGAGACAGCAAGATACATAGAATTCCTGTCACACGGACTAAGGATGGTCAGATAATAATGTAGGACCATGTAGTCTCCACTGTAATATTCTGGGTTACACTTAGAACAAATCTCACCAAAAAACATGTCTCTACAAATGCCAATGTCACACTTGGAATAATAGGTGTAGGAAGTAGGGTCATACTAGCTTACCTGTTACTGTGGCAGAGGACTAGACCAGATAGCTTTTTGAAGTCACTTCTAATCCTAAAGATGTATGATTCTCTGTGCTTTGATTCTTTTTGTTGAATCACAATTATTTTACTAATACAGTTCTTGGTTAAATGCTCATGACCTCTATCCCAGTTTTCTTCGTACCACCTGCCCTTCCTGGAATATGTTGATTCTGCAACCTAAATCAACTTCTGTAACAAGTTACATACCAACTGTCTCCAGCACATTCGATACAGTCACTGAATCAAATAAAATATCCCAATTAGTGCCTTCAAATTTCTACATCAGCTCATTCCATTCTTTTTTTTTTTTTTACACATCTCCCAATATTACCCTACTGCTGTCTACTTCTCCCCAGACAGTCTGCTGCATTCGTCTCAAGAATACTTTTTTGAAGAAAATATCTATCTCGAATAAAAGTCGATGAAGTTAAATGTGTCTTCAGGCATTTCCCTTTGACCTAGGAAGAGAGGTTTTTTGGGTTTGTTTTTTACTTTGAGTTGTCCTACAACATGTTGCTTTGGAATTTGCTGGATTAAATATTGTGGAAATTGTTCCAGTGACAAGTCACCCCCAAGAATAGGATACTCAGGAAACTGGGGGTGTTCTATCGTTGATTTAGTGTTTCAAATACCTTGGCCTTGGTCAAATATATTTACAATTTAATGAGATATTAATGCTGAGAAGAAAAGACTATTCATTCTCTAACATCTGCATGTACCAGTGGTCTAGATAATAGAACTTCTGGTAGAGTAAAATGTTTAAGATTCTTACCACATAGATCAGGAACTGCCAGCCAACAAAGTAATACTGTACGGTTCTTGCAGAGATAGACTGACTTCTATTTGGAGCAAAGTTCACCAATAAGTATGTTCCCACAAATGCCAATGTTATACCTTTAAATAAAATTGAAAAGACAAACCAAGTTGAAAAGGGATATTTAAGCCTTTTTGTCAATTCAAATATTACCTATAGAATAAGCATTACTTATAAAAGTGCCTTTAGTCCCTCCCTATTAAAATATGATTCATCAAACCATCCCTAGATAGCATCATGCATTCACTTGATGGCATTATCTTTAAAACGGGGGATAAGGGCCAGGGAAAGGGTGCGGTCGGACCTAACTTCTGATTTTTCTTTGTTGTTCCAGATGAATCCTTGCCTCTTCAGAAAACCTTTCCCCAAAGATGGGAAAGATCAGAACACATGCATTTGGACACATAAAAACATATCCAAGCTGGCTGTTTATTTCTATGTGGACCAGTAAGTACACGATAGATCTAGATCCATCAGAGCCCAGAGAGTGGGGAAGTCTATCACCTGATAATGACCTGATGATCTACTCTGTACTTATTCATCTTTGAAGCCTTTACACACACACACACACACACACACACACACACACGATTTTACACTTTGAAACTCTGGTAAAAGAGCACCTTAATCATTGCCATGTATTGGAGTCCTTTTAGCAGAAATAACAAAGGTGAATGCTGACTTTGCTATAAGATTTATTTACTCCCATTTAGAACCTAGAATTCTAGGGCCAACTTAGTAAAATATCCACATTTTAAGCATAAGTAAGGAATGTGTTACTGTCATCCCTTTAACAGTACTTAAAATAATAGAGGAAAGAAATGTGTATGGGAAGCGGGTCTATGTAAGGGGGAGTAAAGGGAGGCCTTGACATTCCAAATAACACTGAAAACTGCTTATTTATTAACAATCAGTAGAGAAAAATTGATATAGGTAGCATTTTTCAGATAGCACCCTTGAAAACATAATTCAACTTGTTTCATCACTAAGGTCAGCACTGTTGTGTATATAATTTACAACCAGCACTGACTCTAACCTGAAGCAGTTTGGCTCGTCTATAAAATCTCACAATTGGAAGACACCAATTTCCTGTTCCTCCTAACCAAATGATTTAGGGTTTTGAACTTTTGTTTCTGAAAACAAACAGCATTTGACTTTTCACACAAGCTAGACGATAGCTATTTGAGGTATTGTAGAAGCTATAAAATAAGCTTCCTCTAATGTTAAGAGCTTACTCTGTAATACTTTGTGAAGGCAGAAATTATATACAAAATTTCAAAAGCTATTTCTAATGAGAGTTTTAAAAATAAATAAAAACTATATATATTATTAAGCATTGCGATAAAAGGAAAATAATAAAAATTACAAGTAGCTAAGAAACCTGGGCAAAATTATTGGTCAGCCCCACCCTTTCTTTGGAAAAGAAAAAAAGATCTTGTAATTGTTCAATATTAGGTACCTAGGAGGATGGGCTTCTAAAAAAAAAAAAACAGTCTTCTAAACTTGGTATAGTGCAGTAGAATAAATGCATCGAATACAACTTAAAAATCGCAGAGACTTCCAGCTTTCTTTTGTGAAATCCAAATTTCTTATTTTTATTGAGTTCCTCTGCCAGTAATTTTTTTTTTTATCTCCACTAGCTGTATCTAGTGTGATTACATTTCTCTATTTTTAAATTTAGTTTTGATTGGGTAACACATGCATATGTAAAAAATTCAAAAGACACACAAGGGTGGTGAGTGAAAAGTTAAATCTCTCGTACACCCTTATGGCCCACTAGTTCCCCTCCTGGCAGTAAACACTGCCACCAACTCTTCGATTTCCCTTTTCAGGGGTATTTTATGCAGGTGTGTGAGGAATGCATGCGTTTGAGTTTTCTACGCAAACAGTAGCATATTATATACACTTTTCTGTACCTTGCTTTTGTTCTATTTAACAGAACATCTTGGAGAACATTTCACATCAGTGTATATAGGGCAGCCTCATTCTTTTTAAGTCTGCATAATGTCCCATTCTCTGGAGGGAGTGTTATTTAACTTAACTTTCCAACAGGGTCCCTGTTTCCCATCTGCTTCCACATTTGCATACTGTGCCCATTTCTACAAATGTAGATCTTCACTGCATTTCAAAACTCCTTGAAAACAAATAAGATGACTCATGATTTTGCAATTATACTTTCAAAGTACTTCTGCACATGTATTATGTCACTTGAGCCCCATGTCACTGTGGATCTAGTTAATGACTCTAGGGCAGCTCAGTAGGTCACACATCGTTTCTTCTTAATAATTTTAATTTCAGCTTCCTCTGACAATTACAAAGGTAGTTCTAGATAGCTGCTGTTACATGTTTGTTTACTGGGTGTCATTTGTATTTGTCTGTGTGACTCACGGTCTCCTTTACAGATCATGTGCACGTGTTTCCTAAGTGTTTAGAAGTGTTGAAGATACTCATTAGCAGCTCCTTATATAAATTTCCTTAAAATGTATTTATATTCCTTATTTTTCTAGAAGTGGCATTAGATCCACAAATATTCTTTCATTAGAAAGACACAGATTTCTACATTAGAAAACTGGCTAGTTTAACTGCCACTGGTCCATTTGCCCAAGGGAGTAATCTGGACGCGTAAGATACTCAAGGAAGGGAAGCCACACTTGGTCTGCTCTTTGCCCACGGAAATGATTAAATTCCAGGTCAAAACTTGGATCGTGAAAGTCTAAACCACACTGAAACTGTCCCCACAGAATTCAAATTTCACTGCTATTTGCTGGTTGGAAAAGCTTAAGCATGTTACTTCTCCCTCTGTGACTTAGTCTTCTCATCTCTAGGTACAAACTAACTTATCACACCTGCTAGACTCCAGGAATTTGGCTGGACAAGAAGCCAATCTAGGGAGCCGAATAGATTTGACAGCTCATCTGGAGGCCTGATGTGACAGAAGAGCCCGGGACACATCTACCTCAGGATGCTGACCACTAGGAGTCAAAAGCTATCTCAGTTATGCTTAAAATTTAATCCAAAATTGGCAGCTCTCTCTGCACATGGGTCCTGTCCCTGTGCTATCATGAAAGCACCTTTTTGCTTGAGGCAAGCCCGAAACAAAAGAGCCAATCTGTTCTCTCAACCAGAAATGATGGTTTGTTTGGCTAGATCAGTATTCTCGATACTGGCCCTCACCCAAGCTGACCATTTGGTGTGGGAGAAGGAAGGAAAGGGATGGTCCTCATGTCACTATTAATCTCCTGATATTCTATCCGGGGAACCCACTTATAGGTCACTTGAAGTAATCAAGTTACTGGTCTCTGGAGAGTACTGATGAATTGTCTGTATTTTTTTTTTTTTTTAATGATGATACTATCTGGACTTTAGTCAGCTAGGATCTCACAGCCTATTAGATTTAGTACTTTTGATGACTAAGGGAGAAGAGAGGGGAAAGTACCATATAGGTTTTGGCTGATTGAAGAGGAGAGAAATCTGGTGCTTTTTAAAGGAAAAATAATCATTAAAATAATTTAAAGTTATTAATCCACTAAGAATCAGAGCACAGTCCAAAGCCTGTCACTGAGTTAATAATAGTTGGCAAATCCTTTCAGACATAGCTTTTGTGAGGTCATTTTTTTGAGGCTAGTGGTGAAAAGCTTCATAGCCATAGAGCAACATTTGGCAATAAATTAGTTCAGCTTGTTTCCACATGGCCCAAAAATCTTCATTTGTTCCATCATGAAAAACAAACTTTCATTTGCTTGAAGCAGGGAAAAATAAATGATTTTCTTTTGCATATTTTGACAATTTAATTTTTAGCATGCTTATATGGTAATCTTTTTTTTTTTTTTTTTAAAGCCACTAACTACTCTTTTCCATGTTTGGTTTTAGTCCCTGTAAAGAAAAAAACCTGCGTTTTTAGCTCTCAACAGAAAAAGCCCAATTTTCTCAAGGCAACGGCAATACAGACCCAAAGAAAATGCATGTGACTTAACACATTACTGAGTGAGTCTGGGGAGAAATCCTTCTCCCCAAGTATGAAGAGGGTTATTGCATTTCAGGTCATGATAACGTTGTGACGTTGCTGTTGGAGTCATGGGTATGGAATAGGTGGCTCTGTTGTTTCTTCTTCCTACACAGGAGACGATGGACTCTGAGAAACAACCTGAGGGTTCTAGAGGGGAGGGGGTGGGGGGATGGGTCAGCCTGGTGATGGGTATTAAAGAGGGCACGTTCTGCATGGAGCACTAGGTGTTACACGCAAACAGTGAATCATGGAACACTACATCAAAAACTAATGATGTAATGTATGGTGATTAACATAACAATAAAAAATTTAAAAAAAGAATAAAGAATTGCATTGGCTGGTCAAAAAAAAAAAAAAAAAGAATTGATCACTTTTAACTACAGTGTGAAACAAATGTGACATCAGTTATATAGCCCTACCCAAAAAGCATTAAATTAGGAAGGCGAAAATACCCAACTAGAGTTGTGGAAAATGTTAAAGTTTGCAAAAATATCCTAATCAAGGTTTCCTCTGATGAACCACTGGAGTACATGTAGGGGTGGAGGGGGGGTGGTAGCAGCGGTAATGATAATAGCTAACATCGAGTGCTTATTATGTGACAGGTCCTGTGCTAAGAGTTCTGCCTCTATGAACTCATTTAATCCAACAACGTAGGTAATATTATCTTCATTTAAAACGTGAGGAAAATGAGGCTTAAGGAGATTAAGTTACTTTGAAAGGTCACACAGCTCTCTGTCACTAGAGACTCACCTGGTTGTATCAGGCTGCCACTATTAGAATACTGGTCTACCATTCACTGGTTACAGGACCTTGGGCAAGTTAGTTAACCTCTCTAACTATCAGCTCTGTAAATAGGTTGCTCCTACATTTAAATGAGATAGTTCATATAAAACACTAATGGTACCTGGAAAGAGGAAATATTTAATAAATGTTAGCTGTTCTTAAAATAAGAGAAATTAGCAAAGAATCAAAGAGTTAATAGAGGTTTAATTTTTTTTATTATTATTTTTTGGTATGTGTGTGTATATGTGTGCATGTTTCTTATTCCCTGTATTACATTTTTAGTATTACCTCTCAGGAATGAAGTTGATCACAGAAATGATGAAAATTATATTAACAGGGCTTTACATTTTTCAGTGTGCTTAAACGAATTATGCAATTTGATCCTTAGAACAGTATTCTATATTTGTCAACAAACTGAGGCTTAGGGAAGTTAAGTAATATTATGTTGGCCACATAGTTGACAGAAAAGGTGGAATTCAGATTCGAACTTATGAAAGTGAGTTTAATTTATATCCTTTGAGTTGAGCTAGTTTCCTGGTTTTAGTAATGTTTTGTTGATCTTGGGATTTCCAAGTATATAATCAAATCATCTGCACACACTGATATTTCTATTTCTTCCTTTTCCATAGTTGTGACTTTATTTTTTTCCTAATCCTGTTGGCAGCAGTTGAGTGCAGTATTAAATAGAAACTTACCCTGCCTTTTTGTACCTTTGTTACTACTTCTCGTTTTAATCCCTCTGTATATCATCCTCCAAATGCTTGGAAATGGCCCATGCCTGTCCTATCCGGCCATCAGAACTGAATGGAATGTTACCGCTATAAAAAATCCTCTCTGAGCTTCTCAGCTAGAGTAACCTCTATTTATTTTACACCAGTGGTTCTCAATTGGGGGTGATTTTGTCCCCCAGGGGACATTTGGCAATATGTGAAGTCATTTTTGGTTGCCATAACTAGGGCATGCAGTGCTACTGGCATCTGATGGGTAAAGGCCAGGAGGAATGCTGCTAAACATCCAGCAGGGCACAGGACAGCCCCCTGCAATGAAGAATTCTCCAGCCTAAAATGTCAGCAGTGCTGAGGCTGAGAAACCCTGTTCTAAACTAAAGTCTCAAGGCATTAGGACATATATTATTTTCCACTTTTAAAAAACTTATTAATGTATATATTTTATCATTGACTGTATTATTTGAGGGCAGAGATTCCATATTAATCATCTTCTGATCGCAATGTTCACAATAATTAGCAAGTCTCCCTACATATCGACCTGTATTACCTCATTAAATACCTTAGATTAATTTAAACCTTAATCGACCATTAACTACAAAAGATGGCATATGTTAGATAAAATGATTTAGAGTTTCCTTAAGACATTTGATAAATGAGAAAAATAATATAGGACCTAATTTTTTTAATTTGTAAAACTCAGGCAAATGTTCATTCTTATTTCTGATTCCATGCATCTTCCCCAAATGATTCCATAAACCATGATATATTAAAAAAGGAGTATAGAAAAATGATATATTTGAAAAGATACAATGCACATATGAGTACATTTGGAAAAACACTGCAACCATGACGAATTTGATGATGTCAACTAAAAACTCTACTAGCAGAATCAAACCAAGGAGGAAAAAGAAAAAGTGAAAACATGTTCAAGACACTAGGCTCCAGGGAAACACAATCAGGGGCAAAAAATGCTCAACATACCAATACTGGTGTCACATTTAAAGCTCAAATTTTTTAAAAAAGCTGATATCCTTGGAAGGGAATAGACATTGCTTTATTTAAAGCACCTAAAGTATCATATTTGTTATCATATTCAGAGAGGATGCAGCAATTCAGAGAGGATTTTGTCAAGGAAGAAAATATGAAGTTCCAGAATTCTTCTCACAAGTGATACTTCCAATAAGAGGTAGAAGATACAATCAATACAGGATGGCTTTGCTATATAACAGCAATCTTTCTTACAGCCAGGAAGGCTACTGTTACTTTCCACTAATAGCTGTATTTCTAAATAAAATTTTGAAGGGGAACGTTCCATGTTACTTTTGGAAAGAGCGAAATACAAATTAGGTAGTTAATTGGTGCATCTAATTTTTGTGTGGTTTTCATTTTTATGCAGTACTTTCATGTAACAATCTAACAAATACATCCTTTGAAGTGGAATACTCTATTAGGTAACACAGATGTTTTCTTGGATTTTATTATGCTCATGAAAATTTTATAACATTCATAATAATAATAGTGTAAAGTAATAATTCACTGTGGCCAATAGCATGAGCAGTGGGCACAGTGAAAATTGAAGTATTTCACATGAAAGAGCAGAACGCAGCTCCAAGAAAGAATACTATCCATCTCCAAATGAGATTTATCCATTTCAGTAATTTGTTCCCAGTTTTTAATGCACATATTTTTTATGAATACTATTATTTATTTCCTGATCAAGCAGTGCTACAATTACATGAATTAACCAATGACTTACCTAGTAAATCTGAAGCTCTTAAGTTTTCTTTCAGAAACATAACAGAAATAATGGCACTACCTAGAAAGAAAATGGCCATTAGTGGTGTTCCCAAGACAAAAACATATATTATGCGGTGCCATTTGAAAGGAGTTAAGCACTTTGTGTCTTATACCTGGACTAGCTATGTCCTGGTCAGAGACACCCAGTAACTGTGGCTGTGAAAACAACTTTCCCCCCTCACGGTTGAGGATACATAGAAACTGGCCTGGTTTACAGAGGACCGAGGACAGTGGCTGGGATAGTGCCCTGCGGACAGCAAGGGCATAATAAAAGCTTACTAAATAACTAAATGAATAGATGGAAAGAAAGAGAAAAAGAGAGAGAGAGGGAGGGAGGGAGAGAGGGAGGAAGGAAGAGGGACAGGGAGGGAGGGAGGCAGAAAGAGCAAGAAGGGATGGAAAGAAAGAGTGGAAGGAAGGAAGTTTTAACTTTAAATATATCCCAAACCGAAACTCATTATTTGCCTTCATCTCCTCCTATAATTCCTATTCTAATGACACCTCTAAGGAGCCCCAGAATCCTAGGACTGCTGCCGTCCCCACTCTGCTTCACACTACACATCCAACAGGATCCCAGGTCTGCTGGGTCTGAGTTTCACCATCTCTCCCGCCCACCCCCTCCAGTCCACTGTCACTGAGCTGCTCAGGCCAGCTTCACCTCAGGCTTAGACCTCAGGCTCCTGCTGCTCACCACATCTGTTCTTGATCTCTTTTATATTCCATGCCCATCCTTACTCCCTTACTCGAATAATCAGAATTCCCAGAACCACCATCTAGTTTCATTCTGAAGGACTCTTATTTGGGCTATTCCCTTTGCAACTCTGCCTCCATTCTTGTGACCAACTCTGGACTCAAGGATCACCTCTGGATTCCCCTAGACCCAGTTGACCAAACCAGACTTTTGTGTAATTACCCCCTCTAATATAGCTTTCTTGTTACACTGAAGATTTATTTGCCTGTCTCCCCTCAAAGACTATCAGTTCCTTTGACTCTGAGAGATAGGTCTTATTCTTCTAAGATCTCCCAGGGTTACCTAGCACATAAATAAGAGAGTTTGTGGGATCTCTGCCCTGCATTTGCTGGCCCTCATGGTGTAAGATCCTCTTTCCCATGACTGATGCTACTGAACCCTCAACCTCTAAGTAAGCCATGACCTGCTACTTGGTCTCAGGTTATGTAGGATACATTGAATCTCTTTGAGTTGTTCCTCTTATGGAGCCATTCCTCTATGAGTAGAGGCATGGGGAAATCCAAACTTGCAATAATACAAAATAGTACACAACATAATTTGTATTTAAATTTTTTAAGAGTGGGGAAGGGGCAAAGGGAGAGGGAGAGAGAGAATCTTAAGCAGGCTCCACACCCAGCATGGAGCCGGATGTGGGGCTTATCTCACAACCCTGAGATCATGACCTGAACCAAAGTCAAGAGTCGGATGCTTAACCGACTGAGTCATCCAGGTGTCCCCGTATTTTAAATTTTTAACAGAATTTATTAGCCAGGTTTTTAAGTTTATTTTTTAAAGTAAAAATATACAGAAGAAAAATCATCATGAAAATAACTCATCATCTAGAAAAAACTGCAGTTAATATGTTGGCGTGTTTATTTTACCTTAGCCGAGATAAAACTGTAATGCAAACGCTTTTTTTTCAGTTTCCTTAGTTACCATATTATTAAACTTGCCATGTCATTTAAAATTCTTCTTAGATAAAAATTTTCATGAGTCTGTATAATAATTCATTAAATTAGTTAAATTTGAATATAACTATATCTGGTATTCTGGCAATTGATTTAAAACAAAATAAATCCATAGCAGAAACCCTCATTCAAGATAGGATGGGATTCTCTTATGTTTTCTCCATCTTTTTCTCAACCTGGCTCTCTTTTATTCAAGCTGAGCTATGTCCTTGCAAACTTCTCCTGGGCAGGTAATTTATCCAAATGGACATTTTACACAGAATAAACAGAGCATGGAAAACGTCCACCAACCATGGATTTAATTGGGTGGTGTGGCTTTAAAACACTAAAGGAATGTTTTCTGTACAGACGCATAGCCCATTACGTTAAGAATTGAGTTTGGGACAGGTGTAAAAACGTCTGAAAATTTTCCGTTTCATATTTGAACCAAAACAATTCAGGGAAACTAATTTCATATGTTAGAGAATTAGGAAAGGTATAAAAACCAAGACCCCATTCCCATCCCGTCACTGACTCCCTGTGTAATTACAAAAGGAATGTTTCCAAGTGGAGAGAGGTAGATCGATAAGAAACAGGTGAAGTATCACTATTAACATATACCAAATGCATTCCATTATAACAGTCCTTGAGAGGACTATTTCACAGCAAAGGAGTCCAGGAAGAAGGGAGACACTGCTTACATGGAATGGGGACATCTTAGAGCTGGTAGGAGATACAAAGACAATGTACTCCAGGTCCTAAACTTCATATTTTGGAGGCAGGTCCAGAGAAGTTGTTTGTTCATTCATTGATCCATTCATTTAACAAACATTTATATTACAGTGGAATTGGAACCAAAGCCCACATTTCCTTAACCCCAGTCCAGAGCTCTTTCAGGTACACTACACTCCATTGCCTCCCTTGAAAGGAGAAAGGCATTGCTCTCCTTCTCTTCTTGTTGCTGAACCAGTTTCATAACTAATTTCACTTTTAGAAGGGATGGGGGAAATGTTCTACAGGTGATAATTTCATTGCTAAAAGAGAAAGGGACACGATTGGTAACAATAAACTTGAAATATATTGTATGCATCAAATTACATTGACTGCCATAAAGTAGTTACCAGTGTTTTATGAACATAAATATGCTACTTTTACTCTCTGAAAGAACTTCTGTCTAATGCACTTCCATACTCATTGTTTTGTTTGTTCTAAGAGAACGTGAGAGTTTCTACAAAATTGTTAGATAAGAGAATAAGATTTTTTAGTTTTATTTATCTAGCAAAGCAAGTAATAAAAAAGGACATTCTGTCAAGAAACATTCATAATTCATTTATCTTTCAAAATATGGCTAAAACGAGAGCTATGCTGAGCAAAAAGACAGTATCTGAGCAACAGCTCATAACATGACTTCTAAGTAGAGCAGTAACTTTTTAAAATGAGAAAAAATAGGGCGCCTGGGTGGCTCAGTTGGTTAAGCGACTGCCTTCGGCTCAGGTCATGATCCTGGAGTCCCTGGATCGAGTCCCGCATCGGGCTCCCTGCTCGGCAGGGAGTCTGCTTCTCCCTCTGACCCTCCCCCCTCTCATGTGCTCTCTCTCTCAAATAAATAAATAAAATCTTTAAAAATAAATAAATAAATAAATAAATAAAATGAGAAAAAATAAATAAACTGAAGTGCCCCATATACATTTGCAATCAGAGATTTGTCAAGCTCAACCCTGTCTAGTTGTTACTGTAACAACCACCACTGCCTAATAAACACCTGGGAAGAGGAAAGAACTACTATGCTTTTACTCCTATAGTAAAATTTAGTATTCAGAAATCAAGCATTTCAAGATCAATAGCTTAAAAAGCATTAAAACAGAACACAGTTGTACATTAAATAGATTTGTGCTAGGAATGATTAAACTATACTTACTACTGAGCGTTAACTTCAGCACTCAGTTCCGTGTAGATTTTTGACTGGGGGCATATTTGGGCAGAGGTTCGAGAACCCTTTTCCATTCCAGCCTTCATATGGACACAGATCGAAACAGAGTGCTCACAGACATGGGTCTACACAGAGGGTACTTGTGGACACTGGGGTTAAATTCATTACACCATGTCTCACAAGGACTCCAGAGCTGGACACTGAACCACAATGTGCATAATGCATTAAAAAAGAAAAGGTGAGAGGTAGCATATGAAAGATAATCTGACCGAAATTTAAACAGTGGTTATGTAGAAGTCATGGCGGGAAAAAAAAAGATAGCACGAATATTTTCTGTTTAAGGGAAAAAATAAAAAAGCTTCTAGTACTTTCTCTGGTGCAAAATGGTGTTCCCATGAGGCAGTTTATTAATGTATTCACTAGGCCTTAAAGTTCTAATGCTTCATTGTCAGGAAGACTCTCAACAACAATTATTACGGGTGAGTCAACTATTCTATTTTTGGCCATTAGTGGTCATTCAGATTAGCAATCAGAATGGAGATCCTTTCTGGTCAAGGTTGACATAGAGAAACTTACATGTAGGAATTCTGATTCTGGTTTCCAGATGAAAACAGATAAAGGCCAAGCAAGATTCTGGTGGCGTCATCTGAACCAAGTCTAGATGTGGGGGAGGGTGCCCGTTCCAGCGGTAGGTACGTGACCTGGTGTTGAGCTTCGTAACGCTCCCTGAAATGGACCACAAGTTTGTCCTTTCTTTGCCTCCTCTCTTACATCTCAGACTTGGTCCAAGGACTGGCTGTTATTATGGAAGAGTTATTTCGCTTAATGTGGTCAAGAGTTGATGCTCTAAGATCCATAGCAGGCCACAAGTGAAAGAAAAAGACAACTATAGGGCACCTGGGTGGCTCAGTCGTTAAGTGTCTGCCTTTGGCTCAGGTCATGATCCCAGGGTCCTGGGATCGAGCCCCGCATCGGGCTCCCTGCTCAGCAGGAAGCCTGCTTCTCCCTCTCCCCCTCCCCCTGCTTGTGTTCCCTCTCTCACTGTGTCTGTCTCTGTCAAATAAATAAAATCTTTAAAAAAAAAGAAAAGAAAAAGAAAAAGACAACTATAAATTGATCTGGTGCATGAGAATTCAGAAAGATCATACAAATTTGATTTGGGTTTCTTCTGTAATAGCCACCATAGGGATTAATAAATCAGAAGTTAAGCATCACATTTTTATATGTTAACAATCAAACTCAAGGGTAGATTTTTACAGGTGAGTTCAGATCTCTGTGTCTGTAGAATAGATAACTGAGGATTCCGTTTTTACATTTATATGTGCACTTTTAACTTAAACTCTCTTTTTACTAAAGGTTTAACAGTACAGAAGAGTTCAATTATTATTTAATGTGTTATACTATGGCCATTTTAAAACATTTTGTTCACCTTTATTTACTACTTCTCATTTTTGACCCTTTATGACAACTTAATTTTTAAGATCTTTTTTAAAACTTGAGGTATAATTGACATACAACATTATATTAGTTTCAGGTGTACAACATAATGATTTGATATTTGTATTTGGTTTTTTTTTTCCTTTTTTTCTTTTTTTTTAAAGATTTTATTTATTTGAGAGAGATAGCATATGCACGAGCGGGGAAGAGGGAGAGGGAGAAGCAGACTCCCGGCTCCTCAGGGAACCCAATGTGGGACTCGATCACAGGACCCCGGGATCATGACCTGAGCCAAAGGCAGACGTTTAACCGACTGAGCCACCCAGACGCCCAGGGTTTTTTGTTTTTGTTTTTATTTATTTATTTATTTATTTATTTTTTAAGATTTTATTTATTTATTTGAGAGAGAGAGAGAATGAGAGAGAGAACACGAGAGGGGAGAGGGTCAGAGGGAGAAGCAGACTCCCTGCTGAGCAGGGAGCCAGATGTGGGGCTCGATCCTGGGACTCCAGGATCATGACCTGAGCCGAAGGCAGTCGTTTAACCAACTGAGCCACCCAGGCGCCCCAGTTTTTATTTATTTTTTAATTGAAGTATAACTACATACAGTGTTATATTAGTTTCAGGGATACAATGTAATGATTCAACAATTCTATACATTTCTCAGTGCTCATCAAGATTAGTGTACTCTTTTAAAATTTAATTTTTTATTTGAGTAGAGCTGACACACAATCTTACATTAGTTTAGGTGTACAACTTAGTGATTTGACAGGTTTATACATTGTTATGTTCACCTCAAGTGTAGCTACTATATGTCATTATTACAATAAGCACTATATTCCTTATGCTGTGCCTTTTATTCTCATGTCTTATTCATTTCATAACTGGAAGCCTGTGTCTCCCACTTTTTTTTTTTTTTAAGATTTTATTCATTCGACAGAGAGAAACACAGCGAGAGAGGGAACACAAGCAAGGGGAGTGTCTCCCACTCTTCTTCACCCATTTTGCCCAACCTCACCCCCCTCCCCTCTGGCAACCATCAGTTTGTTCTCTGTATTTATAGGCCTGATTCTGTTTTTTCTTTGTTTATTCATTTTGTGTTTTTGTGGGCATTCCCTTAAGTACCCCTAAAAATACTGAGCATCTTTTCATGTCTGTTGGCCATCTGTATGTCTTCTTTGGAAAAATGTCTGTTCATGTCCTCTGCCCATTTTTTAATTGGATTGAGTTTTTTGGTGTTGAGTTGTAGAAGTTCTTTATATATTTTGGATATTAACCCCTTATTGGGATATATCATTTGCAAGTATCTTCTCCCATTCAGTAGGTTGCCTTTTTGTTTTGTTGGTTTCTTTCACTGTGCAAAAGCTTTTTTTTTTTTTTTTTTTTTTGATGTAGTCCCAACAGTTTATTTTTGCTTTTGTTTCTCTTGCCTTAGGAGACATAACTAGAAAAATTTTTCTACAGCTGATGTCAGAGAAATTACTGCCTATGTTCTCTTGTAGGATTTTTATGGTTTCAGGTTTCACACTTAGGGTCTTTAATCCATTTTGAGTTTATTTTTGTGTGTGGTGTCAGAAAGTGGTCCAATTTCCTTCTCTTGCATGCAGCTCTTCAGTTTTCCCAGCACCATTTGTTGAAAAGACTGTCTTTTCCCCACTGTATATTCTTGCCTCCTTTTCCATACAAGCATGGGTTTATTTCTGGACTCTCTATTCTGTCCCATTGATTTATGTGTCTATTTTTGTGCCAGTGCCATACTGTTTTGATGACTACAGCTTTGTAGTATATCTTGAAATTTAGGACTGTGATCCCTCCAGCTTTGTCCTTCTCTCTGCTGCTTTGTTATTCAGGTTCTTTTGTGGTTCCATACAAATGTTGGGATAATTTGTTCTAGTCCTGTGAAAAATGTTGGTATTTTGATAGGGATTGCATTACATCTGTCGATATTCGTATATATTGCAAAATGATCACCACATTAAGTCCAGTTAACATCAGTCACCATATATAGTTACAGAATATTTTTTTCTTATAATGAAAACTTTTAAAATTTACTCTTAGCAACTTTTAAATACGCAATACAGTATTATTAGCTATAGTTGCCATGGTGTACATTACATCCCATGACTTATTTATTTTATGACTGGAAGTTTGTACCTTTTGACTCCCTTCACCCATTTCACCCACCCCCTCTCTCCCTGCCTCTGGTAACCACCAATCTGTTCTCTGTATATATAAGCTTGGTTTTTTGTTTGTTTTTTAGATTTCCCATAGAAGTGAGATAATATGGTATTAGTCTTTCTCTGACTTATTTCACTTAGCAGAATGCCCTCAAGGTCCATCCATGTTGTCACAAATGATAAGATTTCATTCTTTTTTATGGTTGAATAATATTCCATTGTGTATGTATACCTCATTTTTCTTTTTTTTTATTATGTTCAGTTAGCCACTGTATAGTACATAATTAGTTTTTGATGTAGTGTTCAATGATTCATTAGTTAAGTATGACACCCAGTGCTCATCACAGCATGTGCCCTCCTCAATACCCATCACCCTGTTACCCCCTCCCCCCACCCTCCTCCCCTTTGAAACCCCCAAATTGTTTCTCAGTGTCCATAGTCTCTCATGGTTCATCTCCCTCTCTGATTTCTCCCTCTTTGGATTTCCTTCCCTTCCCCTACGATCCTCTGTGCTATTGCTTATGTTTCACATATGAGTGAAACCATATGATAATTGTCTTCCTCTGCTTGACTTACTTCACTTAACATAATCCCCTCCAATTCCAACCATGTTGATGCAAATGGTGGGTATTCATCGTTTCTGATGGCTGGATAATATTCCATTGTGTATGCATACCTCATTTTTCTTTATTAATCCACTGATAGACACTTGGGTGTTGGGTGGGTTGTTTCCGTATCTTGCCTATTGTAAATAATGCTGCAATGAACATGGGGATGCATATATATCTTTTACAGTTACTGTTTTTGTTTCTTTGGATAAATACTCAGAAGTGGAATTGCTGGATAATATGGTAATTCTATTTTTAAGTTTTGAGGAATCTCAATATTGTTTTCTGAAGTGGGTATACCAATTTACCTTATCACCAGTAGTGTACAAGGGTTCCTTTTTTTCCACACCCTCGCCAACACTTGTTACTTCTTATCTTTGATAACAGCCATTCTAACAGGTATAAGGTGATATCACATTGTGGTTTTGATTTGCAATCGCCTATTGATTAGTGATTTCAAACATCTTTTTATGTAGTTGTTGGCAATCTGTATGTCTTCTTTGAGAAAAGTCTATTCAGATCATGTGCCCATTTTAAAAGTGGGTCATTTGTTGTTTTTGCTATTGAGTTGTGTGAGTTCTTTATATATTTTGGATGCTAACGCCTCATTAGATATACGATTTGCAAGTATTTTCTCCCTTTTAGTAGCTTGCATTTTCATTTTGTTGATTGTTTCCTTTGCTGTGCAGAAGCTTTTTAGTTTGATGTAGTCCCATTTGTTCATTTTTGCTTTTGTTGCCTTTGCTTTTGGTGTCAAATCCAAAAAAATCATTGCCAAGACCAGTGTCAAGGGGCTTACTGCCTACATTTTCCTCTAGGAGTTTCATGATTTCAGGTCTTACATTCAAGTCTTTAATCCATTTAGAGTTAATTTTTGTGTGTGGTGTAAAATAGTGGGCCAGTTGCATTCTTTTGCATGGGGCTGTGCAGTTTTCCCAACACCATTTGTTGAAGAGACTGACCTTTCTCCAATGTATATTCTTGGTTCCTTTGCAGTAAATTAATTAAACATATATGGCTGGGTGTATTTCTGGGCTCTCTATTTTGGCCCATTGGTCTGTGTCTATTTTTATGATAATACGATACAGTCTTGATTACTATAGCTTTGTAATATGGTTCAAAACCAGGGCACATGATGCCTCCAGCTTTGTTCTTCTTTCTTAAGATTCCTTTGGCTATTTGGAGTCTTTTGTGGTTCCATACAAATTTTAGAATTGTCTTTTCTAGCTCTGTGAAAAATGCCACTGGAATTTTAATAGGGATTGCATTGAACCTGTAAATTGCTTTGGGTAGTATGGACATTTTAACAATATGAATTCTTCCAATCCTTGAGCACAGACTATCTTTCCATTTATTTGTGTCTTCTTCCATTTATGTCTTATAGTTTTCAGTATACAGGTCTCTTACCTCTTTGGTTAAATTTACTCCTAGGTATTTTATTCTTTTTCATGCAATTGTGACCACTTCTTAAAAGGCAAACATAACCCCAAATTAAAACAATCAAGTATACTTTGCTCAACTATGATTATGGATATAATATTCTTACCTGATTCAGTTGTAAAAAACAAAACAAACCAAAAAAACCTTTGGTCCATGGGTTACAAATTCAAATGCCGATGGGGCCAATTAGGCAATCCTCTACAGAGGGCAAAATAATGAAGGTGGTGGGCTTGGGCAATGAAGGGTGATGGCCTATGGGTGGTGGACTGGTGTGATGAGGGCAGGTTGCTGTAGCTATGAGGACCAGTGGGGCCATGGTGACCTAGAATATACAAGATCAGTGAAAGGTGGCAGCCATAATTCAGCCCTAGCCAAATGCAAGTCCAGGACTACCAAATCTGAATCTTTAAGGCAAACCACTTTTTCTGTGTCGTGGCCTAATTTTTAAACATGGGAAGTTAGTTTATATTCTTTCAAAGCATTAAGCCAAACAAAACACAGCAAAGGTCAGATCTGACCTACAGGACACCAGTTTTTGGAATCTCATCTAGCCTGCAGTGAAAATTTCATCAATTTTCATTTAGTGTCATCCAATTTATTGTTTAACCTCTATGATCTGAAGAGAAACCAGGGTATATTTTTATACTATAGGAAAGTAGAAGACAAAGTAGTAAAGGAAACCGTTTTATAAAAAATAGCCCATGACATGAAAAGAACATATTTATATAATAATGCTACAAACAGATCCTCACATGTAAATATCTGGCTTGTGGTTTCTGACCACTTATAACGGCAACTTTATTGCACTGCTAAAAAGCAAACCACGAAGACACTTTCCCGTCACTCACAATCAAGCTTCAAACATGTGGACATGTTGAGCGTGCTCCCAGGCTTAATCAACTGTAATTGTATGGAAGTACTAACTACCCCAAAATTATCATTCCCTCTTAGTTGTAGAATTTTAGGGGGAATGTATGTCAATTACAACGTACTCCATGGAGTTAGGATTTGAAAATCTGAGGATGTGACAGTTTGAAAAATGTTTCTTTGTAGAGAAAAAAAGTTGTCCTATCATATTGGCAGGAATAAAAGTGTCAAGTAATTCATGTTAATAAAAAAATTGCTATTGTCATTTACTGAAGATACTGCAGAAACTGTTCATAGTAATTTGTATAATTTCAAATAAGAAAATTCACCTGGATTAAGAATAATCATTCTTTCTTTTCTATATTTTTCTTGACACACATTAGTGATTAAACTTGAAAGACTCCAAAAAAGTAAAAACTCTATCATTGAGAAGATAAACTCTGTATTATAAATTTATATAATAGCACATTACTTCATCAGGGGCAATTTCTCTAGAAAAACTTCGTGGCATCCTCAAAAAATCAGGATGAGTGGAAAAGACCTTTCAAATAGAGCTTTTTAGGTTTTAGGAATGCTTTCAGGTGAGTGCATGAGCAGACATAAAATGAGAACTGCAGAGTTTTATCTTGCACATTTTATTTAGGCTGGTTTGGGGACAAATCTGCTAAAGCAGACAACCCAACAAGCCACCAAAAAGGGGGAGATTTTCTGCATATTTCCAACATTAAAATAAATGCCTATGTAAAGCGCCCACAGGCAGCCCATGTGGTCTGGAGCTCCAGTGATCTCATCCAGCCTGGCACTAAGCTCGGGGCTCCGAAGGACTGGGAGAATTCGCAGCATCTAGGTTTGTGGAATGCTACAGGTCATTTGCTTATTGGTCTGTTTATGTTTCCTTTCATTTGTTTCTAATAAAAATCTTGGAGACCAAAGTTTCTGCTTGAGATGACTTCTTTAGAGTTCCAAAAGGCCTCACTAGGGCTTTCTGGATACACCATGACCATCGCCTAATGGATTACAGACACACTTTAGCTCACAGCTCCATCACAGCACAAGAGAAATACACAAGACAACATATATTCCACATCATGAATTTCCATTTGAGCCGAAGCCAGCATGTTAGGGAAAAGTCGGAGATGGAAAAGACTTATTGGTCATATGTCCCATTCTCTCCTCATTTTCTCAGTGCAGTTGGCTCTCCAACTGTCATCTGAATTAGCCCAGTCACATGGTGACTACTTCTCTTAGGAAATTATTCCAAGACCAAGGAGATCTTCCTGCTATTGATTCTATCGTTCCATGTAAAATTCCAAGTGTTTGATCTCATGTAATTCACCTCAAGTTTAATCTATTCATTACCCACTTCTATTCATCTGGGCAATAATGAAGTAAAATAGCAAGTTTATGTGTCTCATACATTACCTGACATAGTGGATGCTCACTCAGTACTTGTTCCTTACCTTTATTTCTAAAGTACTGCCTGAATTTAACTTGGAAAAGGGTGATATATTCTGTGAACTCTCTTCTAATTACTTTAAATCAATACACTCAGGGGTATAGAACTGAAAAATATCATTGGTGCTTTCATTATGTTCTGTTTCTCCCACCCTCCCTGTCCCTGCAACAATCTCCCTTGTCACCCCTAGAAAAATTAATTTTATACTGACTAAGATCTCATGAATCTCCTTAATTCCATGTGACTTCAATTCTTTTGATTGTTGATGGCTGCATGCTTTTTAACCATCTCTCAATGCTTAGGCATAGCATAGATATGGCACGAGGATGAGCAGAAAAAGGAAAATGTTAAATGTAAGGCTGCACTTTGTAGATGCACAAATAATCTAACTTAACCCCTGAAGGACAAGCTTATAAACTTTTATGTACAGAAGTGAATCTCCATGAGTTCCTTGCAATGAAATGCTTCACTATTATGCTTTTAAGCAAGTGTTTTTGTCTTCTAACACCCTAGAACAGAACATCCTATCCTCATTTTATCAAAATTCAAATTCAAACCAGGCCTACAAGGCTGTATTGTATGATTTCCCTGCACTCTGCTTTCCTGGAGAAAGAGGATGGAAAGCAACCAGACATACACAGTCACGTCTCTTGGGTCTCAGTTAAATGGTGAGGAAAGACATTAAGCAGGTCATCGTGAAAATGATGAAAGTCGATGGAGGGGAAATGTAGGACCAGGACTGCTGTGTGTGTTTGAGCAGGTGGCACAGTGCACAAAGATACCACCCACATCGCCTATCATGTCAATTTGTATATTTCTCAGGACAATTTTATGCCAGGTGGTACCAAAGTGTCCTGCACTAATGAAATCGCTGTATTATGATGATTTGCAGACCAACAGAAATAAAGTATCATGAGAAAGTTTACCTTTTTCTATTCACAAAAAGGCACCGGATAGACAAGAAGAGGGCCCACGTGGGGTGCTAAGGAAACAGAGAATAAGCCTGTTTAATTTAGTCTAGAAGCAAAGAAAGGCCTTCTGAGAAGGGAAGGATTAGCAGTTTAAAATTTTATTGCAAACTGCACAGAATATCCAAATTATTTCTTTTTACTAGATTTCTAGTATAATAGTTTCTCTGAAAACACATTCTCAAATGGCAGTTAGGCCTGAAAGAAATCAGTCCTTCAGCCTGTCTGCAGTTAATTCGCAAGTACACAAAGGAGCTACGAGGCCAGAGCAGGAAGGCAGAAAGTTACACACACGTCTTAGGCTGCCGTGCTTTTCCTCTGACAAATTTCTGTGTGTGTGTGTGTGTGTGTGTGTGTGTTTAATGTGTTTTGTCTTGGTAGGTTATTTGGAGATTCTGGTATTTTCCAACATGTTTCGATAGGGAGGATGTGGAGACGTCAAAGGGTAATTGCTACTCGATGGCTGAACACATGAGCTGCGAGGATCCTATTTTTCTGCTCCCTGAAAATTAACCATTACATGGATAAGAACAATAAAAAGCTTTTCTTAAACTGGCTCCTCCATTTTAGAGAATTTAATCATCAGCCATCTTTCAGGGCCAGGGAACAGATGCCCTTATAATGAATACTGTTCTCTGTTTCTGTATCCAACACTGTTCTTAGGTGTTTGTGTTTACTCTGTTTTCTCCCCAGGACAACTTCTGAGGTAAGAACTCTTTTTATCTCCATTTTGCAGATTAGGGATCTGAGGCATAAACCTGTTTAAACTACTTGTGTGAGGTCACAGAGTTTTCCAGTGGCAGAACTGAGATTTGAACCCTAGACCTAGCTGTGTGGCCCCAGAGCACATGTTCCTGACCATTCAACTGCCCTGTCTTATTGGGACAAATATCCAGCCTAGGCTGTAGACCAGATTGAAAACATCCATTAAGGGGCACCTGGGTGGCTCAGTAGGGTAAGCAAGCGTCCGACTCTGGACTTCGGCTCAGGTCATGACCTCAGGGTTGTGAGATCAAGCCCTGTGTTGGGCTCCACGCTCAGTGCGTGCAGCCGGCTTGCCCCTCTCCCTCTGCTCCTCCCCCCACTCACTTGCTCTCTCTCCCTCTCTTAAATAAATAAATAAATAAAATCTTAAAAAAAAAAGAAAAACATCCATTAAGCTTTCTTACTTAACGGAAATACAAACACAAGTCAACATCCAGAATTAGCCACACTGCCAGTAAAACGAGCATATTAGTCAGAATGAGCTTTTGGACCTATTGTTCAGTGAGAAAAATAGGGTAAAAGTGCAAGGTGACACAAGGATACTAGGGCTCTGACATTCTCAAAAAGCTGGACCCAGGCCTGGGCATTCATATCTGCCAGGATCATTCCCCATTATCCAGTCCTTGAGACTCAGGCAGGCTCGATAACTCGCCGGAGCCAGGCAGTGGAGATTGGATAATGATTAATGTGAGCATGGCCTTAAGAATTCCCTAAAGGTTTTCTGCAGAACTGCTGTCGTTTGAGGATGCTTCATATAAAAATATTTTGTGGTCAGCAGGTTCTGAAACCTGGCCTAGTGCATCTGTCTCTGAGACGCACAGCGTGCGTGGGCCCGTCCTGGGATGCGCTCCGCCAAGCCCTGCACGCATGAAACCGGCCTAACAGTTACAGTCCAATATCACAGAAATCTGTTTGACTGTGGAACTCCTTGTTTCTCAGAATCCCTTTGGCGCCACCAGTAAAACTAGTGTTTGAGGGGTGGCTGCTTCCAGGTGAGCATGGCAGTGAGGCACGGCAGAACACGCACAGAAGGGGGAAGAAAGGATAGGCCGGAAGATGGCTGGAGGCAGGAATGTGAGAAGAGCACAAACTGAAATAGCCATAATGCTTACCATAGTGTTTCTTATATACTAGTCCTAAGAACAATCTGTTCCATTGAAGTTACAAAGGGAAAAGGAATTTTGATGATGTAGGACAAGACAGCAGGCCTGGCATATTGTGTGCAGTGAGATTAGAACACAGGATTACCTACCGGGGTCTCTTCTTACTTCTGGAAGGGAGAAAGGAGCATGGTGTTGGTGTGAATCAGATCACCTAAGCAGAGGAAGGAAGATGGAAGAAAGTACCTACCCTACGTTGGAGCTCCAACTTTTTTTAAGCTGTTCTGGATTTTAATTTTCTTTCCTTCTTTTTTTTTTAAAATTTTATTTATTTTTTTAAAGATTTTTTATTTATTTATTTGACAGAGAGATAGCAAGAGCAGGAACACAAGCAGGGGGAGTGGGAGAGGGAGAAGCAGGCTTCCCGCTGAGCAGGGAGCCCGATGCAGGGCTCGAACCCAGGACCCTGGGATCATGACCTGAGCCGAAGGCAGACGCTTAACCAACTGAGCCACCCAGGCGCCCCCCACCTTTTTTTAATTTTAAAAACAACAAAAGATAGAAGAAAGGCCAGAAAAGAATAGGCAAACTCCCATTCCATGCAACATACAATATCTTTTTTTTGTTTGTTTTTTTAAACTCAGAAGGAAGTCTGATTTCTTTCATGAATCTCCCAAGAAATAATTAGAGGAAAAATTCCAGCACAGAAAAATGTGGACACTCTTCTGCCTCATCTGTAGACAGAGCCATATGATATAGCTATTTTAAAAATACTTTCCTTTTTTGCTCCAGGTCCTTTAGAGTTTCTAGAATCTTTGTAAGGAATCTCAGGGTGGTAGGGGTTTGTTCTGAGGAATATTCTCAATCACCAATGGTCCATAACCCACCCAAAACACTTCACAATAACCTAAATTCAGCTCAGGAATGCTGTGGGAATATTACTCATGAGCATATATTACTGTTTGAAAAGATTGTAAAGTAGGAAATGGTTTGTATTTGAGGCTATAAGTTTTGATTTTTGGTGTTCTTTTTTTTTTACTTCTTTGAATCATTTTATGGGCAGAGAGGGGGGTTGCTAAAAAGGTTTTAACACTGAAATGTTAATTGGGGCTAAGAGCACACAAGGAAAAATGATCTGTAGCATTAAGAAAGTCGCATCTGTCAAACCAGTGGGCTCAGAGTTTGAAGGTAGGTAGACTGGCCCCATGGGAACTTGGGGAGGACAGGACACTGTCTAAGGTGAGTGAGAAAACTTAAGCTTCCTATTATTAATGGGAGTTTTGCACAAGTCAGGCCAAGATGAGCAGCTTCACAAGCAGCTTCCCTGAAGGTCTGCAAGGGGTATCAAGGGACCCTTAATCTCTGACAACTTCCAAATTCTCACTTTAGGTCCCAGAGGGCCTGGTTGTATTTCATTTCTGTGAAATCCTGATCATTATAAGAAATCGAGCCATACTCCCCTTTCTCTGAGCTAGCTGGAGTAGCTCTCTTTTTCTTGTTCCCAGAGAAAAGGATTCCCAGTACCTGGGAGACTCGAGATAAATGGAGAATTTCATTACAATGTGGTATACTCAACCCTCCCCCAGGTGTCTGTTTATATTCCTGGACACTTTTTTGTCTATTTCATGGAAGCTAAGCATAAAGCAAAACAAGAAATAAAGACGAAAACCAGCTCTAAATATACAGTCATTATGAAGAATAATACAAAATTTTCAGAACAACTGGGGCCTGTAGAGGTCCCAAGGTTACAATATAACTAGATCTTTTATCTATTATTCCTCAGATTTTGAGAAGAAAGAAGAAATCCATAATGTCCATGTACATGGTATGTGTAGCAAAGAGAAGATACGCTAAAATTGCTCATTTTATTAGAATGTTAAAAATGGCAAATGGTTACATAAATTGTGTGCCTACTCAGAGTAATAACAAGATGGCATTTTTAACTGAGCAATTTCTAGAAAGCTGAAAAGGTGTTCTTTGCTAAATATTCTACTATAGTATACCATGAAAGCATTTTAAATAAAATATTTTGAGTGGTTAAGAGGGGGAAACTACTATCAAAATAAATTAAATTCTTTTTGAATATATATTATTTCGGTTTAAGCTATGCTTTCTTTAAGAATATCATATTTTTTTGGGAGAAATATTAAAATTGGGGCAGGTGAGCGCATCTTACGCTTCATCTAGTTGTTACCAGACAATAACCATCAACTCGTTTCTACTTCAGTGGTTTCAAATTCACAGACATTTAAAAACATGCTGTTTCCATAGCAGCAAATAAAGAGTAAAACTAAAAAGCTTTTATTGATTTTAACAAGGCTTAGAAAATTCATCTTTTTAGCAATGATTTTTGCTCTTTTTTTTTTAGTCTTTAGTAACATCTCATATTCTCTTTTCTAGATATATTTAGTAAATCATAAATTTTGAAAGTAGGTTAATTCTGACATTACTATAAAATTACACATTCTTATAGTAATGTAGAATACCAATATTTAATTCTTTTTTTAAAAGATTTATTTATTTTAGAGAGAGTGCGAAAGGGTGTGCACAAGCACGAGCATGTGAGCCGGGGGAGGGGCAAAGGGGGAGGGGGAGAGACAGAGAGAGAATCTTAAGCAGGCTCCAGGCCCAGCACGGAGCCCATAGGACTCTAGCCCACAACTTTGAGATCATGACCTGAGCCTAAATCAAGAGTCAGATGCTTAACCAACTGAGCCACCCAGGCACCCCACTATTTAATTATTTTTTTAAAAATAATTATTTATTTATTTATTTATTTATTTATTTAATTTATTTGAGAGAGAGAGAGCACAAGCAGGCAAGAGGGGCCAAGGGAGAGGGAGAAGCAGGACCCCCCTCTTCCCCCCAGGAGCAGGGAGCCTGATGCGGGACCCGATCCCAGGATGCTGGGATCATGACCTGAGCTAAAGGCAGAGCTTAACCGACTGAGCCACCCAGGTGCCCCCCCTCATATTTAATTCTTAATGTAAAAGAGATACTGAACTATGGAGTCAAGATCAGGCATCAAACACTCTAAGTACATGTAATGTCAGTTTAACATATGAATAAAGTATGATGTATTATGAATGCTTTTAGATAATTCATTAATAATTTAAAAAGCATGGTATAACATTTGCTGTTCCTGTTAATTTATTAAGATGCAGACACTGGAAATCAGGCTTTTAAACATAAATATTACAGTTACAAAGTGCAGGTTTCTTTGTGAGTAACGTGGCAGCATGATGGCGGATCAGTGAAATCAGTATAATTGTTCCAAGTTAAAGTGCTAAGAAAACAGGAAGTAGACTTTCTTCTTTTATTCATATGTTGTTCAAGTTACATGTTTTTTGCCAGCTATTCTGATTTCTAAAAATTTCTACTTGTCAAAGCACAGAGAAATGGCTCACCTGTAACAGACACACAGCCTAATGGCGCGATGAGAGTAATGGGAGCAAATCCGTAGGCTGCAAAGTTGCCCATCTCCCCTACGGCCATGAGAGCAGCCCCAGCCCACCACAACATGCTCTTGAAGTAGGGCCTTGGGTGTTCCTGGTGCGCCAGCTGGACATGAGAATATTTCTGGAAGTAAATCAGAATGCAAATAAGATAATATTTCTACCCAATTAAAACTTGCTTTGAACATTTTTTGGTTCTATGCATTTGCATCATGGCTTTTAAGTTTATTTGCCGATTATTACAGAGCAATTATTATGGTTTTCTGCTTGTTCCAAACATATTAACTGCAGAAGCGACTGCCACTGACAGAGAATTTTGTGGTGGAAAGGGCCTTCCTTATGTAGGAATTTTGCTTAATTCTCATAACTGTGAAATTAGTATCAGTAATTGCTCTCCAAAGATGAGCAGTGTGCTAAAGAATTAAGTGTCTTTTTAGCTCACCACACCACAACACTTCCTTTAGAATGTCAAAAAAGTCCAGATGCCAAAATAAACATTGATGAAATAAAAATAATAAGTTACTCAAGAAAACCTGTTTGAAAAGGGATTTAAATGTATGAGTCAAAGCAGCTACCACAATAAACATAGCAGGGCAGATGCTTTGCTGGTATGGGGTCCGGTAGTAGAAGCTTGTTTATACATGGTAAGAGTGTTTCTTTGTATTTGAAACATCTACATTCCTGGAAAATTGGCCGTTAAATAAAGCCCTATTTCCTTATTGATTTGATGATGCCTGAACCTACTTTCTACTAAGAAGTATGTACCATTCTAGATTACATTTAAAAACTTTTAAAAAAATAATAAAAGTGCTAGAAGAAAATGCAGAACATTAAAAATAAATCTTGTTTATGCCAAGATTATGAACATCTTTGGTACAAATTTGTGGTACATATTCACAAGCCACCAAGGCATCTTGCCTCAGCCATGTAATATTATTAAGAGGCCCACAAAAACATTTAATTTCTTTTAAAATCAGAAGAAGTGAATGCAATCCAGCCTAGACTCTATTTGTCTTTATATCAATGAGGTCATAAAATATAATTGTTTATATATTTTTGTGGAAGAAGGATCCCCAAGAGGTGCCTGAGGCACCTTGAAGTCATCATGTGTTCCTGGATCAAACTATAGAGTTAGAAAAATAAGCTACTTCTTACCTGAATATTTAGGGAAATACTCATTACCAAATTTCCTAAAATGGCTAGCAAAACTCCCAAAAGGTGAATCTGTAAAAGAAAATGTTTTCTTTTTAAAATAGCACTTGTAAGATACTTCCTAAATATCCAAAAAAACAAAACAAAACAAAACAAAACAAAAACCAACAAAATTTAAGTTGATACATTCATTCGTTTTTTCATTCAGCAAATATTTACTTAGCACCCATTTGCTAGGGTCGTTTGGATTATGAATAGTGGTTTTACTAGGATCTGTCTTTTTCACTTTAGTCAAATATTATTTTTTAGAACTAGTGCAATCCTTTACTGAATTCTCCAGATATTTGCCTCATTGACTCAAATAAAGAAAATAGTTACCAGATTCTGACTTTTTCTCACTAAGGTGCTTCTTATTTGTCCTTTCTGTCGACTTTCCTCAGCAACGCCTCTGATCATGGTGTTCATTGCCTCAAGGATGGACTGTATAATTGTTGCCCATCTGGTCTCCCTCGCTCCTTTCTCGTACTATATTCTGGAGGACTGTGGTATGAAGGAAAGAGTGCTGGCCTTGGAATGAAAGGATGTATCTGAGATTCAGATCTGCTATTTTCTAATGGGTGACTCTGAGGAAGTTATTTCAGTTCTCTGGCCTCAGGAAACAAAAAGACGTTGAATAAGATGTTTTCAAAATCCCTTTATTTCTAAAGTTCTATGATCTCCATGGGAGACAGACTACATTTTCCCACCACTTCTCTGATCAAGAACCCACAGTGTTTCTCTACAGTCAGCTACATCAAATATAAAACTACCATACCACCTCCCCATAATCTGTCCTCATCCTGACCATCCAATCAGCCACAGCATATTTAATGTACCCTCTACCTCAGGTACCTGGCGCTCGATGTTCTCCAGTCTGTCACACTTTGTCTTCCCTCTCGTCTAGAGAGAACAGTGCTCTTCCTCAGCCCATTCTGGTCTACTTCACCCTCCTGGCCTGCTGAGGTCTGCCTCCCTGAGACCTGTTCACATCACCGCAGCCCATCCTTACTTTCTCAGACTCTAAATGGTAAGTGCTTTTATTTCTTCTTTTACGTTGTCATGTGCATCATTACGTTCTATGGATGGATGGCAAATTGAGGGAAGAGGACCATGTCTTAGGCTTCTATTGGATTGTCTACATCATCTACTTTACAAAATTCGGGGCTCTTGAAAAACACTGGCTGGAAAAAGTATATAATGATTTAAAACAAGAACTAAAAAGAGGTTTAAAAATAAGTTCTTACACATTGCCCAAGAAATTTACTATAGAGAGTGCATGTATTATTTGATGACTTCAAAAGATACATTTGCTGCTCCTATCTAGGTTCAAAGGTGTCACATCTTGTAGCAGTATAAATTAGCAACAGTATCAGGGATCTTTGCCCTTTTTTTTTTTTTTTTTTTACAGTACATGACTTCTAGCTAGGTTCAAATTCCAAGGAGTTATTTGAATTTCAAATGAATATTATAACCACAAGGAACCCTTCCAGCATGCAAAATGTCTTGGAAGTTTTAGAACTTTATTATATGTGCTGAAGTGAAATTCAGTGTTTTTAAAAAATGAAGGAGAAAAGTTGAAAACCCATTTAATAGTTGATATACAATATCCATAGCCTTTAATCAGTTAAGAATTTTCTTTTCCTAATAAAGTCACTTGGCAATAATTTTGATCACTATTCCTCATGGGGAAAAACTGTATCATAATAAATTGTGCTATTTCCATGCTTTCAATTTATAATTGAATGCATTTGGCAGTAATCAGGAAAATAAAGATTCAGAAGAAGTTTGGGATTGAATGGATGATTATGAAATCTTCCATAATTATAACAGTAAATTGTAGAATAGAAATAACTTACTTCAGTTCTTTAAATCATTCACTGAGTAGTTTAAACACCACCAGGCTGAGTGTTTAGAAATTGGCAACGATTGCTCAGATATGACACCAAAAGCACAGGCAACAAAAGAAAGAATAGATGAGCTGGACTTCATCAAGATTAAAATCTTTTGTTCAACAAAGGACACTATTAATGGAGTGAAAAGGCAATCTACACAATAGGAATAAATATTTGCAAATCATGTATCTCCTAAATATTGATATCCAGCATAAAGAACTCCTACAATTCAATAACAAATTAACAACCCAATTAAAAATAGGCAAAGGACTTGTATAGACATCTCTCCAAAGAAGATATACAAATGGCCATTAGGCACATGAAAAGACTTTCAACAGCACTAATCACTCAGAACATGCAAATAGAAATCACAATGAGCTACCACCCATTCAAATGGCTACAATTAAAAAACAACAACAACAGAAAATAACAAGTGTTGGAAAGGATGTGGAGAAATTGGAACCCATGTGCACTGCTGAAAAGGATGTTAAATGGTATAGTTGCTGATCATACACCATATATAAGAATTAACTCAAATCAAAGACCCAAGTTAAGAGCTAAAACTATGAAATTCTCAGGAAAAAACATAGAAATAAACCTTCATCATCTTGGATTTGGCCATGGATTCTTAGAGATAAGACATCAAAGGCATAAGCAACAAAAGAAAAAATAATTGGACCTTATCAAGATTAAAAACTTTTGTGTTTCAAAGGACACCATGAAGAAAGTGAAAAGACAACCCATAAAATGGGAGAAAATATTTGGAAATCATATATCTGATAAGGGACTTGTATCTAGAATATATATATAAATACCTTAGAACTCAATAACAAAAAGACAACCCAATTAAAATTGGGCAAAGGATCAGAATAGACATTTCTCCAAAGAAGACAAATGGCTAATAAACACATGAAAAGATGTTCAACATCATTAGTCATCAGGTAATGCAAAAAGAAAACACAGTGATATACCACTTCACACCAAATAAGATGGCTATAATCAAAAATAACAACAGGTATTAGCAAGGATGTAGATAAATCAGAAGCCTCATACACTGCTGATGGAAATACAAAATGGTGCAACTACTTTGGAAAACAGTCTGGCAGTTCCTCAAAAATGTAAGTGTGGAATTTCCATTTGACTCAGCAATTCCACTCCTAGGTATATATCCAAGAGAAATGAAAGCATATGTCTACACAAACATTTGTACACAAATGTCCATAGCAGTATTACTCATAATACAGCCAAAAGTGAAAATGACTCAAATGTCCACCAGCTAATGCATAAATAAAATGTAGTGTATTCACACAATGGAATATCATTTACCCATAAAAAGGAATGAAGCACAGATATATGCCACGACCTGGATGAGTCTTGGAAAATTTATGCTATGTAAAAGAATCTAGTCACAGAAGACCACATGTTATATGATTCCTTATATATTAAAGGTCCCGAGTAGACAAATCTATAAATAGAGAAAGCAAATTAGTGGTTGCTTAGGCCAGGTAAGGATGCAGGGCTCAGGGATGACAGCCAAAGGGTGGAGGGTTTCTTTTTGAGGTGATGAAAATGTTCTAAAGTTGATTGTGGTGATGGTCACACAACTCTGCGAATATACTAAAAACCAGTGAATTGTACACTTTAAAATGAGTGAGCTGTATGAGTTGTGAACTGCATTTCAATAAAGTTGTTCCAAACAATAATTTTTAATACACAAAGTATTTACACCTTTTTTTTGGCCCAAAGAAATAAAATGCTACCAATGTAGCTCACTTTCTTACAGTCTCTTCTCCCTTCCAGAGATAAGAAACATTTTTCTCAAGTTGATATAGATCAATTTCTTTCCTAGATTTGCTTTTATCTTTGCTTACTGATTTTTTTCATCTTCTTCATTTAGACACTTAACTCATTAGCTTTTCCTCTTTCTTCCTATCTAATAATATATACAAGCACACTATACATATTCCTATAAGTACACCCTCTGTTTTAGCTCCATGCTTACTTTAGGCATTTAGTTCATTGGCATTTACTTCTAAATATTTCCTAATTATTTTATTATTTTTATCTGAGCCTTATTCAAAGGTCTGTTTTTTAATATTTCTAAATGAATTGGGGTGTTGGTTATTGCTTTGTTACCAATTTCTAATTTTATTGAGCTGTGGGCAGAAAATAGGCTGTGTGTAAATTAACATTTGCTTTTTGACCTACTATATGGTATAAACTGAAATTTATTTTGTGACTTAATAGTGAATGGTCAAGTTTTATAAGTATTCCATGTATGCTTGAAAAGAGAGTATTTAATTGTTGGGTTAATACATTCTATATAAATTTTGCTATCTATCTATCCATCCATCTACCCACCCATCCATCTACCTATCTCCATTAATTCATTGCTCAAATCTCTGCTACTCTTAATACCAATGTAGGTATATTAAAAATATAACTATGAGCATGGATTTATCCATTTTCCTTTTAAATATACTGAATTTTGCTTTAAAAGATGTAAAGTGCTATAGTGTTGGTATATATAAGTTCAGGATTGTTTTATCTTTTCAGTTAATTGTTCCTTTTATCATTATATATTGACTCTTTCAATCTCAATAATGTTTTCACTTTAATGTTTATCTGATATTACTATAATATAGCTGCTTTCTTTGGATATTTGCCACTTTCCACATCACTTACTTTCAATATTTCTGTGTCATTATATTTAGTCAGGCCTCTTATACATTGAAAATAACTGAACTAAAAAAACAAAACAAAACCTGAGACTTTCTGTTAAATGGGAAGTTTGGTCCATTTTATTTATTGTGATTGTAAGTATATTTTCATTTGTTTCTACCATCTTTTTTTTGTATTTGTAGTTATTTTGTTTTTTCTTTGCTTTCTAGTTCCTCCTTTCCTCTATCTTGTTGGATTGGTTAATCATTCTTTACTTTTTTCCTTCCCCTACTCATTTGGCTAGGAAGTTATATATCTTATTTATTTTCTTTTAGTAATTATTGTTAAGTTTTAAAACCTTTTTATTTTGAAATACTTATTGACTCACAGTAGGCTGTAAAGAAATGTAAAGGTAGGTCCTGTGCGCTCTCCCCCCAACCTCCCCTCAAAGTTAACATCTTACACAACTATAACGAAACATCAAAGTCAAGAAATCAGCATTGGTAAAGCTCTTGTTCAAATTTTACCAGCTATGCTAGCTAGCACTTGTGTGTATGTGTATATATGTGAGAACAAGATACTCATCTGTACCATCATCACAAGATTCCCTTGTGTTACCCCTTTATTGATACACCCATCTTCTTCCCCTCCCCATCTCTAACCTATAGCAACCACTAATCTGTTCTCCATCTCTAGAATTATATTAATTTACATATGCTACTTAAATGGAACCATGCCGTTTATATACTTTTGAAATTGGCATCAGCCTTGATGTTCATCCAAGTTGTTGGATCAATAGTCCATTCCTTTTAAATGCTGAGTAGTATTCCATGGTATGGATGTACCACAATTTATTTAACCACTCACCCACTGAATGACATTTTGAGTAGTTTCCAGTTTTTGGCTGTATGAATAAAGCTGCTATGAACACTGTGTACAAATTCTGTATGAAAGTAAGTTCATTGCTCTGGGATAAAGGCCAAAAGTGTAACTGCTGGATCATGTGGAAAGTCTATTTTAAGTTTTGAAAAGAACTGCCAAAATATTTTCCAGAGTAACTGTCCCATTTTACATTCCCAACAGCAATATATGAGTGATACAGTTTCTCTACTATTCTATTTATCTTGCATTCTTGATATAAATTCTAATGTTAATCAATATTCCCAACCTCCTGAACATTATAAAAATTTTGTTTTAATGACATTCTCTCCTCTCCTATCTTACATGGTCTTAATGGTATATTAGCTCCACCTCGCTTTTATATCCTCACATTAGTCATTGTTATGATTGTTTCATACAATCAATACTTGCCTTATTTATCCATGTTTATTTCTTTGCTCATCACTGCTCTTTTGAAAAAAACAGCTTTGAGATATAATTCACATACCATCATGTTCACCCTTTTAAAGTGTACAATTTAATAGCTTTTAGAATATTCAGAGTTATGCAACTATCACCACTATCTGATTTCAGAATATTTTCATCACCCCCCAAAACAAACTCTACACCCATTAGCACCCACTTCCCATTCCCTCCTCCCCTCAGTCCCTTGCAACCACCAAACTACTTTCTGTCTGTGTGGATTTGCCTATTGTGGGCATTTTATATAAAATGACTCATAACAATATGTGACCTTTTGTGTCTGGTTTCTTTCACTTAGCATGTTGTTCTCAAGGCTTACTATGGTATGGCATGTATCAGCATGTACCAAGAATGTAGAATATATCCTTCCTTTGTATGAAATATTCCATTGTAGGGATTTACCACATTTTATTTATGTATTCATCAGTTGATGGACATTTGGGTTGTTTCTACTTTTTGGATATTAACATTCTGGCATCTTAATTTTTTTTCTGGGTTCAGTGTCCTTCCCGAAGAAACCTTTAGTAGCTCTTTCAATGAAATCTTTGAGTTCCAGTTCTCTGTTATTCTGCAAATACCTTCATGTCATCTTTCCCCTTAAGTATAGAAATGCAGGCTGACAGTTACTTCATTCAGTGCTCTGATGATATTATTCTATTGTCACCTGGGGCTGCTTGTTGTTGAGAAGTAAGTTGTCAACCTAATTGTTGCTCCTTTGCAGATGGTCTGTCATTTTTCTCAGGATGTTCTTAAGATTTTCTTTGTCATTGGTTTTCAGCAGTTTCACTACAGTTTTTCGGTATGTGAATTATTTTGAGGATTCATGTCTTTCACCAATTTGGTTAAGTTCTCAACTATTATCTATTTGAATGTCCTCTCCCTTTTGTTCTATTCTCTCCACATAGAACTCCTGTTATCAGTAATGTTAGACTCTTAAATACTATCCTCCTTGTTTCCTGTTAATATCATATTTCCAACTCTTTATCTCTTAATACTGAATTCTGGACAATTTCCTCTGACAGAAGATCTGTTCTAGGTTAGCTTTTCTGACTTCTGTCCTCTGAATTAAGTCTTTACACACTTCTATGTCTACATATATTCTACAATACTGCGATGATTTTGTACAAGTTCATTTTTCCTCTAGACTATAAGCTCCTTGAGGGCAGAGCTGTGACTTACTTGTCAACTCATTTTTGTAACCCTAATGACTAGTATAGGACCTGGCAGAATGATGTTGTTTATTAAATGCTTTTTGAACTGATTATAAACTGTCTAGAAATAGCACATTTGGGCCTTTGGTCCTAGGAAGATCTCAAAGGGAATATTTTGTAATCAACTGGAGTTTGAATATACTAAGCTCTCAGTTTTTGTGAGAACACAAACTTGTCCCAGAATTCAGATTTCAACAATTAAGAGTTTCCGCTAGTGTGCAATAAAAAGCTGCTTGCTGACATTTAAAATCTAGTTAATTCATGTTATACAAAGAACAAGTAATATATAGGTATTAAAGCAGGTGTCAGAAACAGTTTCCTGATAAACCCAGTATATCTGATTCTTTATTTTTTCTGAAACTTTACCTAATTATTCAAGGTTAATTGCATACTCATTAAATTCATTTCACACATAATTATAAATAGTAGTAATAGAGTAAATCCTCATTAATGCCCCTAATTGAAGGGGAGGAATACTTCAAATTTGCAGTGTTTTTAAAAGAAGGTGGTTTAATTACCTTCAAGAACATACAGTAACTTGAAGTAACCAATATTAAATGCTGTTTCCAATTAGAGGCTCTGGTAAATGTGCTTTAATGACTACAAAATCCTCATCTGCAATCAAGAGTATCATTTGCATACAGTGAGCAGACCCTTATAAACTGCCATTTAAATTAAAGATGTCTTGTTTACATCATTACTTTACTCAGAGTGTTCTCTGTTTTCTAGCATTTTAGAATTAGTGGGAGTTTAGATCTCCTCTCCTTCCCCCACCCCTTTTCTCCCCTTGTTGGTTTGGAGACTGCTCAGGAAAGAGAACAGAGGGACTTGTGCAAAGTCACATAGCTAGAATCAGGCAAATTTTGGCCCCAAGGCACCCAGCTCATGTCTGAACCACTATGTCTTCGCCGACTGCAATCAGTAACCTTCTGGCTAGTCATTGTCAATTTACTACAATTTTAAAATTGCAAAATCTGTTTCTTTTTCTCAGCACAAGTCAAATAAAGCAAAGATAATAATCGAAAGGAAAGGTTGCTCCACCGCTCAATAATGCAGTTAGAAGTACAGGCCGGACACACAGAAAGATGCCCTTAATTTGTTCAGTGCTCTCTCTTGTCACCACTGTAGCTTAATTCCTGACTTTTCCAGGATGTCTTGGCAAACAGATGGTGGGAGCCACAGCAAACAATTTATCTGGAATAAGATTCAAAATATCAGCACTGATAAGTATCAAGGATGTTTTTGTTTTATTTGGAGTAACAATCTTCTATCCTACCTTTTGTGCCAAAAGTGTTCTTTAGATATTTTGCATAAAGTTATTGACCTATAATCCATGGGTGGGGTGGGGGTAGTTTGGCCAGATGGAGGTGGGATATAACATGGGTGTGTGGAGTTGGTCATAGTATGTCCTGGTTCTGACTTTGAACTCAAACATATTCCTGGCTCTGCCTTCAAAACATAAATTCAGAATCAGACCCCAGTGGAGCTAGTGTGTGGTTCCAAAGAACCATAGATTCAGAGCTAGTTTTGAATGCTATAATAGTCATATTCACCTTGCAACTGGAATAATGCTATGTCTCCTATTCCAGGCAGTAAAATATGCCTGAACACGCAAGTGACAGATTTAGTTTTTAGTGCTGGAAATACCACAGCTTGGGTGATTTAGGTCAACTAGTCCCTGTAGGAATGACAGTAAGAGCCTCAATCTGCAAGGGGATGAAATGTCTGAGAAACGGGTGTTCAGTTCACCCCATGTCACAGGAAACTCTTAGGAATGAGCTTATTGTTTTGCATTTGCACCTTGTAAACTGGTAGACAATTACCTCACCTCCAGAACAATTAGGAAGGGACAGGTGGACATCCAAATTCTTAGTAATACTTCGTAATATTTAAGTATTAGGAGTGAAGACTCATAGTGTATACAACTTACTTTGAAATGGCATATTACAATATAAAGTAAAAAAAAAAAACATACAGAGAGAGAGAACAAACAAATGTTTCACAATGTTCACAACTGGTGAATCTCCAGGTGAAGGACATGTGGTGTTCATTGTTCTACTCTTCCTCACTTTATGTAAGTTGGAAAATTTTCAAACTAAGAAGTTAAAAAACCACTGCTTTACAGACTCAATGAAGTTAAAGGGAATATGGATTCACTTAAAAAGAGTTAAAAGAGGAGATGACAAGAAAAGCAAGAAATATAAAGCAAGCCGGTTGAACCAAGGAAAGATATTAAGGGGGAAAATAAAACGATTGCACAACTTAAAACCACATGCAGACACTGCTTAGGAGAAACACACAAAGTGGAGGAAAAGGACATGAAATGCAAGGGGTCAGAGAGAAAAAAGGTAAGTATGGCAGAGACATCTCAAGGATGATCACAGCAGATGCTATTCATTCAGTCATGCATCCATTTGGTATTTATTCCGCAACTGCCAAATATTAGGTTCTATGTCAGGAACTGAGGATGCAAAGTACCCTTGAGGAGCTCAGAAGAAGTAGAAAAAGCAACTGATAACAGACTAAGGCCACCTGCTAAATCTGTAATAGAGGTAGATGCTTTACAGAACCCATGGGAACAGAAGGGACAGAGAGTGCGAATCAACCTAGCTTGGAGAGTATATTAGCTACAGGAGTGGCTGCGATGACAAATTACCACAAACTTGGTGGCTTAAAACAACAGGAATGTATTCTTTCACAGTTCGGCAGAAGAGAAACCCAGAATCAATTTCACTGGGCCGAAATCAAGATGGCAGAGCTACATTCCCTCTGAAGGCTCTAGAGGAGAATTCATTTCTTGCCTTTCCCATTTTCTGGTGGCTGCGGGCATATCGTTGGTTTATGGTTCTATCACTCTAATCTCTACCTCTATGGCCACATCGCCGTCTCTTTTTTGTATGAAATCTCCCTGTGCCTCCCTCTTATATTAAGGTGGCATTTGGGGTCCATCCAAATAATCCAGGATAGTCTTCCTACCTCAAGAACTTTAACTTAATCATATCTGCAGTCAACAGGATACCTGAAGGGCCTTCAAGCAGAAGATGCCAGGAGAGCCGGACTGGAGAAGCAGGCAGGAGCCACTATCTGCCATGAATCTGTAGGTGGCACAAAAGACTCTAAACTAGAGGACAGATGCAGATTTGACTTTGAAGAAGACTCATCCTGGCTGTAGTGTGGAGGATGGACTGGCAAGGAGCAAGACCAGAGAACAGGAAAACCATTTAGGAGACGACTTCAGGAGTTCGGAGAAGAAGTAGGGACAATGGGAGAGTTAATTACAACCGGGCCATGAAGAAACAATATTCATATTCATCGTGGTAAACATTGGAGACAACCTGAAACATGTAATGCTTTTTGGATTACTGAATGGGTTGGACTATTCTTACCACTAATTTCCTTTGCCCTTGCAGATTTGTCTGCAATACTAACCCCAACTGAGTTAAAACCATAATATCATATGTGGAAAATAAAAGAATAATGTTCAGGCATGACAGATTTTTAATTTGTTATCTCGGTTGTTGTATGCTATAAGGTTATTACCTTTCCACCCTGAGAAAATCTCATGACACTGGATCCAAATCTGGTGATTTAAAGCCAACAGACTAGATCTGGGTTACATAACACAGTATATCATTGCTATTCTTACAAGCGATTCCATGCCAATTTGTAATCAACCTTAAAACCTAGGCAGAAAAAGCCGAACATATTGCCTTCCCATACAATTAAGAACTATTACATTTTGTCTTTTACTTGGGAACACATTGACTTACATAATTGTACATTCATTATTTTTATAAACCGAACTCCATTAAGGATAAACCTTACTAAGCTTACCAAGAAGCCACCATGTTTTTTGCCTTTGAGAAATCTAAGTTTCAGTAGAAAAAAAGTTTATGGGAAAAGTAACATATTTAACAACACATCCTTTGGGGGCTTTTAACACTTTGTGAAAAGGAGAGCAACAATTGTCAAGAAAGATGAGATACTGGTCCAGGAAGTCTTCAAACTTGGTTCTATTATAAAACAAATCAACCCCATAGAAGGTTGTGAAGGGAATCTTTGAAACAAGGGCAGACATGCTGAACACAAAGAATGCTATTGTTTCCATCCAGACAGATCTAAGGTCCATAACTTTCAAATTTTGCAAGATCATATTCATAATAATTTAAAAACTCTGGGGCGCCTGGGTGGCTCAGTCGTTGAGCGTCTGCCTTCGGCTCAGGTCATGATTCCAGGTCCTGGGATCGAGCCCCGCATCGGGCTCCCTGCTCGGCGGGAAGCCTGCTTCTCCCTCTCCCACTCCCCCTGCTTGTATTCCCTCTCTCGCTGTGTCTCTCTCTGTCAAATAAATAAATAAAATCTTTAAAAAAAAATAATAATTTAAAAACTCTGTAATCCCTTGTTTTCAAAGAAGCAGGATTTCAGTCTGCCTTTTGCAGGGCCAGCCCAGGCTTTGGAAGAGGCTTCCTCTCCTAAAGCTGGGAACCTGAGAGCTCTTGTAGCTATAAGTCCTTCCCTCACACCTGCCTGGGTTTCTGGGGGTATCTGTCCTTCTGAAGAGCAATGCCTGCCTTGAACTCTGTGTTTGGTTGGCCCCATCCCCCTGGAGATTAAACTCTATCGCGTATGTCAGGCATCAGCCATTGGGTGAGTTTCTGCCTGCGTATGAGGGAGGGATAATGACGTTGCTGCTCTCTGACAGACTTCTGCCAGAGAATCTTGCCACCCACCAGACCAGATCTTTCTGACAGCAAAGCAGGAATCAAGCTCAAGTGTTCTACACCTCTTAGGCATTGTGACTTGCACTCTTCATTGCCTCCAAAGGGCCACTCCTCATAGCCCAAATAATTTCCCCTATCCCCAAGCTCCTCCTTCCTGGCCAATGATGGTGACTCTGATTTAGGTCTGCAAATGTAGTTCAAAAGATTAATACAACACTTTACATGTAGCTCACGATTATTCTCAACTTTATGGCTGCAGCAGGTGCTTATAGCATGAGGTCTGCTTGTACCCTGCCCACAAAGGACCACTCATTTCTCCACTGCTGTGACTCAGACAGCCACATCCAAAGGTACATTATAGTTTCCCCTTCTGCTTTGGTGCTCTTATTTGCCATTACATACCTGTACTCTGTTAGTCTGGAAGCTTAATGTAAATAGTCTATCAGATAATATAGGCAAGGGTAGCTTCACAGCAGTCCTTCAAACGTGGTTGATCAAGTCATTATAAAACATTCTCTCTCCCTCCCTGTCCCTCTCTCTCTCTGTCTCTCTTTCTCACACACACACACATACAATATGTATATCACATATATATAGCTACATTTTGAGGACACAATCCACGTTTTCTGATTTCTTTGATATCACTAACACTGCTCTGTTAAGAAGGGCTCTCTGCTTGTGATTTTTATTGTATAGAATGTTGATGGCATTTTAGGCCCTCATTTGTTGATTTGCTGACCAAGCTTAATATGGGCTGTGACAACAGGGAAGACAGTGCAGCTATGTCCCTAACATCCCTGGAACAATCAGAGATTTGCAAATCCAGAGGCTGAAGAAAACATAAAGGACCCCCCACCCCGAATTCACAGGATTCACCTCAAACTTGAATGAGATATTGGAAATGCTAACATGGCTTCTAGGATTCCATATAGTATTGCACTCATACACCATACCTTTTCCACCTAAATCCACTAAACTTTTAGGAGTTTCCAACTTACTGAAGAGGTGATTGTTGATGGTAAAGAAATTTCTAAGCAGGTAGAGATAAGAAAGAGACTAAGCAAGGGATACTACCTTTGCCAGATGATTCCCTTTGACTTTGCCATCAGTAGGAAAGACAGGGGCTCTTTGTAGATTTTTTTTGGGGGGTGATGTCTGAGGGGCTAAGTTCAGAATTTAGAAATAAGTCACCACTTATTTGACATAAGGGTAATAAAAATATTTCAGAAGTTGATCCTATAACCTGAGCTTTTAAGGAGATTATCCTGTTCAGGTCTCACCCACAAAGGCAGGCAGGCTAAATAGGGGGCAACTTTTTAGGGCTGCTCATGTGAAGCAGGATACAGAAAAGGAAGGCCCTAAATGAGCTGAGAAGGGTGTTAGTTTGAGAGTTGCCCAAGTCGACAATAATCCATAGGAGGACATTGTTGTTAGGGCCACACAGTATCCCCTTCTCTTGGTTACAGGACCTCTCTTTCAGCTAGCCCTTCCTAAAAGTGCCCATGTTCTTTGGGGATGCCAAGCCCAGTAACTCTGCCCTTGGTGACTGGTATGGGAAAGTCCACGAACCTAACCTCATCCAGTCAGGCTGAAGCCCATTTATTTTCATTGGTTGAGAAAGTCAAGCTTCTTCTCCTGGAAGTGGAAGGAAGAATGTAGGCTAGTGGGGCGAGTCTGCTAAAAGTGGAACCAACAAACTCTAAGGAAGAGGACAGTGAGATCTGAGCCTTCGCCATGTTGTTAGAGCCCCGGGATCAAGCCTTAGTTGAACCCGGAGTTCTCTTGGACTTTCATGTTAAGCTGACTATTTAAGCCAGTTAGTGTTAGGTTTTCTGTGACTTGCCAACTAACACCTCTTTTATTTTTTAAAAAGATTTTATTTATTTATTTGACAGAGAGAGGGAGAGCACAAGCAGGGGGAGTGGCAGGCAGACAGAGAGGGAGAAGCAGGCTCCCCGTAGGGAGCCCGACGCGGGGCTCGATCCCAGGACCCCGGGATCAGGACATGAGCCAAAGGCAGACGCTTAACCGACTGAGCCACCCAGTTGCCCGCAAACTAATGCCTCTTAATTACAAAGCATTCTTGGTTAGGGAAACCAAGTTAAGCTAGAAGAGAGACAGAATCCTACAGCAAACTTAGTTTGGCCAGTGATCCAAATTCCTCCAAGAAGAAACCAACTGGAGAGGTACAAAGAAGGAGGCGTGGGGGATTTCAGAAACCTGTGCTGAGGCTGCAGGCAGGCAGCAGGACAATCCCTGGAGGCAGACCTTGGGAGGACCTGTCAAGGCCAGGGTCTCTGAAGGAGTCCGGCCAGGCCAAACATAATCTTTGGTGAGGTGTGGTGCTCGGGACTAAGTGTATGTTAGCTTGTATTTACAAAAGGGGACAGTCCACACCTCCAACGTGTGCCAAAGATGACAGGAGGCCATCTGAAGAATGACCAAGGGCAGGGCAAGTGACAAGAGAAAGCACATGCTAAGAACCATGTGAGGGGAAGTGGAGTGTTATCTGCCAGCCGCCAGGCAATCAGGGCATTCCGGTGAACCAGGACGGACTGGGGGCGGGGGGGGGGGGGTCGGTGAGCTCTGACTTTATGAAAAATGTAAGTTTATCTGGAACACAGTGGAAGATGAGTTATAAAAAGGTGTAAACTGAATAGAGTAATACTGGACCTTTAGGAAAAAACAAACAGGCAAACCCAAGCTAACATAAATGCCCCCATGGAAATCTCAACATTAACGGCGCCTGAGCCCTTCCCAGGCTGGGAGTGCTTGTCTTGCTGGTTGAACTACAATCAGCGTCTGGTAACAGGATCACACTACTCCCACCTAACCCCTCTATCACTGTTCCCAGTGCCGCACACCCATCCCCCCAGCCCAGGAGTTGGCAAGTGGCAGAAGACGTAGGAGGAATCCTTCCCTTAGCACTAACAAGTGTTCCAATGAGGAAAGTACTGCAATTAGGAAGTGCTCTGGAATGTGAATATGTTTGCAGAGTGATGGGGAGCCAAACATCAAAGGGAGTGAGGAAGGTGCTAGATACAGAGAAATCAGCAGTTTTAGATTAAAAAAGGAAAGGTTAACATCAAACATCTGACACGATTTCTCTTATTTCCATTTGCAATGAGCTAAGCCCAATAATTATGAATTATTAGAAATATTATGACATTTCCTATAAAATAGGTTGACTGTAATATTACTAGTAATAATAGCTAGTATTTATTCGAGTACTTTCTATGTGTCTGGCACTTTGCTAATTTTCGGACATATATCACCTTATCCTATTCCTACATCAACCCTGCAAGGTATGTATTATTATTATTACCATTTCAATAGAGAAAGCCAATATTTGGAGAAATTAAGAGACTTGCCAACATCTCTGGTAAAAAGACTCAGCTTTTAAAAATGCACTATACAAAAACAAAAAGGATAGCTTAGGGGAACATCATCCTTTCCATGGTAAGCTCTCAAATGCCAACTTGAACAGTCATCATCATTTTTAAAAAGGAATTATTTAAGTAATTCTCAATCGCTTGTTTAAGCAAACAAAGTGAATATGGCATACCACTTCCCACAAGGTGAATATGGTATATACCATTATCCACCTGGGTAAAACATGCAAGTTGAACAGTTATTGCAATGCTAATAATATTTTTAAAACTTAAAAAAATTATAGAATATAATAGATACAGACAACTGCAAAGAGAATGATACAGATGAATAAATTACTAAAATGAATTATTAGAAGGCAAACACCCTTATAACACAATCCAGATCAAGACGCCAAAAGAAATGGGGCGCCCACCCAAAGCCCTCCCTTTGCCCCATCTCATCATACCAGCCCCCCTCCCACAAGGAACCACTGGCCTGACTTTATTGTAATAATTTTCTTGCCTTTCCTTGTAGTTTCATCACCCAAGTGCACATCCTTCAACACTATAGTTGAAGGTTTTTTTTTTTTTTCCAGATAGGTTTTTTAGGTCTCTTAATTTACAACTTCTCCATCCTCTCCCTTTTCTTTCTTGTAAAAATGATTTTTGAAGAAATGGAGCCATTTCAACCTGTAAAATGGCAATGTTAGCCTGAATTTGCTGATTGCATCAATACAAATATTATAACTAGTTAGTATAAATCAAGCCATAAGGAGGAGATCAGGTAGAATGAAATGCAAACATCTTGTCTGCCAAACTCACAGGAGCATTAAGACTTTTTTCCTCTAACAAAAACCATGGGATGATGATGATGGTGATGATGATGATTTATTTTGTTTTCACAAAAGCTTTGATATAGTTGCCTTGAGGTAATCTGTTTCTTCCTCTTGCTGCCTCATACATATATCTTGTAGAAAATCTGGTAACAGGAAAATGCCATGTTGGATATATAAGGGATGCAAAAAAAAATCAATAAGCATAAATAAAACAAAAAAAAAAGGATTTTTTTTCTTGGGAACAAAAAGGAAAGGACCAGCAACCTCTACCCAGCACTTCGGTTATTTGGAAATTTTGGCACTTTTCTTTCTTTAAGAGACAGACAGATGCAGCTACCAACAGAAAAGAAATAGATGGAATCAAAGCAAAAATCAATAAAAGGGTGATATAAAACTCAAAGCAATTTTTCTTTAGTGCAATGAAATAAGCCATATTCATTCCCCTCCTCACGTTGCCTCTCACTACCACTTCTTTTCAAGCCATAGTTTCTAAGCAATGGCCTTCAGGCAAGGAAAAAGGATAGCTGTGTAGTTAAACCTACTTGCTGTAAGATCTTGGGGCAAGTTATTTAGAGGTTTCCTTACATGAACAGTGAAGCTAATATGTACCTTACGAGGTTGTTGTTGGGGCCTCCATTGAGATAATAGCTATAAAGTGTCACATAGTAAATGCATAACAAATGTCAGTCTCTCGGCTTTGCCTCTTCCTGGCCAAGCTCTATCAATTTTCCTTTAAATATGTTGACTTTAAACATTCAAGCCATTGAAAATCAAAAGTTCAAATAAAGGACATAAAAAATTCTGAATTTTCATTTCACCCTATGCAGAATAAACCTTTTTGACAATGTCCTTGTGAATTTAGATACTTAGCAATATGCTTAAACTTTAAGAACCAGGGACAAAACCCCTCCTTTACAATACTTCCCACGTTCATCCTTTCCTGTCGATTCCCTCCATAACCTTGCTGGTTTGGCACTATTTCATCAATCAGATAGCAAAAGGGAGACTGAAGATCTTTTATTCCAACCCTCATTTTCCTGGAGAGGAAACTGAAGCCTAAGCACACTCTAGCTCACAGCAGAGACTAGACTACAGCCTCTAACACTGGTTGCAAATTAAGTGCCTACAGGGGCCAGTATGTAAAAGAGATGAGAGTAAAGGGAGGGGCTTAGCTGGGGAGCACAGCTGTCATAAACTGTGAACTTCTGCTCACAGTTACCACGTGGGAGAAAAGGCCAAGTGCTGCTAGAACTTCGAACATTTAAAGAGATCACCGAAACTTGAAACTTTATATATAATCTACTTGCTTTTAAATGCTGGCAATGTATTAAACATTTTTTTAAGCCTCTTTGCAGGTCAAATAAGACACATCTGTGGGCTGGATTTAGCCAATTTGAGGCCTCTGCATGAACACTGCTAACCCTAAGTTAAATTTCTTTAATTTGCTTTGATTCTCATATTCCTTGCTAAAACAACAACAACAACAACAACAACAACCAAAAAAACAATCTTCGAGGGCTCCCCATTGCCAACAAGATAAAGTTCAAACTTCTTAACCAGTCCTTCCAGGCAATCCATGACTATATTTAAGACCCCAAATTATATTTCCACCTTACAGTCTCTGTCCTCCCCTGCAACCAGAATGGCCACCGATTACTACATCAGGTATAAAAATAGTCAGAAAGTCACCTGCCCAGGCCATGGGCTGTCCTTGGTCCCCAGACTTTCCCTCTCTTGGAATCCCTTCCACCTGTGCACTCCCATCAGTGAAACTCTGTCCATCCGTAAGTGCCCAGCTGAAATACCACCTTTTCACAAAACATCCCTGATGGCCCCTGCACAAAGCCACCTTGCTCCGAATTTCCACAGGACTTTATATCACTCACATGACACTTAAAACATACTGCCTTGTTTTGGAGTATAGCTCATTTCCCCTAGCACCTAATAACACTCCTGGAGGGAAGGGTGAATAGGTTCACGTGTTTTGTACAAAGTAGGGGGCTCAATAGTTGTCTCAGAAATATTACCCTTTTATACTGAAAACTTGTGGATCAAACATTAAGAAAACGCATTTACCGAACTCCACCACATCTGTACTTTCAGAGGCAGACTCTTGAGTGACAAAAAGGAGCAAAGACCTCATTTCTCTGGCTTCCCAAAACATTTTCCCCACTGAACTACTACTTTCTACCCGCTTTAGGATTTCCTCCTCTAGAAGCACTCACATTTTTGCCTTGGAAAACATTGCTTCTAAGAGACCACTGTTAAATATTCATCTGTTATGTGAAAGTGTTGGTCTTTCTCTAGGAATAAGGTTAATTTATCAGTCTGATGATTATCACTTGGAAAGACGCAGAGAGCTGGGCTACTGTCATCAAATAGTTCAGTTGTGATAAAACTGATTAAACCATGACTACTCAGCAACCAAGGCTAATTTTGAGTGTGAGAGTCCTAAACTGAGATCTCACATTTTTGTTTTTCGGGAGCCACTCCCATTTTCAGTCATCTACATTTGGCTGTGTCAAAAAAGAAAAGAAAAAAAAAAAAAAATTAGACTCCATTTTATTTTTGTTGGCCTGGCCCGCACTAGAGGCACTCAATAAAATGTTTGCTGAATGAATTTCAAAAAATCAATTTTCACACTCTTCTGAGTCTTATAAGATGGCCTAAATTTGTACAATATTGGGAAAAGTTGATACAACCTTACCTCAAACTAGGTATAGTTTGGATGTCAGTTGAATAATTTCAATTAGCATATCCTGGATACACCCTTTTAAATCTGTACAAACATATACCGTCAAAGGCAAGTTAGGCCTTGCAAACATCACGTTAGGTCCCCACATTTATGTCACGTGGTAATCTGTTTTGCTGTTAGAGAGCCAAGACAATCTTGAATTCCAGGAAACATCAAGGAAAACTGACTACAGGAGTTCCAACTCTGAGAACAATGTTTTTTCCTGTTTTGGATGATGCCATTGTAGGTCACAACTACTAACCCTCTAGTTTCTTTACCAAAAGAAAAAAGTTCATTCTTAAACCTTTACTGGGAGTGCCTCTAGCAGAAGCACATTATAGCATGTTTATAATATATACTAGCATAAGCATAATTTAATAGATAGACTCAAAGATCTTTCCATAAAAAAGCATTTTTTTTCTTTGTAACTGCTGTGAAGGAAGAACTGGAAGAGTTAAAAAACAGTGACCAAGAGGCTCTGAGTCCCCTCATTTTTCCTACTTTAGTACGTTTTGTGGTGAGACAGACTTCAAGCAATACCCTCTCCTTTGTTGAAAACGAATAAGGTGAACATGCTTATCCTGTCTTTATATAAATTTTCTGTGTTAAATTTCTGAAAACAAAATTTCAATATTTTATAAATTAACATTCAAAACACTTTTCAAGTGTTCTTAGAGGAATTCTAGACCTTTGATTATTGGTTAAAAAACGATGTAGCCAACAGTAACAAATACTTTGATTATATTGTTGCAAACTAAGAAGGCCCACGGATTTGTTAAAGAACAAGAAAAAAGTAACACACTTATGAACCCAGGAGGAAGCCCGGGATCCACTACGTCAAGATCTCTTGCTCCCACTTGAAAGAATATAAATGCGCCCAGAGGAAGGGCTTGCCAGGGCTGTTTTTCTATCTTAAACCAAGACAAAAATAAATGGGCAGCTCCACTCCCCTTTGATCTTTTTCAGTGTATATTTCCAGCACAAACTGGCATTGTTTAGGCTGACGATGTTCCCCCAGAGGACCGGTGAGACAGAAGGACAGAGTCATGCAATCGCAACCCAAGAATATGGGTGTTCTTCGCACGGAAATGGAAGCGCCGTGCTGAGCCAGCGGGGACACGCGCGCGCAGAGCATCTGCGCGGAGGGGACATTTGGAAGCCCTTAATGAGTTCCCTGCTTCTGAGAATGGGGTGTCATTTATTTTTCACTGTAAAATAATCGGGATGCAGGGGAACCGAATATGGGTGGAGGGCAGTCACCCCACACTCCTAGAATCCTTCCGGGAGCAGGCGGATTCAGGCTGGAGAGGCGGGAATGTTCGGGACCAAGAGGCCCCGGAATGACCCCGCAGAGGTCGGAGCCGCAGACCTAGGCGCCCCACTCCCAGGGACTGATGCGGCGGAGAGTGAGGCCGGGGGAGGGGGGCCCCCGCGCTCTCCCACAGGAGGGGTACTTCAGTGAACGTGTGGCAACATCACGTCAGCTCTTCCCGGCGTCTGAGAGCTGGCAGGCGCGCGGCCGAGGAGCAGGAGGCGCCGCGGCCCCGCCCGTGTCCCCACCGGGCGACTGGGGCGGCCGGCCCCTTACCTGGTTCCTGCGGTACCACGCGCCCGACAGGGAGCCGTTGCCGGCGCCCAGCGCCCAGTACGTGAAGTTCCGGGACAGCTCGTCCACCGCAGCCGAGGCGGCGGCCATTGGGGCTCGTTCCCGGCGCTCGGGCTCGGGCTCGGGCTCGGCCTCCGGCTGCCTCCCGGCCCCGCAGCTCCGCCAGGCGCCGCGGAGGAGGCGCGCCCTGCCGAGGCCGCGCCCGGGCCGCGCCGAGGCCACTTCCTGCTCGGCGCCCGGGATGGCGGGCGCGCCGCGGCCACCTGGCTCCCGCCCCCGCGCGGCGGCAGGTGCGGCTCCCGCCCCCCCCCCCCCGCCCGGCCCGGCGCGGCCTCGGTCCTCGGGCGCCAGGTGCCCGCAGGGACCGCCGCCGTCTGCGGCCTCTCGGGGCGGCCCGGCTCGCGGCGCATCCTCGGGGCCGCGGGGCCTGGGCGCTCGGCGCCCTCGCTGGCCAGACCGCCCAGGGCGGATCCCCGTGCGCGCGGGTGGCCGCACCTGCTGGGGCGAGAAGGAGGTGTCTCCACAGGCGCTTCCAGCCCCAGCGAGCGCTCGGTCAGGACGCACGGAAGTGAATGGGAGAGAAGCCCCTCCGTCTAGCCCAAAGCAGCCCCCTTCACCCCGTCTGTACCTGGCAGTTCCAGCTCTCTATCACACTTCCAGTGTTTCTCACTTGAACTTTCAAAGTTGTTTGCATATGGAAAAGTCACGAGTTCCCGAAAATACTGTAAGCAACACGAGAATGAAGGTTGGATCGATTAAATCTCAATACCAACAACTGATAGATCTTAGTAAATATTCCCGCAATGAAGGAAGGAATCTCCTGGTGGTAGCTGGAGGACCCCAAAGTTTCCTTCAGAAATGGGGTTTACTTCAGATGGAACCAGAAGGAATTGCTGAAATGTTGCCAGCTGCTGGATTTAAGAATTTAGAATGGGAGATAATTGTTAATGGTCTTCAAGAACTCTAACTAGATGTTTTGGTTTTGTCTGTATGCAAATTCTACTGTTACTACACAAACGACTTGTAAGGTATCACTGACCTTGAGAATCCTGTGATTCTATATTGTTGCCTGAAGCCCTGGCACTTGCAATTCTTTTGTTTACACAATGCTGAGATTCTTCTTACATATTGTATTTTGACTGCCATGACTTCATTACAGAGAGACCTTCAAGAACAGAGAATTGCTGCCTAGTGAAAAACTGGGAGAAAATTTTCAGTGTTTATTAGGGGATGTGTGCAAATGAGAGAAGGAAATGAGAAAAATATCATTTTAGGTAAAGAAATAACAAGACATGTCATCTGGGAAGCTGTGTGGTTTCTTGCTTGAGCACCACCCGAAATGCTCAATGAACAGTTAATAGGGTAGCTAACTATACGCAATTTTAAGAGGCTCACTTATTTCAAATAAATATCTGAAGGAAAAAGTGTTTATTTTTTATATCTTCTATAATATCACATTAACTTGTGTTGGTGACTTTATTAAGGCTTCCTTCAGTTGAGCTGCTTTAGGGTACCAGTAACAGAATATCCTAGTAAAAGTGGCTTAGACAACAAACATCTATTATCCCCGGAGGAAATTTTGTTCTGTATGGCTCAATGATATCATCACTTCCATCTTTCTGCTCTACCATCCCGGATATATCAGACTTTTCCCTTTTCATGGTGGCAGCTCCAGGCATTACATGCAAACAGGACCACATCTAGGAAAAAAAAAGAAAAACAAAAACGAGGCATATCTTCTTCTTTTTTTTAAAGATTTTATTTATTTATTTGACAGAGAGAGAGCACAAGCAGGGGGAGCACCAGAGGGAGAGGGAGAAGCAGGCTCTCCGCTGAACAGGGAGCCCGATGCGGGGCTCGATCCCAGGACCCTGGGATCATGACCTGAGTCGAAAGGCAGATAGATGTTTAACAGACTGAGCCACCCTGGCGCCCAAGAGGCATTTCTTCTTATGCATCTTTTGATTAGAGGAAAACTTTTTTCAGATTCCCCCAGCAGACTCCCTTTCAGGTCCCTTTAGCCAGGACTGGGTCACACGCCCATCCACGCTCTACGTGCAAAAGGAAGCTGGGAAAGTGACTCTCAGGCATTTCCAGCCTTCAGAGTGGGAGTGGAGCTCTGTCAGCAAGGAAGAAGCCAGGATGGGGTGGGAGGGTACTATCACCAGAGCCTGGCACAACCACTCCTCAGTATATTCTATCAGCCAGATTGTAACTAGTCATACTGTCTCTAACAAGCAAGATAATAAATGGATCGTGTCACTTTCCTGTTTCAAATGCTACCAAACCTCCCCATTGACACAATAAAGTTCACACTTTTTAAGCTTGGCATATGAGATACTTTATGATCTGGCCCCCCTACGCTGCTACACTCAAATTACTCCCATTTTATTTTTTTAATTAAAAAGATCATTTTCTGTTTCTTTGCATTTGTTTAAAAAACGTCTAATTTTGGAGGAAGACAGCACTTGGTACAGAAGAAGTGTGATGTGTAGCTTGTGACATGCTGTTCTCCAGAGTCCAAGATGCCGCTGCCGTTGCTGTGGTTGTCCTAGTGCGTGGGGGTGGTTGGAACAAAGAATTCGTGACCAATGTTCCTTTCCACTCAGTTCACAAGGAGGCGGCAGGAATGCTGTGTGAGCTATTTTGGTCCCAGCAGAGTAGGAGTTGCTGAAGGCTGTTCAGGGCTTTATGACGGCCTCTACCTCTTGCGGGTTTTCTTCCGGGGATATCCTGTTCACTTTATAGGACACCAAAAGCCTTCGATCAACTGCCTGTTTTGAGCACTGAAATGGTGGAGGTCTGTTCCTCAGTTAATTCAAGGAATTCTATTCTGGTGCCACATCATTTGAAGCTAAATCCTGACTCCACTGCAGATTGGCTGTGTGATTTTGATCAAGTTGCTTAATTTCTCTGTGCTTTGCATTCATCATCTGTAAAATGGAGCTGATGAGTACTGAAACATAGAAAGTACTCATTAAGTGCTATCATTTACTACTTATGACCGTGGGAGAGGGAAGAATTCTTTAAACAAACAAATACACACAAAAATACAAACCACAGAGGATAAGATTGATAACACACAATTGCAATAAAATTAAGAACCTTCATATATCAATAGACCATAAAATATAAAAAGATAAGTCACAAAATGAGAACATTATTTGTCACAACATATAACCGACAAAGGTTCACATCCAGAATATGTAAATAACTCCGATAGGTCAATAAGAAAATGCCAGATAACCCAGGAGAAAAAAGGGCAAAAACATAAACAGGCATATTTCATAAGATAAAGTATAAATGGCTGATAAACATATGAAATGCTTCTGTCTCACCAATAATTAGGAAAATGCAAATTAAAAAGCCTAATGAGAATCCATTTATACCTACCTGGTTGGCAAAAAAATTTTTTTTAAATTTTTGTATTGTTTCAGTTCATTTGGGCTGCTATACCAAAATACTAACAACTGGATAGCTTATAAACAACAGAAATTCATTTCTCTCAGTTTTGAGGCTGGGAAGTCCAAGATCAAGGCACCAGCATGGTCACATTCAGGAAGGCCCTTTTCCTCGTTCACAGCCAGCACCTATGGGCTAGAGATCTCTCTGGAGCCTCTTTTATAAGGCACTAATCTTATTTATGAAGGCTCCACTTTCCAAGGCCTCACCTACTAATATCATCAACCTTTGGGCAGGTTTGGATTTTAACACATGAATTTTGGGGGGACACAAACATTCAGATCACAGCACATATAAATTTTGGTAAGGATGTGGAGTAACAGAAACTCCTTTTCACTGCTGATGCTATTGACACTGGAAATAGTTTGACATGATTTGGTAAAGATAAAGGTGCTTCTATGAATTTCACTCTTAGGTATATGCCCCAGAGAAACATGGGTAGCAGGAGAGATGTACAAGGATAACAACACTCTTTGTAAAAGCAAAACAAACAAACAAAAAATGGCGACATCTCAAGTATCCATCAACAGAAGAAGCAGTGGGCAAGTGAACTTTGATACTCTTATACAATAAACTACTAGACAGCAATGAAATTGCCTATACCACAGCTATCCCGTATCCACATTGACATGGATGAATCCCACAAACAAGATATTGAGTTAAAAAAGCAAGTCCACAGATTATATACAGTGTGATTCAAAAGCATGCAAAATCAGACAACACACCGTACATCCATATGTAGGAAAATCTAAAGAAAAGCAAGGGGATGATAAACACAAAATTTGGATAGTGGTTCAAAGGTATTGGCAATGTTCTACTTCCTAAACTGAGTGATGGACTACATGGGCATTTATTTCATTATTATTATGAAAGATACACATTTATGTCTTATGTGACATAATTTTTATAAGTGTAATATATTTTATAACTAACACAAAAGATTAATTAAGAATACAATGCAAGGTTTTATGGTCAAACTTTCTGAAAGTTCAAGGTTGGTAGACCTGGATTTAAGTTCAGTCTTCTGCTCCTTATCAGCTGCGTGGCTTTGGGCAAATTCTCTGAGATTCAGTTTCCCAATTCATGAAGTTGGAAATAGTAATATTTGGTTTCAAGGACTGTTGTAAACATTCAGTACTAGGTAATGTGAGTGAAAAACACTTTATAGTTCAGCTCAGTTCACCAAACACTTGGTGCCAGGAGCCAAAGCACAGGGATGAATGAAACACAGGCTCTGTGCCCAGGGGCTGACACGGACATGAGCAGACAGGCAGGTAAACAGGTAGACTCAAGTTAACTTTAGCATGAGAGCCGGGAGACAACAAAATAGTTGTCCTCAGCTCAGCTTGGGAAGACAAGTGCAGCCTGCGAAGGCCACCTAGAAGGGGGTGCTGAGTGTTCCGAATCCCAGGGATGAGTTAGCCACTGCAGAAGGGAGGTTGGAGTGAGCAGGGCTGACAGAAGGAACAGCATAAACCAAGGCCAGAGGCCAGAAACAGTATAGCGTGCATGTTTCCACATTAGTCATGGTGGGATGAGATTTACCCGAGTAAGGACAGAAGGACCATTAGGGCCAGGAAATAGAGGATTTGTGTGCTGGGTTATCAAGGTTGGACTTGACTCTTAATGGCAGCCTTTGAGTAAGTTTACATAAGGGAACAGCAGGACAGGATTGGTGCTTTAAAAGATTCTCTGCTGGAAGGGCAGTGATGGCTTAGGTGGAAAACACCAGAGAGGGAGAGTCAAGTTAAGAGCCTACAACGGCTCAAGTGAGGATACATGGCAAAGGCTAGAGAGTGCAGAGATTTCAGCAATGTTTCCATGCAAAACCAGCACAACCCGTGGATGGGGCAGGGGAGGGAGACAGAAGGGGTGGAGGGGAGATGTGAAGCAGGGGAGAGAGAGAGAAGAGAGAGTCTAAGATGTGTTCCAGTTTGCACTAATGTGTGCTAAGGCAGCACCACTTACCAGCATGGGGACTAGGAAAGAGGATTCAGTTTAGGGGCAGAGGGTGAGTTCAGTTTGAGTTGAAGACTTATTGAATTTGAAGAGCTTGTGGGGCACAAGCACAAGGATGTGCACAATTATCTTAAGATGCAGGAGTGAAGTCCGGGGCCAGGGAGATTTGGGAGCCACCAGTGTGCAGGTGCATGAGACCAGCCAGGGAGAGCAATGGCCCCCATTTTTTGGAGTCAGACTAGGCAAACTTTTTCTATAAAGGGCCAGAGAGTAACTATTATAGTTTTTGTGGACCATATGGTCTCCTACCATAACTATTCAACTCTGCTGTTACAGTGCAGAAGCAGCCACGGACAGTATGTAAATTAGTACGTGGCTGTGTTCCAATAAAGCTTTATTTACAAAAGCAGGTGGCTGGCACAAACCATAGTTTGCTGACCCCCTTTCTAGAGACAGGAGAGCTGAGTGCAGAACGCAAGGCCAACAAGGACCACTTCAGAGTAAGAGAATACATTTACTAGGCCTCTTGGCACATGAGCGACAGGATCCCAAACCAAAGGAAAATTCAATAATTCATAACTAAAACCTGGGAAGGCAGGGATGGAGCCAGACCACTAGATCCAGGAACTTGATTTCTGGGTATGGGCTTCATCCTCAGGTCAGCTTCACATGGTGGGGACATGGCCACAGCAACTCCTGGTGTCTGTCCTTAGAGCCTGGGTTCAGAAAGGTAGAGTGTGACAGATTGGTTATTGTTCCCAGGTATTTATGCCCCCCCAATGCAGGGATATATGTATTATTCACCCCCAACTCCTCCCTCCTTCCCCCCACCAGCCAATTGCCAAATGATTGCAATTCCTCCCACCAGAGGCAGCATCTCAGTGATGCTAGGTTTGGCCACATGGCTTGCTTTGGAAATGTGGATAGTGACAATGTGACAGTTCTGGGCCAAGACCTTAAGAGGTATCCCATATTTCTGCTCGCTCTGTATTCCTGTGCTCTATCCTGAGAAGAGGAGGCTTTAAGTAGCCACTGGTCCAGAGAGAATGAAGACACCTGTGAGCCCACCTGGAGCCAACCCTTGCCACATCTGGCCTGTGGACTCAGGGATGAGAAAATAAATACTGGTTGGGCATACCTTTAATCAGTCTCATTTAGAAAGTCCTGGGGGAAAACTGGCCTGATTTGGGGACATGTAACCCATCTCGGGACCAATTACCGAGAGCAGAGAGATTTGGATCCTGCGCTCACTCTCTCTGAGAGTTGGGGGCAGTTACCAAGGTGAGGAGAGGCGGGCTGAGCAGACCAAAGCAGTAGCCAGTGCTGTGGAGAAGCCATGGGGAGTCGTACCAGGGACACAGGCAAAAGTGAGGGCCATAGATGGCCAAGAAGACATGGAGACAATAAACGAAAGGTGTTCAAGTGCTTTGGCAATAATGACCAATAAAAGTCATTAGTGATCTTTGAGCAGTTTCAGTTGAGTATTGGGGGCACCGGCCAGATGATAGTTGATGATTATATTTCAATAAACTCTAATTCACTATAGGAGCTTTAGCTATTCCTAAGAAGGACCTTAGATAAGGAGCAGGTTAGGAGTCCGTGAGTTGGGGGTCAGGAGTTTCATTAATCAGTGCAGCACTATGGAGCCACGGGAAGCCTCCAGGGAAAGGGAGTGTTGGGATCATCCACACTGGAGGGAGATGGTTCTCGAAGTGGGAGATACAGCCCTCAAGGGTGGAACCAGGGTGAAAGGTGGAGCACAGTCTTGGTGTGACCCTCAGGGCCTGTAGCAGCAGAATTGTATCTTTGGGAACCAGATGTGAAGGCAGGATCCAAGCGACATGGAAATTAAAACAGCAGGGTTTAGTGAGGGATCACGAGGGAGGTGGGAGAGGCCAAGGGAAGAGACAGCTGATAAGAGTATCTGGTCTCAGGCCTGGAGAAACAGTAACAGAGCCAGCCGTCACACAGGTATCCAACTGACAAAATGTTAACCTAGTGCCCACCCCCTTTTGGGACTCTGACCTTGTCTTGACTTCTTTCAGGCCCCTTTCCTTAGCCCCTGTCCTCTTTCCTGTCCCCGCTAAGGGGGACATGCTCCACCCTATCCCGCCTGCCTTTACTGATGTCTAACTATGTACAACTTCCCAAGGCTGTGTCTCACCCAGGCTGGTCCTCCCCAGACAGTACCCCAACATCATTCCTTCTGCCTCCTCTTAAATTGTACTGTCTCATGTCTCATTCCTTTGCTCTCCACTCTGAAGGAGGCACCTGGGAATGGATCCATGCCAAGATATTAACTTCTTCCGTGGTTATTTCCTTTCTAAATGGACTCTCCTGGTAACATGACATCTCAACCCAAAGGAATATTTCTGTCAAAGGAGTAAGAATTGGGCAGACAGAGGTGGGGCGTGCAAAATTGCCTCTCAAATCTTACCACATAATAAGTTTGTCACTGATGAGGTTTGTCCTGAACTGGAGAAGGCATTGAAGGAAGTTAAATAAGAACCTTAATTTTAGAAATAAAATATTTAATTTTAGGTGACAACACAACAGATTTTAGATGTAATTGCTAAATGAAAATGTTCTGATGTGAGAATCACAGGGCTAGACAAAAGGCCACAAATCCAGGGTCAGGACACAGTTACCCATATCCTGGTATTACCCTTTTCTTCCAGTTCATATCTTCTATGCTTACATCTGTTATTTCACTTGATCCTCACAAAAGTTCTGTGAAGTAGGTGAGGCATTTGTGTTTCTTAAAAGCATTTTAAAAATTTCTTTTTAAAAAGCAAAACCAAAAAAATTCAGCTTAGAGAAGCTAAAGCACTCATCTAATGTTCACTCTGGTCTGGGGTGGAGTTTGGACCTCTGCTGCTCAAGAAGTCCTGCCACGTGGGTGAATTAGTCAAGGTTCTCCAGAGAGAAAGAATCAATAGGAGATGTAGATATAGATACAGATACAGAGCTCATGTGATGATGGAGACTGAGAAGTCCCAAGATCTACAGCCAGCAAGCTGGAGATGCAGGGGAGCTGATGGTGTCAGTTCTAGTCTCAACTAGTCAGAAGGCTTGAGACCCAAGAAGAGTCAGCTTTTCAGTTCAAGGTTGAAGGCAGAAAAAGACTGGTGTTCCAGCTCATCGGGCAGGCAGAAGTAGTTCCCTCTTACCCAATCTTTTATTTTATTCAGGTCTTCAACTGATTGGAGGAGACCTCCCCACATTAGGAAGGGCAATCTATGTTACTCAGTCTACTGATGCGAATGCTAATCTCATCCAGAAACACCCTCTCAGAAACAACCAGAATAGTGTTTGACCCAATGTCTGTGTGCCTTGTGGCCCAGTCAGGCTGACATATAAAATTAACCATCATAACGAGAACCTCAAAGAGGGAAATAAAAAGACAGTCCTGTATTGCATTGAATACCAATGAAATGCCCTATGGAACCAGGTGTGACAAAGGTGGCCAGCAGAAGTTTCACGGACATAAATTTGATTATTTGTACCATTTTTCTTTGGCTTGGAGTTTAGTGTCTGTAGTAATCCGATTTGTCCTGTAGGTTTTCTATGACCACTTTACTTGAATAGGATTTATTTTCTATCTTTCTCCCCATCTCCTTCTCCTTCTCCCGCATCATCATTATCATCATGCTGTCATCAGCAGCATCCAAGGTTTACTGAGTGCCTTCTGCTCTCATGGCTCTGTACCAGGAAGGAATTCAGAATTCACAGGGGAAACTAGATCTGTCCCTTGCTTTGAGTGGCTTAATTACAGTTTAGGAGACAGAACATAAGCATAAAGAGATAAATAAATGTAAACCAACTCTGAACGAGTTAACTAAGGGCTAAGTGCAGGAGGACATTCATCTTAAGATGCCACAAAAAGGGAGTGATAAGCAGGCTGAGCGTGGTCTGGAAAAGCTTCAAGGCGTCTGTGACCGTTGGGCAGGGCCTGAGGGAAGGGTGCATCCAAAACAAGAGAGACTGTCAAGAACGAGGGAGAACCCGCTGGATGACAGTGGAAAGTGTGAGTGTGTGCAGAGACAGCGAGGCGAGGCTCAGTGGGCTCCTTCCTGAGCCATTGAACAGCTTGATGCTTGGAGAGTAGCCAGGAACAACTTTAGGGCCAGGTTGCTAATTAAAATTTTTTCACTGTGTGTGAAATTTTCCAGGATCAGCACGGAGAGTCATCTGCATCTCTGAGAGGCATCTCCCTCCCAGCACAACTTCCTAAACCTGTCTAGCCGGTCAGGTATCCCTGCTGCTCTACCGAGTTACATATATTCCCTCGGAAAATCCTGGATTTGCACATGATTAAAGGAAAAAAAAAAAAAAGAGGAAAGAAAGAAAAAGCCTCTACTTGTTTTCATGTGCTCAGTGAATGCTGTTTTTATATGGCTTGTCCTGTTTGTCTGGGTCCATAGTCCCGGTGAGCTATAGATCACAGAGCAAGCAGGGACTGGTCTGGTGGTTCTCTCCTAGGGCCCTGCTCAGTGTTGTGTTCGGTTTGCGTTGGGGACAGCATAGAAACTGTGTGTGTGATGAGACGGTGTAAGCTTTGCCGCCGTCAGCCAGTAGGGCAGCTCACCTTCCTCCCCCCAATTTCCCCAGACCCTCCTGGGTCCTGGGGAGGCTGTGTAGGTCACGGAGAGTGAAACCCTGTGAGAAACCACCTGTGCTCCCGTCCCGTTCTGCCACGAACCAGCTGCAAGTCCCTTTCCCTCCCTAAGCCCCATTTTCTCAACTGTAAAATGAGAGGTTTGGACTAGATGACCATGCAGAATGTTTCAACTCTGAAGGATGAGTCTAGGAGGAATTGTATCTTCCTCGAATTATATCATAGTGTTTTTCTCCCCTGGCTACTTAGGGGAGGAAAGGGCAGCTCTAGAAGGTACTAGTTCCTCTCCCTAAAATGTCTTGAGATAATGGTCTCTAATCAAAGAGGGTTTGATTTTACCTACCAGACACGTTTTTTAAAAGATGTATTTATTCATTTGAGAGAGAGAGAGAGCATGAGCGGGGGGCGGGGGGAGGAACACAAGAAGAGGGAGGGAGAATCCCCAGCAGACTCCCCGCTGAGTGCGGAGCCCGCTGCAGGGCTCAGTCCCAGGACCCTGAGATCATGACCTGAGCCGAAATCACGAGTCAGAGGTTCAATCGACTGAGCCACCCAGGTGCCCCTACCAGACACATTATTAAAAAATCTTTTATGGGCATTTTAGAGAGATGGAATATTTAGACAACTTTATATGTAGGAGAACCAAGATTCAAATGCCACAATTTAGTAACTATATGATCTTGAACCAGTTACTTCACTTTCCTGGGACTCAGTTTCCTCATTTATAAAATGAGAATAATAAGAAGAAGAACCACACTCCTTAGGGTAACTGCGAGGATTAAATCTGTAAGTATCAGGTATCAGGTCCTTAGGATGGTGCCTACACATAGTAAATATCCACAAGCCGGAGGCGCACTGTGGCCGTCATCTGTGGGGCCGTGAGGACGTGAAGTATAGTGTTACACAGTGGTTGGCAGGGGGACACTGGATCAAGGCAGATCTGAGTTTCAGTCTGGGCTTTATCCCTAACCAGCTGTGTACCTTGGGCGAGTGATTCTACTTCCTCAAGCCTCAGTTTCTTCCTCTTAACAGGGACTCAGAATAGTGCCCGCTTTGTAGACTTATGAATGAAGATTCAGCAAGACAAGGCATTCACTGAGCCTGCACAGGACAGAGTAAACATCCAACAAATTTAATCACAACCACAAACAAACAAAAGTAATAGTAACTGCTGTGCTTCCTTCCCCTGCTGGCTTTCCTCCAAGGATGGCATAGTGGAAGGAAAATCTCCAGACTGAGAGAGGGACTGAATCATGTAGCTGGACAGCATGCTTCGCGAGTGCAGGACTCTCTCCACCTGGCTTATCCTATAGCTTCAATACCTAGCGTGGTGCCTGGCACACTCAGGCACCAGAAAGAAAGCCTTTACCGATAGTGGAAACAAGCAAGGGGTGCTCATAAGTCATTCTGCTTTTACAAGACCTGGCTTAGTTTTCAGGCCTTCAGGTCTATTCCATCTGCTGTCTTCAAAACTTCACCCAAGAGGACATTTGGAGATGTCGAGACCTCCTCTTCACTCTAGACCAGTGCTGTCCAAAAGAAATATAAGCCACATACAGAATTTTAAAAGTCTTAGTAGCCTTGTTAAAAAAAGGTAAAAAAATAAGTGAAGTTAATTTTAATAATGTACTTTATTTAACCCACTATATCCAAAGTATTATCATTTCAATACACAATCAAAATCAAAATCAAAATTATTTAATATTTTTTGTATTAAGTGTGAAACCTGGTATGGATTTTACACTTGCTGCGTATCTCTATTCAGATAGCATATTTCAAGTGCTCAATAACCTCATGTGTCCAGTGGCCCCTATATTGGAAGGCATGGCTCCAGATCAAGAATGCACGATCAAGCCTCTCCCACACACCCTCAAGCCCACCCCCTTAGTTCCACTTCCTGTCTGAGCACCCACTGATTTTCCAGGAGGGTGCTCTAGAGAAAGGCTTCGGGCTTCTTAGAAGATACACCCACTACCCACATGGGTGTGCTCTGATCTTCCATGTCTCACTGGAAAGACCACATCAGAATACAACACCATAACCTCAACACCCCTTCCAGGAGATATACATCTACAACAGGGAATTAATTGTTCAAAGCACTTCCAAGCTTGTTATTTGAAATATCAACTATCATCAACCATCAACTATCATCCTCTTTTCTCAGTCATGCCTTTGGAGAGCTTTAAAACACTGCGATCTGCCCTGTACCTAACCCTCTCTGGTAATTCCTTTGTTCATTTAATTTAGTGAGTGCCTACAATGTGTAATGGAGTTAGGAATATAGTAATGAGCAGGAAAAATGCAGTGCCTGCCCTTGGGAATGTTAAACTTGAGTTGGATGGGAGGGTGAATAAGCAAGGTCTTATAGTATAATGGGGAGAATAAATAGTAAGTACTCTGGAAGCTCATAGGAGGGCAACCAAGCTAACACAGTAGTGTGTGTGTGTGTGTGTGTGTGTGTGTAAGGGGGCAATCAGGGAAGCAACATCTAAAGTAAAATCTGAAGTTTGAGTTAAAATTGGAGTATGGGGTTATTGGGTATGGAGCTGGAGAAAGAAAGAGAACATTCTAGGTAAGGAGAGAACAATCACATGTCCCAGAAGGTTCAAAGTAGGGGGCCCGCACATCACCCCATCCAGCTGGAGTCCAGGAAGAGTACACTTGTAGTTTGGGTAGATGTCAGGGAGGCAAGGGATTAACCACGGTTAATAGGGCTTTATTTAAATTCTATTGTAAAGATCCTAGGAACTCGGCTCTGGTTCTGATTTGCTTGCTGTTTACAGGGTATGTCCATGTTCCACTTAAATTCAGTATGCTCCAAATCACTCATCACCTTTACTCCTCTGCTAAATATTACAAACTGGTTCTCTACCCTAATTTCTCTGTCTCTCATAATGAGATCAGCATAGTTCCAGTCTCCTACCACAGCTAAAACATCTTCCATCCCCATTTATATCTTCACCCCTGTACCCAAGCCATCACTAAATCTCACTAATTTTTTGACTGAATATCTGAAGGCTTTTGGTTCAAGCACTTTCTGGCTTCCTTGAAGATAATTCATCACTCATTTTTCTATAATAGCTTTAAATTTTCACCAGGGCTATCCAAACTCCAAGTGGTATAATTTGTACTCCTTTGAGATATCATTTTGGAACAAACCAGCAGTTTTAAAAATCACATCAGATTATAAAGTAGGAAAATAATTCCAGCAGTCCAGAAATGCCCCAAGCAATTTTTTTTTTTTTTTAAAGATTTTATTTATTTATTTGAGAGAGAGAGAATGAGAGAGAACACATGAGAGGGGATAAGGTCAGAAGGCAAAGCAGACTCCCTGCCGAGCAGGGAGCCCGATGCGGGACTCGATCCAGGGACTCCAGGATCATGACCTGAGCCGAAGGCAGTCGCTTAAGCAACTGAGCCACCCAGGTGCCCGCCCCAAGCAATTTTTATTGGAAAAAATGTTTTATTTATTTTTTTGATTCTACTGTCTTCTTATATCTTTAAAAAAAAATCATCAACCTTCCTCCTGAAATTGTAAGGTCATATTACCAGCACAGAGAATACATAAACAGGGATTTTTATTTGTCTAATTGCGTCCCTCCCTTTCTACACAAGCTCTTTCCTGGATACATTACCTGCATGTTCACTCACCCTAAAAAAATGTTCAACACTGTTTAAACTTGCCCTTGATTACCAAGTATCTTACTTCATGTTGGCTCGGCAATTTATTATAACCACACCCTGTACTGGACATGGAAAATTTAAAACACAAGAACTAGACTGCACTTTGTATCTCATAAATAAATGAGAAGAGAAATGATAATTTCCCCCAGTTGTATTTTGTCATATTTTAAGCAAAATGTCCGCTGACTGGAAATTCCATTTTAATCAGTCACTATTTAGTGAGACTTAAGGACTGTGTTCTGCATGAAACTACTTGTTAGAGGGATGGTGACCATGTTTTCCACAATTAAAAATGAGGACACAGGTGTGACAATGGGGACAGAGATTTGAAATCAGTACTACCCTGGAAAATTTGGGCCAAATGATTTCCATAGTTATAGGAAATGCAAGATAAATATCATCCCTCAAGTTTATAATTTTATTGGAAACACAAGTCCAACACACATTTATTTATTTGGCCACTGAATAGTGAGCACCTCGTATAGGAGGTATTTTGCTAGCTCATAAAGTCACAAAGATGAAAAATACAGTTGCCTGAAATGCTTTCTGAAACACTGTGAGGCTAATTTTATGTGTCAGCTTGGCTAGGTTATGGTGCCCAGCTGTTGGTCAAACACTAGTCTAGATGTGGCCGTGAAGGTATTTTTTAGTTGCAGTTAACATTTACATCAGTAGACTTTGAGGAGAGTATCCTCCATAACGTGAATGGGCCTCATCCGAACGGCTGAAGGCCTTGAGAGCAAAGATTGAAATTCCCCCCAAGAAAGGAAAATTCTGCCTCCGGACTCAAGACTACAATCTCGGCTCTTGCTAGAATTTCTTGCCCGCCTACCCTGCAGATTTTGGATTTACTGCTTTCCACAATCGTGTGAGCCAATTCCTTAAATAAGTCTATCTCTCCTTCCCTCTGCGCGTGCACGTGCACACACACAGACATACACACATACACACACCCCCTGTTGGTTCTGTTTCTCTGGAGAACCCTAATACAGCTCTCATAAGAATTGTTATTTCCCATTCCTGAGATAATCTATGCATTTTCAGAATTGTATAATACCTCCCTCCCCCCACAAATGGTAACATCCCACTTCACAAATATGTCTTCTAGCAATGTTTTTTAAACATATGGCATTGACTTTCAAGGCCCAACTTTTGCTGTTAAAGAGAAAATTTAGAAGCCGAAATGGAATTATCAGATGGAACAAAGCTGCCTAATTTCAAGCGGGATGAGAAATAAGGGAATGCAGAGAGCTTGAGGAAACCGCAGAAGTGTTCGAGTCAGGGAGGTGACAGAAGTGATAGCCCAGAGAAGGCAGTGTTGGCCTCCTGCTGACAAAATTTGGAGGAAAGAAAGCGCATGGATGATTGGCCCTGTGTCTCCGAGCGTCTTTACAGTGGAAAAAGATGCTGTGAGAAGAAAGGACAGTAGAGCAAAACTGGTCAGAGCAATTGGGATAATGACCAAAATTGCCTGGGGGAAAGAAAGGAGCAAAGAATGCCATTTAAGATCTAGAACTGTGAGTTCAGCACTAGATGAAACTTGGGAGCTCTGGGGTTTCTACGAACTGTTCCAGTGGAAAATGGTGCAGGATGATCTGTTCTAAAAGGAAATGTGGGCACTCTGTAGCAAAAGAATTCTGGATGTAGTAAGTGATAGCTGATTTCCACATCTGATTTAAGCACGTAGCAGGCCTGTTTCTCTGAACTGGCAATAGAAAACACTTGGAAGGGAGAAATCTTATGAATAATTAGACATAATTAGGTTGTCAGCTCATATATCATTATGCCTTGCCTCTCGGGGATGTTTTGCAGATTAATTAGTTAATGTTTGTAAAATAAGCTCCAAGTGCCATGTATCATTGGCATAGAATTTGATTTTCAGTATGATGAGTGTAATTAAGTCATGTTGATTTCATACAAACCTTCATTGCAGGATAACGTCTGTTCTGGGGTGTTCTGGAGACAGTTGGGGGCAAGGGTTCTCGAACAGGCATTTCATCAAGAAAACTCTTGATGTTCGGAGCATGGTGACAGGCATTTGGCATCATGTTTGATACACAGCTCAGGTAAGATGAGGAATTTAAAGTGCCAGATTAGAATTGTGGCTTCTACTAATGAATAAAGGTTATGTTTTTACATGATACGCAGCCTGATAATATAGTAATTAAAAGCAAACACTTTAAAATCAAGATCAGCAGGAGAGAGAACATTAAGGGTTTTATTGGAAGCCCTATGTGAACCTTACCTACTATATGACATGTACATTAAATATTCTTCAGTTAGGAAATTCATTTTTTAAATCTAGACATGGCTTTGAATATCCCCAGTCCATACCTGTTAGCAAGCTGGTCTTAAGCAGTATAATTGATTATTGACTCAGAAGCTCAAATATACATTCATATGTTTGGATTTGGTAGTTTTTGAAAGAGGAATAAAATAAGGTCCAGGATAGTGGTTTTCAAACATTTTGGTCTCAGGGTCCTTTCTACTTTTAAAAATCACTGAGGACCCCAGAGAGCTTTGTTTATGTGTGTTATATTTACCAGTGTTTATTGTATTTAGAAATTAAAGCCAGGAAAAAAATTTAAATTTATTTTATTCACTGAAACTAAGAAGCCCGTTGCATAATAACATAGATAAGAGACTTTTAATGAGAAGAGGTGAGAAGAGTGGCATTGTTCTGCATTTTTTAGAAATCTCTTTAATGTCTAGCTTCATGGAAAACAGCTGTAGCTCCCTATCTGCTTCTGCATCCAATCTGATGTGATACATCGTTTTGGTTGAAGGAGGTGAAGAAAATTCGGCCTCACACAAATATGTAACTGGAAGAGGGAGAAATATGTTAAGAACCCTTTTAGATAATTGGATCTTCCCTTTTGATTTGACACCAGAACTCAGCAAGTGATAGTGTCCTAAAGGTTGTTTCTTCAATGTTGGTGGATTCTAAAACCGTGTCTGTGACTTTTTGCACCCCATCACTTTTAAAATCCAATGGTCTGTCTTGTACTTGCATCATGCATTGATCCTTTGGAAACTATTGGTTCACTGAGTTATGCAGATCTTCCGGATGTTCCAAACATTTCATTATACAGTATCAAACACTCACTTTTATCAATATCACCACTGATTTCGTGCTAAAATTCTTTAAGTGTTGGTATACTGTCAAGTTTTCTAAAATTTTCATTTTTGCTATAAAGCTGGAATTTTATTATTGGCAATAAATGCTTTCAGTTGTTTTCCTTGAAGTGATAGTCTCACTTTGTTCATTTTAGAGACAATGTCTGCCAAATACCGACATCTGAATAAGCATGGCTTTTTCAAGTAAAAATGCCTTTCCACCGAAAAGCAGCTAGTTCAGCTCACCGCACAAATGATTTTCCTTGAGACAACCACCATAATCGGTATGCGTCCAGGTCTTTGTAACAACTTCCCACTTCCTCACACAGAATATTAAAATGGTATGTGCTCAAGGGTAAACATTTAATAAAATGAATACTTTTTACTGCTTCATCAAGGTCACTGTTAAGTGGAATTGGCATTTTTTTTTTTTTTAAAGATTTTATTTATTTATTTGACAGAGAGAGAGATAGCTAGAGCAGGAACACAAGCAGGGGGAGTGGGAGAGGGAGAAGCAGGCTTCCCGCCAAGCAGGGAGCCCGATGCGGGACTCGATCCCAGGACACTGGGATCATGACCTGAGCCGAAGGCAGACGCTTAACGACTGAGCCACCCAGGCACCCTGGAATTGGCATTTTAAGAAAAATCTGCAAGTGCATGGCAGTGCCTTATACACGGACTGCTGCACTTCAAGCAGCTTCAGCCACCTTGCCCTTGCTTCCCCAATGCAAGTATCAGCACACTGAAAAGGCGGATCATGTTCGAGTCGTGCAATGAAATAGTTTTGAACTTGTAGACTCTCTGAAAGGCTCTCAGGGACCTCCAGGGGTGCATGGACAGTACTTTGAGAATCACAGGTATAAGAATGCACTGAAGGTGCTGCTGAGGAGACAGGGGATTTTTTGTTTTTAAAGATTTTATTTTCTTATTTATTTGACAGAGAGAGAGAGAGAGAGCACAAGCAAGGCGGGGAGCGGCAAGCAGAGGGCAGGGGATCTTTTTAAAGCAGCGTCTTCCGGAATACCTAGGATGACGGAAGGCATTATCATCTGATGGAATTGGCTGCTATTGTTTTTAAGCGGCAGGAAGCATATTACACTGCCCTAAATTTTTCAACCCTTTTCGACTGTAACACACAAGAAGGTGTACATACATATATGCAAATATATTTACTGAAATACAGGTTTCACGAAATAATATCCTTGTAATTTGTGATGCGTTCTAACATTTTTATGTTATTGTGTTTCATATTTTTAAAAAAGTGTTGATCTGATTTCACTCGTGTGGAATTTAAGAAACAAAACAGATGAACATATGGGACGGGGGAAAAAGAGAGAAAGAGGGAAACAAACCATATGAGACTCTTAAGGATAGAAAAAAACCTGAGAGTTGATGGAGGGTGGGGGATGGGCTAGGTGGGGGATGGGTGTTAAGGAGGGCACTTGTGATGAGCACTGGGTGTTGTATGTAAGTGATGAGTCACTGAATTCTACTCCTGAAACTAATATTACACTGTATGTTAACTAACTAGAATTTAAATAAAAATTTTAAAAAAGAAAAAAAGGGATAAAAATAAATAAAAAATAAATTTAAAAATGTTGATCATACCCCCACTAAATTGGTTTCACAACTCACTAATGGGTTGGAAACCACAGTTGGCAAAAATCTGTTCTAAATAAAGATGCTTTCATTATAAATCCTCCTCAGTGCTGATTACCTTTGGTTGGAGACTAAATGTACCCAGGAGTTTTTAATGGTTGGTTATTCTGTCTTTTCTTGATTCAGTTGCAAATAATTTTGAGATGTGGTCTAATGAGAAACACTTTGTTTCAAGGATGCAATGTGTTTGATTTCATTGGTTTTTTTCTGATAAAGTCTAAATGCGTACCCGAGGTTAATAAAATCTAACACTTTTTCTTCAGCATTGGTGGATTATTACATACAATACAACCTGAGAAAGGAGATTGTGTTGAGCCTGATACAGTAGTAAAAATTGCTCCCGTAAAAAGAACACTTTGGTACATTCCCAGGATCTAGGTTTATATCCTATTTAATACTGCTCTGACTTCCTACTCTGTCAAGTCTCTTGAGACTCATCATTCTGACAGTTGCAATTAATTGTAAAAATTAAAATGAACTGGCTATCAATTTTTTATTTTGCTTTAATGTAAATATTATTTCTTGTTGGTGATATGATAAGAAGATAGAGGGGAAGGAAGTAGAATATATGAAAGATAAATATCCTCTTTGACCTCTTCGGTATTTGGCCCCTCCCTACTTCTACTTGCCTTTCAGGATATCCCTTCAGGGTCCCTCTCTCTCTCTCTCTCTCCCTTCTCTTCCACCTATATTTTCTGATAGTTTAAAAATATTGATCTATTGATCTATTCTGCCTTGGTCTTGAAATATTGGTTTTCCATCTGTTTAACGTCAAGGTACTTGCCTAGCTTTGCCTCCTCTGCTTTGGCATCATTTATTCCATGGCTTTAAGCAACATGTAGGAAGGATTGAGGCAGAGAGATGGGAAGTGAGAAGAAGAGTCATATATCTATTGTACTTGTTCCAGAAGCAGGATGAAGAGGCCCTGAATGAAGGAGATACCACTAGAAATGGAAGAGGAGGACAGAACTCTACGATTTGTTTAGAGATTGGAGTGGGGATACAGGAGAAAGAAAATTTTGAGATTCTCTCTGGGGAGAGCTTGGTAGGGTAGGAGGAAGAACTGATAGAGGAAAACTGATGAGATCATTTAAAAAAAAAACAACAACACGCTGCAGATGTTAAACAGGTACCAGAAAATATAATAGTGGAACTTAAGAGACTATAGGGCTAGAGACTTGAGCTAAGTAACCTACACTTGAGCAGTTGCTGAACTCAGGGGTATAAGTGAAGTCACTAATGTAGAGAACACAAAAGAAGAAGGTGACTGAAGATAAACTTTAGGGAACTTCAAAATTGGAAAGAGCAATAAGAGGATGAGGAGTCCCTGAAGGAGACAGAGAAGGAGAAATCCAAGGAGTAGAGAACCAGTTGGAAGAGTATAACTTATGGAGACAAAATAGTTTGACAGCACATAAAATACTAAGTTACAGTCCTTTGGGGGAGAGAACAACCTCTTCCTTCTTCTGAGTAAAGAGTGACAATGTTCAAGGAGATGCATGATGTGGAGAGAAAGATCCTAGAACTTGGAGGGGCAGCCATAGCATCCCATTTCCTTATAGGAGCTTACCAGTTATGTGACTGGGCAAGCCACAAAGAACAGCATGAAAGCGGAAGAATGGAGGGGGGAAATCGGAGGGGGAGATGAACCATGAGAGACGATGGACTCTGAAAAACAAACTGAGGGTTCTAGAGGGGAGGGGGGTGGGGGGATGGGTTAGCCTGGTGGTGGGTATTAAAGAGGGCATATTCTGCATGGAGCACTGGGTGTTATACGCAAACAATGAATCATGGAACACTACATCAAAAACTAATGATGTAATGTATGGTGAATAATATAACAATAAAAAATTAAAAAACAAAAACAAAAAAACCCAGCATGAAAGCATGAGAGAACAACTGAAGGCTAGTCTGCGGCTAATATACTGTCAGAAATAGATCAAGTCAGAAAGAGTGTAGCTGCCTGGTTTGAGGAAGTTTGAGAACACTACTGAGTGTGTAGGACTTGAGTCATCAAGTGTCAGAGGATGAACAGGATTTCGGGAGATACAATGGTGGAGGGAGAATACTTGACTTTAAAAATGATGATTCATCATCTGGAGAAGAGAAAATTGAATACATAATTCCCCCAAAAGAGCATCTTTGTGTTTCCTTTTTCTTGTTTGGGAACTGAGGAGATCAAACGAGATGTTGATATACTATAGTTTGATACTTGATAGAAGACTAAAAAGAAGGGAAAAAGTATATATTCATATGCAAAGTCTTCCTTTAGGGGGCGCCTGGTTGGCTCAGTCAGTTAAGCATCTGCCTTTGGCTCAGGTCACTCAGGTCACTCAGGTCATGATCTCAGAGTCCTGGAGCCCCGTGCTGTCCTCAGACTCCCTGCTCAGCAGGGAGCCTGCTTCTCCCTCTCCCTCTGTCCCTTCCCCCTGCACGTGTGCGCTCTCTCAAATAAAATAAAATCTTTAGAAAAAAAGATACATCCTAACAGTTTTCAACAAACAAAAGAATGTTATTCTTAAGGAGGTTGTAGCATTTTATGTAGAAAGTTAAGAAACCACTCAAAGATCCCTCCACTTTACAAGTATGAGGTGTGAATAAGCAACTCATTGTTTAATTTAGATATCAAAAGTGAAAGTCATACAGTGGAGGTCTGGGAAATGTATATGGGATATGATATGACTGTACGTCTTCTTGGATCACAAGATGAGAGAAGTACAGGGGTTGATTTCAAACTGAAGAGAGACACAGGGAATACAGTCCAGAGGGATAAATTGTTTAAGAGTATTGTGACTTTAAGATAAAATATCATTTTGGTAGTAAACCAACATTCTTGAGCCATGATGCTGGTTCTTTGGGGGAAAAATTAAATCAAACAAACATAAAGACATTTTATTCCACTATCTTTGGGGAAAATACAGTTAAAAGTTTGACCTCTAAGAATCAGTTCCAGAATACTATAGGTTTTATTGACCATGCCCTGGAACAGGATCAGCAGTTATGGTGTGTGGCAGACAATCGTTCATGGCTGAGAGTTGTTTGTTAGGCATTACCAGAGGCTTCAGGAAGGGTTTCAGTGTGGTTCACCTTGCTTTGAACAAAACCAGTGAGATCACCAGCATTCACTTTAGCGAGGACAAGCTGAGGATTAGCAGCTTTTCAAAAAAAAACCCAGAGAGTACTAAATGTGTCATCATTGGGAGGGGGTGCTTTGGGTTTAAGAGGATTTGGACACATACAGAGATCATTACTATGTTATTAAGCATTTATAAGTTAGTTCATATTTGCCAAATGCAAATATAAAAATCATTTCTTAATTATACAAGCATTAAAGTCTTGCATCATTAACCACATATTTAAAACAGCTTTGTATCACTTATAAAAACAACTTAAAATATCAGATGATTGAATTTTCTCTGTTCTAATACCCAACTGCCTTACAGCTAGATTAACCTGTTTATGGTCTTATTAAATATATTAAAAAGTGTAATTTTGTCATTTGTCAAAATCGAAGTGTGGGGAAATGAGTCAATTTGTGCATATATGTTCGTCAATCCAGTGTTAAAACTCGAGAATTGAACTCTGATTTTTTTTTTTAAACATGGTTAGTATTTGTACAGTATGTCAGGCAGGCAGCTTACTATAAAGAACAAGAGGGAAAATAATAAGGTAATAAAAATTATTAGCTTTGGGTTGAATAACAAAAAAGCACCAAATGGAAACTCATCTATAAGCCAAGAAGGGCTCTCGTTCACTCCCCCATCCATCACCACCAGCTGGCAGATGGGCTCAATGCAAGCCGCCGCCCATGCCAAGTTCTTTGCTTATGCAGCAGTCTGTCCTTGCCATTCAGGGAGGGAGGACAGGGAGTGGCCAGAGCCTACAGCTCCACGCAGCAGTTCAGCCCACTGTGAAGGAAACTCTTGGAGTTAGCCAACAAAAATGGAATTCAAATTTGGAACCAGACCTCACCTGATATATTTTAATTGATTGTCATATGATTGGCCATCTGTTTATAATTTGAGTGTCTTTTCTTTGTATGAGAAATGCTTTTGTACAGGGTGGGACCCATGCTCCTCTCAATTTCTATATGGAAAAAAATATTTTCTATCTTTTCATTGCTTTGCTGAGTAGCTTTCAACAAGCTTTTGGAAAAAGTCTGGATCCAGATTTATAAAGTATCAACTGATGCTATGCTAGAACAATGGGGTATTTTATGGGCTGTAAATCTCTTATTATTAAATAATTTTTTGGTTGTGATAATTTTAATAATAGTAGTAGTAAACGATTTTAGAGGCTGGAAGGCTGATTAACCTTTTAAAATCAGTTGAAATTGTTTCAATTCAATTTACACCCTAAGGACTAAATCCAAAATATTATTTGGCTATAGCTTTAGTTCTATAACTTATTTGAATGCCACTATTTAGATGATTTATAGAAATTGATGTTAGCTAGAATTATGGGTCAAAATTATTGGTTCCTAAAATTTCTAGAAATGCAGAAATTGTTCTATTTTTTCAATTTAAAATATGCTAATTTTCATTGGGCCAACTTTGATTCTCTTGTCTAAACCTCCCTTTTATGAGCCCCTTATGAATCTTTTATCAAAATTTTGGTAGTTAACATAACATTTTGGAGCTGCATTCTTTAAGGAAAAGGAGCAGGGTTTCTCAAACTTTGGTAGTTCAGAATAACCTTGGGAACCTGAGCTTCAGCCTGAACCCATGGAATCAGAATCTGGGGTCTGGGCAACTTTTTTTTTTTTTTTTTTTTTTTGGTCACAAATCGCTCAGGTTATCCTGATGCACATAGTTTGAGAACAAATGAATGAGACCCGCCCAAAGGCCAAATCTGCCCATTGCCTGTTTTTGTAGATAACACTTTATTGGAATACAGCCACACCCATCATTTTTTTTCATCTTTTTTTTTTAGTTTAAATTCAAGTTAGTTAACATATAGTGTAGTACTGGTTTCAGGAGTAGAATCCAGAGATCCATCATCCACATAAAATACCCAGCTCATTCCAACAAGCGCCCTCCTTCATTACCATCCCCCATCTAGCCATCATCACCACTCCCAATCCCCCTCCAGCAAGCCTCCAGCAATCCTCGGTCTCTTATGGTTTGCCTCCCTCTCTGTTTTTATCTTATTTTTCCTTCCCTTCCCTATGTTCACCTATTTTGTTTCTTAAATTCCACACACGAGTGAAATCATATGATACTTGTCATTCTCTGAGTTATTTCGAGTAGCATAATACCCTCTAGTTCCATCCACATTGTTGCAAATGGCAAGATTTCATTCTTTTTGATGGCTGCATAATATTCCATTTTGTGTGTGTGTGTGTGTGTGTGTGTGTGTGTGTGTGTGTGTACCACATCTTCTTTATCCATTCATCAGTTGATGGACATTTGGGCTCTTTCCATAATTTGGCTATTGTTGATAATGCTGCTATAAACATTGGGGTGCATGTGTCCTGTCAAATCAACAATTTTGTATCCTTTGGATAAATACCTAATAGTGCAATTGCTGGGTTGTAGGGCAGTTCTCTTTTTAATTTTTTGAGGACCTTCCATACTGTTTTCCACGAGTGGCTGCATCAGTTTGCATTCCCACCACAGTGCAAATCACACCCATTGTTTCTGTACTGTCTATGGCCCTGATTTCATGCTACAACGGCAGGACTGATTAGTTGTGACAAAGACCATGCGGCCCGCAAACCTGAAAAGATTTACTATCTGGCCCATTATAGGAAATGTTTGCAGACTCCTAAATGAGCTGATGTGATATAAAAAGAAATACATTTTTCCAGATCCAGTGATTCCCATTCATTCATTCATTCATTCATGTAGACAGGTAAGAACTAAAAATCATAGAAACACTCATGGGGGGTTAAAAAGGACTGTAGATATTGCCTTTCAATTTTCTTCAAACCTTTTAGTTGTTTCAAACAAAGAAAGGAAAAACTAAGTTGGATAGTATGTTTTTTTAAGTTAACTGCATTTGATTGATATCTTGGAAATTAATACTTTTCTAATTTGTTGCTGCAAAATGACTCATTCCCAAGTTAAACTCGGTAACATCATGAATTTTAGCAGTGTTTCAAGTGATATTCAAATAAAAGAGAAAGCAAACCTATTCCTCTCAAAAGGTGGATAATATTAAAAAGATTATAGGAGCTTAGAAGTGTGTTTGGATTTAGCAAGGCAGAGAAATGGGAAAAAGGGCTAATGATCTTTAGAGCTGCCTAGCCAGAGACAGCACATCGTAAAACAAGGATGCTTTTTGGTGATATAGGACAAGAATGCTCTGTACACAGTATGAAGCATCTTGAAATGTGAATAAATTGGATGAAGTTCCAAAAACAATAGATATGCTCAAGTGAATGGGAAGACTCAGCTGCAGCGAGGCCTTTGATTTACACAGCATGATTGTTTCAAGGCGTGTACAGCCCTTCCCAAGAGCTGGGATGGATTTTCCTCCCCGCACCTGCAGGAGATATTGAATTGACATCACAGAAAATTGTCAGCAGAGAAAAGAGACTGATTGCCCGGCTGCGGGAGGGAGGTGGAGAAGGAATTAGCTTCCTTACACCTTGTTCATCATGTCATTCACTCCCTTCTTCAAAGATGTTCAGTGACTTCTTATTACTTAAAGGATTAAAGTCAAGCCTGGCTGGCATTTCAGGCATTCTCTAATCTCCCTTATGCCGGTATCACAACGTATTTTCATGCCTATTAGCTCATTTGATCTGTACAGTACCCCTCACGCACGTCAAGGGAGGAGGTAGTTGTCAGTTTTTGGATAACCAGGCTTCGGGATAGCTGGCTCAATGGACAGGCTGAAGGTCACACAACGGTAAGGGGCTGAGTTAGGGCTCGAACCCAGGTCTCCTGCCCCAAGCAACACATTCTTGAGTCCTTTCCTCTAAGTTACACTTGCTCCCAAAACATGTTCTGTGTTTGCCTACTTCGCCTTTGCTCCTGGCTCGTGGAATACCACCTCTTGGTTTCTCGTTCTTTTTCTGTCTCCGCTAGCAAACCTTTCCTGAGCTCTAGTATTTAGTGTTCTCTTTCTCCTTCTCTGAACCCACACACTTTTTGTAGACAACCGTTCCTTTTCCTCAGAATCCTACCATGCTTTGTGGCGCCTCTTGCCTTATTAGATTATGTTCAGGGTATAGTGAGATTTTCGAAGAGCTCCTAGGCTTTGCCCAAGTGACTGCCGCATGTCTCCAGTGGAGCTACATGCTCTTTGAGGGACCATCTATGGAGTGCCTCTATTTCTTTTCTCCTCCACCATGCCTTGCATAGCGCACAAAGAAGGCAGGGCCCAATAGATATTTGGTGGACAAACAAATGATTTCATTCTCATGCTATCTCTGAATATGATTAAGAGAAAAGAGATGAAACCAAAAAAAGGAGATTGGGTTGAATATCACAAATGTGTTTTTAATAGCAAATTCTTTTCTATTGAATGAAAGTATTCCAAGGACTTTCCAAGGACAGCCACTGATGCTCCATGTTTAGCTGAAGCCCAGAGTCCCAAGGGCTGAGTGATCTTAAACTGGGCATAACATAAACCAGCCCATGAGGAAATTAAGACTTGGAATATACACTGATACGACAACCCTTTTATAACTTTTACTTCTTTAGGCCAGCAACTCACAGGTAGTTGGCATAATAGGAGGAAAGAGAAAGATAGTGTTTTCCTCCCAAAATGCTGACCTTGCCATATCTCTACTTTCTGGAGGCTGATGCTGCCCTGTGGTTTCCTGGACAGAGCCCAGAGGTGCAGCTGCAACAAGGCAAACCTTCCTTGGAGCTTTCCGAAGTCTTCTCATCTCTCTTTGGTTGTCAGATTAAGAACTAAACATAGTTGCCTTTGGAAAGCTGATAAATGGGACACAAAATTCATGAAAGTATCACCTTACCGGTTTATGAGGCTTGACTAAGACTTAATGATGCCCACTCTCTGCCGTTCTCACTCATAGGCAATGCTTCTTCACCACGTTTCTCTGTTGTGTATTTCCCGCCTAGTTGCACTGACCGCCCACCCCAGAATTAGTGCACAGAATGATTTAGGCTTAATCTTACCTCCTGTGCTGACCACACCTGTGATCGGCATTCTCTGGGTTCAGAACCCCAGTGAGCTAGGTAGGGCTGTGGGGTCTACGCCACATCTCCCGTTTTGGGATGAGTATATAGACTGGGTAGAATGAAATGTGAAGTTTTATACCTCTTTGATGACTTCCTCTCAATTTACCAGGTCCTTCTATCACAGAAAGTGATTATGTTAATCTGAGTCCTACCTGGGAAGTTGGAAACTTATGTGGTTTTTATTACTTCTGCAAGAGTCTCTCAATTATATTCTACACACATATTTCTTCACTTAAGAGTAAAACAGAGCTGTGTAAAGTGAGCAGCATGTTTACAGTAGATCCCTATGGCTTGCTATCAAATTAGTGGCAAATCAGTATTATAGTAAACAGAGGTCAAAGATCAAACCCACAATTTCACATAAAATTCAAAACACGAGACACAAAATGCAAAATAGAAGGCTCATGTCATGAGACCATCAACTACTCTTAAAAAATAATCAAAACCAGGAAAAGATGAGAGGAAATCAATTTAAACATGATTTTAGTCCAGAATCTGATGCAAAAGCCAGACCTTACAGAGCTCTTTTAAAAACCGTGACAACTGACTACATGTCACTCATCTTAAATGGAAACACACATCAAAAGGTGGCAAGAACCAAGACTTAGCAACTCCCGGATTCTATTCATGGATTCGTCACTGACTTTGGACAAGTCAAAATCTGTCTTCATTTTTTTACTCTGAAAAGCAGGGTGGAAACTCTTGTTTTACTTCTTTTGATGGACAACTCTGGAGAGAGTCATGCTAATAAGGAGACAGTGGTAATTCTCTCCTCAATTTGATTAGATGTATTTTTGAAAGGTCAAATGATTTAGTAGCATGAAATTGTACACACCACACCCCATTTTTACTGTGGGCAGCTCTCCACTCTTGGCTTCTAAGGAGGAAAGTAGAAGGATCACATTTATTCCACGTTAAAGTATTCCTTCAAACCAATAACCCCATAAAAATTGATTACAATTGAGACCTTATTATTAAAATTGAAGTCCTAAATTGGTCAACAGTTCACACCGATCATTGTTAATCTAGGATTGATTAACCTTGAGTTAAAACATAACTTTTTACTGAAGGCTTAAATGAATGGACTAGGCCAGATGATAAATGTTATGGGAGGAAAAGCAAAGCCTTTGAAAACAGAGTTTGGAAAAGCTCTGAAGGAGTTCTGGGTATTTAAGAGCAATTTTGGTCAATAATTTTAATCACAACCCTGCTTATTAATTCATAAGTATTTGCTTAATCAATGCCACCAGATGTCAGTATATCCTGTACGATTACCACGGAGTTCCCAAAGCCATCCAGAGTTTTCATTCCAGTTAATGAAAGGGGCGGTAGTGGCCAAATAATTAAGGTTCTCGAGAGGATTATAAATCCTATTCCTCAACGTCAACTATGTTATGGTAGAGGCCCCTCGGTTTAGATGCAAATTCCCCAGTTCCCAATAAATCTCAGCACTGTGGATCTTAAAGGTAGGAATGCCCTACTCTGAAAGTGATGTGTGGTCAGAGAGCTCAAGCAGCATGTTGAAGAACAGGAACTCAGCACACCCACAGCTGGACCTCTTCTGTGTTTTCCCTTGCCTATTGACCTGACTTCTCCATTAAGGAAATGTCTTTTTGGCGTTTAGTGTTTATAGGAGTTTATCAGCAAGATAAAGGGGCTTTTTATTCATAGAGAAGATAACTAACTTTTACTGTAGATAAGTGCTAGGACTTTCACCTGTATTATCTTATTGAAACAATAAGAAGTTGAGAAAGTTTAAAGCTTAACATGGGTCTCTTTTTGACATGACGGAAGGACCTAAACTGAGTTCTCACGCCTCCCGGAGATGTTATTTCAGTTAACAAAAATGATGTCGGTGGTCAAAAATGTAAAGGCTTAGTAAACTGACCAAATTTTTAATGTGTAGGTTGTTATTAAACAACAACTGTTCCATTCTTTAACAGGATAGACCTGGGAGGGTTTTCCATAAGCAATAAGGATAAAATTTTAAATGCTATTTAACAGTATAGCTTTAATCGTGAAATACATGTGCATTTTGTTAAGTGTAAGCTCTAGAAATGTTTGGAGTCCTTGGCACTTTGCTGTTTTCAGAAAAGAATGAATTTTGCATGAATGAGGTCCATGTTGAAACTTCGAATTATAAAGTCTCACTGTGGCATCATCCGGGGCATGGTCCCTGGGGACAGCATTGCAAGGCAGCTCTAGGCTTCCTGCTGAATAATGAACAGTGCACATTTTATCTTAGGAATGAAAGTATCCTCCTTTATCCTAGAAGTTGATATGGCTGTAGGCTTTACCCTTGGAAAGAAATCCTTTGAAATATGAATGTTTAGTGTGAGAAAAATTGTTATAGTCTTGTCATTTATGACAGGAGGAAGAAAAGTCTGACAAAATTTTTTGGACTCTACTTTTTTTTTTTTTCTTGAGACTTTATTGGACAGAGAGAGAGAACACAAGCAGGGAGAGGTGCAGTCAGAGGGAGAGGGAGAAGCAGGCTCCCCGCTGAGCAAGGAGCCCGATGCAGGCCTCCATCCCAGGACACTGGGATCATGACCTGAGCTGAAGGCAGACGCCTAACTGATTGAGCCATGCAGGCAACCCTGGACTCTACTTATAAAAGCACTGATACACCTGCAGTTTTGTTCATGAGAAGAGAACTGATTTTTTTCAAAGCTCATCTCCTCTGACGTTAAAATGTTTGTGAAATTCACTGCAAACAGAGCTCCCTCTCCCCCCAAATGCATATGCACGTGTATTATTTCTCTGGTGCATAGAAATTACTGAAACAAATAGCTAAGGACTCGCTATTGGATAATGTCAAATAGGGAATTTTAACTTGGTGACGTATGTTTCATGGATCAACGCACCAAAGTCATTGTATTTGAATATCTGCATTCACATACCATCACAAAGCCTTAGAAATCAGAAAATTGTATCTAATCACACAGAAGGAAGATGCTACAAAAGTCACTCTTAGACAAATTTTAATTGTCCTTGCATGTTTTCCTATAAGAATACATTTTACAAACTGCAAAGTTACTCATTGATCGAATCGAAGATTGTGACAGGTGGGAAGGACTTTAGTGTTCATACAGTGATCCTATAATCTGCTGCTCCACCCAGCCCCACTTTGTTCTGGGGGATACTGACGCCCAGAGGAGTAACTTGCCTAGGGTCTGGTAGGTGAGAATTGGCTTGTGAATCCCACCCTCTCCTCAGGCCCCTGGGCATGTGCTCTACTTAATTCTTAATAATAATGGTTTTATTGTAAACTAATTTATTTTACTCACTAAAACTGGTTTCTAGGGGTTGCCTAATCTTTTTTTTTTTTTTTAAAGATTTTATTTATTTATTTGAGAGAGAGAGAGAATGAGAGACAGAGAGCATGAGAGGGGGGAGGATCAGAGGGAGAAGCAGACTCCCTGCCAAGCAGGGAGCCCGATGCGGGACTCGATCCCGGGACTCCAGGATCATGACCTGAGCTGAAAGCAGTCGCTCAACCAACTGAGCCACCCAGGCGCCCTGCCTAATCTTAACTAATTCTCCCAAAAGATCATTAGACAAGAAGGCACAGGTATATTTCATCTTTTAAAGCTGGATAAAAAAAACCAAGAGGAAGTAGAAGGCATTTTACACACAAATCTCATTTATTCTTCATAAAACAGTGTGAGGTAAGGATCATCCTCTCCATCTGATTGACAAGGAAACTGACTCAGAGCTCTTAATTAATGTACCCAAGGTCACCATTTAGTTAAGCAGCAGAGCCAAGATTTAAACCTAGATCTCCCTGATTCCAGAAACCATGTCCTGTCCAATCCAAGATGTTTCTGTTTAAGTTACTTACCCAAAATTACATGATGAGAGCTAATAGAATTGAACACAAATCTCAGTACCAATGCACTGGGTTATGTTTGAACAGAATCCTCACTATGTCGTCCAACAGTACAACTCCTAGCACTAACCAAGAATGTCCTAAATTTTTCTCTCTCTTTATTGCTAGTCCTGATTGTTCCATATACTCGATATCTTAACTAAATCACAGGTTTGCTTTCTCTTGAAACCTGTAAATCCCCTGATAAGGTCGGTCCATAAATTATCAAGGAAATGAAATATAAAGAACTCTTAGCAAAGACTACCACTGAAAGTGGTTTTAAGCACAGTTACGAGCCATGGGTATGGTCATCAGGCTTCTGTGTGCTCCCGAGTTAGCTCGAATGGCACATGAAGAGGGAGGGTGGACTCAGAACCCTCATATTGGCTCAGTTCTCCAGATGTCCTGTTCTCACTCTGTAGCTCTTCTTACCCCCATTTGTCTTCTCTAATTTAAAACAGCATTTCAAAAACAGAAGATAAAGTGAAGAAGAACAAGAGTGCCTATGCCCTGATGATTTTATTATCAAGATATGTGAGGTTGATATTGCATTGATAACTTTAGGGTAAAAAAATTGACATATTTTTAAACTCTGTCTTGTTTATTCAACATGGGTCTTAAACAGACTTAGGTGGTATTAAATTCTTAAACAGACCCCCAGACAGAGGGAGCAATGGGAAATAAACCTTTTTTCTAACCAGATAGCTCTGTTTGTTTTTAACTAAATAATTCTACTCTGATGTCTAAATGATGATCCCCATTGCTTTGTGGGGTCAGCTTGGAGCCAGCTCTGAAAAGATCAAACAGAGTATTGGGCTAGAGAGGTTCCTAAGGACACCAGCACTTGCTGAGTAAACACTCATGGACTAATGGCCACCATTTTGTTCTTGGGTGCTCGGAGAACATGTGTAAGCAGGGGGAGTGGGAAGGAAAGTAATTTCACAGGATTGCACATGTATTACTTATTGCTTTCTGCTGGGGAGGTTCATAGAGTTTAGAGTACCATCTTGGGTGGTGTTCACTCACCAGTTGGTCCTGTGAGGGGTATTTAATGCTTCATCCACCCATAACCTGGAAAGTCAGCTCATAAAATTCCAGCTGTCCTGATACAATGAAAGAGACGCTCTTATTCTTATGTATTTGCATATTCTGTGCAGGAGATGAGGCTTTATTCAGGCTCATCCCTCTGCAGGTCCTTTAGTTATGAATGACCCAAAGCCCAGGTAACAGTCCTAGCATCACTCTGGAGGGCCTAGACTTCCATGGCAAGAAGGCTGTTCCCAAGGTTGGCTGCAGAGCTGCTATCAGAGGGCCTTCTGAGCAGAGCCAGGGATGTCAATTACTGCACATCTTTCTGCTTTGTTTTCTTTTTAGGGTAAACTCACTTCTGCCTGCAGGTAAAGGGAAAAAATAACCAATTGACATGTCACTGACCCCAAAAGGGCAAACTCTGAAATCTCCATGTAACAAAAAGAATCTAGGCTAGAAAGAAATGACTGACTTTTGCAAAGATCGGCACTGACAGTATAGCCCATGTATTAACAAAATTTTAGGATACTCCATACAAGAATTTGAGGAATTTGAAAGCTATCAAATCATTCTCACCAGATGCCTGTTTTTCTTAATAATATCATAATATTTCAAAGTAAATTGGCTGACTTTCTTACCTCCAACTGCTCAGATACAAAGAAAAAAGAACCTCTCTTCCTCTCTTTTATTTTTGGAAAGTGTTTTTATCAAAGTCTACATTCAGCATGACATTGCCGACATGATTCCTCCTCTGGCCTGCCATTGTCTCGGCACTACTTTATACTTTCAACATTAATAATAAAATAATAGAACTAATAGTAATAGCTATTATTTCTTTATCAATTTGTATGAACCATCGCTTTGCTGAGAATTTTATATGCATTATTTAATTTAATCTTCACAACGGTAAGTAAGCAAATAGGTTAATACCAAGTGTTTACCATGAATGATGGTGAATGGGCCACCGGAGGCCCAGATATCTTGTTAACTATTACTTCTGGGTGTGTCTGTGAGAGTTTCTGGGAGAGACTAACAATTGAATTTGTGGACATAGTAAAGCAGATTGCTCTCCCCAGTGTGGGTGGGCATCATTCAATCCATTGAGAGCCTGAATAGAGCAAAAAAGTAGAAGAAAATGGAATTTACAAAAGTCAGTCATTTCTTTTTTTTTTTTAAAGATTTATTTGTTTATTTATTTGAGAGAGAGAGAGAGAGAGAGAGAGCATGAGTAGGGGGAGGGGCACAGGGAGAGGGAGAAGCAGGCTCCCCGCTAAGCAGGGAGCCTGATGCGGGGCTCGATTCCAGGACCCCATGATCATGACCTGAGCCGAAGGCAGACGCTCAACTGACTGAGCCAGCCAGGTGCCCCGTCAGTTGTTTCTTTTTTAGCTTAGATTCTTTTTTGCTACATGCAGGTTTCAAACTCCTCAAACTCTTCAATTTTGCATTTGGACTACTGTATTAACTTCTAAGGTGGTGACAGTTTTCTTTCTTGCCAATCCATCCTTCAGAGATATTCAAGTTACACTCTTCTTTCCCTTTAATCCGTCAATGGTTTACTGCTGCCTGTAGAGTGAATTCCAAACTTAGCATGGCACTGGAAGTCCACCAACATTTGCATGGCCCAATTCCCATCAATTTCTACCACTCACTCTAGGCTGTAACCACGTTATGGGCATCTCTCAGCTCCACTGCATTCTTTGGTGCCTATGGCCATGTGCATGTGCTACCTGGGTCACCTCTCCCCATGCCTACCCACCATTACCACTCATTCCTAGGCCTCTAGCTCTCATTTGGATTGCTGCAGCCACCTTCCAACTCGTCTTCCTTCCTCTACCTCTTTCTCTGTCCCAGTTCATTTTCTACTTGGTAGCCAGAGTAATCTTTCTAAAATTCAGAGCTGAGCATGGCATGTCCACGCTTAAGGCCTCTCAATACTCTCCCATTGCCAAAGGGATCAAGCCTAAATTCCTTCAAAGAGCCCTTCATGACCTGTCCTAGCTTACTTCTCCAGTCTTCATCTCTCACTGAACTCCTAAATGGGCCCTTTCACAGAAAAGGGCCTTTGCACAGAAAAGCCCCTTTGCCCAGAATATTCTGTTTCAGTCCTCACTTGGCTAATGCCTTCTTAACCGTCAGGCCTCAGTTGGGATGTCTTCTCCTCTGGAACACCATCCTTGACTCTTGCCCCTACTAATGTCTTTCAGGCTTGGAAGCATATTTTGCCATCCAATGTATCCTAGCACAATGTGTTAATTACTCGCTTTGTCCTTGCCTCACTATCAGGTCACGGCCTGGTTCTTGTCAGCTTGTAGCACTGAACTATGCATTCCCTAACTGGCAGGACTGTCATCTTATTCACTATTGTTCCCCAATGCCTGTCACATAATAGGAATTCAATAAATATCCAGCAAAGAAAGTGAACACATAAACAAATGAATGAATATCTGGAATGCCTTCCCTGTCTTCACTTCTTGATGAAATCCTTGCTTTGCTTCAAAAATTGGCTCCAACTTCAGTTCTCCTCTAGTGCTGAGCTTGCCCTGTCCGCTCTGTGGAATTAGTATCTCTGGGCTCTCCTGGAAATGTACTATAATACAGATAATATATTTAGCAAGTCTTCAAATACAGCCTTGCTAAATTGTAAGCTCACTGGGGGTAGGGATAATATTTTTGCCAGCTTCAAGCTTAGCCCCTGGTATAGGGCCTGATACTTAGTTCATTCACATCAGTTGAGACTTTTCATTAGGGTCCCATCATTACAAATGGGGAAAAAATAGAAGATATAAAAAGAAAAAGAAATTAAGGAAAGATGTAGCCTTGTGATGAAACAGTGCACCCCCCCCACACACACACCCCAAATAAAACCCAGTGCTCTGTTCCTGGAGCTTTCTGCTTCCTCCACCTGGGCACCTGGGGCACCTTGTATCAAGAGCATCATCTTTCTTCCCTACCTTCTCTTTACTGACTCCTCCACAATAAACCTGCAGCCCAGCACATGCTTAGCCATTTAGAAAGCAAATTGTGTTTTTTTCCACCTTGTTAGCATTCATTGTTGAGTAGAAACTACATGCAAGCAGGTGGCAAGTGCTGAGAGGGCTAAACCTTGATATCATGTGACCCATCAGTCTGGGGCTCAACCATCTAAGAAGGTGTCCCTTTAAAAGGAGCCAGATCACCCCTTCACCTGACTCTGTGTCTGTCCAGTCTACACCTTCCATACAGCTGGGATTCTCCTTTCCTTGGCCACCCAAAAGCCAGTGTGGATTCTATCTCACCCTAGGATTCACTTTCCACTTATTTATCATACCACTCTGTCTGCTTAGAAAATTCCCCTCAGTTGATGCATTTTGTTGTTGTTGTTGTTGCTTCTTCTGGGAGCTCTTAAATCCTTATTAATTAATGTATTTTTTCCTCACAGCTCAGTTTCTTTCAGTCATGTCCTTTTCCTCTTCTCTCCTGTACTCTCACTGATCCAGCCTTCCAGGTCTTCTGCAGGTGGTCCCTCATGCCTCTTAGACTGTTTCCCCCTCCGTTTACTTCAACACGCATTTACTGGGGTAAGCATTTGGTAGGCACTGGGGATAAAGATAAATAACAGAGAGTGCTTGCCCTTGAAGGAATTATCCAAGACATACAGAAAGAAAGAAAAGAAAGAAAGAAAGAAAGAAAGAAAGAAAGAAAGAAAGAAAGAAAGAAAGAAAGAAAGAAAGAAAACACGGAGAAATTACATAACAGAAGTTTATATGGGACTGTCTTAGTTTTCTTCTCCAAGAAGAAACCTTGTGATAAAGATTTGAGTGCCATTCCTTTATTTGAGAGGTGATCCAAGGAAGCACAATGAGGGACTGAGAGAGTGAAACAGAGAAAGAGAAAAAGCCAATTGAGAGTGTATTAAAAAGTAGGGAAAGACTGGAGGCAATAGGGGCTCAGACCTCCTTGGAACCCTCTGAGACATGGTGGAGAGCACCCTTCAGAATTGTCCTGTTGTAAAGTAAGGAAGCTGGGGTGTTCATCAGTGAATTCCTGCCTCTCAATGGTTAAGGGTTGTTTCTGGGGCATTAACTTTCTGGCACTTTGGCCTACTCCATGTGGTGATGATGTGCTCCTGTGGTGAGAGAAAGCCCTCAAGTCAAGAGAAACAGATGTTTGAGAAATAAGGCCATAGACATGCACAGGAATTACTGAATCTCCAGGCAGCTTCTGGGGGAGTCCCAGGAGATATGAGTGAGGCACCAGCCACATCTGCTACATGGACACAGAAATATGTGTGTAGGGAGAGAATACTGTAGGTCAGAAAAATCTCCATACAGGTGCTGTCTTAGCAACGTTTGAAGGTGGAAAAGTTCTCCAAGTGGACTAGTAGGGAAAGTGTTTTAGACCAAGAAGATATTATGCATGAGGGCTTAGAGATGTGAATTACTATGCTAATGTGGGATACCTGGGTACAGATGAGCCAGGGTTGGTGCTGAGGCAACAAGGGGCAAGGTGAGATTGGAGGGATTGGATAAGCATTTGCATCACATCTTTTCAATGCCAAGAGACAAAAACCCACAACAAAATGGTGGAAAAAATTTTGTTAGTGTTGGCCATATGACATGGTTGTATACTGTGGGGATAACTGGGTGGACAAGCAAGGAGGTCCAACCATAGACCTAGGCTATCCTCCAGATCTATGGAACATATTTTAAACTCTCTACACATTTTAGCTTCTGGCGTCCTGTTTTCCTTTGGTTTGTTTACGCACTTTGATGGAGGGAGAGATTTCCTTTTCCTGAACTTCTCAATTTTACCCTAGTCATTAGCAAAGTCATGTGGAATAAAGATCTCAAGGAAAATGTGACATTTTCATCTCTTATGAGGAAGTGTAATTTGGGGCTCAAGGAGATCCAAGCTTGTGTTATTGACAGAAGAAATATGACCCTTGCAGGGGAAAATAGAACAATATGGATTGGGATATTCTTACTTCAAACATACACCACTGTGTTTAAATAAATAAATAACCCAGAAATATCGACCATGGGGAAAGCACAATTAACAAATTATGATGATCATATTCCACCTATGCGTTTCATCTCTGTTTGAGGTGTTTGTCTCTCTGAGCGGTTCACATAAGCAAGGCTTTTGCTGTGCTCTGTGAGCTACCACTAAGCCTTAGCAGCAGCCTTTGATGATCTTCTTTGTCCATTATATTGTGTTTTATTTCATCAGCAAAGAAAAAAAGAGAAAAAGCCAGTGACATAAACAATGGGCATTTGGGGGGGTGTTCTTGTTTATTTAATTTCCTTTTTTTAAAAGAAGGCAGCTGGGGTTGGGGAAGGGACAGGAGAGTGAGACTATTTAAAAACTAATTACAGCATAAAAATCATCCAAGATCTCTGTTCCAGCCTGTCAAAGTCCCAGCTTTACCCTTATGCATGAGTCAGAGGCACCCAGGGGTCAAGCTTGTGACTACCAAGAGCCATTATTACATTTGGTTGTTTCTGTGGAATTTTAGAATGCAGTTAGTGTCCATCCCACCCCATAACATAGGGCAGGGTTTCTCAATCTCAGCACTACTGACATTTTGAGCCGGATCATTCTTTGCTGTGGGCTTTGTCCTTGCATTATAGGATTTTTATCAGTATCCCTGGCTTTCATCCAATACACAGATGCTAGTAGACTACTCCTCTCCCAAGATCTGACAATCAAAATGTCTGAAGACATTGCCAAATATCCCCTGGGGGACAAAACTGTCCCCGTTTGAGAACCACTGACCTAGGGTCACACGATCTTGCTATAGAACAAAATTATTCCAAAAAAAATCTAAGTGGGTCGTTCTGGTTTTTTTTCCCAAAAGAAAAAAAAAAAAGAAAGAAACAGGTCTTCACCTTTCCTTCTTTTAGTCTGTAGTTGCTTTTCTAACTTCCAGAGTCTTTTTGCTGCCTGAAAATACACATTCCCCTATAATAGTTTATTTGATTTTCTCAGTCCTCTCAGGCACACCATGCCTGCCAAACAAAAGCCCTGTGGCTTGGGAACTTTAGGTGAACTGATAATCAAACATTTTCAGACACTGAAAGGCAAAAGAGAACTTTTAAATGTCCTTTTGATTAAAAATACTCTGTTGTAAATGATGTTATTTTTAATTTCCAGAAAAACCATCAAGGTTATAATCTCCTTGAAGGCAGGCGCTGTGTTCTGTGCCTCTGAGTATAACTGTATAATTGTCCACAAAGCTTGGCATACAGTAGGTGCTCAATAAATGTATAATAATTAACTGTTTAATTAAAATTGTCATCTAGTAGTTAGACTTCTGGCAGCCTTAGTCATAGTTAGTCTAGAAGTAAGTGAACAGAATTTCGGTAGGTATCTTTATTGGAGTGAGTCACGAGTGAAGAAATAAGTATCACAGAAATGCACATACTCTTCTCAGTTTGGATCTGTTCAGTAAATATTTATTGAGTGCTTGGTGCAGCGGGGCTGGGACACGAAGGTAAAAAGATGCAGTCCCTCCTTTTGAGGCACTTCAAGTCACTTAAAGGCAGAGCGGTGGATAATTTCAATGCAATGTGAGACATCCTAAGATAAAGGGGTTTTACCAGTGCTGTGGGAGTCCAATCAAGGGCCACCAACCTGGTCTTTGCTAGTAGGAGAGAGGAACAAGGTGGGAAAGTGTGATATGTGGGCTGAGTATGAAGGGACAACCAGAAGTTGGTCATGTGAAGGGAGGTGGTCAGTGAAGGGGTAGGATGATGGCAATGGTCACCCAGGCAGAGGAATAGCATAAACAGAACTCCAGAGGCAAGTCCTGGGAAGATATGGGAGGCAAATTACGTATGATCTGATGTTGATGGGGCTGGGATGGATTGGAGGTGAGTCTGGGGAGATGGAGAGGCCAGGTCATAGAGGACCTGGAGTGGGAGCCCTCTTGTGCATGGGGAGGGCAATGTCTCAAGCACAGTGTGAGGCAGTCTGATTTTCGTCTTGCTGCAGCATCAAGCATGGATTTAAAGAACAGAGGCCATTTCATAATGGATAAACTTATCAAATCACTAGGATGCACACCTGAACTAATAGGATACTGTATGTCAGTTACACTGCAATTTTAAAAAAACAAATAAAATAGGAATATTTTTTTAAAAAAGAGCAGAGGCCAGATGAGAGACTAACATGACACTCAAGGGAAGATGTGGTCTAGGTGATGGAAGGAAGGAAGGTACAGAGTCAAGAAATGGGACAGGATGTCCCCAAAAGAGACTGAACTATAGGTAGTGACCCTCTGAGCCATCCACAAAGCCATTGGAAAGTCCTAGAATCAAGCAGGGATTCAGTTCACCCCTAAGATTTGTGCAGCTTTGGCAGGAGTACAAATAGAGGTGCCCCTCTTCTCTTCCCAACCCCAGCCCTGTTCCATTCTGAGTTGGGGGCTTGCTCTTCTGCCTGTGTGACCTCAGCCTGCACAGCCAAGCTCTCTCCTCACCCCTTCAACCATAGGCGACTTGGCTACTCCTAAGAGTGCACATGCCAGCAGCACTGTCCACCTTCTAGAGGACAGATACATGAAAGAGGCCCTGGAAGGGGGCTCAGGGCCACGTGGGTAGGGACTTTCAGGGTCCTAGGAACCCAGAACATGGTTCTGAAAGAGGAAGCATGTGTTCCCTATGGGGCTCTACTCTTGGCCCCATGGACTCCTTGCCCCTTGGGAAGGAACATGTTTATAGGAAGGCCAGAGCAGGGTCCTCTAAAAGATGGGCCCCAGGATAGAAATCCTGATGGGTTGTGCCTAAGGGCAGAAATGGCAAGGATTGGGATGGAGGAAAAGACTGAGTTAGGACCTTTGTATTCAACAAGGTGTGTGTGTGTGTGTGTGTATGTGTTTCTCTGTATGTTTTAGGCAGGTGGGTGGCAGTGATGACAGATAGAAGGTAAAGAAGAAGAACCACCCTTAATACAACTCTATTGCCTTAGAATCAAATGAAACTGATGGATACTGCTCTAACAGATTGATCTTCTCATTTTCCGTGGTAAACTTTAGTTTCTACCAAATTTAAAGACAAACAAGCAGAGTGGGAGATGTTGGGAGATTATACACTGAGAAGTGGTAGCTGGCAGCAAAAAAGAGGTGAGTCTCCAAATAGAAAAGCACATCAGTTGGGAGTCATTTAGTGTCAGGGAAAATAGCCCTACATGCTTCAAAATCTCCTTGGGACAGGAGTCCATTAGAGCATGGAGCAATGATGAAAGTGCTTTTAGAAGTTTCCATTTTTTGGGAAAAAGTATTTGCTTTCAGTCATCTAAAAAATGCATTAATTTAGAACTCCTTCTTCTCCAGAAGTTTGGGATAAGTTGGGTATTGCTGTAGTTCCTGTTTAATCTGCGACTTTCTGTTGGCTCTCCTCTGGATCAGAACAGCCTGATCAAATTTTGCTGTTGTTCCTCCTCCTCTTCTCCTTCCTGGTGAATTCTGCCTGTTCCTGCACAGAAGTGCATCGCAGGACCCATTTGCTGGTCAGGCAGCATAAAGTCAGCTCCACTAATCTAAGTCTAAAAATGAAGTGACAGTTCTGCCATTATGCCGTAATCCACAGTCACATCATTAAGTTGTTCATCATAGCCTCAGATGGGACTTCTAATTCTCTTACAACAGCTGACAAATGGCAGGAACAGACATGCCCACTCACTGGAGCTACTTCAGCAGAAGCAGGAGAGATGAATGAGGATAATGGGTAATAGCAAAGAAGGTCCATTCATCCCCCTTCTCCCCAGCTCTCAACCCTGGAACACCTGGGCCACCACTCTGGGGGCTTGGTGCCACTTGCCAGGAGCTGGATCATAGCATGGCTCCAAGAGGGGCATGAATCTCTGAGAGAGCCCTCATGTGGCCTTTATGAGCTCAGCTCATCTCAAGTGGATTCCTACTACTTCTCTGCTCTCAAGTCCTCTCCTTTGAAGGTCAGCCCTGAAAGCTTCACTGAAGATGGTGGCCCCACTTCATGCTGACTCAATGCTTAGCCTCTTTCTCATGAACAAAAAGGCATGAGTAGGCTAGCCTGGAAACCCAACCATTGTTTATAGTATAGCTCTTAAAGACAGGGATTCTAAGTGGCAAACAACTGTCTTACAAACAAGCTTGAATAAGTTGGGGCCATCTTGTTTGTACATGTGTGTGCATTTTGTACCTATATCTTCCCAAAACTGGCTCTGGGGCCAGTCTTGATCTGAAAGGGTGGGTAAGATACAGTGATGATGGTGATGGTGGTGGTGGTGGTGGTAGGAGGAGAAGAAGAGCTAATACATTCTCCAACCCTACTCTGTAGTACCAGTGCTTGACAATGACTGTGCCTTATAATGTCTATGACTATTCTGTGAGGTAGGAATTACTAACCCCCTTTTAGAGGTAGGAAGCTGGGCTGGAATTCTCTAACTTGCCTGAGGTCATAAAGATGGGAGGTCACAGAGCCGGGCATTCTAACCCAGCCCATGCTCTTAATGAACATCAGACAACAGATCCTACAAGGCACCTGGCACTTACACTTTGTACTTGGGGGCTCAACTTCACTCAGTTTTCCTAGGGTCCAGCTCTGATCTTGTCCTTTCATTCTAAAAACTAGGTTCTGCTTTGTTCCCAGTAACCAGTCTTCTTGTCTTAGGGCCATTTCTGGTCACTGTATCCTTATCAAATTCCCCTGCATTGAGTGCCCATCATACCCAGGATCTCTACTTTCCCAGGACAAAATATTTGCCTTGATCTTTCTAGCACTGCCTATGAGTCTGAGATTCTGGGTGGGTTTCCCAGTACCTTCTAGATTTATGGATAACTGCTATTTTCTTGTTGCCTTTGACAGACCACCCTGTTGCTGACCACCAGCTTCACTGAGCCACACTGCCTCTCTCTGACTTCCATACACTCCTATATTCTAGGCCCACTTATAAGCTTTTGATATCCTTGGTCACTGCATAATACTTCCTCAACTTTTGCCATCTATTCCCTAGGTTTAAACCACCCCCAGGTAACACTAAAGCATTTGTAAGAGGACTATAAGCAAACCTGAATTTTCCCCCAGAGGGGTGGCAGGGAGCCTGGACCACACACTGCTTCTGCAACAACCAGGGTCATAACCCAGTCTTCCCTTAGTGGTCTGCCTTTTGGAAGCTCTGTCCACCCACTGGGTTGGCTAGTAATAATTTTGCCCAGTCTTTTAGGCCCCCTCTCATCACTATCACTGACACCAGGGGCTCATTTGGAAGCTTTCTCAAGTGTATTTTCCATTATTGATTAAACATATAAAGAGGGGGGCTTTATTCATTAATTCTCTCCTGGAATTCTTTGTAAGAAAAGCAGTCAGAGCAAGCAAAGAATATAATACCCAGTGGTCCTGCCAGCTTCCCTCTGTGGGCAACAAAAGAAGACCAAAGAGTATGGAGCCAGAGGGTCTCCCACCTTTCCTGGAGCAGTCTGGTAGGTATGGTAATCCCTGTGGCCAACTTCTGGTGAGGCATCAGGGTAGGGGAAAATGATAGTGAAAAGAATCATGTATGAAGACCTGTAGGTTGGATGTCAGGACAAGTTTTAGAGAAAATTGAGAATTAGATGCCACAGAGTAGCTGTGAAGTGAAAGAACTGGAAATAAGTGAAAAATTGAATGGGCATTGTGTTGCTTAGGATTAGAAATTGGATCCTTATCTTAGAGAGGCACAGTAAAGACTAGTGTGCTTTTAAAAATTGCTTTTAGTTTCTGAAGTACATTTTCTTTTGAATGTGATTTTGAAAAGATACTAGGCTATGTGGGACCCTAGAACCATAAAAAACCTATTTGGACATTGTTCCAAACCACGGAAGAAAACATAATAATTTTGCAAATCATTTGACATCATAGAAAGGCACTGTTTCCATCTGGAGATAAAGTTTACCCTAATTCCACCATGTTTTCCAATGTCACAGTTCTTCACATCTGGGAATCCATCCCATTTTCTTCCTTGGCTCCCTATATCTCTGGTTCAAATGAAACATGGACAGTTACCTATAGCAAATACTCTGAGCAACTCCACAAAGTCTCGTTGCCAGGAAAGCCCAACGGTCCAAAAGGAGAAAGATGAGGCAATACACTCAGTATAATTTAGGCATACTCATTGCCCAGTGCCTTCTTGTTCTCTTGACAAATGACCTGGGTTTATTTTCAAGAGTGGGATAGGCAAACTCAGTTGGGAATGCAACATGGCTAAAGCAGGAAAGCATTAGTTGGAAGTCTGGGACTCTTACCAATTTCTTACCCTGTGATGCTAATTCCATCACTAATATTAATGAGATATGGGGCAGTTGAAATCCTGAGTTGCATCTCCAAGATCAGAAAAGGAGCCATACAATGAAATATCTGTCAAATATTTTGAGATACTTAGAAGCACAGAATGTTAGAGCTGAAAGTCATACGTATCTATGAGAATGTGGAAATAGACCATTTTCATTAAAAACAAGACAAAGCACTACAAATTACTGAGCCTGAAGTGGTTTGAGATCTATGTACACTAGATCAAGCAATATGTGCCCAAACTATCACAGGGCCTCTTGAGTCTCATAATGAAAAGATGAGCTCATACTTACTGAGTAGAAGTAAACAAAGCAGCTCTCTAAATACCAACACCATCCCTTTACACTCAGCACCTAAACTGAAGGCTTTGGATAACCATTTCATGCTTTTCTCCATTTTGTCTTAGTAGGAATCCTGTCTCTCACTTCCCTTTCCTGGTTTTGGTCTGTCTAGGGCTTTGTCAACGAGCAAGAAGCTCTTTCAAAATATTGGACATTGATACAGAATTTTCAGAAAATTTGGTGGTGGTGACAGCAGAGGTTTTAATCTGTCATAAAAACAGACAGTGCAACTAGATAGCAGAACTGAGAAACCCACGGACACCATTTAAACAAAACTAGGTAATAAGTTATCCTCACCAACCCCAAATACAAGCAGATGAAGACAAACCATTAATAGCCACAAAATCTGCATGGTAGCAGGATCTGTACAGGAGGAAGGAGAGAGAAGCAACTGGGCAGGGTTTGATAAACCAGAGAACAGGGTCCCCTGGGTGGCTCAGTTGGTTAAGCATCTGCCTTCGGCTCAGGTCATGATCCCAAGGTCCTGGGATCAAGCCCCATGTTGGGCTCCCTGCTCCACGGGGAGCCAGCTTCTCCCTCTCCCTTTGCCTCTCCCCCTGCTTGTGTTCTCTCTAGATATCTCTGTCACTATCTGTCTCTATCAAATAAATAAATAAAATATTAAAAAAAAAAAGAGAACAGACAACAGGTATACACTGGAAAGCATAGTGGGCCAATTTGAGGAGGGCAGCTGAAACTGGAAGTGTCGATTTTTCCAACACCAGGTGAAGAAAAGGGCCCATGATAAGAATGACTGAAGAGGCTGGATCTGTCTCACCCTTTGAATTCTCAAAAACAACCCAGAGCTCCCTTCCACAACAGAGTCCCACAGCTAGGAGAAACTTATGGGAATGGAATAAAAATTGATCAGGACATAGACAATAAAAGGATGAGAAAAGAAGTCCAGTCCCATGTGGTGGGAAAGAACTGAGTTCCAAAGTGTCAGAAAACAAGCTCATGTATGTATTAACACAGCACAGCAACAGAAGAGGGAGCAGAAAACTTTCCTGAACCTCATTTCCTGCCTTGTTCTAAATGCTCAGGAAAACTAATGTCACATAAAAATAAGCAACACTTAAAGCCCATACAAAGTTACTATTTAAAAGCAGAAGACAATGAAAATAATATCCCTACAAATAATAAAAACCTTGGAAAGACGTGTCCATAAGACAGATCAAAATTGTAACATTACCTCAAATTGAAGCAAAACACATTAAGAAAGTAACTGAAGACCTGAAAGAACAACAGAAGTCAGAAATAGGAAAGACTCAGGGGCACCTGCCTGGCTCAGTCAGTGAAGCATGCAACTCTTGATCTCAGGGTTGTAAGTTTGAGCCCCACACTGGGTGTAGAAATTGCTTAAAAAAAATTTCTTAAAAAAAAAAAAAAAGAAATAGGAAAAACTCATAAATGAGCTGACAGAACTCAGGAAAGATGTAAAAATAAAAGAAAAAAATTATTTCAGAAACAAAGACTAAACTATAAGGAATAATGAGAGCAAAATGCACAACAGTTAATGCCTTAAAAATCAAAGTGAAAAGAAGTATGGACTCTGAGAAACAAACTGAGGGTTTTAGAGGGGAGGAGGGTGGGGGGAGCCCAGTGATGGGTATTAAGGAGGGCACGTATTGCATGGAGCACTGGGTGTTATATGCAAACAATGAATCATGGAACACTACATCAAAAACTAATGATGTACTGTATGGGGACTAACATAACATAAAAAAAAAGAGGTAAAATTTTAAAATAAAAAAATAAAGACTGAGATAAAAAGAAATTGGGAAAAAAGATCATTGAAGATAGGCAAAGAAAGTCCAATATACAGATAATAGAAATTCTTGAAGGTGAAAATTAAAGAGAATAGAAAAAATTACTAACATATAATTCAAGAAAACATTCCTGAAAAAAATGAAATCATACATATTGAAAAAGCACATCACTCTTCTGCTTCAGGCCAAGATGGAATAACGGGGAATGGATTTACTCTCCAGTATGAAACAACTTAAAAAACTGGACAAAATGTATGAAATAAGGGCTTCAAGGCACTGGACATCAAGTAATGAAGGGCAGTGATTCCTGAGATATAGAAAACGTTGAGGTCAGCACTATGATTGTCCCAACTTGTTACCTTGTGATAGTTTCCAGATTGTGGTACAAGAAAGGAAATCTGGCAGGAGAAATCTGGCAGAAGGAATCTGGCAGATTCTTCAAGTTGAGAAGACAAAGTTATGAGTCCAGGAAGACCAAAAGAAGCTAGAGTTAGCAGAAAGAAATACTGAGAAAGAACCCATAGATCTGATGAGGGTCATGTAGGGCACTGAGCAAAATATTGATCAGTGATATCCAAGGCTGGGAAAGAACCACATGAGAGGATTGGAGGAAAGAATACCTGATGCTCACACAGGCCTGGGAATAATGCCTGCAAAGAGGAAGGGCCCAGACGAGGAGAATAATCAATCAGTAGAAACCAACCCAGAACCAACAGATGTTAGAATTAACATCTATTAATTAACAGACAAGGACATTAAACAACTTTTATAACTATGTCCTATATGTTTTAAACTTTAATAGAAACATGGGAAATATGAGAGATCTGATCTGAACTTCTAGAGATAAAAACTACAATGTCTAAGATTAAGAATACAGTGGATGAGATGACTGGCATTGCACACACACACAAAAAGGATGAGCTGAACTTGAAAACATAACTATCTAAATGAAATAGAGAGAAAAAACAATTTTAAAAAGTTAGCAGACTTTTTAAGCTCTAGGACAATTTCAATAGGCTAATAGACATGTAATTGGAGTCTTTGAAGGAGAGGAAGGAGAGAGGGGTTGAAAATTATTTGAAGAAATAATGTCCAAGATTTTTCCAAACTTGATGAAAACTATAAACTCACAGATCCAAGAAGCTCAATGGATCCCAAGTATAAAAAACATGAAGAAAACTCCACGAAGTCACATCAAAATCAAATTGCTCAATGCCACTGATAAAGAGAAAAGCATAAAATCAACCAGAGATAAAGGACACTTAACATACAAAGGAACAAGATAAGGATGACAGATTTCTTTTTGGGAACAATGCAAGTAAGAAGGTCACATCAATCTAGACTTCTACATCCACCAAAAACATCTTTCCAAAAAAAGTGTCAAATAAAGACTTTTTTAGACATAAAAAGCTGAAAGAATTCATCACCAGCAGACCTGCATTGTTAGAAATGTTATAGGACATCTAAGGCAGAAGAAAAATGGTACCAGATGGAAATACAGTTCTACACAAAGGAACAAAGAACACCGAAAATGGTAAGTACATGTGTATAATGTAAAATTTTTTTATTATTTAAATTTCATCAAAAAATAATTGTCTGTTTAAACAAAAATAATAGCAATGTATTTTAGGATTTATAACATATGTAAAAGTAAATGAATGTCAACAATAGCACAAAGTCCAGAAAGGGAGAAAAAGAAGCAAAGCTCTTATAATATACATTAAATGCTATAATGTCATTTGAAGGTAGACTATGATAACTTAAAGATATAAATTATAAACCCTAAAGCAACAACTAAATAATAGTCATAGCTGATAAGTCAACAAAGAAGATAAAATAAAATCATACAAAATATTCAATTAATCCAAAAAGAAGGCAGAAATAGAGAAAAATGGAACAAAATACAGATGAGACAAATAGAAAACAAATAAAATGATAGATTTAAACCTACTCATATCTATAATCACATTAAATGTAAATGGTCTTAACACCCTCAGTTAAAAGGCAGAGGTTATCAGAACGGATTAAAAAGGCAAATAGGTTAAAAGTGAAAGAATGAAAAAAGATATAATAATAGTAATCATAAGAAAGCTTAACTTCTGTGCATCAAAGAACAAGACCAACAGAGTGAAAAGACAACCTACATAATAGGAGAAAATATTTGCAAACCGTATATCTGATAAGTGGTTAATGTACAGAATATATAAAGACCTCCCACAACTCAGTAACAAAAAAAAACCCAACCTGATTAAAAATGAGCAAAGAACTTGAATAAACATTTCTCCAAAGAACATGTATGAATGGCAAATAAATATGGGAAAAGATGTTCAACATCACTAATCATTAGGGAAATGCAAATCGAAATCCCAATGAGATACTACTACCTTATACCCATTAGGATGGCTACTATCAAACAAAAAAAAACCCCCAGGAAAGTAACAAGTGTTGGTGAGGATGTAGAAAAATTGGAATGCTTCCTTGTGCACTGCTGGTGCAAATGTAAAATGGGACAACCACTATGGAAAACAGAAGAGTGGCTTCTCAAAAAATTGAACATAGAATTATCATATGATCCAGCAATTCCTTTTCTAGGTATATATCCAAAAGGTCTCAAAGAGATTTTTAGACACCCATGTTCAGAGCAGCATTATTTACAATAGCCAAAAGATGGAAGCAACCTAAGTGTCCACTGACAGATGTTTGGATAAACAAAATCTTATACATATAAAGATGACTGGACACACAAATCTATATACATACAATGGAATATTAGTCAACCTTAAAAAGTAAGGACATTATGACACATGCTACAACATGGATGAAACTTAAAGACATTAAGAAAAGTGAAGTAAGCCAGTCACAAGAAGACAAATATTGTATGATTTCTCATATATGAGGTACCTAGAGCAGTCAAATTAATAGACAGAAAGTGGAATAGTAATTTCCAGGTGGAAGGGGGAAGGAAGAATGGGGAGTTTGTTTAATGGAAATAAAGATTCAGTTTTGCAAGATGAAAAGAGTTTTGGAGATTAGTTGTACAACAATGGTGCATGTCCTTAATACTACTGAACTGTATATTAAAAATAGTTAATGTGGTAAGTTTCATATTATGTATATTTTATCACAATTAAAAATAATAAAAAGGAAGCTAGAGTTGGTATATTAATATTACACAAAGTAGATTTCAGAGCAAATAATATCACCAGAGAGAAACAAGGCTATACTATAACATCTAAGTGGTCAATTCATCAGGAGGAAAAAGCATACCATGTACCTGGGAATATTGACCCGCATGACCCATTCCATGATATATTTCTATAAAATCATGAGACTTTAAAGAACAAGAAAAAAATATTTCAGGGAATAGAAAACAAGAACATGTAGCATAAAATAGAAAAAAATTAAATTATCATCAGACTTTGATAGTGCCACTTTATGCCAGAAGAAAATAGAGTAAAATGTGTAAGATAATCAAGAAAAGAAAATGTGAGCCAAGATTTTGCATTCAGCAAAATTTACTCTCAGTTGCAAAGGGTACAGACATATTGCTATCAACATGTGACAATTTAGGGAAACTGGTCCCATAGACCTCCCTGAAGAGTCTATAAGAGAACAAACTCTGAACTATCAAAATAACAAGAAAGATGTTTGTAGGGAGCATTAAGTATATACAGTAGTCCTTCTTATCCACGGGGGACATTTTCCAAGACCCCCAGTGATGCCTGAAACTGAGGACGGTACCAAACCCTTTATATGCTATGGTTTCTCCTACACATACCTATGATAAATTTTAATTTATAAATTAGGCAAGTAGGTGATTAACAACAATAATAAAATAGACCAATTACAACAATACACTGCCATAAAACTTATGTGAATGTGGTCTCTGTCTCAAAATATCTTCTTGTACTGTACTCACCCTTCTCGTGATGACGTAAGATGATAAAATACCTACGTGACGAGATGTAGTGAAGGGAATGACGTGGGCATCGTGACCACAGTGTTGGGTTACTACTGACTTGCTGACAATACATCAGAAGAAGGATCGTTTGCTTCCAGACCCAGGTTTACCATGGGTAACCAGAACCGTGGAAAGTGAAACTGCAGATAAAAGGGGATGACTGTAATTACTTGTCAACACCAAGACTAAATGAAGTCCAGGAGGGAGAGGAAAGTATTAAATAGCTCTATGCTCTGACAACGTAGATACAGTACAACTATTTTTTTTAATGGTGGTGGAGGGGGAGTGGAGAGATCATATACAAAACATTTCAAAATGTTTTTGGTCATCATAATGATGGTAAGATTGGTATTGTGATTCTGAGGCTGCTGTGTATGAAATATGGGATAAAATAAATAAGTAATTGTGGGATATTCTCATTCTATCATTCCATGTCCTTGAGAATCAGGACTCTTGGCATGAAAGAAAAGAGATACAGATTTAAGAAGTTAATAAAAGCTCTGTAATTCAGTGTTCCCTCTCTCTCTCTTTCCTCTCCTCCCCCTTGCTTTCTGTATTTGATGGTTATATATACATATAGACTATTTTATATACATTTGACTATTTTATATATATTTAACTAATCCTGAGCTCTTTTCCCTAAGGACAACACCAAATGGCTGCCGAACTCACTAAATGTATCTACCATAAAGTGGCTATGGCTGGTAATAGTGTCAGGTGTTATTTTTCCATGATTGTCAGTATTTTAACAGGAATGTTCTAGACACTCAATGCCCTTGATCTAAGTAATTGCCTTCTGTGGTGGGCATTCATATTGGTCTGTACAACATTCATTCTCCCTTGTCAACCAAGTGCCAATTTTATGCCAGCATCAAGTGGTTATGTGCAAGGCACATAGGCTGGGATTCTCCCTCCCTCACCCTCCACCCTTGCTCTCACACACACACTCTCTCTCTCCATGGGCTTTCTTGTATTCACTTCTCCCTGCATGTCTGACTCATTCTTTTTGCCCTGCAGTTCAATGTCATTAGTTTTTTCCATGCATATGGCAGAAAATGCCTTTACCAGAGCTTCCAAATTTACACGTGGCATACGGACTAGCTGTTTCTGAACTACAATTCTAGGATCCTCTGTCCCAGAGGATCCTAGTGGCGCAGCTTTGGTTAGGTGCATTCCCCTGATCCAGTCAATTGGATCTAGGAGAGGGCTGCGTAGTACCAGCATGACAGGAACTGCTGGAGCCACCCCTATGAGTGGGTAGGCTGGGTATAGCAGTCAGGGAAGTGCAGGGACAGGGCAGACACCCCAAGAAGGTGTCCACTACAAGCCTGACTGTAGTTGACCCATTCGGGATTCCCAAAGCTATATTCCCAGGGTCATGATCTTATCGAGGCCAGGGCCCAGAAGGGTTGTTGACTAACATAGACACTGCAGAAGGACCTCCACGTTTAGGTAGACATGTTGGCTATCATATCCATCAGTGCCACATTCCAAGTCTTTCCAGTTCTGTTTTCTGGGCAGTTGGATTTTATTTCCTGGCATACCCTGAGGTTGGATGGCACCATGTGAGCAGCTCTGGCCCAATAGGCTGTGAGCATTTAATGACTTATGAGAGGCCTTCCAAGATGGTCCTTTCCCTTTGGCATGAACATTGGCAATGTTTGAGACCATGGTTGTTCCATCATTTGGATCCTGGCATGGATATTACAGTGCAAAGGACCTGTGGTGGATATGTAATATAAGCAGAAATGAGTCATTGAGATTTGGGGCTGTTTGTTAGTGCAGCACGCCTACCTTACTGACAGATACCATGCGAACTGGGCTGGGATCAGCATCATTTCTGGAAAAAAGTCTCTTAAAGTCTCTAATTCATAGTACTAAGTCTGTCACACAGACTCTTCTCCCCTCCTCTGTTCTGAGTCTCCCATGTATTTTTTATCCTTACCTCAGACGTAAAAGTGCTATTTCTTCGTAGTGATACCACCAAGGAATAACACATTTGAGTGCTTCTTTCTTGCTTGGATGGGGGTGATGCCTTGTGGTGTGCACACATGGACAGTCTGGTTAGGGGAGTTTGGCATTCAATCCAACTCAAAAAGAGCTGTCCTTTCTTGAGACTTAGCCTGGTTTTTTAGAAGGACAGGGCCCCAAGCAGGGGATACAGCATAACCAGATAAGGCTCCTGATGCTCTCCCTCTTCCTGCAAAAGTCACAGAAGAGAGGTTTAGGAGTCTAGAAAGCCAAGCTAAAAGCCATGGGTGCTCCAGCCCACATGCAGATCCCAAATGTGGGAATGCGATGTGATGATTTTATGAAATATAAAAGTCAAATGAATTTTTCATGAAGGAGTTATCTTCCCAAAATGCAATAATGGAAAATTCCTTTCAAGAACTGGTGTTTAGACCTCACAAAAATGCGCAGCAAATTGCATTGTGATTTATTTGTCAATGTTTTTATAGGTTAGGCGTTACTTTCTACCCCACAGCTGGAGTCAATTTTTAATATTTAAAAGTGGAAAGAAAGCAAAACCTAAACACATCCAGAGCTGTCTGTTTTAGATTGAGCTTTTCCCAAACAGTGCTATGGAGAACTGAACCCTGAGCGTGGTCGGTCAGCAGCCAGCTGGCACCTTACTTCCCTGCAACATAGAATTAAAGTATCTGGGACTGGGCAGATTACACAGAAGACCTTCTAAATTGTAGCTGGTGGGTCTGGTGTTTATAACCACTTTCAAATGCATGTAGCCTGTCTGCCCTTTTGATTGAAGAAGGAAAGAGTCTTTCTGCTTTTTATTCTGGGTTCCCCTTCATGATCAGAGCTCAAGGTGCCGTGAACGTAATTTTCAAGTCCAGTGGTTTCTGGCCCCCTTTGATGGCTGGGTTAGCAGGGATCCCACAAGACAGTCTCCTTGGTGATTTCCAGGACACCAATCAACTACAGAGAAGCAGCCTGGCCTCTCTAGACTTTTGACTTCTGCGGAGTCTGGGAAACAACTCAGGGCCCATCTTCTTGGGCCTGCAGGTGAAAGCCCGAGGCTGGCCTTGAAGGTGGATTCTCACGGCAAGAATTCAAATCCCAGAAGAGATCAAGCCTTAAAGCTTAATCCCATTACTCATTCCCTTGCGCCCAGTCTCCAGGCTCAAAAAGGGGCCTCGTGATATCTGGTGACAAAGAATTCACAAAGCAAACCTGGGTCTGGGCTTCTGGGAACAGCACAGCCTGGTGTTCTCAGAAGCACAGCATTCATACCTCAGCGCGTGGCACATCATATTTCAGGCTCAGTTGCAGCCCCCATTGTTGGAGCCTTCAGGCTGGCACCGGTTGCTGTTAAGGCTGCCATGTGTGTGCTTACCAACAAAGGATTCTGTAACACGCAACATCTGGAGCGAGGAAAAACAGCCCTAATTGTGACAGGCGTGATCCCTTTGGGTAAGCGTTGATACCCTTCCGATGGAGGGGGTGTTTCTCTTTGCCCTCTCCCTCCTGCTCCCTCCTGATCGTTCTATAGCCAAGGCCCACAGGAGGAGTTGACCCATTTCCAAATGTGTGCGTTGGTCCAGCTAAATCAGCCAGTGGAGGACTCTTGGGGCTGCTGAAGACAGCCCCCAGTCGGACTTTGAGAAGCACCAACCACTCCACTGAGACAAGCTTTGGGTTACAAGGAGCCCCAGCAAACCATGGAAAGGTCAAATGTGGCAGCATTTTAGACTCAGCTTCAGCTACCATGGCCTCTTCCCAGGAACCATGCTCAGGGTCTTCAAGAGAACCCTTTCAATAAATCCCCACATTCACGGCATCAACAAATGAAGGGGCTGGGGCAGAACAACGATTATTACCCGTCACAAAAGGATTTCTCGCCTCACAAAAGGATTTGCCATGGATTTCCTTTTAAAGGTGCACACCCCAAGAGCACTTATCATATGATTCGATTTAATGACCAAACCTCCAAGAACACACCCAAGGCATAGAGTCTGGTATATGGGCAATTGGAACTAATGTGCAGTGGATCTGCCCGCCAGCAGGGGGAGCTCTTCCCCTGGTTCAGGCAACCTCCAACAGGTCTCCAAATCATCTACCCAATAAAAAACTCACTAGGGCTTACAGAGCGGAGAGTCACTGTCCAAGAGAACACAGATACCCAGTGGGTCTGTGATTTATCCTGAGGGCAATGGGGAGCCACTGAAGGATTCTCAGAGATCTGTGAAGTTGTACTGAGTTATCCTGTCTCTTTTGCTCAATATCTCTGACATCTTTGGGGAACACATTTGCAAGAATGGTGTTCCCTGCATTTTCAACTCCTCTTAAAATGCTTTATGGTGATGACCTATGAATCTTCTTCGGGGACCAAGGGCAGGTTCAAGTTTAAGGGTGTTTCTCAGGAAGCGGAAACCTTTGTTTTGTTTTGTTGGGAGCGAGGGGAAAGATAGGCAAGGTTTAGGGGAATTGGAGGGACGTGGAGGCAGAAATGCTATTGTTTTATGCTCCAGCGGCACTCCAAACCTTGAAGCAAGCAGCTTGGCACTGAAAATGGTGCTGTCTGAAAGTTAATGGGCAAGACATTCTGAGAAATGGGTTGCGGAGATAAGCATCAGGAGGAAAGTGCACTGTTTGAAGTTTGCCTGCATCCAGGAAACCAAGAAAAGCAGAGCCACCCATTAGCTGGACTGTAACACACACACGCACATGCTCATGGAATCCAAACACTGTCCAGAGACAAACATCTCACAGAAGCAAATGAAGAATGACTTTGGAGGGGGAAAAAAAAAGAGGTGGGGAAATGGTATTTCCTTCCCGTGCTGGGGAACAGTCACGATATTCTTGGAGAGAGACGTGAGTGAGCTCCGGGGGGCAAGAACTGGGCACCGTCCCTTTATTCCTGCTGAATGTTGATAATAAAAGCAAATGTCTTGACTTCAGAGAGCTCCAAAAGGCATAGGCACCCAAGGGGAAGTGATGAAAATGAGAAATGAGTGTTGTCTTGAATACTTTATACCAGAATTAGGCCACTGTGATCTCCCTTCAGAATGAGGGCAATGGCTTTCGCACCTCTGGTCTTGATTACCTCTCCAATTTACCCTCCCTAGTGCTGCCAGGAGGATCTTTCTAAATCAGATCCTGCTTAGAATCCTTCAGTGGCTCCCCACTGCCCTCAGGATAAGGGCCCACCTCAGATTTAAGTGATGAGGCCCTCCAGACTCTTGTGGAGGTTACCTCTGAATCTCATCTCTTGCCCTTTCAGGAGACCTTGTAGCTCCCTGAACAGGCCATGTTTTCAGTGGCATAGGAAAGGTAAATGGTGCTGGGGCATTGTAATGTACCCTGGTCCTTTCACCTGACATAGGCTAGAAGTTGTCCAGACTCACATCTCTGAGGGGCCCCCACAGACTGGGCACATGCTCTCTTCTGTTCCCCTTTGCTCTGCTCCCTATAGTTTCCACTCTCCCTCTGGATCTTTGCACACACCCAGGCTCTCTTTTCACACCTCCCACTTCTGTTTTACCCTTCAAATGTTGAATTCAACATTCTTTCATTAGGGAAGCCTTTCCTGCCTCTCCAAGATTCAAAGGGACAGCCATGATATCTCCCTCCCATGTCACCCTGTGTTTATCCCTGCTGTACCTTTTGCACACTGTAATTACCTGATGACCTGTCCATTGTCCCCTCTAGACTGTGAGCTCCACGGAAATGCAAGCTTTCCCCTGCTATGTTCCCATGCCTACTCTGTCGTCCTGTAGGAGCTCAAATAATATTTTCTCGGTGAAAACATTCCTTTCCCCCAGACTATCAAAAGACTACCTTGGCTTTTTGGGCCAACTTCCTCTGATCAAATAAGATCTATCATTAATGATGCCACAGTTTGGCCTGTGAATGGTACATCCATTGACAGATGGATCTGACTGCTCTGTTTGTGCTGTAAGGAATATCCCTCCTTCCTCAAGAGCTCTCTCTTGCAGGCACTTCCCTTACCTTAATATTTTATTATGCAGCCATTTTTCAGGGTTATAGGGGCATCATCTCTGTTTCACCGAATGTCAGAGTTGAGTAGTCAAGGCTAGTGGGGTTCGCTTGGTATTCCAGCAATTAGAAAGCTTTGTTAACAGGCCATCGGGGCTAAGGCTATGTGGTTACATGCTCTCAACTCTACTTTTATACAAAAGGACCTGTAAGGAACTAGAAATCAGGAATTGCTAAAACATTTTCCAGGAATATCAGAGCATCATGAAAATAAACGTTCCATTGACTTTCTTACACCCTGCCCATCCATAGGACCTGAGCTCTGCAGGATAGTGAATCACCAGGTCAACGTGTGATCTCATCACTCTGATAGTCTCCTATTGTCTGACTCCTGGAGCGAGAGAAGCTATATATATTTTTTATATATATATTATATAATTATATATTATATAATATATATATTATATATGTGTTTATTATATATATAAATTATATATATAATTATATATATTATATATATATATAAAGTAAGAACACAGACTCATGCTCGGCTGCCTGCCACTTACTGATTCAGCACACCTTGGGAGAGTCACTTAACTTCTCTGTGCCTCAGTGTCCTCATCTGTAGAATGTGGACAGTAACAATATCTGTCTATCTCTCAGGGTTGTTGAGAGGAGTAAATGAGCTAATGAGGTGCATACAACAGTGCCTGACACAAGGTAAGTATCACAATAAATGTGAGCTATAATTAGGATTGTAACAAGAAGGGTGAATAGACTTTATCTCTTTGAGTTGCCTTAAAGATGCCTACCTCTACTTCCCCTGCTGTGTTGACAACATATCTTGTGTCAGTGTTGTACATTTCATCAGGACATTGGCTGGTTTACTCCTGGCATGCTGGTTGTAGAAGAGATCTAGAAATGAAGTGGTTTTGCTGGTCTGATCAGGCTGGAGTGAGCTGTGGGAAGAGGCTTTCAGAATGTGGCCCTGTGGTTTCAGGACAAGGGAGCCACGGGTGAGGTCTGTTGCTTCTCGGATCAAGCGATAGAGCATTCTGAACTCCAGCCAGTCCCAAGGACTTGGTGATCTCAGCTTGGTCCTTGCTGCCAGCTTGAGTCCTCTGCAAACTGGAGCTGGCTGCGCAGATGCCATGCAATCTCCTTACTGGAGCCAGTTAGATTGGATTCTGGGTGGCAAAGGTCCTTCTGGGGAGGCTCGTGCAAAAGTGTTCCTTCCCACAGGCTGTTTGAAGGCAGATTGGCCCAGGAAGAGATGTTCTTAGAAAAGAACAAAGGAGAGTGGTCTGGAAGGAATTCAGAACCCCTTTTAGAGTTGGAAGGCCCCTTGTGGGAGAACACCAAAATGAGCTTGGACGAAGGTACCTCAGTGGGAAGATGGGAGGAGACACACAGGTTTGGGATCTTCATTGGAGCTAGCCCTAACAGGACTTGTGATGGATTGGATGGGGTGGGGGGAAAGAGAAAGGCTCTAAGGCTTTTTCTTAGAGTGACTGAGTGTCTGCACACCTCCTTTCCAGGCTAAGCTAGGCTGGTTGTGACAGGCCTGCTGGTCCTTCCTCCATCATCTTGCTCAACAAACTCCCCTCCCCGGAGGTCAGGACAGTCTCACTGTCCTTTGGAGGAACCAGGGTGATGAGGGGGCACTTGGAAATACCTTTCCTGGATGAAGTCTGCTTCCATCCAGCAAAATCTCTGGGCATCTAGCTGATTCACCATAAGGGTTGCTGGAATGACATCCATCCCTTCCCAGATGTAGGGCAAAGGCCACTTACAGGAGGGGACCATCAGCTCTTTCTCCCTCCCACAGAGTGTCCTGTGGGGCAGTTTTAGCAATTGTGATAAAGAGGAAAAAGAGTATGATGCTTCCGCCTGAATTACTATCAGAATCACGGCTAAGCCCGGGCTTTGCGGGAGAGGCTCCTGCCTTCACTTAGTCCCATCTCTTCCCTGTGTCTGCCCCCTCAACCAGCACCTCAGCAAACCAAGAAGGATACTCTGAAGGTCTAATTTGCAGAAAATCCTTTTGGATCTGAAAAGAGTTAGCTATCTGTTTCTAGAAAGCTCCTACATAATTCCCTCTCTCTCTCTCTCTCTCTCTCTCTCTCTCACACACACACACACACACACACAAACACACATTTTATTTATAGTCCGGGAAAGACCCATACATTCTGAATATATACTCCACCCTCCCCACAAATTACTGTAAAATTCTAAAAACCTACACATGCTTGTAAATAGATCACCCTTAAATGGAGCAGGATCTCTGAATATCCCATGAGTCATGCAGCTAAAATGTCCCCCAGGGAGCCTGAGTTGGCAGCACACATTTTCCTATAAAAAATTGAGTTCAGAGCTTTCCATGGCACCCAGCTCTATGCCAGGAAGAGCCCATCTGTGTTTAGCCAGGAAGCCATCAGTCAGGAAACGTGTGAGACCAGATGTTATGCCCCTCACCTGGTGGAAAGGCCCCCCGAGGAAGTCACTTAGAGCAATGAGGACAGAGTCATGCTGCCTGAGTAGAAAGAGCAGTAGACAAGGAACGGGGGCTCGGGTTCCAGTAGAGGCTCTGTCCTCACTGTGTTCCCCTAGGAAATGTGCTTACCTTCACTGGGCCTTTGTCACCTTATCTCTGAAAGGAAGGAGATGGACCGGATTAAATTAAACAGTGTCCGAGCTGGGTATGTGCTGTGGGAATGAAAAATATTTTTAAAAACCCAAATTCAGCTTCAGTCCTCAAAGAGCATAGAGTCTTGTGGATGGATAACTATGGCACTTCATGGTTAGGACTTGGGGCCCCCAAGAAGGCTGAGAGCCATCCTTTCACATTTAAGAGACTGATATTCTGTGTCTCCCTGACTAGAGCAGCCTCCGGATGGGGTGAACGGAAGTCCTAACCCCACAGAAATGTCACGGCCAAGAGAGGAGCCTACCACTGGCCATTGCTAAACCATGGAGCCTTTAAATTCACCCACCCCATCAGATACTGGGAAAGTGCTGATGGGGACAGGAAAGGAGTACAAAAAAGCTCAGATGGGGCCCTGGCCTGAGCTGTCCCCCATTGCTCCTCTCTGTGTCTCAGGCAAGCCAACCAGACCTTAGCAGAGGAGCTGGAAGTGAAGAGAAATCTCCTTAATGAGTTGGTGGGTGTCACTTTGTCTACTGAAGGGCTACTGGGGGAGGCAGCCAGCCTGGGTTCCGGAAGGTGTCTCTAGGCCGTCTGGAGCCTGGTTAGGAGGATAAGCACTGTTTTCCATGGGGCCCCAGGCAGCCTCAGGCTGAAGGGTGCTCTTGGTGGTTCCTACCTGCTGATGCTGGGTCTCACACAAGGCCCTTCTCCCTCCTACTCACCTGCTTCTTCCGCATCTGCACACTCAGCAACCATGGCTATCTACTAATTCCCACTTGGAGGAAACAGATGGGGCTTGATAGCCACTGACCGCCAACTCCTTCTGGGCCCACCTTAAAGCCTCTGCACCCTCACTTCTGTCCCTCACCCTGGGCCTAGTGAGGTCTGTCAGCCTCTTTTCCCAGAGGTGTAGCAAGAGCCCTACTCCTTTTTCCTCTCTGGTTTCTACTTCTTTAACCTACCTCTCTCCAAAGGCAGCAGGCCCAGGTCTCTTTTTTCTATTCTTCCAAGCCAAAATGTGTGACTATCACTCACTATCTCCACGACTGGGATTTTTCTAGCTCTTAGGCTGGTTCGTTACCATTTGCTCGCACCCCCAAGCTGGCTCTTCCTTACTCTGAGCCTCAGGGGACTGACCCCCCCAAGTGGACTACATCTCCCAGAATCCCTTGTAACTGGTTCCGATGGGGTTTAGCCAATGGGAGGCACCCGGAAGAGGTTGGAGGCTGGGAGGAAAGATCGGTCAGGGTATTTCTCACCTGTTCCGTATGCTCTCTCTGCATTGGTCCAGTCTCCGGCTTTTGTTGAGTGCTTCCATGACTCAAGTTTCCACCAGGCAGTCCCTACGGGGTAGTTTCAGTTTTCACTGGGACGCAGTCACACCGTTCCTTCTCTTCCCCCGCCCCCCAGCCCTGGGGTGGTAATGACTTCCCACACTGCTGATCTCTGGGTGCCTCACCGTTCCTGTGTGTTCCCATAACCCTGACCACGCTTCTGTAATAGTCTCCGAGCCTTCTGGGGGTGAATTCTGTTTCCTGTTGTGACCATACTGACGCAATAGTCCTTCAGTTTTAACTTCAGAGCTTGACTCACTGCACTTTTCAAATTATATAATTTTTCCACCAAGATCACTAGAATGGATGCTTTGCTTTTAACATTACGCCTACTAGAAGTTCTAGAAGAACTCTATAGACAGGTTGAATTTCTTGATAAAGCCAGGAGCCCTGGGAAGAAAAGACACTCTCAGAGACAAGATAAAGAGGTCCACCAGGAAGTTTCTCCCATGACTAATGGGACTCCTGACCCTTACTCCTTGATGAAAAGAAGTGAGGGAGAGTGATCCCAGATCTGCTTATTTTTAAGGAAAAAAAAAACAAAACAAAACAGAACCCTGAAAGAATTATGTGCCTGCCACCCAAAATGAACAAATGCTTACTTTTTAAAAATTTACTTCAGATCTTTTTAAAAGATTTACTTACTTATTTTTAGAGGGGGGAGGGGCAGAGGGGAGAGAGAGAATCTAGGACAGACTCCCAGCTGAGCCTGACTCCAGGCTTGATTCCATAGCCCTGAGATCACGACCTGAGCCAAAATCAAGAGTCTGTGGCTTAACTGACTGAGCCACCCAGGCACCCCACTTCAGATCTTTTTTAAGAGAATTGAAGCATTACAGAATTAAAATACTCTATGCCCTCACACCAGACCTGTTCCCCTCCTTTCCTTCCCAAAGTCATCAGTGATGAGTTCTGTGTGTCCCCTGTCCTTCTCTTTACATTTTCACTATACATTCAGGTATTGATAAACAGTATATAACCTTGTTCCATGCCTTTAAACTTGTATGAAAACTGGTATCATATTCTACATATATTCTGCAACTTGCTTTTATCTCTCAACATTGTGTTGTCTAGATCTGGCTTTACTGCTACATATAGATGGGATCCATGCATTCTGGTTGCTGTGTAATATTCCATCATATGGATGCTCCATCATTTACTCATTTTACCCAAATTCTCACTGGTGGGCATTTTGTGGTTTCAGGGGGTTTTTGGTTTCTATAGGCAGTGTTTATAAAACAAGTACAAATTTTCTCTAGGATACATTCCAGAAGTCGGTGTTCGTCCAGTTCAGTTGGGTATGCATATTTGCAATTTTATTAGAGTTTGCCAAAATTGTTCTCCAAAATGATTTTACCTACCTGGTGAATTCTCCTGTTTCCTTGCATTTTTATCAATACTTGGTATTGTCATAATTTTTCATTTTTTACCAAGCTAAAAACATGAAATTGAATTTTGTTGTTTAGATTGAATATCCCTGTTTATTAGTGAGGCCCAGACATCTTTTCCCATGTATGTTGGATATTCAGGGTTCTTCTGTAAATTGTTGGTTTAAAGTCTTTACTCATTTTGTTATTGTTGGGCTTAAAATTGACTTAAAGGATTTTTTAATTGACTTAAAGAATTTCTTTATGTATTTCAACTACCAATTTTTTATGACTTGCCTTTTAACTTTTTTTCAGAAGTTTTAAAATTTGATGTTTCCCTTTTTGATTTCTGATTCTCATGTCTTGTAAAATAAACCCTTCCCTACCTCCCCATCATAAAAACATTCCCTCAAGCATTTAGGTCTTTAAGCCATCTGGAGTTTATTTTTGGGTGTGGTGTGAGGTAGGAGTCTAATGTAATTTTTTTCCACATAGGAAGCCAGTTGTCCTAACATATTTATTGAATGTCTCATAATTTCTCCACTAATTTATAATGCTTCCTCTATCATAAACTAAAGTCCAATTTATGTTTGATCTATTTCTGGGTTTTCTGTTCTGTTTTATTGATAGATTTATCTATCCATGTTCAACCCCCTCTCATTCACTTCTGTTGAAAATGTTAGACAGAACATAGGCTTCTTACCTCCAGTGCCCATCCCCAACATCTCCCTCCTCAATTTCATCCTGCACTCATCTATTAGATCTCTTTCCAAGAATCATCGTCAACTAATTTATTTAGCATCTACTAGGTGCTAGGCACTAACTAGGGTGCTAACTACATGTGTATTTTCCAGTTAATCCCCATGGCCCTATAAGGCAATCCGTGTTTGCCAATCAGGACACTGAGGCTCAGAACTTGAGAAACTTGCCCATGTCACACAGCCAGTAAAAGACAAAGCTGTGGCTGGAATCCATGTTTATTTGTCCTCAAAAGTGTTGATGGCCCTCCATTTCCATCTTCTAACCTTCAAGACATCCGTAATCGGGTCCCCATCTGATCTCAGAATCCTTCCATCTGTAAAATGGGGATAATAATCGTCCCTTGTGGGGTTGTCATAAAGATCATGTGAGATTATAATTGTGAAAGCACTTAGCACAATGCCTAGCACATAACAGGTACTCAATAAACATCAGCTAAATTTGAACAAAAAGTAGGCAGCAGTTGCCAAAGTTTAAAGAACAAAAAAAAAAAAGTTTACTCCATCCCATTAACCCTGCTTTAGAATAATCTTGGGTGGGGGGTGGGAGGGAGGTGTTGGGCAAGAGTGGATGGGAGTGAGCAAGTAGGGGTAGAAGACTTTGGATAGCTCCCCCTTCCACTCTGCTTCCTCTGGCTAGGAACTCCCAGGAGCAACAGGAAAACTGACAAGGGGAAGCTGACAAGGATGGTAAACCCTTAGAAATCTTATTTACTCCTGCCGAACCTCAGGGCTGAGGGTCAACAACTGCTCCGTAGCTCCGGACTTACACAGTCAACTTGGCTATTGAATGGCTGCTGTGACCCAGGTGTCACATCTCCAGGCACTTAGAGCTGGAGCGGGGCATCTTCCGCCCTCTCCGGGCTGCCTGGGTTCGGACCAGGGCCAGCCATCCCTTCGTGATTCCCATGGCAACAAGGCAACTGTAGGCCTCTATCAGAGGAAGCAGGTGAAACGAGACAGCCTTTCCGGGCAGCTCTCGGACTAATGGGAACCACATTGGCGAAGGAAGCTGATTGACTTGAAACATCCAGCACTAGCACGCAGGCTCCCTTTCATGCTGGAAGATTATGGTCACTTGTAATTTTTCTTGCTAATTGAAGTTTTTGTAGGAAAAGCAAACACATATAGACACATGTATGTGTGTATTTCCATGCTGATTCTATTTCAGAAGCAGTGGGCTGTACACTTTGGTTATCGGCTTTCTTTGACTCCATCCACTCACATCTGCGCTGTGTCATGACAGCTCCAGCTATGGCCCCAGGACACTCCACAGGGGTCAGAATAACAGGAAAACAACAGTGGGGAGGACCGTGCCCTCTCTCCCTTGTTTAACTTGGAAATCCTGCCTGAGTCTTATGAGACTCAATATGTCGGGCCCTAAAAGAGGTGAAAATTACCTTAGGTTACTGAGAGAGAAACCCAAAAGGGCGACAGCCTATTTTCCTTTGCTGGTGGTCTGGCTTGGGGTGTTGAGGCAACAACTTATTGCCATGGCTTCCTCTGAATGTGATGGATTTGGAAAGAGCCAGACTTTTTCCTTAAGCAATCCCTAGTATTCCCCTAAATCAAGGACCCTGAGCCCCTCATAACCTTTTTACATAATTGAGAGGAAAGAGGGACACTCAGTATGTGTTTAAAATTGCAAGGTTTGAGGGAGAAGCTGTCCAATAGAGGGGGACAAAGGCCCCCCCATTCCCTGCTATGTTGACATGGTAGCACTCGGGTTTCCGCCCTGTATCTGCTGTCACACACACCCACACATGCTCTCAAACACACCGCCGTGTTTCTATGCACACCACACTTGCATGGATGTAACCAAGGCTAGGCCAGTTCCAGGGAGTGGAATACCCACTTCTTCTGCATTCATGAAAGCACAACAGAAATACAAGTGAGTGCCAGTAATGTATTTGAAAAACAATTCACTCACAAAGACCATTCTTGATTGTTTGTAACAGATTAATTGTGATGCACTTCAATCCTGATGATGCCACCTCAGAGGCAGGAGATCTGATTCCTACTTCTGGTATCAGACCCTCAGTGACCTTGGATAGAGTACTTCTCTGAATGCTGGTTTCCTTATCTGTGAAAGTGTGAGGTTGGACTGGTGGCCTCTAAGGACATTGGCAATACTAACATTCTCTAGGTCAAACTTCTTTTGTGCTTTGTGTCACTTGGCATGCCTAAGGTCCCTGGAAATCAGGACATACCAGAATTTCCAGGCCTCTGACCATTCTTGCTGGGCCCTGTAACCTTTTCCCCGATGAAGTTTCTGCCTAGTTCCTGCCACCTGAGATTAACCAACATGCCCCTGGTCTCCCCATCCCTTCCCCTAAAATTCTGCCCTCAGGAAAGGACATGATAATTGTGTGTACATTGGGTATCAATTACTAAAGGAGGAGGAGGAGTTGCCTTTGGGAAGAAGAATTAAGCTGTGAACCAAAGAAGTGAAGCCCTAATTGCGAAATTTTAGCTGGAGAGTTGAAGAGATGTTTGAGAGTGAGGAGCCTAACTATGCAGAGGCTTATCCTATTGCCAATGCCTACAATTCCACCATTAACAAGTGAGTCCTTTTGCTGAAACTATTGAGGGTTATCTTCCACAAAAGAAATGTATTCAAATTTAGGGGCACCCGGGTGGCTCAGTCAGTTAAGCGGTAGCCTTCAGCTCAAGTCATGATCCCAGGGTCCTGGGATCGAGTCCTGCATCAGGCTCCCTGCTAGGCAGGGAGCCTGCTTCTCCCTCTCCCTCTGCCTGCCTCTCTGCCTACTTGTGCTCTCTCTGTCAAATAAATAAATAAAATCTTAAAAAAAAAAAAAAAAGAAATGTATTCCAATTGAGAAGTCATTCAGACCTTGGTGGAAAGGAGTTATTCAGATCCTTTTCTCAGTGCCTTTTTAAATAAAGGAATGGACGTGGGGCAGGATGCTAAAGGACTTAGCAGCTGAGGGATGTGAGAGGAATGAACTGAAGGGAAAAAAAACAAAGGGCAGGCTTGGGACCCCACAAAATAAACTTCAAGTCCCACACAATTTTGGTGAGGGCCTGTTCTGCCCTGGGAACTCCCTGCAGGGAGGAGGAGGGGCCCAGTGAAGGAATCAGAAGTAATTCCAGACCTGTTAGAGCATCACAAGCCTTAGAGATAAAACAAAAGAGGCTGTGTTGAGTCACTCCATAGAGACGAGATGTACCCCCACCCAAAACTTGGTTCAGATGTTGAGATGGATGACACCACACATGCGCCAAGGGGGTATTAAAAAGGTTATTACTCACATAAAGAAAGTTTCTAGGGGGAGCAGGGCAGGCTCCCAAGAAGATCTGAAAAAGGCTTGGATTTTATGGTGGTTAGGGGGTGGGGCTGGAGTGAGGGCTCCTGCCAGCAAGGGCTTCTGGAGCTCGAACTTCCCATTGATGCTAAAGGAACATGCACCTGTGCGCCTGGCCCTTCTTATCAGCTTGCCCCAGTGTGGAACAGAAGGGGAAAGAGGGTGATGGCACTTGAAAACTGTCAGCAGTCAAAAATAAAAAATGGGATTCTGATTTTTTTACAGACCAAGAATAAGCAATAGATCCTCTTTGTTTCCATGGCCTATGAAGAACTTCCCTAATACCACTAGCTCTTGGGAGCCCTGGGTCTCCCAGGTCTTCAAGTGTTGGGCAGGGACCAGACTTGCATCAGCATTCTCAGGTTATTGGACCAGGAACTTAAAGCCTGTTAAAATATGTTCTGAGACCACAGACTTCCTGGCCTACAGTGTGTGTGTGTGTGTGTGTGTGTGTGTGTGTGTGTGACTTTAAAGAACACTGGCTTTAACCCTTACCCCAAGCTTCAGAGTCTTATATAATGAAATGACTGGGTCCTTTCATCAAAACTGGCTTGTTTTGTGCCTGAGAAATTGAACTATGCTAAAGAGAATAGGATGGAGCTTACTACATTTTTACTTGGTTGTGTGATCTGAAGAACTGATCTTGGGGCACCTGGGTAGCTCAGTTGGTTAAGCGCCCGCCTCTTGATTTCGGCTCAGGTCATGATCTCAGGGTCATGAGATCAGCTCCATGCTCAGTGCAGAGTCTGGGAGTCTGCTTAAGATTCTCTCCCTCTCCCTCTGCTCCTCCCCCTACCCTGCGCAGACCCTCTGTACCCTCCACACCCTCTCCCTCTGCTCCTCTCCCCACCTGCATGCACTTAAGCACTCCCTCTCTCTTTCTCTCTCTCTCAAAAAAAAAAGAAAAGAAAAGAGAAGAAAGAAAAAATCTTATAATTTGTTGTAGTCCCAGACCCAGCACAAAGCCATATATACAGTAGGTGCTCAATAAACATTTGTTGAATTGAACTAGTGAAGTGATAACTGGTATATCCATTCTTCTGATCCTATCTACTAAGGACAGGGATGGGAAGGAAAAGGACACTCCACTGAACACTTACTATATGTGCACTTCTCTGTGCATTATACCATTTCATTGTCACTACAACTCTGAGTAAGTATTGAAAGTCCCATTTTTTTTTTTTTTTAGATTTTATTTATTTATTTTAGAGAGAGAGAGAGCTCAAGCTGAGGGAGCGGCAGAAGGAGAAGGAGAGAGAGAATCTCACACAGATTCCACACTGAGCGTGGAGCCCAATGCGGGTCTTGATCTCATGACCTTGAGATCATGACCTGAGCCGAAATCAAGAGTCAGGCACTCAACCAACTGAGCCACCCATGAGCCCCTTTAAGGTCCCATTTTGACAGATGAGGTAAAGAGAGGCTCCAGGAGGTGAAATAATACTCCTACAACTAAACAACTAGTGAGCGATGGGGGTCACCCTTTCCCTCGAAAGCCCACGTTCTTTCTAGGCCAGCAGACCACGGTGCAGTGGGAGGCAGGGCAAGAGCAGAGGGGAGCCACCAGGCAGGAATGTCATTCTATTATTTTCTTCAGATGTTTAACTCTCCTCAACAAAAACATTTCCCAGATGTTTCCAGGACCTGGCAAGTCTTCAGTCGCAAAGTGAGGGATGATCCCACACCTGCAGGAGAACGGAACTATATAGCCTGACCTCTCTGGATTATGCTTTTTAAGTTGTCCAAGGGCCACCTGGAAGAACCCTTGTCTCAGCTGCAATGAAGGCTCATAGGAAATACTTACTCTGAGGCAATATGTTTATCCCACCCAAGTTGTAGGTCATGGTCAGTGTTATGGGTTGAATTGTGTCCTCCCAAAAGGCACGTTGAAGTTCTAATGCCCAGTGCCTGTGAACGCGACCTTATTTGGAAATAGGGTCCTTGCCAATGAAATCAAGTTAAGATGGGGGTAGGCCTTAATCCAATGTGACCCGTTCCCTTGTAAGGGAGGACAATATGGACACAGACACCAACAAAGGGGAGAACACCATGTGAAGACAGAGCAGAGACAGGAGTGATGCAGCTGCAAGTCAAGGAACACCAAGGACTGCCAGCTAGCATCAGATGCTCGGAAGTAGCAAGGGAGGATTCTACCTCATCTCAGTGAGAGCATGGCCCTGCTGACTCCTTGACTTCAGACTTCTGCCTAGAGGAATCATCAGAGGGTAAATGTTCGATGTTTTAAACACAATCTGTGCTCCTTTGTTACAGCCCTAGGAAACTAATACAGAAGCTCTTCTGGGCAGCCTCTGAGTTCCAGAGCCTGGCACCTCAGCCATCAGCTGGGTAGGCTCCCAGATCCTTCAGTCAAGGCTCCACGGCCCTGCCAGCACTTTCCCCATCCTGTAAGACAAGACAGACCTCAGCATGTGGACACCCATCTCCCAGGTGGGCTTTTTATTCAACTCTTAGCTCAGAACATCCTTCATAAATCTGAGCAATACAATTTCCTGTTAATGTAAGCACCAGTATCTTTGCTATAATTATGTATCCCCCACCACCCAGTGTAGGCAGAGGGTCTAGGACATTCGCTCTGCTCTAGGTCTGGAAAACAGAGGCACTTGAGAATGTGTGTGGTGCACAGAGAAGAGGAAGAGCAGGAAAATGAGAAGAAAGATTTCAGATTCAAAGAGTCCAAATTCCAGCTCTGCGCCCCACCAGCTAGATGACTTTGGGAAAGCCATTTGGTCTCAAAGCCTTGGTGTCCTCATCTACAATATAAGAAAGATAACACCCACACCATGAGGTTATTATGAGGATTAAATGAGATAGTATGCATGAAGTGCCTGACATAGAGAGTAACCAAAAATATTATTACGATAACTTTTATCATTGTTGTTGTTATTATTTCATCTTTATGTCCCTGAAATGGAACCGGCCACACCATGAACTACAGCATTATATGAGGGGAGAGACAGAGAGTCACAAATGAATTGTCTGCCCAGCTCTTATTCCTATTTCCTGAGAATGGCCCTTCCCACCATAGTTGGAGCTACAGAAATGGCAGGGGTTATTATTACTTTTATATTACTGCTGTTTATGTGGTCATGTGTCTGAACCAGATCCATGCCATTAACAGCCAGGGTCAAAGTCCCAGGCACCTGTGGTAAATTGCTCCCAATCTTTACTCTCTTGGAATAGGATTATATATCTATACCCTTTACTGTGCAAGATACATTTCCTCCCACTGTGAATAGAGTACACTTTCTGCATGACTGTTTTAGCCAGTGGGTCCTTGGCAGATACAACAACAACAGAGGCTTCTGGTCTTGCTTCTTCTCTTGCATTCTTGATATCTACTGAACACTTTGTATGTGTTGGGCACTACTCTTCATTATCTTACTGAATTGTCACAACTCTGTAAGGTGGATACTATTTTCGTGCCAGTTTTCACAGATAAGAAAACTGAGGCCAAGAGAGATTAAGTATCTTGCTAATAGTTATAGCATTATGTACTCACAGTGAACATGGACTGCCGGCATGCTTGACCATTACACTCCACCGTGCCACCTCATAGCCTGAAAAGGTTGGTAGAAATTCCTGTCTAAAGACACAAAATGGTAATATCTGCACTTTTTTTGAACACCAGCAATGTGCCAGGTACCATGGCTTCTGTTTTATATATCTTGTCCCTCCAGCCCTATAACCACCCCATGGATTTTATAAATGAGAAAACTGAATCTCAGAAACCCTAAGCTGTGTGTCAAAGTCACACAGCTAGAAAGTACCAGAGCTAGAATTTGACCTCAGATCTTGAATATCTGACTCTGAAACCTATACTCTTTCTTTCTTCTCACTCTACCACACTGTGTCATCTCTTTGCATATTATTAAGTTATGGGGCCTCCGTTTCTCTAGATCTAAAATGGAATAATCAGTCCAGCACTGAGAATCAAGAATTTAGATCCTCCACCCACATTGGAGGAGTGTGCTGAGAACAGCAGCGATTGTTGTCTAGGTTTGATCAAGAGTTCCTGTTAACCAAAAATTTGTGTTATTTTTCAAATATCCAGTAATTCTGGGGAGTGTGATGAAGGAAACATATTACAAGTTTTAGCAAGAGGAGAAGGTTGAGGATCAGTGAAGGTCAAACACTGGAATTAAAAAGCATCTGGGAAGTGTGTTGGGGAGATATGGGTCGTCTGGTATGAGCAGCTGCAGGGCAGGTGTTAGGGGACCAAGGTAGCCTGGCCATGGGAATGGTCAATTCGTCTAAGTCAGGGGTCCAGACACTAGCCTCTGGTATCTGATGGCTTTGCAGAGCAGACAGCCAGGGCCCAGGATTTGGATGCGAGCGCCTGCGTTCCCTTCCAACCCACACTAAAATGAAGCCATTTATGCAACAAATATTTACCAGATAAGCCAGGCAGTCTGAGACAATAGACAATTGAATCTGAGCATTTATTACTGGCAGTAACTTAGGCTTGGCACAGCGGGCAGCGGGCCTGTGTGTACCATGTACCTGGCTGAACACTTCAGTAAATAGACCTCCGGCCCCTGGCGTGCAGTCAGTCCTAGAGAACAAATCCTTCTTCCTCAAGGATTTTGCATGCTAAACCAGATCCAAGGCTGCAACAAAAGCTTCTTCCAGAATTTAGGAGCCAAAGAGTTGTTGTCTACAGCTGATGTGGGGAGAGCCACAGGATATATTATTAAGTAAAATAAATACTATGTAAACTGTCACTTTTGTGAGAAAGTAGAGGAAAATGAAAGTGATATTCATGTTTGTTTATATATACATAAAGAAACTCTGGGAGGATGCATACGCAACTAATAAGAGTGGATATCTCTGGAAGAGGGTGTGGGCAGGAATAGGGTGAATGGAAGGGTGGGAGGAAGACTTCATTTCACACTTTTTTACTTTTTATTTTTAAAATTACTATATAATAAAAATGACCCTTTTTTGAGTCTTTTAAAAAAATAGAGTTCGATGGACATTGGGGAGGGTATGTGTTGTGGTGAGCGCTGTGTATTGTGTAAGACTGATGAACCACAGACCTGTACCCCTGAAACAAATAATACATTATATGTTAATAAAAAAATAGAGTTCTATCAATTTTAACACATGTATGGATTCATATAATACTACCATAATTGGGATACTAAACAATTCCATAACCACAAAATACTATGCTATCCCTTTAATGCCACCGCATCCCACTAACTTTAACCCGTGGCAATCACTCCTTTATTCTCCATCCTAATAATCTTGTCTTTTCAAGAATATCATGTTAATGTAATCGTGTAGTGTGGAACCTTTTTTTTTTTTTTTTTAAAGATTTTATTTATTTATTTAATTGACAGAAAGAAAGAGACAGCGAGAGAGGGAACACAAGCAGGGGGAGTGGGAGAGGGAGAAGCAGGCTTCCCGCTGAGCAGGGAGCCCGATGCGGGGCTCGATCCCAGGACCCTGGGATCATGACCTGAGCCAAAGGCAGATGCTTAACCAACTGAGCCACCCAGGCGCCCCAGTGTGTAACCTTTTGAGACTGCTTTTTTTCCCCACTCAGCATAATATCTTTGGGACTCATCCAAATTGTTGTGTGGATCAAAAGTGCATTCCTTTGTATGTATGGATGCAATACAGATTCACCCCCGCTACCCATTTAAGGACATTTGGCTTGTTTCCAGCACGGGGCAATTATAAATAGACCTGCTGTAAATACGTGTGTACAGGTTTCTGTGTAGACATACATTTTCATTTCTTTAGGGTAGATATGCCGGTGTGTGATTATTGGGTCATAGGGATATATTTCACTTGATGAAAAACTGAAACATCTTTCACTGGGGCTGGACCATTTTGCACTCCTGCCAGCAATGTATGAGAGTTTTAGTCGCCCCATAGCCTCATCAGTAACTAACTGGTGCTGTTGTGAACGTGGGTGTATAAACATTTCTTGAAGACCCTGTTTCCAGTTCTTTGAGGTATCTACTCAGATGTGGAATTTCTGGATCAAATGGTATTTCTATTTTTAATGTTTTGAGGAACTGCTCTAGTATTCTCCACAGAAGCTGTACGATTTTACATCCCCACCAACAGTGCACATGGGTTCCAATTTCCCCACATCCTCACCAACACTTGTTATTTCCTGTTTTGTTTTTTGTCTCCTCTTCTTGGAACTGTAGTTCTCCCAGAGAAGACTCCCCTTCCTCAGAGTTTTAAGTCTCGTGGGTTCTAGTGGGTTGTTACTGCCGTTGCAACCACCAGATTGCTGGAGGGCTGGGGCATAAGAGAAGAGAAATAAGAGAAAATACAATGGGATTTTTCTATTCTCTCGGGAGCATTAGGAGTACCTTTGCCCAGTCCTTGAAGAGGAGCTCGCGCTCGAGCTTCTCCTGGAACTCTCTGCTCACCAGGGCTTTCTTCCGGGTTTCTGGATGCTTTGAATCCATGTCCTACGTTACCGATGGGAAGAAATGTGAACTCAGCACTGGTGTGATTCCATGGTACTCTGAATTCTGATGTTCTTCCCCCATCTGCCTGTTGCTACTGGCTTTTCTCCATCTTCAAATCATCTTCCACGAATTCTACTCAGGCTTTATAGTCAGTGTGAAGGAAAGGGTGAAGCACAGTTTCTCCATTGCACATGGAGCTGGAGCCCAACATATTTATATACCATATTAATGGATTATCTATTCAAAGTTTAAGTCTAAGAAATCCTCAAATCATTTTAAAAAGAAAAAAAATACTCTCTACACAATTTATGTATGCTGTTACACCAACAGGCACTGTGAGCACTGGAAGAAGGTGATTTGTGGCATCTCTCTCATGTGGACCAAAGTTTGAAAGGCCCACCCAACCCTGCTGAGTAGCTTCCTCTTCCTTTCACAGGCTGAAAGCAGTTCCAGTCTCTGGACCATGAGTCATCAGTAGGGACATTGATAAGGTTTGGCCCTCAGGAGACTCCTAGCCTCTGCCACATCTCCACAGTTGACTCTTTGCAGAATGTAGACAATGCAGGCCTCAGGGAGGGAAATGTGTTTCTTTCGCATCTGATAAGGTTCAAGTGGTGCGGATTCTCTCCTAGGCTCTTGTGGGGAAGTTGTTTATTCAGGGACGGAAGGGTCAAGCCAGTAAGCACACCTGCCAGGTGCCCAGCTTACTTCCTAAGAGGAATCTTCCGCAGTGGGACTGCATGAAGTCACACGGGTCCTTCAGATCCAGAGGGAAGCTGAGGAGAAAAGTAGATCTGCTCCAGAGAAGCCACAGATTCAAGAATGAGCTGCGCTTCACTGACTGAAAGTAGTCCAGGAAAGGAAGGGGAATGTATTTAGAGGGTGGAAGGATATGGTAGGACTGAGGAGCCCATCTCCCAACCCCGAATCACATTCAGCCAAGACATCCATCCTGAACAGTCTGTTGGCTTGCAAAGGGGCCACCTTTTGCAATCAGGAGCTAAATAAAGATCTCCAGGATTTGAGTTCCTGAAGAGTTACTTGGTCCTTTGTGTGTGTGTGTGTGTGTGTGTGTGTGAGAGAGAGAGAGAGAGAGAGAGCAAGCACTCTGCTCATCCCCTCCTCCTTATTGGTTTTCTCTTGCATGTTTCAAGATCAATATCATTAGGTGGTTAAAAGCTTGGATCCAGAGTCAGATAGATCTGGGTTCATATTTTTAACTTTGCCACCTACTAGCTGTGCCTCAGGCAAGTTATTTACATTTCTTAAGCTTTAGTTCCCTCATCCCCAAGATGGATCTAAGAATAGTGCTCAGATTGTGAGAATAATATGAGGTAATATGTATAAAGCCCTTCACCTACTGCCTGACACATAGTAGGAGTGTGCACTCAGTGAATGGTAGTTATCCTTATCAACATTCTCCTCTTCATCACCATCAATCATCATGATTTTGATTATAGAGACTCTACGTCCTTCCCTGGCCTATTTAGTCCTGAGAGGGCCCAGGTTGGAAAAACCACTAACTGAGCATTACCTGCCAACAACTGTCCTACCTATAAAGGACAGCTCCCCACAATATGGGGAGGATGGGACATCTCTTCATCAGTGGGCTTTGGCCTCCTTGACTACGTTGGCCTTTTGCAATCCTATCAAAGCTCAGAGATGGGCATGAAAACACCACCGAGAGCTCTGTGTTATTTTGGGGTGGGGTAGACAGGAAGAGGAAGCTGGGGAATAACCAGGTCTGCACAGGCTCCAAGCCCTGGCTGCTGCAGGTATCAGAGAAGCCAGGTTTGCGGGTTCACTGGGTGTTGGTCTCAGCTGGTCTGCTCCTTACCTTGCTCAGGTATGTGTATGGGGGAAAGCATGGTTTGGGTAAGCCAGTATAGCTCAGGGGTTATTATCTGAGGGGCCTCTAGAATAATTAGCGTCTGGATTCCCAGCTGCTAAAAAATTCCTACAAGGAAAAATAGACTTCATAAAAATATGTTTAACTCGAGAGTTGATTTGATATTCCCCCAACAATGGGCTGATCTGTTTACATAACTTCCCTAAATGCAACCACTAAGATACATAAGCACTATTTGACCGTTAGGGAATAATTAGCTCAAAATAGTTATTAGCAGGTTTCCTCTCAGCCCCTGGAGTATGAGACGATGCCATTATTCTACTCCAAAACTCTGTTCTTTACTAGTATCACTTCAAGTAGAGCAAATGCTGCCAAAACCCACACCACGTCTCATGAATCCCTCCCACAATGCTCTGGCCACCTTGGTTAGCAGTGACCCGTGGTTCAGCTGGGAATCTGCCTCTACCCTCATTCCTCCCTCCAGTGCCCCAGGACGAGAGAACTGGACACAATAGCTCCAGAAGTCACAGGTGCAGGGTCACCCACACCACACTCCCCTACTCCCCAGGATAATCAGACCCTCCATTCTTTAATTCTGAAGACAAAATTATTATAAAATGTCCTACTAAAGAATTTCTACTACCATTTTTGCTCACATCTTCTATTACTATCTCAGGACAGATGTTATTTTAAGGAATGTCATTACCGAGTCAAAGAGTTTGCTCAGTTTTAAGGCTTTTTATTCAACTTGACTTCCAGAAAAATCATATCTATATATTCTCCTTTCAGCAATATGTGAGATTGCTTGTTGCCTCCAACTCTTACTAGTACCAAGAATTATAATTTTTTTAAAAAGTTGTATTTAGGTACATGAAAAATTTGCATTTCTTTGATTATTGGTAAAGTTGAACATGCCTTCATGGCATTCTTAGTCCTTTGCATTTCTTCATCGTGACTTACCTGTCTATATGTGTTGCTCATTTTCTCGTTGGGTATTCTTCATCTTTTTCTTGTAAGTTTCTAAAAGCACACAATAGTAAGTAAATCAATCTTATGTCTATCGCATAAGTTGGAAATACTTCCCTCAGATTGTTGTATGTATTTTTAATTTTACTATCTTTTTGGACCCACATTTCTACCCCAGGGGCCGTGGGAACTATATTCTAGCCTTTGGTTGAACCCCTGCCACTCCTCCCAATCCCATCTTCTTCACTGATCACTTCATTAATAGTTCCGGATCAATTTGCTTCCCATACTCAATCCATACTCAGTCTGGTATCAACAAACATAGATAGCTCATCTGCCATGTGCAGGCACTTTGGCTAGGGGCTAAAGTGAAGAGTTTCTAGTTTATAATGTCTCCTGTGAAACTAAGAGAGAGAAAAACAAAAACCTGGTGGGAAACTATGGGGATGAGAACCAGCATTTATTGATCACCTCCTGTGTACCAGGTCCGTGCAGGGCATTTTGTGTACCGTCCCTGCTTTAACCATTACCACAACTTTTCAGGTAGGTATTTGTGAGAGTGGATTTTATATGTCATCTTGACTTGGCCATGAGATGCCCACATATTTGGTTAAATATTATTTCTGGGTGTGTTTGTGAGGCTGTTTCTGGAGAAGATTAACACTTAAATCAGTAGACGGAGTGAAGCAGATTGCCTTCCCCAGTGTGGATGGGCCTTACCGTGTGTGTTGAAGGCCTGAGTAAAACAAAAGGCTGAGTAGGAAAGAATTCTCTGCTGAACGGTCTCTGAGATGGGACATTAGTCTTCTCCTGCCTCAGACTAAAACTTACACCATTGCCCTTCCTAGTTCTCAGGCCTTTGGATTTTTTTTTCTTCTAAGATTTATTTATTTGAGAGAGAGAGAGAGTGTGTGCGCATGCATGAGCGAGTGAGTGGGAGGAGGGGCAGAGGAGAGAGAGAATCCTGAAGCAGACTCCCCACTGAACAGGGAGCCCAAGATGGGGCCAATCCCAGGACCAGAAATCATGATCTGAGCCGAAACCACGAAAAGGCTGCTCAACTGACTGAGCCACCCAGGTGCCCCCGCAGGCCTTTGGATTTTGATGGGAACTCTATAGCATTGGCTCTCTTGGGTCTGGACTTCTCAGCCTCCATAATCACATAAGCCAATTCCTTATAATAAATCTATTTATATGTACATATGTGTATATTTATATTATGAAATTCTATATATATAAAATTTATATATATGAAATATATACATAAGTCATATTTATATAAATTTATATATATAATTATATACATAAATTACATATACATAAGCTTACATAAATTATATTATATATACATGTATAGATGTATATTTATATATGTGAAATTTTTATATATAGAACATACATATAATTATATAACATGTATAATACACACCACCCCCAACACACATACACATCCTGTTGTTTCTGTTTCTCTGGAGAACACTGACCCCCATTTTAAAGATGAGGATACAGAGGCTCAAAGAGTGTCAGTCACTTACCCTAAAGTGGCCCAGCTGGTAAACAGCAGGGTGGAATCCTTGTCTGTTTGGCACCATAGCCCACGCTCTCTGTGCTCCACACGGGTTCTGGGTACAACGTATTTCAGCAGGGCTGGGACCAGGAGACGTGAATGAGGTGGGTCATGCAAGCGCGGAGTCAGATCTTGCCTTTACTTAGAAATTTGATTTTTTTGGCATTAATTTTTATTTAAAAAATATATTGCATTAAAATATCATTTATCTTCAGTGTTACATTTTTTTCTCCTCCCTCTTAAATTTTGTGCCCAAGTGAGTACCTCACTGACCTCACCCTCAAAGGGAAGAACCTCCACCTTTTTCAAAGAAATGAAGGTGCGGACTTGCGGGGGAGGGGGGGTTGATGAACTGCGTGCAGAACGGGGTCGGGAGCCCCCGGTTCGAACCGCGTTCTAGCAGGGACCCTCTGGGTGGCTCTGAGCAGCATGTTGGCCTCACTGTGCCTCTTGCCCCGTCAGTAGCAGATCGCTTCTCCCTGCCTCAGAAGCAGGGCTGGAAAACGAACATGGTGCTCAGTATGCCGGTTGTACGTAAGAAAGATGTTCTGCATAAATGCACATGATTTTGACATTTGGTGATGAGCAGCATTCTAAATTATCACAGTCTACATGTCTATTTGTGTTTAAAAGGCACACTTTCTTCCCAGCCCGGGCCCCCAGAAGGCAGGGGAGGTCAGGCGAAAACTTCCCAATCCTGGATGGTGTGAGAAAAAGCCTCGGGGTTCAGGCTGCCTTTTCCAGCCCAGAAACAAGCCTTCCCAGGACAGTCTGTGTTTCTGAGATGAGTGAGGGAGGAGTCTGGGTCAGGGACCTGAGGGGAGGTCACTTTTCAGCTCTCTGACCTGAGAGACCTGCCCAGGCGGCTCACTGAGGTGGGGTCTGCCCAGTTCCCCCAGGATTCCCACATTCCCCATCCACATTCTAACCATTCTCCAATCTGAGACACATTCCCACTCCCCCTGCCTGGAAGGCAGCCTGAGAGCTAATCACATTCCCTCCCACTTTGTCCACTCCAGCGGCCACATGACTGAGGGGAAATGGCAAGAAACAACTCCTGAAACTGGGCCCAACTGATAGGGCCCAGTTCCTGGAATCACAGCAGAGAGGCGGCCTGCTGGGGTGGGGGCCAGCCTTCCCAGGGCTTGGGCTCTGTCCTGCATGGCGGGGTTTCAAAGTCCATGCAGGCCCCAGCTGGGCTGCCTGCCTCCCACAGAACAAAGAAAGCCAGGCCCCAAAGCCTCCTCCTCACTCAGGAAGCCTTCCCCCACCCACAGCCTGAGGGACTCTGCCTGCTCCCGACCTTCCTCGCATGGACTCTACCCTCCTTAAGGCCACGTCTGCCTTGGATCACCGGGTAGAATCCCGTCAGCAGGGAATTTGTCTCAGCCATCTTTAATAGGGATAGCTGTCACTTGCTAAGCAGTTTCTGCATAAGCACTATCTTACCTGCTCGAACCCTGGGAGGTAGGCATTATTATCATTACCATTCTGAAGGAGAGACTGAGACTTCAGGGAATAAAGTAACTTGCCCAAGGTCACCGGTAGGTGGCTGAGTCAAGAATAGAGTCTATGTCTGTTTACTACCGAAGCTAGTGGGTTGAAGCAACAAGCCGGGAGTTTCAGATACCAAGGACCACAGGAGTTAGGCCAGAAGTCTCAGTGAGAGATGAAGAACAGGTGGATCTATTGTGAGGTGGGAGGGGCCTGCCTGTTTGAGAGAGCAGGCACTCCACCGCTCTGGCTGCTTCTGCCATGTGGGAATGCAGGCCCACAGCAGTCAAATAGATCTTTCAAGAAGAGCTTGAAATTCACATTTTTAGGTAAAATGTCTTGGTTTTTATGTTTTGGCAACTAGTTAAAAATAAAAGCAAAACAAACAACATTATGCAGGCTAAACGATAGAAGTCTTTGCGTCAGATAGAGCTTGTGAGCTAGCAATTTGCAACTTCTGTTCCATGCAATAGCACTATACCGTGCTCTGTGCACGTGAGGTGCACAGCGAATGTTTGTTACATTAAATAGAAAGTAAACCAGCCCTACTTCTAGGGACAATTGTATCTGGAGGGGAAAAAAAAAGTTACAATTTCATATATTCCTTAGGATGCATAACTGTAAATGACATGGCCCCGGTGTTGCCTGCTGGGGCAGCAGATGGACAGTCAGATGCACATAGAGACCAGGCTGCTATATTTATGAGATGTTCTGAAATGAATCCTCCTCTCAGGTGTCCAGGGTGAGACCATGTCCTGGGACGAAAGGTGTGTTTACATGATGCTTGGCCCGCCAAAGACTTGGCTTCTCTGAGCTGTCCTGTTTGTGTCCCCTCCCTTACCTGTGGAAGCAGCCCAAGACTCAGCCCTGGGACCTCAGCAATGTGCTCTCTCGCTCGCTCTCTCTCTCTGTCTCTTCCTCTAGAAAGCAGGGATCTCAACCCCTCTCCTGGGTTTGACTGTCACCTCTACATCTCACCCAAGCCTGGAGCCAAGTTCACTATCTTTCTCCCAGAATCAGCATGCCCCACCCTCCAGCTGGCCTCATTTCAGTCCCTGCACTGTCGCTCTTCTGTGGGGGCAGCTCCACATCCCAGCCTCATTCTTGAATCTTTCTCCTTCCCGCTTTCATCAATCAGCCCCAAAACTTCAGCCAATATCTCATTCCACCTGTCACCACGTCATACCTGGCCATTGCTATATGCTCTTAACTGATGTCACTGGGATAATATTTGGAGATATTAACTCCCCCCTGCACCTACCCCCCACCATTCCTTTATTTCCCTTGTGGCCCTCTCCCATTCAAACTTGACTGTGAGGCATCCACCCATTGCTTCAAGAAAGCATTGTTAGAACTTAAAACTGAACAGTCAGGTTCTTGGCTTTTGAATTTCAAAAGCCAGTGATCAGTCTTGAGGACGAGGTGCTCAGTTAGAGGAAGGACCCTCTCACATCCTCTTCCCCAGGAGATAAATACTCCTATGCTGGGCCTTGGGGAAGGTGTGGAAGGGGAGAAACTGGAGGGTTTCTGAGGAGAAACTGTGCCTTTATTCCACACCCAAGCTGAGCCCTAGATAGATTTCAGAGGAGACAAAATGGGGTCGGGAGGCTTGGGTTCAAACCCAGTTCCCAAAGCGACTCTCTGTGTGGCTGAGGACTAGAGGTGCTGAGGACTAGAAATGGCTACATGGGTCTCTGGAAGACCTCAGTTGTCCTCCCAGTCTCCTGTGAACTCCAAGACATGTGGGAGAACAGTCAGATTTCCTTAGGTTCCCAAAAGAGGAATGAAAGAGCTAAGTGACAATCAATAAAAGCCTTCTGGATGAAAGTGAAGGTCATATACCAGCTGTAACCTCCTTGGCTCCATGACTGGGGACATGCCAGGAGTGGTGGTGGTGGTAGGGGGGGTGCATCTCAGTGGGTGGTCAGATGGGCAAATGATGGCCAAGAACCTGACTCCATTTCCCAATACCCCTCCACCCCCCACCCCCACATTCCCTATTGTAACACTGACCCAAGACCCTGGAATTCAGAAATAATCTCAGTGGTTGAGGAATAGGGCAAAATCTGAATTGACAGAGATTATTAAATCAGTGCTCCCACCCTTGAGAAGAGGAAATGTAATATGGGAATTGTAGAAAAATAAAGTTGTTTTTCTTAGGACTTGATCTTGTGTCCTGAAATTCATGAGTGCTCCTTGTCTCTGTTCTCTCCATATTCTAAACTACTCTGTATTCTGCAGCTAGATTAATTTTCCTAAAATACCACTTTATACTTTTATGGATTCAAAGAATAACACAGCCAGGAGCTGTGTTAGGGAATTAAAAACCTTAAATGGAGTGTAATAAGAAAGATGTAAAATACAATTAAGCCGAGATGCCATTTTTCAAGCAAAAATCCAAAAGTTTGACAATATACTGTTGTTAGTGGGGCCATGAAGAAGTAATCACTCAAACATTGCCATTAGAAATGCAAAATGGTACAACCCTATGGAAGGGAATTTGGCAATATCTAAGCAAAATTATGTATAAATTTGGTCTTTGAACAGCCTAGCCCACTTGTAAGAATCTATACCATAGAAACATTGGCAAAAGTAGGAAGGGATGTCTGCACAAGACTATTAATTGCAACACTATTTATATTAACAAAGAACTGGAAGCAACCCAAATGTCTATCAATAGGGGACTGGTTAAGTGAATTATGGAGTTTATTATTATTAAAATACACAATAGATGACCAAGCAGCTATGAAAAGGAATGAGAGATATTTCTACATTTTATTGTGGCATGATCTACAAAGCATATTATTAAATGGGGAAAAAAGGTGCAGAATATTATGTATAGTATATTCCATTTTATTTGAGAAAGGGGAGATTATTTGATTATATATACTTATTCCTTACATATTTTTAAAATGCGACATAACAAAAATTAACAATGGTTTCTTATAACGAGAGAGGAAATAAAATGGAGAAGACAGGACTAAAGCAAGACTTCTTTGAATGTACCTTATTTTATAATTTTTTACCTTGGAACAATGGAAATGCTTTATATAGTCATAAAGCAAAATTAATCAAATAGAAAAATGCAATCCTTAAGAATTGAAAGTAAATAAAACAGTGAAGCCTGTATATCAGTTTGGTGGCTTAATCACATAGGGAAGAATTATTTCAAATGACTTTAATTTATTATTTATTTTTTTGTTTATTTTTTTATTTATTTTTGAGAGAGAGAGTGCACGTGAGCAAGGTGGGGAGGGGCAGAGGGAGAGGGAGAGAGAGAATCTTAAGCAGGCTCCATGCCCAGCAGAGAGCCCAATGCAGGGCTCAGTCTCAGGACCCTGAGATCATGACCTGACCGAAATCAAAAGTTGGACGTTCAACCAACTGAGCCATCCAGATGCCTCTCAAATGATTTTAAAACATAGGAATTTGATTAATAACTCTAGTGAGATAAAGCCTAAGGATTAAAAAAACATCAAACTTTAAGTAGAAAGATTAAACTGTTTTTCAGTAATTATATTGTTAATAATATTCTACTGTTATTCTGAAATATACATAAAACAGGATAAAGCAAGTAAATAATTCACTTTAGGATTCCAGATTTTCAGAACAAGAGAAAATAGATATAAATATAAAATTAAAGCTAAGTAAAAAACATGTGGTTTTAAATTTGAATTGTAAATCTCAGCATGAATCCAGGATATGTTTTTTCTTTAAAAACAAAAAACAAATAAAACCTACTTCTTTCCTTTCTCTGTCTGCTGAAAAGACCTAGATACAATGACCTACCTAGGAATAATGAACACCCCTAGGGCACAGATTGTTGTCTCTAAATACCATTTCCCATGAAAAGGAATTAGAGCTTTTTGTGAAATGGCTGATTTCAGTTCTGGACCAGAAAATGTATAAGATGAGCCTGGAAAGCAAGGAAGATATTAAAGATTGTTGAGATCATACAAAAAGGACCCAGGAGCCAAATTGAAGGGGCTCCCATTGACCAAAGATGGGAATTTCTGAGCATCAAAATGAATAGTAATTGCAATGAATTTAACATATCAAAATTATTAAAATCCATGATTTCATCATCATCATCATCATCATCATCATCAACTAATTGGTCACCTTTGGAGTATGCTAGGAGTATACACATTATTCTGAAAACTTATAAATAAAGAAAAAGAATTAAACATTTATTCTACCTTTTCAGGTAGTCAAATAGTTGATGTAGAAAAGAAAAAATTCTTCTTTATAGAAGAATTCTAACCTATAACTGAAGAAGGAATTATAGAATCAGAATATCACCATTTTGCAGCTACAATTGTTACAATGGACTAGGTAATATCAATGGCTGCTATACAATACATGATCTCTATCAATGGCAGCTAAAACCATTAGGTGAAAAACTGAGGGGGGACTTCATAATGAATGACTCAGGCTAATAATACCTGAACACAATGATCAATCTTAAGATGACAAAAAGAGAAATGACCAAACATTGCATGCCACCTGATGTGATGCATCTAGAAGCACACAGTACCACTGATGGAATATTCCCCCTGCCAAAACAAACTGGACTCTAACCAAACCTCAAGATCTAATCACAGTCTACATTTTCCAGGGTATAAAAGGGGCAAAGGAACATATGAATTGACACCACTAGGATGAAGGCTGCCAAATCTAGAATGTTGCAAATAAAGTGCAAGGAAAAAAGTAGGAAGGGAACCTATAAGTTTTAAAAGAGACCTACAAGACCTATTCACTAAATTCAACTTGTGAACCTTGTTTGGATCTTGATTCAAACACATCACAAGATTTTGAAAAGACAATTGAGAAAATTTATTTAACAATATAGGAAATTGTTAAATATTAGTTGATGTCTTTTGCCATTATGATAAAAATTCACTCTGACCTGGTACTTAGTGCCTTACACTTGAATCAAAAGATTCGGCTTAAGTTCTAGATGTGCCACTTACTGGGCTATACATCCTTAAGGAAGTCATTGGATGGCTCAGAACCACCTTACTGGATTCTTGTGAAAATGTGAGATAATGAATGTGAGAGCACTTTATAAACCATATAAACCATCTCCCATAACTAACCCACATGATTCCTTCAAGCACAAGATTCCTGAGCCGTTAACTTTGTTCATGTAATTTCCCCCTACCCAGGGTATTTTCCTCTATCTTGTGTGCTTATGGGTGTTTCACCTTTCCTTCTACCCCCAGCCCAAATTTTACCTTTCCCATAAAACCTTTTCTAACCACTTCAGGCCACAGTGGTTTTCCCCTTCTCATGGCCCATATATATTATCTGTAATGCTCACTTGGCACTTTAAAATGGATTTTTGGGGTATAACTCTCTTCCTGTCTAGACTCAAGGACTCTTGACAATATGGACTCTGTCTCATTTATCCATTCTTCCCTCTACCACATATCCTAGCACAATATTTACCTACAATGTATTTGCTGATGATAGTTGCAGCTTCAAATAAACTGTATTATTCAGAAATCTTTTTGCAGTGACAGAAACTCAACTCAATATAGCTTGAGCAAAAGCAAATTAACTGGCTTGTATAGGCAAATTACAGGAAGGTCATGGGTGGTGTGAGCCTGAAAGATGACTGTTACCACGGGCTGGATGTGCAGGACTCACTGTAACTCATTCTTTACTACCGCACACAGTCTTTTCCATGTAACAGGGACACAGCTTCCTACCACACACCTCCCTGACTAATTCTGATTCAAGAGTCCTGGGAAAGTACTCTGATGGGTCTGGCTTGGTCTATACCCACCCCCACAGCCAGGGAGTGAGATGGAACTCCTAGTGGACCATTTGTTAGAGATGGGGAAGGGAACAGTTGCCCCTAAAATGGGCCAACTGCCACCAGAAGGAAGGAGAGGAGCTGAACATATAAGCCATGAAGTATCCACTATATGAGCTATTAATATGTTCACTCTGTGAGCCACTTGAAACAATGGTTATGCTATTTTGCTAAGAGATCCTTAACTACCTACTCCTATGGATTGTAAACTTTTATTAAGTCAAAGAGAACTGGCATTGAATCTACCTACCATGTGCCAGGCACTGTGCAGTAAACAAAAAGACAAAAACCCCTGTTTTCATGAAGTGGAACATGAGAGACAATAAATCAAGCAATAAGAATTTAGATAGTATGATAATGTTGAGAAGTGCTATGGAGAAAGACAAAATAGGAAATAAGGAAAGGAAGTGGCAGGGTAGATAAAGGAGTTTTCAGTTTTGAATAGAATAATCAGGGAAAATCTCAATGAGGAGGTAACATTTGAGCAAAGACCAGAAGGAGATGGGAGAGTCAGCTCCATACAGATATCTGAGGAAAAAAAGATCCAGACAGAGGAGGCAACAAGTGCAAAGGCCCTGAGGTGGAAACAAGAGACAGTTTGTCTGCAGAGGAGCATAAGGGAGAATAGTAGGAGAAGCCATCAAAGAGGTAATAAGGGGCCGGGTCACACAGGGCCTTGTGTGTTAGAGTCAGGACTGGCACTTATTCTGAGTGAGATGGGACACCACTGAATTGAGGAATGACATGATTTGACATGATCTTATGTTCTGCATGGCCCCCACAGCATTGATTTTTAGAACTGTGGTTTAACACATGCCCTTGGAGTACCTTTCAGGGTTGATGTCAGAAATAGCCAAAACCTCTGCATTTTCAATAAAACTGTTTCCAGCTATTTACCATTTCTGTTGCTCTCTCTTCATCTTGATGTTCTGAGTTCCCATCTGGTATCATTTTTCATTTGTCTGGAGAACTTCCTTAACAATTCCTTTTGAGCAAGTCCACTGGCAACAAATTCTTTTAGTTTTGCTTACTCTGAGAATGTCTTTATTTCACTTTCATTACTGAAACATATTTTCACTAGAATTATGGGATAACACTTCTTGTCTTTCAGCACTTCGAAAATGTCATGCCACCTCCTTCTGGCCTACAATACTTCTGATAAGAAGTCCTCAGTCATTTGAGCTGTAGTTCCACTGCAAGCACTGTGTTGTTTTTCTCTGAATTCAAGACTTTCTCTTGTCTTTAGTTTTTAGTAGTTTGATTATGAAGTGGCTGAGCATAGATTTCTTTGGATTTATCTTCTTTAGGGGTCATGCATCTTCTTGAATCTGTAGGTTTATGTCTCTCATCAAATCTTGGAAGTTTTCAAACATCTTTTTTTTTTTTTTTTTTTTTAGTATTTCTTTCCGCACTGCACGATTTCTCCTTACCTTCTGGGACTCTGATGACACACATGTTATACTTTTTGGTATTGTCTGACAGGTCCCTAATGTCTGTTCCTTTTCCCAACATTTTTTATTTCTCTCTTTCAGATTAAGTAATTTCTATTAATCTATCTTTAAGTTCCCTCACTCTTTCCTCTGAAACCGTCATTCTGCTGTTGAGCCCATCAAGTGAGTTCTTATTTCAGTTAATATTATATTTTTCAGTTTTAAAATTTCCATTTGGTTCTCCTTCATATCTTCTATTTCCTTGCTGAGACTTTCTAGCTTCCCATTCCTGTCAAGAGAATTTACCCCTCTACTCTAAAAGCTTAACATAATGCCAGCGACAAAGGAAAGAATATTTATATCCCATATCCATTATCACAGAGCAGGAAAAAAGAGTGAATCTGGAGCTGAGAGGCAAGAAATTGATAATCAACAAAAGCTGATGCTTCTTTAGCAGATGTATCTTCTGCTTTCCTACAGTCAGTGAACCACCACAGCCCCCATGTCAACTACACTTCCGTGTAAATTATATGTTCACCATCAACTTTCTTGAGAAATGGAATGTCAGTACTTGATTATTCATTAAACATGCACCTTTATTTTTTTTAGGCTGATGCTAGTAATTTTTTATCAAAAATTATGACTAAATATAAAATAAATAAAATCTTATTATTGTAGCAAGACCAGAAGAGAGAGGGAGACAAAGAAGGAAAGGAAGCAGGAGAGACAGAGACAAAGGGAGGGAGAGAGAATTTGTCCTTAATTTTGGATCATTTATATAATAGATGCTCTAAAGTCTTTGTTAGATAATTCCAATATCTGTGTCATCTAAGCATTGGCATCTAGCATTTATCTTTGCCCATGCAAATTGACATTTGTCTAGTTCTTTATGTGCCAAGTAACTTTGAATCATATTTTGGACATTTTGATAATTATGTTATGAGACTTTGGGTCTTGTTTAAATCCTATGAGGGATATTGTTATTTTTGTCATAGGAGGCAATGAACCTGATTAAGTTTAGTCAAGTTCTATCTTGTCTTATGTGGGTTGTGATTCCAATGTCAGGTTAGCTTTCAAATTCTTTGTAGTGTTATTTAGATCTGTCCATATATATGTATTCTTCACTAGCTAGTCTGGGATATAGGCAGATAGACTACTGTCTATCTGTTAGTGTGTTTGGTCTGCTGTTTGGGATCAGATCCACACATGTGCAGCTTAGCATGAGCCCTCCAGCTCACAAACACCTTTATGTGGTCACTTTCTCTGGTACTTTCCAATTCTCTGGGGTGCTCCTTTTCAGTTCCCTAGTCAGAAATCTGGGGCTTTGCTTACCCCACCCTGTTGTGTAACTCCCACATCTGCACTCACCTTCAAGTTCAAAGCTGTGAGGGGATCAGAAGGGAAAAGTGGTAAAGTCATGGTCCGTTCAATGGTACATCAAATTCTGGTTTTCTTACCCAATTTGCCTACTACTATTTGCTTTTGAGTCCTCAAATAGTGTCCCATGAATTCTGTCCAGGTTTTATAGCTACACTTCTCTGGGAGAGATAAGGTGGAGTGTGTTTACTCCATCTTACCTGGAACCTAAACACAATAAACTATTTAGAAGATATTCTTCAATGTGTTCCTTGATGTGCTTTATATAAAGACTCCTCTCAGAACTCAAGCTCAGAAAAAATCGAGTGAAAAATTTATGTAGATTTCTTTTCTTCCATTCCTAATTCCTTTCTTTTACCCTGGTTACTGAAAAGCTCAGAAAAAAATAATTTGGCTCATGTAATTGAACTGCAGTGTCTGGCACACAGGAGGTGCTTAGTAAACATCAGTGATCTCTATATTTATCTGTCTATCCTGTTATCCCTCAAGAGCTAAATTTTATGCTCATTTGAAGAAACTTTCTTGGTCTGGTTTTTGGATATAATTTTCCTCATTCCCATTCCTTTTATTACTTGGCTTTTCTTGTGGTTCTGTGATAGTAGTTTGGGGACTTATTTTCACCATATTAATCTTGTGAGCTGCCTCAATACTGTTTGAAAGCAGTAAAGCCATAAATGAACAAATAAATGAAAAAAAGATTGTATTTATGGAATGCTTCATAGTTCCAAAGCTACTTTCACACCTGTTCCATATTTCATCCTAAAAAATAGCCCAGAGAGTGAAGGAGAAAAGGTAGCATGATCCTCCTCTACAGAAGAGGAATCTGGTGCCCAGCCAAAACAGGCTGACTTGAAGATTCTTTGAGTACCCCTCCTACTCAACAGTGATGAACTGTTTTACATTTTTGTGTTCTGTTGAATGTTGTACCAAGGCTAAAAGCAGTTTGGAAACCACTCTAGAGAGTTCCGGGTATCCTCTGGGACCCTACGCTTCAGGAACTCCAAGCCTAGGACCTTCCCCACCATGCCCTCTTTTCTCAGACTGCCTCATGATTGGTTTAATTAATCCCTTGGGATCCAGGGACCCCCTAGAGATGCTGAAGGTTTGATGTTACTTGAGGGAGCATAATAAAAGTTTCTACCCCTTCCAATCTTAGAATAGGGGCTCATCCCAGAACAGGGTAGATCTGTCTACTCGGTGGGTTCTCCACTCCTATTCCTGTCCATGAACCCCTCCTGGGTTGGTACTGAGACAATGAAATTGACCTCCTGGCATATGTGAAGGATGATTGTCACAACTCATTCTTATTATTCATCTACATCCCAGGACTTCCCTTTTTAGTTCAAAAGGAGGGGCAGAATGTGGCCTTGATCATGGAAAGGCCAGTCTAAACACAGCACATGGATTAGCCTCTTTTCTTCCTTCTCTCCCTCAGTCACACTCAGAGGGCACAGATTGCAGGTGTCCACCCAAGAGTGACTTACTGCTTTTGGCAGTCCTAGGGAAGTGACACCAACAAGCAGGAGGCTAAAAAAGAGAGAGCTACTCAAGGAACTTATTGAACAGTCCCTTCCCTCAGTTCTTGGTGAGCTTTAGCAGCCACAGCCAGGTCCCCCTCACATTGCTTGGGTTGAGCTTGAACTTAGGCTGTGCCTACTGCCATGGTATTGGCATGGGTGAACATGGCCAAAGTCAAGACCAATAGTGGGAGCAGGGGTGATTCAGAGTGAGTCTGGACCTGTCATTCAGATATCCTCTAGTCCAATCCCCATGGACTCTCACTTCAATTCTAAGGGGAGGCTGTTAATTGTTACCAATATGGCAGTAGCCCTTTACTCCTCCCTGATCCATACCCTTTGCAACGTAACTTTGTAGCTCTCCCATCAAGAGGTAGAGTCTATTTCCCATTTCCTTGATTCTGGGCTGATCTTATAACTTTCTTTGGCCAATAGAATCTAGTATAAGAGACATTTTCCAGTTCTGAGCCCAGGTTTTAAGAGGCCTTACACACTTCTTCCCTTTCTCTTGGGATTCTTCCCCATGCATGTGAGCTAGCCCACTAGTGGATAAGAGGCCATGTGAACCAGAGTTCGTCAGCTCAGTTATCCCAACTGAGACCCTAGGCATGTCCAGTCAAGATCAGCAAAGATGACCCAAAGACACAAGAGGAAGCCCGTCTAAGACCAAAAGAGTTGCCCATTTAATTCCAGCCTAAAGTGTCAAACTATAGAATCATAAGCCAAAGAAATGGTTGTTGTTTTATAGGCCACTGTACTTGGGGGTAGTTTATGGTATAGCACAAGCTAACCAATGCAGAGGAGCACAATGTTTTAATGATACCAGTCAGCTGACAGACTGAGACAGGAAAGGATGGGTATAGTGGGTGATAGCAGTGCAGGTTGTGTCTTTGGGGACATTGTTGTGGTTTCAGCAGTGATGGGAGTAGCCAGAGCAGGAAGAAAACAGACTAAACAGGAGTCCACAGTATCAGCAGGAGAAGCACTCTTAAAACCCATATCCAGGGACTCCCAGAAATAATTAGGAGAAATATGAAGGGTCTGGAAGACTTACAGAGTGGATTTAGTTAGAGCCAAGGAGACCACATAATTTGAATATTACATATGAGGATACACTTCTTGAACGTTTTTTTTTTTTTTACCTCAAATAAGAATTTTAACTCTCCAAAAGACATTAGAAATAGGAAGTTTTCATAAGCTTATTATGCATGAATTCTTCTGAAAGTTACTACTCATGGTTACTTTATTCTTCCTCAAGGGATTCTGTATTTTTCTCTATATTGCCAATTCTTTGGGGATAGTTGAAAGCAAAAATTGAGAAATGGGTGCAGATGTTGGCAGCATTTATCACATCTTATTTGTAAAAATGAATAAAATAAAGGGCACAAGAACAAATATTAGGACACTGTGGCACAGAAGTCTGATGCTTACTCCATTTGGTTCTCTTCCCCTTCCAGGCAAGTGTGAGGATTTCCCATGTCTGCTCCCCTGGCAGTCAGGAGAGGCCTCATGACCAGGACTGGCCAGTGGGTAGTGAATAGCCGTGATCCTGTCATTTCTGAACTGAAGCACTGATTGTTGGTCTCAGATCTTTTACCATCCTCGCCTGCCACACCGATGAAAGAGGCCATGTGTCCCAGGGGTAAAGCTGCAGGATGGTGGCATCTCTATCTGCATGGATCACTGAGTGACCCTGTAGGAAGGCACCTGCCCTAGAAGGCTGCCCGGTCCAGCTGTGGGTATTGCACGAATGTGAAATCAACCTTGGTCTGTCGAGCTATGAAGTCTTGGCATTGCTTGTTCTCAAAGCCTTCCCTGACCTAGTCTGAATAAGAGTACTGAAAAGCTGAAATTTTAAAAATCTGATTAAAAGAAAAAAATTATCAGTGCTACAAATAAATTACAAAAATGAGAAAAAAATTTTGCGCTGTGGTCAAATGCAGATTATACATGGTTTAACTTTTGGCAAGCAAGGTCGAGTGTGCAGAGAAGAATCCAAGAAACTTTATGAGCATGAACATGATAATGCGAATTTTATCCATTTGGCAGAAGTCAGAGCAAAATTTGATAATATTATGGCAGAGCATTTATACATAATATAAATATTTACACCAAATAATATTGCACCTATTTAGGGGATGAAATATTAAACTAAATAATTAAAATTGTAGCAGATGCAATGAGTAAAATCGGTCTGAATAAGGGAAGAAGAGCTAAATATTACTCACTACTTTGGCTACAAACTTTGATGTTGTTGTATTTGAGACACAACCCCTGATGAATATAGTATAGATAACAAATTTTGTTAGACTGTGGATTCCCAAAATGCAAATATTTCTATATGTAAACATGGTTGGGAAGTTTTTTCCAGTAGATGACACAACTGGAAAAGGAGTATAAGCAGTGTTAGTAGAGTAACTACAAAAACAATCAAGAATAAAATAATGTGAGGGGCCATGGCTATCACGATGCTGCAAATATTCATGGAAAACACGACAGATTGAAACAGATGATTCAAAGAAATGCTTCTATGGCATTTTCTGTTCCTTAACTATGGATATTTTAATCTTGGCAGTGAATGGTGCAGCAAAAATCTTTTCTGACACCACTGAATTTTTTTTATGCCATCCACTATCTACATTCAATACACAATGTTTCACTGAAGCTGAAAAGCAGTTGTATAGATTTGTGTATTAAAAACACATTTACCAAACATAAATTTGAAACATTGTCAAATGCAGGATGGGAAGGTTAAGTTTATGCCATTATGACATTAAAAACTCAATTAAATACTCTAAGCAATGCTTTTTTAGAAAATAGTGTAATAATAAAGACAAAGATTGTGGATTTCAAGCCAAAGGTAAGCTTTCAAAAACATCCACTATTACATTTATTTGCTCAGGGCTCATTTGGCAAGATATTTTAGGTAAAATGAATGCTATATCCAAAATAATATAGGAGCTGAAATTCAACACATTGCCCTAAGAGGCATCCAGAGAGGGATGTGTGTCTGCAGATGCTCACGGCATGGACTGGGAGATGGGGTGAAAGCGTGTGGGTTTCCTCTTGCTGGAGCCTGGAGCAAGTTGTTCAGGTCTAGACTCTGCACGAGAAGGCAGGTCACAATCATCCTCTGACAGGAGGCAAGCCTGCCTTGCAGTGTGGTAGGCAGGAGATTGACCAGGAGGGATTACTCTGGAAGGGCCTTTGCCATTGACACCTCAGAATTTTCATGTCTGCCGGCTAGCGGTCAATGATCTTCTCTGTACGGACTTACAGTAAGATTTTGTCAAACTCCACAGCCTCAATTTAGGTCCACATTCTAAGCAGGAAGTGCAGTGTGTCCACACCAGCCTGGGAGGCGGTGACCAGGCAGCAAGAGAGAGTGGGGGACGCGGCGAGAAGAGCTGGCAGAGGTGAAAAGCCACCATGGTTCCTAGCGCAGAGCTTCCCACTGGTGTGTGATGCTGATGACCAAGACAGTTTTGTACACTACCATACATGGTGACTGAATAGGTTTGACTCAGCCATCTCATTCCAGGGCCATAGATAATATTTTTTTGAGTAATTACTATGTGTAGGCCCTATTCTAAATTCTTTGTATGTATTAATTAATTCTTCACAGCCACTGTATCAGTGTGCCCATTTTATAGATTAGAAAACTGAGGTCCAGACAGGTTATATGACTTACCCAAGGTCAACTTAAATGGCAGCCAGGACCTTAACCCCAGCAGTGTGGCTCCAGAGTCCACACTGTTAATCAGGGTGCTGTAGAATTTGGGTGTTACCCTCATAACCAAAGGTTCACCATAGTGTTCAGAGTTGTCAGCCCTAAAAAGAAATAAAAAACAAAACACATATTTTTTCCCCCAAGAGATAAATCCAAAACCTGCTGCCAGGTTGAAGCTGCTTGAGACCATCAGGGTTTCGGGCATGGTGGCATCCATCCTCAGAACTTGCCTCCTCAGCAGGGTCACACCATCTTCCCAATGACAGCCATTTCTGCTCATCTGCCTCCCCACACAGACTGCAGAGTTTTCTACCTTTTAGGGTAGGCTCAGAGACTGTCAATGCCCCACAACCAGCAGGAAAACCTGCATCCACCTCTCAGCAGAGGGAAAAGGGCATTGAATACCTGGAAACTAGGCAGGACTCAGCTTTACACTTTTACTCTTCCAGTGGTGGGGGCAATAGGGAATCTGTCTTTCTAGAGCCCGAGGCCCTGCAGCAGCTGCTTCGGAAGGAAAGCTACCCTCCCATCCCAATCAAAGATCTGTCTTGATCTTAAGGCCTGACTTCCAAAGACAGAAGACATCAAAGTTAGGGTGATCAGCTTGACCGGGTTTGCCCAGAACTTTCCTGGCTTCAGTACTGAAAGTCCCACACCCTGGAAACCCCCTCAGTCCCCAGAAAACCCAACAGTTGGTACTCTGATCAAAGGAGAAATCAAGGAAACTCTCATCATTGTAGCCTCAAGCTTAGAAGGCCCACACCCCACATTTCTCCTGATCCATGGAAGCCAGGAGCTCCCCAAATTGTCACAATCAGGCTATAGACCGGTCTTCACTGCTCTCCATCCGGGGGAACATGGCATCCCCTTGGAGCATGGAGAAAAAGGCATTAAGGACACAGGCCCCAAATTCCATCCGCATGTTCCCATCTCCCCAGAGGCTTAAAAAAATTGGACACTGGGAGATGGAGATGCTTGGTGGCTGGAGTCACTCCCGGCCTCGGGCAAATTTTCCAGGCTTTTACATCTTTGGATGAGATGTCAATATACTCCCCCTTCACTCCGGATCCACATGGCTCAGGGTCAGAGGCATGGGGAGTTGGCCAAAATGCCTTTCTCTATGATAAAGAGACCACAGAGTTAAAAATCCTGTGAGTTAATGCACAGGTGACAAAACATTTGGCATGATGTGGCCAGGACTGACAAGAAGCCATGACTACTTCCAAGGCGTTCTCCGTCCCTAGTGGCTTCTCCAGAGAGGTCTTGGTCCTCAGCATGGCTAGAGATATTCAGTGTATATAATCCAGACCCCATCTAATGATATAAGTAAATAAACTCTGGGCATTCAGAGAAAACAAATCACCAGTCCATCAAAATCCTTGGGGTAAATTAGTTCAGCAGACTGGACTAGAGACATACTCCGTGACTCACCCTCACCCAGAGTAAATAAGGGAAGATTAAGCACAACTTGATTGAATCATGCTGAAGCTTGGCATAGCTCAACAAACAGATCAGCCTGAAATCTCACATTAGGAACACATAATCTCATAAAATTTATGACTGTTATTGCTCACCACATATGTTTCTGGGTTACTATGTGCCGGGCCCAGCAAGTTGCATCGCTGGGGTCTTGAGGGGCCTGCCTGCTGATCCACGATGTATTTCAAGAAAGAAGACACGTTCCTGGTTGACACTCTTTGGCATGGTCTTCGGCATTGCCTGGCCACTGCAAGGAAGGGACCGGAGGGGGATATTGGCAGTAGGGAAGGAAGCTTGCACCATGCCCCAAGGGGGCCCCTTTGCAAGCTCTGCTTGGGATGCTGGTGGGGGGACAGGCAGGAAAATCTTCTTTCCCCTTCTTTCCCCTCTCCAGGCCTCAGTCTCCTCACTTGTAAAAGAAGGGCAGGGAATTAGATGATCTCCAAGGTCTTTTCAAGGCTTACCAAGGTCTATGGAGAAGATCAAAGGGACAACTTGCTTAAAGAGGAACCAGAACCAAAATGTCATCAACTGAGGTCAACAGAGAATAGGGTACAGGAAGTGTGGGTGTGGCCTAGGAAGGCAGGAATGGGTATAGGAGGCTAGGGACTGCTAGCCCTGAAAATCTGGGAGGAAAAGTTAGATGGCCAACCGCTTTGAGAGCTATGCTGCTGCCCAATGCTAAACCAGTCAGGAGCTGTTTTCAGAACACCTTCCACTGCCAATGGACGTGGGCCCTCTTCCCCTTTGAGTGCAAAGGCAACCTCAGAGTCCTTCTCAACACAACAGCCAATGCTCATCCATCAGATCTGAAGGTGAGAGAGAGCTGCTTTCCAACCCAAATGACCCTGAGGCTCCTCCAGGGCCAAGATCAGATAATCCAGGTCTGATGATGGGGACTCAGAATGCAGAGTCAGTGAGAAGCAGAGCAAGAGACTGGCAGGAATTTCCCGCTGTGAAGGGCCCCCACTTGCAGGAGATGCTCACTGAGGTAGGAGCCTGGAGACTCCAGCAATGAATGGAGGCCAAGCCCCAAAGACCCTTGACTCACCCGTGGGAGTCCAGAGTGGGACAGGAGATTCTGGGCCCCCATGGCCATGCTCCTACCCCCGCCATCCCCACCGAGGGGACCCATGTGCTTACTGTGCTCATTTTGGTGTCCCTCAACTCCCTCCCCGACAAACCCACCCCGGGCTCCATCCTGAATATTTCAACTCAGCAATCTCTCATGCTCAGCCCTGAAATCCCTGCCAACAGCCAAGGTTTGACCCTTCTGACCCTCGGGCCCTCTTTCAGGATTTTCCTGTTCCATTTCCAGCACTGCTAGCTCCATCCAGAAAGGGTTTTGAGCAAGAGAGTAACATGTTTCTTTCTGGCTCATTCATTTTCATTATGACTTTCACAGCCAATTCCAGTAAATCTGCTACACTAAAAGTCCTTATTCATCATCCATGCTCTTCTAAATAATCTCCAATTTGAGTTGAAGTCTACTCTGTTAATATTTCGCCTTAAAAAATAAAGAAAGAGACTGGTTTTGTTTTTTCCTGATTGTAACTCAGATATCAGCTGGGGACCACCGTGCCCCTCAATATCTATCAAATATCTTGTGGCAGATCATATTTTCCCCAAATGGCCACAACAGTATTTTCAATCCCACATGCCCATTCCAAAATCTTGCAATCCCTCCATCAAGAAATGGAGCCTGGGTCATCACCCCTGGAGTCTGGGTGGGCCTTTTGAATGCTCTGACTAACAGAATGTAGTAGAAGTGACTGTGAGACTCCCAAGGCTGGGTCAGAAACGCAATACAGTCCCCACTGGGTTCCCTCTGTCTCGGTACACATGCCGTCGGAGCCATGAAGGGCTGTGTCAGAAGTCCCGGCCCCCTGAAAATGCCCAGCTGGAGACACCATGTGGAGAGACCACATGGAAACAGAGAGAAATCCCTGAGGAGCCCCAGCTGCGTGAGCGTCTCGAGCCCAGGCACCATTTGCACGAGTGGGGAAGGCTTTGGCATGACTCCCTCAGCAACGCCATCTGAACGCAACCACAGGAGGGACTCCAAGCAAGAACCACCCTGCTGAGCCCGCTCAACCCCCAGAACTCTGAGAGAAGATAATAAATGATGGTCATTGCTTTACACCACTAAGTGTGTGGTGGCTTGGATGCAGCAGTAGAGAACCAGGACGATTCGGCTGGAGCTTGAACAACTCTATGCTCCAGGGAGCTCAAGAGGCTTCCCAAAATTTCTGATTCTGGAGGAACTGAATGGGTTGCTCATTGTGAGTCATGTGTCCTCAGATGCTGCCTCTGTCCTACCCCACGTTAACTCTTTTTTTAAAAAAGATTTATTTATTTATTTGAGAGAGAGAGAGCATGCAATTTGGGGGAAGGGCAGAGGGAATCTTCAAGCAGACTCCCCGCTGAGCACAGAGCCTGACATGGGGCTAGAACACACGACCTATGAGGACATGACCTGAGCTGTAGTCAAGAGTCAGAGGCTTGACCTGCTGTGCCACTTAGGTGCCCCTCCCCTATATTAACTCTTATGTGAAGTTGGGCCCCAGTTTAAGTGCCCACAGTGAAGATCACTCTCACCGAGCATCTGAGTGAGTAGACATCACAGAAAATTTAGATACATGCTGTTGACCACGTGGGCTTCTGTTAACTAGCTGCCTCCACCCCCCCCCCCACCAGCGTCTTCCCCTCTTACCTGACCCTCAGGTTGCTCTGGGAGCCCAAATCCTGCTCCTGCTATGAAGAGTATTTCAGCTCCCACCATGCTCCTAATCCAAAACTTTCATATTCAAGTACATCAAGAATCCAACCTTGGGGTGCCTGGGTGGCTCAGTTGGTTAAGCATCTGCCTTCGGCTCAGGTCATGATCCCAGGACCCTGAGATCGAGCCCCACATCGGGCTCTCTGCTCAGTAGAGAGTCTGCTTCTCCCTCTCCCTCTGCCGCTCCCACTGCTTGTGCTCTCCTGCTCTCTCATTCTGTCAAATAAATAAATAAAATCTTTAAAAAAAATCCAAGCTTCATTGGGACCCATTGAGGTTATAGATGGGCAATTTTTTATATGAATAAGCATTGTAAAAATATTCAAGGAACACACAGATAAATAAAGGAAAGTAAAAATTGCCCCTCAATCCCATTACCCAGAAATAATTACTATTAATGTTTCGATAAACCTCCTATCAACACAGCACAACTTTACACAAATAGAATCACACTATCCTTCTTGTTCTGTTTTCCCCAGACATCATTAGTATTGATAGTAGCTTTACCATTTATTCAGCACCTGGTACGTACTTCGCAGCTGCATAAATGTGGCATTGTCCGATCTTCACCACAACCCTGAAGTGCAGGCTCATTACCATTATCTTCTTTTCCCCAAGGGACCTTGGTGAGAGGCAGGGCTGGGACAGGAGCCCAGGCCCACCTAACCCTAAAGTCTGTGCTCTTTTCATTGAATCAGAGGCTCCTGATTCCTTTTTCCAAACCTACCTAACCCTGTGGAGGGACTATCCCAGCCCTGCATAACTCAAGCCAGATCTAGCACCCTGACCAACTCCTGTCCCCTCTTTGAAAAGCCAAAGTGTTCAGAACTCCCTGCGCTCTGGCTTATTTGCCTAATGGGGCTGAGTCTGGTAGGAGGGGCAGGGCAGAGCCAGAGTGGAGCCCCCTCTGACTCTCTGCTGGATCAAGAGGGCCCTGCTCTCCTGAGTCTGGGGGCGGCCTCCACTGAGTTCAGCGTGCGTCCTCTGCTCCCCCCACTCCAGCACTGTGCATCCTGAATCATGAGGGCTGCATCTGTGTAGGGCCAGCGAGGTGAAGAGGACATGCCCCCAGGGGCAATTTGTGCCTCCTTCTTCAGCCTTAGAAGAGACGCTGCCAGGTGGGATTTGCTCTTCCCAGGGAAGGAACTCGCAGCACATTCTCTGTAAAGCTTCCCTGATGAGCACATTTTCCTAGCAGAGCCCCAGGAGCCCAGCATCTGCGCTACCCCCTCCAGAGGGCCCCTGGGTGGGAGGCTGCAGGAGGAGACCTCACGTGGCTGCATGCACTGCAGCCCCAGAAGAGGAGGACAGCCTCCAGGGAGGTCCTGACCTTTCTCTGACAGCTTTCATGGCCTTGAGCTAATTGGGAAGGAGAACTCAAAACTGAGCTATCAGCCTGTCCCCCAGCTGTTCCCACAGCTGCTGACCCTTGAGCGAGGCAGAGGGCAGCCAAATGCTTCCCCAACCCGCCCCCCTCACAGTCCCCCACTTGAAGGTGGGCCCTGCCTTGCTTCAGTTCCCCCTTTGACGCCAGGGGCTGTCAGACACTCACAGTTCAGGGGAGGAATTAAGAAGTCAGCCTTTGAAGCCCTCAGCTCCAGATGTGAATCCTGGGTGCCTACGAATTAACTGGCAACCCTGCACAGCTTGCTTACCTTCTCTGCGGGGCTCCCCATCGCCTTAGTTTGGTTGCCCCACCAAAACAGACCCTAAGAGAATGATTCTAGTGCAAGTAGTTTAATTGGGAGGCAGCACCAGGAAAGCATCCGCAGGCCAGTGCAAGAAAGAAAAGGGGCCGGTGAGAGATGCGACATTAAGCAAGTAGGCCAGATTGAAGCTTAATCCCACTGGGCCCTCTTGGACATAGTGCAAAACAAATATTTTGGAATTCCCCCCCCCCCCCCCCCAACACACACAGGGGCAAAGGATCCATCAGTTCCTTTCAGTTATTGATTGTGTTGACAGCTGCCCCCGGGGAGAGGGTCAGGGCTGGTCAGGCGTCCCTCCGACCTGCCCGGAGCACAGGTGAGCAGGCTCCTACTGGCTGAGCTGCCCTTCGTGGGACTCCCGGCAGAGGCCAATGTGATGAAGGAGAAGTTTGTTAGCAATGTCTCCTTCTCTTTCCTTCTTCCTCCCGGTTGATATGCAGACACAGGCTGGGAGGTACAGCAGTCCTCTTGAGACCCTCGGGTCACAGCCCGAGGAAAAGACCCAGATGATGGCTCAGAAGCCAGCCTCAGTGAGCAGTGAACGAGGGCCTCCAGACACCTGCCCACGGCTTATTTGTGGAAATGGCTCCAGCTGAGTCTTCTGTTACTTGCACCTGAACAAAATGCCTCACTGAAACAGAGGTGGGGGACCTCTGACTCCTGAGGAGGTCAGTAAGACATGGTGTATATAGTTACCCTGCCACAAATTTGGGTAGCTTAAGTCCAGAATTCAGTGTGGAACTCCCTGTCTGAAAAAGAAGGGGGTTGGACCAATGATGGCAAAGGTTGGTTCCAGCCCTGGAGTCCAGCATGGAAGAGGAGGCCACACACGTGCATGGGTATGTGTGTGTGCGCATGCATGTGTGGTATGACGGCTGGCCCCTTAGCCTCCAGGCTGGTTGAGAGGAAAATTTTATGCCCTCCCATCTCAGCTCTGGTGGGTGCAGGACCTCCAAATGGCACTTGCAGTCCCCTGGAGATTGAAGGAGAAAGGAGACAACGAAGCACTCACCTTCTGTCAGGCGCTATGCTAGCACCTACCCGTACATCACCCACAGGGAGCCCGCCAGGCAAAGATGATCGAACCCCCCTGATGGACTTTGAGGACAGGGCTTGATGAGACCAGAACTCAGGACTGACTGAGCCACTCACCCTGGGTTCTAGCCCTGCTTCCACAGTTTATGTCCTTATGGCTGTGGGCAAGTCACCTAACCTTTAAGGACTTCAATTTACCATCTGGAAAAGAGGAGCAGTTCGGAGTTGGAGGTACATTTGATAATTCTTACTCTGCTTTGTCCTCCGTGTTATAGTGAGGATGGGATTAAATAGCACTTGTGAATATTTTTTTAAATTGTCAAGTGCCGTGACAATTAAAGGATTATAATTATTTTCCACAACAATAATAATAAGCTAAATTTGATTCTGGCATAAAAATGCAAATAGCTGAAATTCAATGATGTAGAACAGATCAATTTAGGGAAAATTATACTCCATCTGCATTTCACAAAGCTAGTGGAAATGCATATTGCCATGGCCATGAAAAGGACCAGAAGAGGAGAAAGGTCCATTAATTCAGTAAGTCTGCCCAATTCCTGTTGACTCAAAGGCACAACAATTTATTCATGAATAACTCTGCTGGGCTTAAGGGAAGATTCAATGATTAAAATATATTCTTGGAGCCTTTAAGAGAGTTTAAGCAATCATTTGTATTCTAAATAGGTTTCACTGACACAGCCTCTTTCAAATGTTAGATCACACACGCAAAAAAAATCCAAAGCCCGAGGCTGGATGGCAATGCTCCTTCTGGTTTTATAAAATCGACCATAGGTTCCCTTTCTGCTGAGACAATAGTCTGGATAAATGAGCACCTGTAACCAGAGTTTAGGGAGGTAAGCAAATGAAACCTTCAATCAAGTTAATCTGATACTTCTTTGGCAATTTTTCCAGACCAGTCCCAAATTCAGATCCTTTATCCTATTATCCAAATATCTCTCCTGCTATATGACCCAATTTTGAGTTTGGAAGAAAATGTCCCCTGTTCCGTGGTCTACTTTATTCTATAATGTGGCTAGCCTTCTGTAAGCTTCATAAACATCAATGACCTAGAATTCCTCTACCTGCCTTGTTTTCTCACTCAGACCTCTCATCCCTAAATTGTCTTCTAAGCCCCATGTGCTCATTCACTCAGCTGAAGCTTTCTGGGAATCCACTGCTAATGGTTCCCGGGGAGAATACTATTTTGGGTGAGAGGGAGGCACCATTTCTTTGGGCATCTAGAGTCACCATCCCATGAGATGCAAGAGTAGTGCTGGGCTCTACACAAGTGAGAAAAGAGCATGTCTCATGTTTTGTGGGTGAGCCCCAGAGCAGTTTGGCTTGCACCCAGACTGTCCTCAACTTCCTCATGAAAACAGCCCCTTTGGCTTTCTTCCTAAGCCACCTGTCTGCATGGGGGGGGGGGCAGATAACAACCATGGGCCCATGGTTCTCTGCATCCTTCAGTCTCTCTCTCTCTCTCTTCCTTCCCAAGGCAACTGCCACCCTTCCTGCCATGCTCTCCAGCCAAAAAAGGTCCTGTGCATGTCACTTCATGTAAATAGGTGCTCAGAATTTGACATATGGACCATCAGGTCAACCAACAGCAAACCTCCCAATCTTGATTTGGACTCTGCTATATCACCCTACAACGTGAATTTTCTAATTCCAGATTTTCTGTCCTATTGTAACTCACATGTCAAACCATGTGTTTCAATTTTAAGGCTTAAAACAATATAGTCAACATGGCTCTGGGGCCTTGTACTGGCCTGAAGTCCCTTCTGACTCATCTGCAGCTGTCTTCAACTCAGGACAATGCACCACACGTTCTCTGCCAAATGCCTTCTAGGCCGGGCTGGGTGATGGAGGGCAAGCCTGTGTCTCTCAAACTCCCTCATTGGTCCCTTCCTTGGCCAGAGAGAGCTACACATCCAGAAGGAAAGAACTGACCCAAGTCAAAGGCCCAGCAATCAGATTTTGTTGGGCTAGAAGGCCATTGAATCAGTCTCATTTTCTCTGCACTTGTGTTCCCTAAGTTTTTCCACATTAGTTCTAATCTGGGCTGTTAGAAAAGGAGATAAATTAAAAACCACTGATCTAGAGAATAATGGAATATCTTGGTGGTTATTGCATTAAAAACCAGCTGGCTAAAATGGCTTTGGAAGATCTTAGAAGGCTGTCTCTGACTCAAGCTCTGTACAAGTCAGAGCTGGGAGTGTGCAGGCCAAGGAGTGGCTGAAACGCTGAGGATCTGCTTCCCTTTCTTGTGAAAACACATGTGGAGACATGTGAGCCCTGTCCTCTCATCTCTACAATGCTCTACAAATAATGGGATAGAGAGATAGGGATTGCCCTTTAGATAGGGGAATCCCCCAGGCATCCCTAGCATGTGGACCTCATTTACAATGTGGTCTTATTGCCTTTTACTCCTTTACTGGCCTATAATGCTCAGGAGCCTTACTTAGTAAGTATTTGTCAAATAAATGAAGGAAAGAGATCTGAGATAGGACACATTTTGGCTATATCAAATGCTTTTTTTTTGTTTGTTTGTTTTTTGAGAATTAGGTATGCAGGTGTGAATGAGTGGATATATAGATAAATAAATAAACAATCGAATTGTTGCTCATTCAATGATATGGTTGATAGAAACACCCGCACCATTTATATTAGCCCCCCCCCTCTGCTGACAATGTATAATTTAATTAATAATATTAAATGTGTCTATGATATGACCCTACTGTGTTCTTTTCTACCATCCCTCTTTTTTTTATTAGTCACCATACATTACATCATTAGTTTTTGATGCAGTGTTCCATGATTCATTGTTTGCGTATAACACCCAGTGCTCCATTCAGTACATGCCCTCTTTAATACCCATCACCAGGCTAACCCATCCCCCTCACCCCCCTCCCCTCTAGAACCCTCAGTTTGTTTCTCAGAGTCCATAGTCTCTCATGGTTCATCTCCCCCTCCGATTAACCCCCTTCATTTTTCCCTTCCTACTATCTTCCTTTTTTTTTTTTTTTAAACATATAATGTATTACTTGTTTCAGAGGTACAGGTCTGTTGAGTCAGCAGTCTCACCCAATTCACAGCGCTCACCATAGCACATACCCTCCCCAGTGTCTATCACCCAGCCACCCCAGCCCTCCCACCCCCCACCACTCCAGCAACACTCAGTTTGTTTCCTGAGATTAAGAATTCCTCATATCAGTGAGACCATATGATACATGTCTTTCTCTGATTGACTTATTTTACTCAGCATAATACCCTCCAGTTCCATCCACGTCGCTGCAAATGGCAAGATTCCATTCCTTTTGATGGCTGCATAATATTCCATTGTGTATATCTACCACATCTTCTTTTTCCATTCATTTGTCAATGGACATCTTGGCTCTTTCCATAGTTTGGCTATTGTGGACATTGCTGCTATAAACATCGGGGTACACATACCCCTTCAGATCACTACATTTGTATCTTTGGGGTAAATACCCAGTAGTGCAATTGCTGGGTCGTATAGTAGCTCTATTTTCAACTTTTTGAGGAACCTCCATACTACTTTCCAGAGTGGCTGCACCAGCTTGCATTCCCACCAACAGTGTAGGAGGGTTCCCCTTTCTCTGCATCCCCGCCAACACCTGTCATTTCCTAACTTGTTAATTTTAGCCATTCTGACTGGTGTGAGGTGGTATCTCATTGAAGTTTTGATTTGGATTTCCCTGACACTGAGCGATGTTGAGCACTTTTTCATGTGTCTGTTGGCCATTTGGATGTCTTCTTTGGCAAAATGTGTGTTCATATCTTCTGCCCATTTCTTGATTGGATCATTTGTTCTTTGGGTGTTGAGTTTGATAAGTTCTTTATAGATTTTGGATATTAGCCCTTTATCTGAAATGTCATTTGCAAATATCTTCTCCCATTCTGTCAGTTGTCTTTTGGTTTTGTGGACTGTTTCTTTTGCTGGGCAAAAAGCTTTTTATCTTGATGAAATCCCAATAGTTCATTTTTGCCCTTGCTTCCCTTGCCTTTGGCAGTGTTTCTAGGAAGAAGTTGCTGCGGCTGAGGTCGAAGAGGTTGCTGCCTGTGTTCTCCTTTAGGATTTTGAAGGACTCCTGTCTCACATTTAGGTCTTCCAACTCTTTTGAGTCTACTTTTGTGTGTGGTGTAAGGAAATGGTCCAGTTTCATTCTTCTGCATGTGGCTGTCCAATTTTCCCAACACCATTTGTTGAAGAGACTGTCTTTTTTCCATTGGACATTCTTTCCTGCTTTGTCAAAGATTACTTGACCATAGAGTTGAGGGTCCATTTCTGGGCTTTCTATTCTGTTCCATTGATCTATGTGTCTGTTTTGTACCATACTGTCTTGATGATTACAGCTTTGTAATAGAGCTTAAAGTCCAGAATTGTGATGCCACCAGCTTTGCTTTTCTTTTTCAACATTCCTCTGGCTATTCAGGGTCTTTTCTGGTTCCATACAAATTTTAGGATTATTTGTTCCATTTCTTTGGAAAAAGTTGATGGTATTTTGATAGGGATTGCATTAAATGTGTAGATTGCTCTACCATCCCTCTTACATCTACCTTACCTCCAATAAGTTCCTTCTCCGTGTACACACACATATTCACATGTTTACTAAGGCAAAGCCATTTGCAAATGGTATAGGCACTAGGAGGAAGAAAAAAGGTGGGGAGCAGATTCTACGTGGTTCTTCTCATGTAGTCATTTACCCTCAATAAGAGCTTTGGTACACCTGAAGGTCCTATTATGAGGAGCAAAATTTCCAGCAGTATAGTCTTTACGATGGCATTTCATTATTATAATGAATTGCATACTAACAAAATATCCACCACCACATTCCCAAAAAGTTTGGCCAATTGATTTTAATATTTAGATGAGGCTTATTTTCAATCAGCCTCATCCAGTTTTATGTGTAACCTACATAAATTTGAGTGCCCTCATGGCCCTTTCTGGTCTTTCACAGTCAAAAGAAATAAACATTCAACTCTTAAATCTTTGAGGAATAATGAAGACATGGGGATGGATTTTCTAAATGAGGCAGCACAGGGATTTTGCATTATTCTAGCTGCAATACTTATGAGAAGCCACCAACCAATGCTTCACTCCCTTTGAAGGCAATGCAATAAAATCCTTCAACTTTCCAGAGCCAACAAATCAACTGCATAACTCCCTTTCAGAAGTACACTGTCACAGTCACAGTCAAAATGTCATTTGAACTTGTGACCAATGTGTCTTCTCTCCACATTCAACTTATCCCCTCACTCAACTCACATTCCCCCTTCTTCTCTTTCCCGACAGTTTGGAGACACAGGGATTTAAGGTGGTGGTCATGCCCCCTCTGCAGCATGCCTCCCCCACTACTTATTGCATCATTAACATCTGAGCCTGCCCATCCAGCCTCTTCCACCAGACTTTCTGCCCCTTGGCAGTCCCCACAGACCATATTTCCTCAGAGTTACAAGCAGAGATGTTGTTTCTTGCCACAAATAAAACACACATATGTCACTTATTCCAATGTTCAGGGTAGCCTAAGGGTGACACTCTCTCACTCATGCTAGAGCCTGAGAAATAGCTTCTATGTGACCAACATACCCCTCTTGGAGCAAATTCAGGGGTACTGTCTTCAACCTAAGTCCTGAGCTGGATCTGGGTGTCTCTTGAATGGGACTAGGGAAGCTGCTCTCCCATCCATTTTGCTTCTCAAGTTGAGGCACACTGGTGCCCCAAATTATCCTGACTTCCCTAGTTTGAATTCCATTTTGCCATCTTGCTCCCAGAAAGTGCCATATTGTGTTTCCTTGTTCCTCGGTCTCAATGAGGCATATCAACAGAGGGAATTCAGGAACTCTCTCCAAGTTTAAGATCAGATCTCAAATTGCTCAGCCACTTTTTGCTAAAAGTTGCTGATCTTTCTCCCACTAGGACTGATACAAGTGCTTCTCATTATCCAAGCCAGCTTCTACGGCTCCCTCGGGGATGACTATAGCAGTTCCTCCTACTGCAGCATAGGAAAACATTTGTGCTGCTGGTAGATTCCTAATTACGAACCCAATATATCAATGTTAGCTTCCCTCCACTCTACCCTTTACTTGCATATGGGCAGTGAAGTGGCCAGCCACTAAGTCAGGTGCCCGATGGCTTGAGGGCCGCAAATGATTTCTGCTGTTTGGTACTTCATCTAACAAGGTCTTTTCTCTGCCTCTAGAGCTCGCCATCCTCAAAACCTTCCAAGAACCATTAACACAACTCAAAGTCCTTTTCTCTGGTTCCTTGCATAGAACTTTTTGTGAGCTTCTATGTTTCTAGTAGTAGTCAGTTTGTATAAACAGTTCAAAGCCAACTTGATTGCAAGCCTCACAGTAGCAGTCGTGCTCCAGGGGAGCTGGCCCAGCTAAGCAGGACAACAACTTTGAACTAGTCCAACTGTGTTTAGCATTAACTTCCTCACTCCTTGCATAATAGTCTCTTATGTCTTGCAACAGTTGGGTGTCTACAAGGATTGGATTAAATGCTAATGTCCAGTTTGCAATCTCAAGAGAGAGTCGTTGGAGGCATCCTCCATTCGACCAATTCACAGGGCCCTGCATTTATTTCTCTGTGTGGTACAACCTCTTCTCTAAAATTGTGATTTTAATGTCTGAGTAGGTTCCACTCTTTCTCTCAGGCTTTCCTGTGCTATTAGTGCTTGTACCCGATTCACCCACACTTGTTTGTATTGTAATTCCAACAATTTGGTAATCCTAAAAGGTATATATCTGGCTCAGGTCTACGATTATTATTTTAATCTAAAAAGCAGAAAATTGTGCTTTAGGGCCTGCTCAGGACCCCCAAATATAACCTGCAGGAAGTCTGGTCCACTTATGGCTCTTTCTACACGGGGTTACATTCTAAAAGCATACTCAAATCCAATTTTGCAAGAATGAAGTCCTTTTGTGACATAACTGGTCAGGTCTTCACAAGCCTGATTCCTCTGCTTCCTGGTGGTACAGCTAGATAACATTTCCCAGCCTCCCTTGCAATTAGGAGTGGTCATGTGACTGGGTTCTGACCAATGAAATGCCAGTGCACCGCCTCTAGGTCTAGGCTTTAGAAACGTCCCAGATCCATCTTCATCCTCCTTCGCCTTCTCCTGGCTGAATGCGGAAGAGCCCTGCAACATTGGAAGGTTGTGTTGACTATGGGAAGGAGGCCAATTCCCTGAATCACCACTTGGAGGGGAATTGCCCACAATTTAGAATGAATATTTTGGACTTTTTGTGAATAAAAAGTAAGCTTCTATCATGTTTGAAACATAATACGTGTATTTATTATACTGATTGGCATTACCTAACCTAATATATCTTAATAGGGGTTTTCTTGTTGGGGCAGCACATCACACAGAAAATCTTCTTAAAATTCTTCTTCAGACATCTTCTCACCTCAGTATTTCCCAACCACTCACTTATTGTCCCCTTTATAAGTCAATGTTTTCACTCATGGACCTGCCCACACCCATAATTCTCTGAGAAATGAGTCTGCCTCTCGTTCTGACTACTTTTATTTTGAGGGGCTGCTTTTAACCTTCCCCTGGAATTTCGGTAAATTTAAAAGCCCCCTGTTGACACATAAGTTTTGTTTAAATAAGTTAAATATGTTCTCCAGCAATCTTATTCTGATCCGACAAAGGTAAACCACATCCTGCTCCAGACTAAACAAGACTGATGATTTTTGAAGTTCCGAAATAATCTAATATAAAATAATTAAAATAATGTGGTGCTATTGTACAATGATTATTAGAAAAGTATTATTTGTTGTATTAATCAGGATAGAAGAGACTCTGCTGTGAGAAACAACCAACGCTCCTCCAAGCTGAGTGATATAGCCCAACTAAAATGTATCTCTCAAACACACAAAGTCAGCTTCAGATCCAGGAGCATCCAGGGCAGCTGTGCTCCCGGGGGGTAGCTCAAGGATCCATGCTGCTTTGATCTTATGGCACCATCACAGCAATATGGACTCTCACAGCAGAGGAAAGAAATTGCCGCAGCCCCTCACACTGGCCCACATATGACACGTTGCCTCCAGACACAGATCATTGGCTAGAACAAGTCACATGGCTTCCTCAGACTTGGAGAGGATGGGGACATGTCATCCTTCCATATGCCCAAGGGAGAGGAGAACTGGATGTGGGTGAGCAGTATGTACTAGAAGACTCTATCTTTGAAACTTTTGATTTGGTTTCTTAATATTTATGCTAGGAACTTCTGAAAAGTCCAAATTTTTTTCTCAAAAATAATTTAAACTTTTAATTTTAAACTTTTTTTTTTTTTGCTAAGTCACTTGGATTTTTCAACTCCAGCTAGTTAGAAAGAGTGCAGTGTAAGGAGACTAGTTTCCATGGATAAAAACAAGAGCAAAGGAAACAAGAATCCCAACAGGACTGCACCTTTGCTCAGGCGATGTGCTTAATGGGGCAGGCCGGGGAAGTCAGTCTGAGGTGGGAAATGGCCAAGAGAGGAGGCATTCCTTGCATTGTGTTCCCCACCTGTTCACCAATCACATTGCTTCCTACCATGATAAAAATATCCAGACCCTCTGTCATCTTAACAAGATTTAATTAAAGCTGCCCTAAATTAAGAAAATCTAGTCATTGTTTGCATCCTTAGATGCCTATGTTTAGTTGAGTTGCACGTAAGCAGAGAAGTAAAAAATTAGCTTAATTTTTTGGCTGCAGGAAAGAGTGTGAATTGGTTTTTTGTCACTCATGGGGAACATCTTGTGTCTTCCCTCAGCTGCGTTTCTCGGATGGGATTGCTTCTTCCCACCCTCCTGAAGGCCTCTGAGGACAAGCTGCAGCTTGGCTCTGATCTGAGGAAACCTCTAGAGCCCAGAGACAGACCAGCTCAGGGTGGGAAGGGTCAGAGAGCTCCTTCTGAGAACAGCTGTCGCCCACCCAGGCTTCTGAGCAACTGAAAGCTGCCGTCAAGTGGGTCAAGAGTGGAAAGGGGAGTTCTCACATATGGGCATTTGTTGCCCCCAGCACAGAGCTGAGTGCTGGGGAGGTGTTCAGAAACCTACTTCCTATCTTGAAAAAAATGAATTAGGGAAGCTTCCAGAATCCCAGAGTGGGAAGGAATGGCTGTAGAGAGGTCACTGAATACAGTGTGTAAGAACAAATCTCTATAGTCAGACTGTCTTCCTGTGAATCCCAGCTCTGCTGCTGGTTAGCTCTGTAACCTTGAACCTGTTACTCAATTTTTCTGTATCTGTTTCCTCTCAGGTAATCGTGAAACATACCCCACAGGGTTGTTTTAAGGATTAACCTAATTCATGGGCATGAAAGTCTTAGAACAGTGCCTGGCTTATAGTGAGTGCCCAGTAAATGTTACTTATTATTAATTATTATTATTATTATTCCACTTGGTTTCCTGTGGCAACCTCTCGGACATTGTAGTTCCAGAGCACCTCTCTGTTCAAATACTAGAAAGCTTTTATTTTAAATCCAGGAAGCTGATCACCTTGATGGACTGATGTGCAAGCAATGTGTGATCTGCAGGTAGGGAGACCTGTAAGAAGAATGGGACCCCACAAGCCATTCAGGGTTTGAGTCCAGCAGTGGGGCTGTTTTGGGAACAGCCTAGAATGGAGAATCTTTCAGCAAACCCAAAGCAAACCCAGGCCCTGGAGTAACCATAGAAACAGGAGCCCACAGAGGCATCCAGGGTGTGGGATGGGGAAGTGGGTGGATGGATGGATCAATCGATGGGTGATAGATGGGTAGTTGGGTAAGTGTCACTTTCACAGAGGAGGGAGGGCCTGGTAGCGGCAGCTGTGAGCACCTCTGAGCTGAAGGAAGTTTGGGGAGTGAGGAATGTGTCCCAGGGTAGATAGTTGGTAGATAAAGGGTAAGCAGACCAGGGCAGAAAGGGAATCTTTTCCTGAGAAATTTCTCCCAAGTTGCCAGCCTAGGGAAGGAGTGGAGATCAAAGGAGGAGGAAGTGAGTGGGCTTTTAGCCTCTGCAGCTTCCAAGTCTGGTTTCTCGCCTGGTGAGTTTGTGACCTACCTAATATCTTTTATTACACATTTTTTTTGCCTAGTTGTCTGCTACTTCTAACCAAGAACCAGGACTGACACCTTTTTTCAAATGTGCAGTGTGGAAAAGTTCTGAAAAAAAGGGAGGCAAAGTCTTATCTGAGGTAAAACCTTTCCTCAGGGCCAGCTCAGGACTCCTAGAGAGACAGGGCACCCTGGGCCTGTGTCCTGAAGCAAAGTCCTTCCATCTAGGACACCTTCAGCCACCTCATGGTAAGCAGTGAGTGGGCACTTTCCCTTGCTCTCTCTTCCCACCTTGGGAGAAATGGACGCAGGATGTCTACCAGCTTCTAAACACTCATTGGCAACAGAGAATGCTGGTGCCCCCAATTTCTCTTCTTCCTGCAACCTCCTCTGCCTTTCCAGTTTCATGGAGCCATGTGATTAAGTTCTACCAAAGGAATGTGGGCAGAAATGAAGCCTGCCACTTCCAGATCTGGCCCTGAAAACATCTCGTGCCATCCTCCACGTTCTCTCCCCACACCCCCTCATCTGCCATCTTGTTGCAGGGGATCCCAAGGAAGGGTTCCAAAGCCCTGGAAGCTGGTAGAGCTCTAAATGGAAGGAGCCTGGATCCTGGAATCACAACGTGGAAGGCTGCTCCCAAACACCCAATTGGACTATAATAGGAGTGAAAAATGGTCCTTTTATCATGTTAAGGATTTGGGGGTTATTTGTAATGGCAATTAGCCTACCCTAATTAATTCTGCACCTACTTGAGATGGTTAAAAGGACAGATTTCGGGACCAGAGAGCCATGCTTGAGTCTAAACACCCCAGTTGCTGGGCACTAGTAAAATGAGGGTAATAATCATACCCAAGTGAGGGCAGGAGGCAAGCAGAGAGCCTGGCACAGGGCAGATCACATCACAAGCGCTCAGTCCTCGGTACTAGTCATGGTTAACGTTTGAAGCTCTTGCTACGTGCCAGGCCTGGCTACAGTTCTTTAATATTTCTTTTATTCTGACAATAAGCTTGTGAGTTAGGGACTCTCATAGCCGTGGACTCAGCCATGGGCTTCCCTCTGCTGTCAGCACACTCAGCCTCCTTTTCTCCACCACCTTCATCTTCATCAGCCCCCTGCTGCGCTGAGACGTTGGCCACTCCCTGAGCCTGAGTGAGGGCCTCAGCGTGAGTTGTCCTGATCTAGCACCTCCCTAAGCCCAGAGATTAGGGCCAGGGCGAGAACTGGGGGCTTCGGGTCGGCTGACAGTCACCCAGAGAAGGATCAGGAGAGGAGGGACAACAGAAATGACGTTATCTGAGGCAGAGGGAGAGGAGCTCCTGGGTCTCCACCCTGTGGGCTCTCAAGAAGGCCTGGGGTGGAGGAGAGACCTCCAGAGCCTGAGAGGCAGGTGCAGGTGAGACTGGGAGGACCCCTAGCTGGGTGCCATGTTGTCCTTTGAGTAATTGCCCTTGTGGTGACCTTAAGTGTAAATTTAATCCAGTTTATCTTAGTTATTCCACCCTCGTCGCAGGAAATTCTGGAATATCAGGGAAGGGTCCCCATGCTGCTGTTCCCAGCAGGGCTCATAGGGAAGCCTCCCCAGGAGCAGGCCTTTGGAACAGAGGTGCGGGAGGTAGGTCGGCCAGGCCCCACCTCCTGTGCCTGCCAGCCATGGGACATCTGGGCATCTCTTTGCACCAAGGGACTTGGAGAAGAGCCCTTCGGAAACAACCTTCCCTCCCTGTGGACCTCCAGGGGAGCCTAGGGATAGGGGACTGCAGGAGGAGAGGAGGATGGCTTATGGGGATAAGGCCAAAGGGCCTAGGCAAAAACTCACATACAATATATTCAGTCCTGCGACCAGAAACAATGCAAAAGCCACATAAATATTTACCATAGCCTCTTGAGAAAACACTTAATGAGGGATTGCATTCGGAATGCAGCAAAATTTAAAACCCTTTGTTCTTCTAGTTTTCTCTTAATCTCCCACACCAATCTCAGTCCTCCCCTCCTCCCTGCCCTCCTTCCCAAGGCTCAGGCCCCAGGCCCAGGGCAGGACATGCCCCCCTCCTGCTTCCCTCTTCTCTTGGGTCTGCCTCTGCCCCCAGCAGCTTCTCTGTGCCTTTTCCACCGTAAATCCACCCAGACAGGCCTGCGGGCTCCAAGGTGAAGAAGAAATCCTGACTATTCCTAATGACAAATTATCTCTAAGTGATCCTGAGAGGCTCACACACACCAGCACTTGTGGTACCCCCACTCTGGGAAGACACTGACTTCACAGTGGGGTGGGGGTGGGGGTTTACAAAGCTGAGCAAGACCCAGCCCCCAGCCTTTGGTGCTGACCGGGGAGCTGCACTTAGGCAGGTAATTCTGTGTGCACGCCCCCAAAGACATGCTGCTCCAGCTCTCCACCTTGGCTCCACATTGCAATCACTTCAGGGTCTTTAAGAAAACACCGATTCCCTGGCCCTACACCAGGGATTCTGATTTAATTGGTCTGGGGTGAGACATCTGGGCATCTGGGGGCTTTGGCTATTTTAAAAGCTCCTGAGTGATTTGAACGTACAGCCAGGGAGGAGACCCATTAGTCTAACCAATTACTTGGGAGAGCACCCCAGAGTCTGGGGTTCCCAAGCCATAGTCCCAGGCACGGCAGCTCCTCCTTTTCCAGCTGCCTTCTTGCTCCATCGGAGGAAGAGGAGGTGGGGCCAAGACTCAGGCTAGCACAGAACAACATTAACATAGGAGTTGGAGCCTCATTCATTCATCATTCAATCACATATTCAGTAACGATTTAATATAAGCTCTGTGTAAGAAATGATAGAAACTGATTGCAGGATCCAGTTTAAATTGGGCAGCTGGGCTTCTTTGAGGAGGTGACATTTAATGCAAGACCTGAGCGACAAGACACCTGCTGTGTCAGGCTGCCCTGAGAAGCAGAGAGAATAGTAGGTGCAAAGGCCCTGTGGATGGAGCAAAGGGGCATGTGGCTAGAGCATAACTGGTAGAGAAGAGACCAGTGGGATGAAGTCTGTGAGCTGGGCAGGGGTGCATCATGGAGGATCTTGTGACTGTGGTAAGGAAGTGGCTTTTGTTTTCAGTTTGATAAGGAGCCCCTGAAAGGATTTTAGGAAGAAAGACATGACCTGGTTTGTGTCTTTAGGAGCCACTGGCTGTGATGGGAAGGGTGGTTGGTAGGGAGCAGGATGGACACAGGTGAATAGTCTGTTCCAGTGGGATGACAGGCACCCTCAGAGAGAGGATGAGTGCTCAGCCGCTCTGCGGTGGGGAATGTAGGTCAGGCAGCCCAGCCTCCTCAGCCAAGCCGCCGGCGCAGCCCCCTCGCCTGTCAGAGAAAAAAGCCGACTCTGAGATGTGTGGGCTCAACTGAGAGATCAGTGCTGGCAGGGGAGGCAGAGATAACAGTCACCCAGGTGCAGGGATCTGGGCCACTGCCTGGGGGTCCCTTTGTCTCCCTTCCCAGGGTGCCTCTCCCACCACCCCTCCGCCCCTTCAGGAATCTCCCTGGCAGGCCAGCCCTGAGGCAGGCCCTGATGTGTGCCTGGAGCGGGCAGCTGTATTTTAAGATCAGGGCTCAGACCTCTAAATAAACCATAAACACAGCCAGCTTCCCTGGTACAGAAGGAGGGAGACGGCTCCATTTCTCTTCGGCGCAGTGGTTGGGAAATAAACAGGCGGCTCTGCCTGTCACATACACTTAACCCTCTGCAAAGGCATCTGTCAGACACACAGAGCTCCAGCCTCAGCCTTTCCAAGAAGTAACTGAGATGCCCCAAGCTTGGGCTTCTCTCTGCAGCCTTTAAGTTCCTTTTCCCTTCAAGAAAAGGTGGGTGTGGGGGCCCTTGACCCCAGGCAAAGCTAATGAAGGGCAGGTGTGAACACTAGGCTGCCGAGTAGCTGGGGGCATGTTGGCACAGCTCTGTGGGCTGTGGAAGTGGACGAGAGAGTGGCGGAGAGGGAGGAAGGGAAGGGCAATGGAAAGGAGGAGAGGGGGCAGGTGGGAGTAGGGTGCAGAACCGAGATGGGTGAAAGCCCAACGGGCCTGGGCAGAGCACAGGTAGGGTGGTCATGGGGGTGGGAGAAACAAAGAGAAACAGAAGGCAGAGGGGGCTCTCTCTTCATGGGCCCATGGAGCGAAATCTCTCATGACCATAAAGGAAGAAGAAATGAGCAAGGAACAAAAACAGACAGGAACAGAAGGAGGCAGGCAGATAAATAAAGCAGGGAAGGGAGGAGAACCCCAGAGTTACCAAACCCAAGCATTTCCCCAGGGAGGGGGGACTTCCTAATTCGGCAAGAGAAGGTGATTTATACACTGAGCTAAACCAGGGAGAGTCCATGGGAGTGGCTGGGAATGGTGGCCATGCAGCAGAAGCCACACAGACATGTGGTGGCGAAGCAGAAGGGGGACTGAGCTTTGGGGTGGTCAGAAGCCCAGCAGCACCCAGTGAGGGTGGAAGCGAAGGGTTAGAGCGAGTCAAGGGCACAGAGAGCCAGCCTCTCGGGTGTTGCTGTGATGGACACCTGCAGCAGGGAGATCTCATAGCCCCCGCCGCCCCCAAGGTGTGGGAGGGGGGTGAAAAACAATGAAAAGGCAGCAACACAGCGATCACACATGTACTTACACACACACGCACACACACACACACCCTCAACAAGGGCAGGCACACTCTCAGCAGCACTCCCATGGGGGTGAAGGAGACCCCTGGGTCTCTACACTGTAAGCCAGCCAGTGTGGAGGGAGCCACAGACTTCAAATGATAGATCCAACAGCCCTAGATAGGGGATGAGGTGTGCACACTCCAAATGCAGACTTTGATAGAAACAGAGATGGAGACAAAGACAACAAATACCAGATTCTCTCTCTCCCCCACCCCCTCTCTGTCATACACACACACACACACACACACACACACACACCTCTCTAAAAGCATCAGACACAAGAGAAAGGAAGCTCATGTGACCCTCACCACTCTATTCTCCCCTCCCACATGTGCCTGCCTCCCCGGAATCCCCTGCCCTTGCAGATCCTGCAGGGACAAGGCTGTGGAGCCCCCTCAGCCCCCCACACCTGCACACACCCCCACATGCATATCTGGAGGCCAGCGAGGCTGGCACAGGGACAGTCTCCTGTAAGTGAAGCTGGGCTTGGATTCAGGAGCCCCCACCTAAAGCCAGATCAAGGGGCTTCCCCAGGCCATCCAGGGAGCCCCAAAGCACTGGCGTTTCCCAGGGCACCTGTCTAGATGGGACAGCAAGGCCAGGCCCACATACAGAGAGGATGTGCTTTCCACTGTGGCTGGGCTGGCAGTCCTGCCGGTCCAGTGCCCACCACAAGGGCTTCCCCCAGCACTTCTGACCAAGACCTGTAGCCCACTACCTCCCTGCTAACTCACATGGTGCTCCAGTATTTGCAAATGGGGTCTATGAAAAAGGCTGAGAGACTAAGGGGAGTGGGCTCCCCAGAGACTGTGGGTCCATTTCTCAACTCAGGCCCAACAGGCAGTGACTTAAGGAACAATCTTTGAAGACCCAAGAGCCCAGATTTAGGCCACAAGTCTCCTGGGGAATGGGGACACAGATACTGAGCACGCTGACACTGGACAGACATCTACGCTGGACCCACGCCTGCACGGTCCCCACTGTGTCCACAGGCACACAGTGCTCATTTGATCACACACAGACCCCATCACAGTCCCACTGAATACTACACTGCATACAGCTCACTGGACCCAGTCACCCGTTGTGACCGGCAACACTGACATGCCCCAGGTTCTCTGGTACTGTACTGTACTGTGCACATCTCCTCACCCTTCAGATGTTCCATTGTTATCAACACTGCACATACAGACACTGAAAAGTCCTACGGTCCTCAGACCACACACACACACACACACACACACACACACACACAGAGCTCGCTACCATCCTCTAAAGCCTGCACACCACACCGGCCTGTGCACTACACACAGGGCGCCCATACAGAATTCCGCAAAAAAACTCCTTTGATTCCCTCCCAGGAGGTGGGGCCTGCGATCCCGCCCCTGGCAAGCTAAGATGAGCTGACCTCAGGCTTCCCTGCCCCTTTTCTTCCCTCCAGCTGCCTTTCCCCAACGCCCACCCCCAGCTTCAGGAAACTTTTCATCAGGTCCCTAAAAGGGGAAACTCGGGGTTCCTCGAGCCCTGCCCTTCCCCCAGACTCACGCAAGCCGCCCCTCCTTCCCCAGCTGTGCTCTCGCCCGGCACCCAGTGGGAAAAGGTCACCGTAGGCAGTCCCCTGCCTGCACCCTGGGAGGAGGGAGCGTGGCAGTAACAGCTGTCGCTGAGGGATGGGAAAGGTGCCGGTCCTGTATCGAGCCGGGGACGCAAAAGGGTCGCGGTGACGCGCCGGAGGAGAGCCGAGGAGCCGAGGCGGCGGCAGCTGCATCTCCGGAGTCTGGGGCGGCGGCCGCGCCCGGTGCTGGGGCGCGTGGAGCTGTCCGTTCAGCACCACCGCGCTGCGCCCCAGCGCAGGGCCAAGCCGAGGCGCACCGGCTCCGCTCCCGCTCCGGCTCCCGCGGGCGCCCGCGGCGCGAGCTGTTGTCTCTCTCGGGGGCTGAGGGCATGCGGATCGAGAGAGGGGGGCTCTGCAAGCGGCGGGGCCACGCAGCCACCTGTGAGCCTCCCGCAACTGCGGGCGGCGGCGGCATCTCCGGCCCGAGACAGGAGGAGACGCTTGGCGGACCCCGCCCGCCGGCCCGCGGGGCGCACACACAGGCGCACACACACTCGCACCCGCGCGCACACGCACAGCCAGCCGGCAGCGGCGACCGCAGCGATGCTAACAAGCAGGTCGGGGAAGTTTCCCGCCGGCCTCGGCCGCGGGCCCCCGTGCTTGCAGGTAAGCGCTTCCAGAACGCGCAGGGCCAGCCCTGGCAGCTCCGCTGGGTAAGGCGCGGCGCACGCGGCTCCGGGGCACCGCGCCAGGCGGGCGGGGAGGCCCAGGGCGGGGGGCGAGGGGACTCCAGTCTTGCGGGCTGGACGCAGGGGACGCCAGGCTGGCCCCCTACCCTGAGCCCGGGTTTACAGACACGAGCGGTGAATTTCCCCGCCCCCCTCCCGAAGCTGCGCGCCCCCCACCTCAGCCCTGCCCGTGCGCGTCCCAGGTACAGTCCCGCCTGTCTGCGGCGAGCGGGCGGGGACGTCTCCTCCGCCTGCCTACGGGCAAGGTCAGCTTTCAGCCCCCCTGGGCTCTCACAGGCGCGGGGGCGCGACCCCCGCAAGCGTAAAGCAATCGACAGGACCCCCGGGGTGGGGGTGGACGAGCGGCCATGCTACCGAAAATAAACCCTCTCCTCCCAAACCTTTCCTTGGGAAGGGGCCAAACCCCATGGAACCTTCCCCCCCATCCCAGTGCCCTCAGCCCCCCCAGAGACCCGCCTGGAGGGACTGGGCTCGCCAGAGAGGGGTGGGGAGACAAGAGAGGGGCGCCCGGGCTCCGAGCGCCCGGCGCTCACAAGACGTGGTTTCCTCCGCCTGCAGGTGTAGCGCCCCCGCGCGGCACGGGCGGCCGGGCGTCTCCAGCATGACCCGCCAGAGCCTGTGGGACGTGTCCGAGGCCAACGTCGAAGACGGAGAGATCCGCATCAACGTAGGAGGCTTCAAGAGGCGGCTGCGCTCGCACACCCTGCTGCGCTTCCCTGAGACGCGCCTGGGCCGCCTGCTACTCTGCCACTCGCGCGAGGCCATTCTGGAGCTCTGCGATGACTACGACGATGTCCAGCGTGAGTTCTACTTTGACCGCAACCCCGAGCTCTTCCCCTACGTGCTGCATTTCTACCACACCGGCAAGCTTCACGTCATGGCGGAGCTGTGCGTTTTCTCCTTCAGCCAGGAGATCGAGTACTGGGGCATAAACGAGTTCTTCATCGACTCCTGCTGTAGCTACAGCTATCATGGCCGCAAAGTGGAGCCCGAGCAGGAGAAGTGGGACGAGCAGAGCGACCAGGAGAGCACCACGTCCTCCTTCGATGAGATCCTGGCGTTCTACAACGACGCCTCCAAGTTCGATGGGCAGCCGTTGGGCAACTTCCGCAGGCAGCTGTGGCTGGCGCTGGACAACCCTGGCTACTCGGTCTTGAGCCGGGTCTTCAGCATCTTGTCCATCCTGGTGGTGTTGGGGTCCATCACCACCATGTGCCTGAATAGCCTGCCGGACTTCCAAATACCTGACAGCCAGGGCAACCCGGGGGAGGACCCCAGGTTCGAAATTGTGGAGCACTTTGGTATCGCCTGGTTCACATTTGAGCTGGTGGCCAGGTTTGCTGTGGCCCCTGACTTCCTCAAGTTTTTCAAGAATGCCCTAAACCTTATTGACCTCATGTCCATCGTCCCCTTTTACATCACTCTGGTGGTGAATCTGGTGGTGGAGAGCACACCTACCTTGGCCAACTTGGGCCGGGTGGCCCAGGTGCTGAGGCTGATGCGGATTTTCCGCATCTTAAAGCTGGCTAGACACTCCACTGGCCTCCGCTCCCTGGGGGCCACCCTGAAATACAGCTACAAAGAAGTAGGGCTGCTTTTGCTCTATCTCTCTGTGGGGATTTCCATCTTCTCCGTTGTGGCCTACACCATTGAAAAGGAGGAGAACGAGGGCCTGGCCACCATCCCCGCCTGCTGGTGGTGGGCCACCGTCAGTATGACCACTGTGGGATATGGGGATGTGGTCCCAGGAACTACGGCAGGGAAGCTGACCGCCTCTGCCTGCATCCTGGCCGGTATCCTGGTGGTGGTACTGCCCATCACCTTGATCTTCAATAAGTTCTCCCACTTTTACCGGCGCCAAAAGCAACTGGAGAGTGCCATGCGCAGCTGTGACTTTGGAGATGGAATGAAAGAAGTCCCTTCCGTCAATTTAAGGGACTACTATGCCCATAAAGTTAAATCCCTCATGGCAAGCCTGACGAACATGAGCAGGAGCTCACCAAGTGAATTAAGTTTAAATGATTCCCTACATTAGCTGAGAGGCTTCATCATCCTCACACCCATGTTGCTAAGTGGCCTCTTGGGCCTCTGGCACAGTTCAGGCGCCTTAGGGTTATGGCCTAAGGAGTGGGTCCAGCCCCACAGGGGAGAGATGCATGGGATATGCACCCCAGGTTGCTTCCACAGCCTTTAGAATCATTTTTAGAGGGTGTTGCGTCAGACACCATGCCTTTGCACCCTTCCATGAAATGACACTCACTGGTCTTTGCTTCGTGGGCATACAATGTTCACCTTTCTGCCAGATGAGTACCACCCAGAATGCTAATTTTTTCTGTTTATCGTGTGCTCTATTCTAGTGCTCGTGGCCCAGTCCTGTGAGTTGTCTGTGCTCTCGTCTCTGAGGTTGTCGTGTGAGTCTTGTACCAAAAGCCCCCACAAGTCTGTCCGGTGGAAACACATCTGTGGGGTTGGCAAGGCTGTGATGAGATTTTGCTCAGTCATGTGAAAACAAAATCTCAGTTCTTTATCCATTGCTTTCATTTAATGTTGTGACCAAAACAAAGAATCTGAAGTTAAGCACACAGGACCAATGCAAGTCCATGAGTAGAATAATCTGCAGCAATGTGACTTGCATGGGTACCCCGGTCACCTTTAGAACGATGTACACTAATGTTCATCTCGTAAATGTGGCCTTTAGAGAATGTTACTCAGTTAAACGTGTAGTGGTGATTGCCCCCCCCCCCCCCAAGAAGAGAAGCATTAGGGACAGGGCTTCAGCTACACTGTAGGCCGAATCATGGGATACCTGAAGACCTTTCAAAGCCAGGCCTTCATCTTTCCTAGGGTGGCCATAAAGACATTTATTTCTGGCTGAGGTTCCTGGGCTAGGCCGTTTGACGAAATTTTGCTGTGTCTTAGATATAAGCATGTTTTGGCAATATTTATTTTTTAAGATGTTTAGAAGTAAGGTCGTGTTGTCTTTCTTACTGTTGTTATTATCTCCCTGAGGCAAACATTATTGGGTTGCTAACAAGGGCAGTAGCTTAGAAACTTTGTTGCCTGCTCTGGAAGCTCATAAAATGAGAGCCCCTTTCTTTCTGAGCAGAATTTACCTGGATCATTTTGCTTCTAGGATACAGTATGTTATATATGATGCTCTAATTGCCCTGGAGTTCCTGGTATGACATGGAAACCCTGCAGCGTGGAAGTGTGTACTCAAAATATAGACATGCATGAGTGAAGTTCTGTGTGGCTTACCCAGGACGGAAATACTGTAGTGCTTACTTCCATTTTCAATGACCTTTTGTTGGGAGAGGGTGGGTAGAGGCCAGGAGCAAGAAAAGAGTTGTAAAACAAAACATTGTTACTTCATAAAATGTCATCAATTGCAAACTTCTTGAAAAGCTTACTGCTCCTTAAAAGACCTTTAAATTTTTAAATTTTTAAACTTGGGTTGAAAGTTGAGAATGCTTTCCTTCTCTACAATGCCCTTTCTCCTCTTCTTCCGTCAAACTAGCACACAACATGGTGAAGGGAACCTGGGCCCCTTTGTAACATAGTTCTCCAGGTAATCAGGTGGTCCGTCAGTTGGCTTCCATTATTGTTTGGTCTTTGGAAAGGCTGCTGAATCCAGGGGTCTAAGTGAGGAGTTAGGCAGGCTTTTTATCCAAGATTTGGGCCTTCTCTACAGAGGTCCATTTTGTGTCTGAGCTGGCTGAAGAAAATACATACCTCAGGGTCTTGTCAGAAGGCTTTGTTACTTATAGTTGCCATGGCTTCTACAGAGTGGGCAAATGGTTGGATGAACGCAGTAGTCCCTTATACCCTTGAGTCTCCAGTTCAAATTCTTCCATGAGACTGGAGCCTCATGGGGGGCATGGAGGTGGCCACCTCCCAGTGCCTGGTGGTCTACCGTCCATGTCTCTTTGTAGAAGCGTCAGGAAAGGTGAGATGACTTGTGGGCAACTGGCCACCAGTCAAAAGAGCAGCGTTGTTTTTTAGAATTTGCACATGGTGCACATGGAGCACTAGGTTGGGCTCATGCTTCTAGCACTGGATGACAGAGAATTTATGAGATCATCCCTGGCTGCACTGCGGGCAGGTGAGGGTACAAACTTTCGGGGACTATTCAGTTTGGCAAGGATCGGGGTTCTCGGGTCACTGAGCATGGTATCCATGGCACTGGCCATAAAGCTTGTGATAAGTTGAAACAAAGGCAGGAGGCAGAATAACTTGGTCACTCTCATGAGTATTTTTCTCAACAGGCAGGTTTTATCACCAAAAAAGAGATAACCCCCAGTGGTTACTCTTCACCGATGCGAAAGCTAGAAAACTTGACTTTCCATTTTAGTAATGACTTGCATTTATTTGGTGCCTTTCATTGGGGGAATCCCAAAGTGCTTTAGAGACTGTCTTTTTAACATCTCTTGTACATATTTATACACTTGTATAAAATATCACTGTGCCCATCCTGGAATTTTAGTCACTTCTGAGAGTGAGAATGTCCTAATAGCATTGACTTCTCCAAGTGGTGGTTTCAGATCAGAGGGAGAGAGAACAACCCAACTGGCTTGAACCCTGGAGCTAATTCCCACAAAGGATGGTGCCTGGATGTGGCCTAGGGAGAAATAACCTTCCTTTCCTCCAAGTACCACCAAGGTATGGAGTATAAGTGCTCTCCGTTGGGCTCCGTCTAGGTAACATCTTATGTGGCAGTTTCTTCTGGTCTCTGAAACTAGTCAGGGAGGATCAGGTTAATTTTATGCTCTGTTTCTGGAGTTAAGGATACAACTATGAGGTGGCATCTTTGGCCACCAGGCTGTCAGACTGACCCATAAACCTCCTTTAGGGGGACACAATAGAAGCTTCAGATCACTTGTTTCCAGCTGTGGCTTAAGAGCAACTTCACTCCCAGCATTTGAAAGTTCTTATTTTCAATGCCACTGGGACACATGGATGGACCAGGCCCTTCTGACAACACATGTGATGAGCATTTCAAAAGTGCTGGTTGGAAGTGACACTGTGTCTTTATTGCATGGATATTGGTTGCTTAAGAGCAACTTCACTCCCAGCATTTGAAAGTTGTTATTTTCAATGCCACTGGGACACATGGATGGACCAGGCCCTTCTGACAACACATGTGATGAGCATTTCAAAAGTGCCGGTTGGAAGTGACACTGTGTCTTTATTGCATGGATATTGGTTATAGATTTGTGTTTTAAGCCAAACGCCCTCATTTCCTGGGTTTGCTCCTGAGGAGGGACATGCTGTAATGCCGAGCTGATTTGTAGCTCCTAAGGTAGTAATTGGTATTTAACATTTGGATCTGTTATTTCTACTTCTCTTAGTACTCAAATAATTGAACTACCTGCTAATTCTTGCCTCATTTCAAAGAAAATGATTTGTTCTGCACTTTGGGATAGCAGTGATCTGTATAGGCAGTGTGTTATCTACTTGAAGGCTTAACTGGTATTTCTTGTATGTTTTAACAGCATGACTTGTTACAGAGTTGTAATTTTCAAAAGTGAGAACACTGTATTTGAGATGTCAGTTTTAACACTCATTAACACACTACTGTGCACGCATGGACATGGGCCCTGCTGAACCATTATGTCTGGTGGCTACACTTTAGTCTCCATGGCTCGACTCGAGAATGAGGGGGAACGCTGATGCACTCAGGACGCCAGCCTCGAAGATTAAATAGAAAAAGATGATTTACGCTTCCTTAAGGCACTTCAATTATGTATGGAGTGGCAAACACAACAAGGGTGTGCGGCACCGGGGACCAGAGTTCTTGGGAAAGGCTGGGCTTTTTGAGTGTTTGTTGGGAAGGAAGAGCTGCTGTTTATTCTTTGCAGGCATACAGAGGTGGCCCCCTTTCCACCAGGATCTAGAGCCTCCAGCCTGCTTTGTAGAAAGGATGGTCATTTATTCTTGGAACCGTCATGAAACGGACAGCCCCTTTCCCCTTCCCCTCTGTCTTGCTCAGCACCACTGATGGGCCCGCCATTGCCAGCCCACCCCACACTCCCAGGTGCCATTGTCCCCGCTGTGTGCGGTACCTCCCTGACTGTAACTTGCGTCCGGGGTCTGCTGAGTGCAGTGGCTGTTTCGGTGTGAATATTGCTGGGGGATACATGGAACCAGCCCTCAGCACCTACTTAACCTGGTAGGGCCTTAGACCATGAGCTATTGCAAAGGCCACAGTATGTCTGTAGGAAGGTCACTGAGCTCTACTCTCAGTTTTGCCTTCGATTCTGTGATCTCGCGCACATCATTGGCCTTTCTGAGCCTCACACCCCCCTGCTGTAAAGCAAGAGGGTTGGATTAGATCATCCTTAAAGCCCTGGCCAGTTTTCCATCTCGATGCAAAAACAGAATTTCTGCAGGCCCCTCTACGTTCACGGTATAACAGTGAGCAGGTCCTGATAACCTTAAGCAGAGCAGAGGGACTGCTCACAAACCTATCTGCTTTCATTTCTCTCTTCAGTAACCAACCACAGTGGACGACGCTCTCAGGGAAAATGACACCAGAGAACTGTTTGGACTGCTGTCTGTGCCAGGTGACTAGAGTTTTAACATAACCGACAAGTGTCTCCTTTGGGCTTGAAACTATTTATACACCTAATCCAAATTCCTGCTATTAAAAAATCACTGGACACAGAGGAAAATCACATTGATCCCATTTGGCTTCAGGACTCTTTGCCACTTATGTGTGTTCCTTTTGTGAAGCAGGATGGACCCCCCACTTTGTTCCCGAGAGGTCCCAGGGCCCCTGAGTGGAGCAAGGGCAGATGGATCACCCCATCCCACACAATTCTCGCTGAGGAACAGTGGCAGAACGGTGGGCAGCAGGCGGTGTGAACCTGCCTCCGGTCTCCTGGGGGCTGAGGAAGGTGCTGAGGGACACGCATGCGGCGCTGAGAAGGTGTTCGAGGTCTCGAGAGTCCTTGCATCCCCACCGAGTGGGGCGGAGTGCACGTTCCTCTCCCACCGGGGCAGAAATGGGTGTTCAGGCATATTCTGGGGCCAGGATGCCTTGCATCTTCAAAGGAAAAGCAAACACTCCTCTTGAGGGAAGAACTTAAATACTGTGCTCACATGGTTATTATCTCCTTTTATTTTTAGGAAAACTCTTAACTAGCTTTTCTACCCAAGGAGCTTGTCTGGGTTTAACATCCAATTGATACTCTAGGTCTGAAAATCTGCCAGGTTTTCTTCCTTCTGTGACCTCATTTGTCAATCTTATCATCTTCCTGGCTAAATTCTCCAAAGCAAATAATTGTGTCTGCAGGCGACAAGCCGATTCTTTCAGTAGAACGTAGATACAAATGCGGCCTCAAAGATGTGGCGCACAGGAAAGAGATACACCAGAGGGAAAGGGGACAGGCGTGCCTAGGAGCTGGTGCAAGCTCCTACAGAAGGAAGACGGGATAGAAAGAAGCCAGAAAAAAAAAGAGGAAAGATACAAGGGGGTACAGAAGGAGAGAGTGAAGGAAAGAAAAGGCAGAGAAGACTGAAGGGAAAGAACAGACAGAAAATTAGGAAGGATAGGAGAGGCTAAGTTTGTTGAAGTTATTGTAGGCCTTCCCTTGAATTCATTTTATTTCCATTCAACGTAGCCTGTTCTTAGCCCACCAGTGGCCTCCTGGGAGTGACCTGTGCTGGAGTCCAACCCCACCCTGTCCACCTGGTGCCTCCCCCGCTGCCCTCCACCGAAGGGCTCTGGTAGAATAGAGACCTGGAAGCTACAAAAAGCCTTTTGAATGAAAAGGGGAGTGAGGACACAAGGAAAGGAGCCGTAAATGTTTCCTCCTGAAGATGGGACTTCTGGGGTACAGATGGAAAGAGTGTTGGCGTTGGCCAGACAGAGGTGGCCGAGGGAGTCTGAGACGGAGAGATGGGGCCAAGGGGAAGGAAGAAAGCTCCAGGAACAGGGACCTACACAAGCACAGACACGGAGGCCCACATGCAGCCAGCACGGTGGTGAACTTGGAAGCCAGAGTGGCTGAATAGAAGCGTGGTGTGAACAAGTCTCGAGTAAAGCCACCGAAGGAGCTTCAGCTTCATTCTTCCGCCACTGGGGTGGGACACCTGACTGAATCAGTGCTGTCAGAACGTGACTCTGGCAGCGGCTGGGAGGCATGGAGGGGGCCGGGAGACCTATTTGAGGTCAGATGTGAAGGGAGTGGGCTGGACGGGAAGGGGCAGAGCGGGTTGCCAGGGAGGATGCTGTCAAGGTCAAGGACTGGTTGTGGGGATGAGGGAGAGGGAGGGTGGGACAGCTGGGTGTCTGGCTTGGTTGGTGATGGGGTGGACCATGGTGCCACCAGGAGAGACAGGAATCCTTGGATCTGTCCCTGAGGTTGAGTGGTGTTGCCTGAGTGCCTGGGGCCGCACAGATGGGATGGAGGTGTGTGGTGGGGGGTGGGGAGGCGGGGTTGCCGGAGGGAACCTGGGACAGGATCCCTTCGCTGAGGGGTGGAGGTTGAGGCCATGGGTGAGACAGCCCAGGACAGGTAGGGAGAAGAACACAAGAAATACGGGTCTCTGCACCAGACGGGCCACAGGGACGAGTGAGGCCCCCAGCCTTGCTTTCCTCTGCCGGCCTCTTCTAGCTGCCCTCCTAGTGCCCCCTTCCCCCTGAGACACTCCCTGTGGGGGATCTCTGCTACCAGCCTCAGCTGTCCTCTTCATCCCTTTCCTTGTTTTATCTCTGCCATCGGCGTCTGTTCCTCCCACTCTCTCCAAACTGCTCTTTTGAAGATCACCAGTGATTTCCTGATAGTTAAATTTAGTGGCCCTTCCTCAGCTCTCAGGCTCCTCCATCCAGATTCTGCCCCCTCAGGCCAACCTCTAAGTTCTTCGCACTCCCTCCTCTGTTACTCTGTGGACATTGCACATTGCTGGCTCTCCCGAGAGCTCTGCTCCCCCCTCTCCCATTAACACCGGGTCTTTGTCCTCCTCCTGACCCTCTTCATCCTGCATTTCCCCCAAAGTTCTGTCCTGGGCAGCCTGCAGTGCACTCGAGCCAAGCAGCAGGCTCAGCTAGTCTGCACATGCCTTGCACGTCTCTGTGCCCGACCCCATGCACTTCTGAGCCCCAGGCACACTGCCCCTTGCATGTGGGTAGCACCCTAAAACTGGACTTCTCACCATCACGCAAGCTTGCTCTTCCTCCCGCCTGCTCCCTCCTTTCTGGCCATGGAGACACGGTGCTCTTAGCCCCCCAGGTTGGAATTTTAGTCATCCTTGAGTCCTCCCCACTTACTTAGACATTTTCTCACCATAGCAATCATTTCTTGCCGCCTGACTAATTGCCAAGCACCATATTAGATGGAAGGGAAGGAAATGTAAAGGGTATTGCTCACAGCCCTTAAGCAGTAGGGACTTTACAGCCACTTTATTGTGCATTGAAATGATCTGGGGAGCTTTCAACAAAGTAGATTTCTGGGCATCACTCCATCTACAAAATCAGACTCTTGGGGGTGGGTCCCCAGGAATTCGTCATCTTACAATGCACCCGGGTGATTTTGATGCAAGTGGTGTTCAGACCCCTCCCGGAGAAACAGTGGCTCAGGGATACTCTTGATGGTACTCTCCCTCCCCCTCATGCCCCTGCCTAGTGGGCACCAGGTTTTGTCCCTCCTTTCTTCACTGCATCTTGTACTTCGGTCCCTTTGTATTCCCTCTAAAACCTCCCACCCCACATCATTGCTCCTTAACTCATGCTTTGCTCATTTCCAACAGACTCATGTCCAGGCTCTCCGTCCGCCAATCCATCCTTCCCTGCAACCCTCCACCAGGTTCCTCTTTCCCTCCTTGTATCTTAGACTTACTGGTGACTTCTTTGGCTACGGCTGTTGCTTATATTGAAGATGTAAGCACCACTGACATGAAGAGTCACAGCTGAGGAAGTGAAAAACCTGCATTGCATGGGCCCAGTTAGGCTCGAGGACAGACAAAAGTGCTCCTTTAGGAAGGAGTGGCCTTTCAATGGGGCAATGAGGGGCAGGTGATGGGGACATGGAGATTTGTAACAAGGGACACAAGCATTGGCAGCACAAAGGGCTTGAATGTTGGATGACCAAGCTCACTACCTGTCTAAGATGGCCAATCCTGAGTCCTAGACTCATGGTCTCCCAAAGAGCCGTGTGAGTCTGTCCAGCACTGAGTCGTCCCTGGACACCCAGGGATATGGTATGAGGCAGGCAGACTGGGGGAACATGGTAGAAACAGAATTGGGGTTCTCCAGGAGGTTTTTTCCACTCAAAACTCCTTTCATCGCCTACATCTCCAGACATTTAAAGAATTCTGAGCTATTTTCAGACCTACTATGAAAAGCACTGAGGTGTTATCAGTCAGACACCAATCTAACCATTTCCTAAGAGGCAGGCTGGCATGACTCACTTTTGATCTGTCAGCTTCGTATTGATTTTCCTGGCAAACTCGGTGGGTCTGCCAGAGCTGACTCTATCAGGAGCCACGGAATTGTAACCCACCGTGTTCAGAGACAGTTCTTACAAAGGCCACCACCACAGGGTTGTAGCCTGCATTTCTTTTTGTGGAATGTGCGGGAGGAGGGGAGGGAAACTGCACAAAACCAAAGATGTCCCTGGGCTTTCCCACCGCTTGCTAAAAGAGAAGCCCGACAGCTTTCTTCATGCCTCTCCCAGATTTGAGATTCGAGTACTGCTTTTGGATGAGGAGCTGGTGGGAACGGAGGGGGCCCTCGAAGTAATTCTGGGTTCTCTTCCGTGGCAGGTGAACCGCTTGCTGCCACTCTGCCCTTCCTTCGGCCGTGGAACCGGAGAGCCAATGATTAGAGGCGTTTAAGTGTATTACTATGTAATCTGCCAATTTTAAAACATGAGATCACTGATTATTCAGTAGTCTCATTTAAAAAAAAAAAAAAGCCCTCTCATGTTAAAAAAAATAAAAAATAAAAATTGCAGTCAAATCAGAATGTCCTACTGACCTTCCCATTTCCCTGAACTCCCCTCCACCCACCACGGGAATATGCAAATGTGTGTCAAAGCTTCAGAACTAGCAGATGCTAAAGGACTCATTTGAGCTGATATTTCAAGGAGGAGCTGATGGCTGGAAACTGGAATGTGCAGATGTCACATATTCAGAGAGACTGGAGTGCTGGCCTCAGCAAATGAGAGGCCGAGTTAAATCAGCCAAGAGCCGTCACTTAGCTGGGTGCAGAGCCATTTGCTGAGCGCTGTGCTGAGGGCAGTGGGAACATCTTCTTCACGTGCCCTCAGTCCCTAATACTTTCATAAGTGCACCATCGGGTCAAAAGTCACCTCAGATGGCCTTTCAGGAGCAGTGTTGAAATGTCACGGAGGGATGTGCGCATGTGCATGCATCTGTGTATTCTGTGTGCGTGTGTCTGAGTGTGTCTGCGGATCTCCGTGTGACTCTGGGTGTCCGTGTGCCTGTGTGTATGAATGTGGGTGTGTTCGTGCTGCTGCGTGTCTGTGAACGTGGGGGTGAAGGGAGCTTCTCCCCAGGACTCCCATAGACATTGTTTGCACAGAGAGGCTTTCCCTACGTTCCGCCCAATTTCAATGGCATTTTCTGGCCACCACTGCCTCTGCGTTATGTCCTACAGCATCCAGTACTTTCTTGTCTTTGCTCTTATTGCAATTTGTCATTTTTGTTTATTGGGGGCTGTCTGTCCCCCCCACTACTTGGAAGATCCACAAGCACAGGGATATTTATCTCCAGGGCTCAACACCGTGCCTGGCACAGAGTAAATGCTGACAAGTGATAAAGAAACCAAGGGCAGGGGGGCCAGCATGACATACGGAGTTCAGGTCCTCTTACTGGGAGTGATGCCAGAGAAATGGCAGGTTGCTGGGGCGGAGATCTGGCCTGCCGCATACTTGAGGCGGGGCTGGGAGCCTCAGCAAGGGTTTTCACCGAATGAACATCCTTAGCAAAGCCTCGCAGGCTGGAGACCTGTGCCGTGTTGGTCAGGAGGTGCCACCGGTAAGATGGGAGGGGACTGACGCCCTACGATGCTCATTTCTGAAAGAGCTCCAGGACTGAGGGAGGGCTGCCAAGACATTCCCACTGGGTAATGACTAATGCACGAGCCAGTGTGCAGGTGAATAATGTCAGAATGGATCAATGCACAAGCACCCCATTCCTCTGGAGCAGGGTCCACCAGAGATCGTCCACATTGTCAGGCTTTGGAGCAGAGGACACTGGACATGCCTGATGTAGGGGGGGCAGTCTTGACATTAATATTTCATTGTGGATCCTCCAGCAAAAACCCAAACCCAAAAGCTCTATCTGAGCCCTTTACTTAGATGTGTCTTCTTTGCAGCCAGCTAAGCAAAACGCAGTGGGCTGAGTGGGCTCTGTGGTTCACTGGCTGGAACACGAACAAAGCTGGTGGGACAGGTGCCCCTGTGAACGTGCCCCTGCGAATGTGTCGCCGTGCACTTGCTGAGGGGTGGGCACGACGCGGCACCTCTGTGGCCTTCAGAAGACAGGTGACATCTGAGCTGGGCCTGACCGTGAGGCAGGGCGTCAGAGAGAAGAGCAGGTGCCCAGGTTCCTGGGGGCAGGATCTGGAAGGTACATCGAGGCTAGCGTATGACCTGCTCCACTGGACTGGGACTGAACCAAGAGGGCTGAGCGGAGGGATAGGAAGCTGCTCTGGGGTCTATGCAGGGGTGAATGCTTGGTGAGGAATTGGGTGGAGTTCGGATCAGGTGTGGGAAGGCCACGGCCAGAGCCTCTGAGGGCTGCAAGCCCATGAAGGGCCTTCGGCTGCGGCCCCAGCTGCTAGGCTGGCGGGCTTAAAGCACATTTATTCCACATTTAGCTTTCTGTATTTGTTCGTTTGCTATCTATTTATTTATTTAAATTGTGGCCAAAATACACATAACAAAAATTTACCATTTTTAGTGTGTAGTTCAGTGGCATTAAGTACATTCACATTGTGCTGCAACCATCCCCACCATCCATCTCCAGAGCTTTTTTCCTCTTGCGAAACTAAAACTCCGTACGCCTTAAACAACAACTCCCCATTCCTCTCCTCTCCCCAGGCCCCTGGTCCCTATTGAGTTCTGTGTTTGTTTTTTTTATACATGCATGTAGAGTGGGGGAAGGACTTCCCACACGGTACAGTGGGAAAACACTTCCACAGATCTGTGTTAACATTCTAGGTCAGACATTTCCTAGCTGTGGGAACTTGGTTAAGTCACCTCATCTTTTGAACATCTGTATTCTCAGCTAAAATATAAGGATGAGGGGCGCCTGGGTGGCTCAGTCGGTTAAGCGTCTGCCTTCAGCTCAGGTCATGATCCCAGGGTCCTGGGATCGAGCCCCATGTTGGGCTCCCTGCTCAGCGGGAGTCTGCTTCTCCCTCTGCCTCTGTGCTCTCTCTCCCTCTCTCTCTCATTCAAATAAATAAATAAAATATTAAAATAAAATAAAATAAAATATAGGGATGATGATGATGATGTTAATAGCTAACACTCACAAAGCACTATTCGGGAAGTTTGATATGTATTCATGCATGAATTGTCCCAACATCCTAGAAAACAGGTTCTATTATTATTCTCATTTTGTAGATGAGGATACTAAAGCAGAGAGGGGTTAAATAACTAAACAGCCCAAGGCCACACAAAGCATCTACCTTATAGAATATGTCATGGAAAGAAAGTGCCAGGCTGGGTCAGTGCTCAGAAATACCGTTTCCTCTTGCCTTTTTCAGGAGTCCTTACCAGATATGGTGTCTCTAGTCTGTGTAGCAAGAGCTTTTTTGTGCCAGGAAATGAGTTTTATAGTCATTGTCTCATTTAAGTCTTCACTACAACACTGGCGGGTAGATAATTTTTACATGTATTTTTAAAGTGAATTAATTTGGGCGCCTGGGTGGCTCAGTCAGTTAAGCATCTGCCTTTGGCTCAGGTCATGATCCCGGGGTCCTGGGATCGAGCCCCACATCGGGCTCCCTGCTCGGCGGGGAGTCTGCTTCTCCCTCTACCCGCCCCCCCGTTTGTGCTCTCTCTCATGCTTTCTCTCTAAGAAATAAATAAAATTTTTTAAAAAAATAAAGTGAATTAATTTGTAATTATACAAGTAATGGTCTAATACATTTGTCATAAAAAAAGTTACTTATAGGGGCACCTGGATGGCTCAGTTGGTTAAGTGTCTGACTCTTGATCTCAGTTCAGGTCTCGATCTCAGGGTCGTGAGTTCAAGCCCCGTGTTGGGCTCCATGCTGGACACGGAGCCTACTTAAAAAAATAAAATAAACCTTATAGGAAGCACTCAAACCCACATGGCCTGGAGCAGAGACCCATTAAGGGGATGCTGACCGTCCAGGCAGGAGATAATGAACGCTGAGGGGCAGTGTAGAGAGGAAGGAGATGAGGACATAGATTCGAGAACTATTTGGAAGCCTCAATTGGCAGAGGGATGGTGTGGGTTGAAAGACAATGAACATTCAAGAAATCCCAGGTTTCTAGCATTGGTGATTGGACGATAGATGGTAGCACCAACTGGATAGAAAATACAGGGGAGTAGTGTTTGGTCATGTTGACCTTGAGGTACATGTATGACATCAAGAATGCCTGGCTATGGAGTTTGAAGAGGAAGACTTGGGCCGAAGGGAGGAATTTGGAAGCCATTAGCATATAGGTATCTACTGGATGGAGTGTGATACCACTGAGAAATATTGAAAACACCATACAAGACAGACCTGCAAAAGTCATCCCTGTGTTTACTCTGAGAATATTGATAATGAATATTGATGTTTAATTGAATATGGATGGTATGCTTTCCAATGGATGCTGTTAGAGAGATACTTCTTACCTAGGGACTAAGAACAGTTGGGTTTCTTCTGAGCAACCGACTATGATTTTATCTCCCCACCCCCCGGAAGTTCAAAAACTTTTATTTTATTATTATAACATAGCTAAATATAATGTATTCATTTTTCAAAGTTTACAGTTCAGTGGTGTGTAATATATTCACAGAGTTAAGCAACCATTACCACAGTCAATTTTAGAACATTGCTATTGTCCCCAAAAGAAACTCTATACCTATTATTTCATTCCTTTTTTATTGTTGAACTGTTTGCCCCTGCATGGATACACCATACTTTATCCATTCATCAGTCAGTCAGTGAATGCTTTTATCTTAAAGACCAGCACTGTCCAATAGATTTATAATGAGAACCACAAATATGAGCCATATCCAATGTAATTTTAAATTTTCTAGTAGCTGTATTTTCAAAAAAGTAAAGAGGAACGGGTGAAATTAATTTTAATAAGATGTTTTAATCCAATATATCTAAAATAGAATTTCAATAGTAATAAACATTAAAAATTATGAATGAGATAGTCTACGTTTTATTTTATACTAAGTCTTTGAAACACAATGTGTATTTTATACTCAGGACCCATCTCAATTTGGACTAGCTTCATTTCAAGCACTAGCAGCTATCATATTGAATAGCATAGTTAGACGGTGTAAACTGTAGATGGTGTAAACTGTGTCTGGTTTCCTTCTTCACTCTGGCTTCTAGGAAGTTTTGAACCAAATCCAGGTAAACATTTTTCTTGTTAACAGGATTCCTGGCTCCAGACTGCTGCTCTACTCTTCTTTTCCCTTTGTTTTATCTTTCTAAATTTGTTTTTACTTTATGCTACTTGGTTACACTTTATGTCCCCTCCTTTGTAAATTGCTTTAATTGAAGGTGGAAAATGCTGAAGGTCTTGAGAAGAGAACCACTGACAAAAAGAAGATAAATGTTTCAGTCAAGGCAAACAGCTAGTGAACTGATCTGAGGAAATAAGCGCAAGCCTATTCCTTTAAAGATTTTTTGTTTGTTTTTTTGAGAGAGAGCAAGAGAGAGCGAGAGAGAGCATGAGCTGGGGGAGAGGGAGAAGCAGACTCCCTGCTGAGCAGGGAGCCCGATGCGGGGCTCCATCCCAGGACTCCGGGACCATGACCCGAGTCAAAGGCAGACGCCCAACTGACTGAGCCACCCAGGCACCCCAAGCCTATTCCTTTAGATGCGGCTGCTAACCCCTCTACCCACATTTCTCTGGCCCCTTTGCCCCAAGAGTCAACCTCAGCAAGCCGCCGCGGATAAAATTTCTTTTAGATACTACCAAATAATGGAAATGAGCGTAGCTGAGTGTGAATGGTAGCCATAGGCACGAGGAAACAGGCCAGATAATACTTGGAATTGATTTCTCTAGAAAACGTTCAGTGACTTAATAAAACAAAAACAGAAACAAAACAGGCCACATGATTCTGGACCTCCTAAATTGCAGGATAGAGAGAGCAAGCAAGACAGATGATCCTTGATGCATTTCCACTCCATGCTTTCATTGTGTAATGATCTCTCTTAGGCACTGAAAGGTAGCCCATGTATTTCTCATCTCTGTCTTCCTACATGTTCTGCCCTCCCCATAGTGCCCTTCCTCCTCTCTTGCCTTCCCAAACTTCAAGGCCCAGTTCAAATATCCCTGCAGTGGAGACTTCCTCAATTCCTGCTGCCACAAGGCTTTGCTGGTGTCCTTATTATGCTCACCACACTCGTGGGTCTATGCCCTGCCCCAGGCAATATGCCCCAGCTCTTGCCTAGGAACCCTGTTGCCTTCATCTCTGTGTTTCCACACTTAGCTTGTGTTGGTGTGGTGCTCGATGGATGTTTGCTGGTGAGGAAAGAAGGTGCAAGTCACCAGAGCCCACTGTCTGCCGGGCACTGTGCTTTACGTGTGCATCTCATCCGCTTTTCACACCCCTGAGGTCGTTCTCTGATAAAGAAGGTGGGACTTAGGGGCGCCTGAGTGGCTCAGTTGATTCAGCGTCTGCCTTCGGCTCAGGTCACTATCTAGGGTCCTGGGGTCGGGCTCCCTGCTCCGTGGGGAGCCTGCTTTTTCCTCTCCCTCTGCCTGACGCTCCCCCAGGTGCACTCTCTCTCTCTCTGTCAAATAAATAAATAAAATCTTAAAAAAAAAAAAAGAAGGCAGGACTTAGGGAAGGTCAAATAACTCACCGAAGGTCATGCACCACGTCAGTGGAGAGCTTCAAGATACCTCCCTTTGAGGAGTACCAATCTGTAAAAGAGATTAAGTTTTTTTTTTTTTTGTCTTTTTATAACTGCCTCAAGAACTAAAGCATTGAATTTGCTTCAAATTGGACAGAGCAGGGACAGGCCTTTTCTACTGGAAGAAGCATGCTTCCTTTTAGCCAAGTTAGAAATGGTTACTATAGACAAATATTGTAGATATTTGTATACATGATATATATTCGCTATCATTGCTTTGGATACGTGTCAGGAGGACTGGGCAAGACAATGGGAGTCACTGAACTAAAAAAACTAGCAACCCATTAGATTTGCGTGAAATTGAAATAATTTTGCATTAAGAATTTTAAAAACATTGTGTTTAGACTTCTGTCATTGCCTGCCACCCTCAAGATTCTGAATCATACCCCCAATCGCTACTTGCTTGTTAAAGCAATTAATTTACTCTCAAAATTGAAAATCCTTGCTGCAATTTGTTAAGGCCCAGATTCATTAGTCTATTAATATCAGGTATAATTTCCAAAGTCCACATTCTAAGCATGTAAACTGATTTATGGTCATCAGCTGGTGTGCTTTAAAAAAACAACAACAAACTTCTATATATTGCATGAAAGGTCAATAGAAAATGAAGTCATGAATTTGCACATTGATTCATTAATAACGGAATGGTTCTACATGTTCAGATTTCTCAGTGCATCTTGTTTTTTTTCACATCAAAGATTTTAGTTCCAAGTGCTATTATGTCTTCTCGTTTGAATATTTTTGCTAAGAATATTTTCTCTTATTTTTTCTAAGATTTTATTTATTTATTTGACAGAGAGAGACAGCGAGAGAGGGAACACAAGCAGGGGGAGTGGGAGAGGGAGAAGCAGGCTTCCCGCCGAGCAGGGAGCCCGATGAGGGGCTCGATCCCAGGACCCTGGGATCATGACCTGAGCTAAAGGCAGACGCTTAATGACTGAGCCACCCAGGCGCTCTCCCCCCCCCACTATTTTTTTTAGAATATGTTCTTTTTAAATAGGAAAGAGAGTTGTGGTGGAGCACATGGAGAGGCTGAATGCACTCTCCGCGCACACTGGGACGTTAGAAAGGGAATACTGAAAAACCGAGAGATTTAGTATCGTGTTATTTAGCTTCCACTCAACTAATTACAGTTCACCTTGGAAAATTCTATAAAAATGTAAAAGACTAGTTGCTTGGTTCAAACATGGACAGGTACTGAATTTTCTTCTAGAAAAATTTTAGAATGTGTTAGCTTTGAGGGCTTTCTCATAAAATGGAATGGACTTGTTTCACTACTGAGGAAATGTGGGGTATGATACTTTGTAATTTTCGGTTACAATTGTCATTTTTATCATGCAAAATCTATTTTCCTTTGCTCTCTTATATTTTTTTGTTTGTTTGTTTGTTCATATCCTTCTCTTTTCTTTGTGGATATGAAGTGGATTATGAATAGAAGAATAAAAATGGAAAAATACTGAGAGGTAGATAAGTTTCTTTAGCGTATCTGATCTGTTGGTGGACCCGGGGCTGGAAGTTATGGTGCTTGTCTGGTCATCCTGAATCCGTTTGTGTACATATGACTTGAACAGGTTGCTGGGGGGCAGGAGGTGCAGGGGCCAAGGGCATTATGGTGTTCTCTAGCTTGCCTCCTTCCCAAAGAGGAAGGACAGGGGTTATCACAGTCTCCAGGAATCTCATCCGCTAGAGATCCCTTTCCCCTCAGGTGGTAATACTCACATGTGGAAGATTCCGGCAGGGTTCTAGGTGCAGGACCTCAACAACAAAGCCCCTTGACACCCAGTCCCCATAGCTGAAACCCCTAAGAACACTATGAGAAGATATAAAAATTGCACATAATAGGGAACAAGATCCTTCTAAGTATGATGGAAGGACCAAAACCTCCACAGATATTTTCTTTCTTTTTCTTCTTAAAAATCTTTTGTTTTTATAAATATAGGATCATGGAAATGGAAGTATGCAGCTCACAGAATCCCATAAGGCTATTAACCGTCAATTTGATTTTGAGCTTCCTGGAACTGAAGCATGTTGGGAAACCATCAATTGCATGACTCATATTTTTAAGGACCAAGAATGCTAGAACTTTAGTGAAACAAAACTTTAAGGGCATAAATTTGAAATTTCCAGATGGGTCTTCAGAAATGTGGCCATAGATGTTGGCCTTAACAATATCCCTAAAGTAGAAAGGAAAGTCTTAAAGAGAGTGTGTGTGTGGGGGGGAGAATGTTTAGCTTATGGCTTAGTTTTAGGTAGAAAGGAAATACTTTTAAAAATTGAGTATGATTTTCCTCAGTGCAAATCACTACCTGAGAGTAGGCCAGGCCCTTAAAGGTTCACACATCTGGGTTCTAGGAGCCTCTCAGGCACTTTAGAAGTTACCATAAATTTGCTCATCAATGAAGAACAGAGCCTTTTTCTTCATTCTCGTAAAAACAATGCCCTAAACTGGAAAGGATTAAAAGTTTATTTTTTAAGCTCTTGTCTATGTGCCATATGCCAAGAACTTTGTTAAATATTTTACATGTACTAGAATATTTGATCTTCACAACTGCTGCATTATTACAGATGAAGACATTGAAACACAGATCAGCTGCATGGTTATTCTTGCCCAGGGCAACAACAGTATAAAGGAAGAACTGGGGTTTGAACCCAGGTAATTTGTTTCTGAGGCCATGTACCTTCTACTATGCTGATTATTATTTCTCCAAAGTACTCATTATCCAAGACAGACTTTTGTAAGGGAAAGAATAGAACACATTTCAATTTATAAAAAAAAAAAACAAAAAAACCCCCCAAAAAACCACATAGATATTCAAGGCACAAGAACTCCAAATATACCTTAATAATAAAGGGGGAAAAAAAATCTTTGTACAACTCACCTTGGAAACTTAATGCACTCTGCTTTTTTTTTTTTCCCCTTACAGGTAAAAAGGATGCCATTTCAGAAAATGTAGGTCCCATGAAATGGAGAAAAGGACATTAGCTAACAACGGTCCTCTTCTAAGTTTTAAGTGAAAAGCTTCTCTAAGATCAGCAAGCAGGCTTAGCAACTCCGTCCAACATTCTAAAGCCAGACTTCCTGTGTTTATTAGGCAATGTGGTCTAATGGAAAAAGCAAAGATTTTGGAGACAGACCCTGGCATTGACTAGCTTTGTGACCTCATTTAATCTCTCCTGTCCTTTCCTTTCTGAAAAAAAAAGACTGCATCTTGTTATGAAGGTTTGAGATAATGTATCAAAAGTGCTTGGCTTAGTAGATGCTCAAAAACTGGTTGGAACTAGTATTATTGTTGTTACCATGATTACCTGGATGTAAGGAGAGAGATTAGCCTTTATGGTTAATGATGAGAATTTTTTTTTTTGTTGGAGCTAATAGTATTCAATGAAACTTTATTTACTACCAATTTCATCTAACATCCTGGAAAGCATTGTGGGGAAACAAGATGGATAAACACCAAGTCTCTGCTCCCAGGAAGCTTATAATCCATAATAAATCACATAACTTTGATAGCATTTGAAAGCAGTTCGGGTTGGTGAAAGAAAGGGCTCAAATAAGGCAGTAACGTAAGATGAGGTCATGTCAGTTGGGGCATGATGCAGATCTCGAATGCCAGGAGGCAGAGTTCATTCCTAACTTGGTAGGCAAAGTTCTGCAGGCAGAAGAGCAACCCCAAAAATCAGAATTTTAATTTAAAGAGCTTAATCAAGTGAAAAAAAAAGTGGTGGCAGGGAGTCTGGCTACTGATAAGATCCAGTGTGAGAATAACATGGCCTTGAAGTTGGTTTTCCAAGATTGGTGGAAGAATTGAGCTGGTCATTTGCTTTCTCTCTTGGGGTCTTTTCATGACTCAGGAAGTGGTTGGCTGAGGTTCAAGTATTTTATGTGGACATGGAACAGGGAGAAGCTGGCTGACTCCCGGGAGGATAAGCCACCATTCAATGGCACCAGACTACCCAACTAAGGTATACACCTTGAGTCCAGATCTCATCAGATTGCTCAAAGAGCAGAGAAGAGTGGTTCTCTCTTTAGACCCCCAATTCTTGGGCTTTGGGACCAAAAAAGTAGCTCGTACTCCAAAATAGCATTTTGATGAAATACCTAATTCAATGCCTAGGCCTGATACTAATTTAGTAATGCAGTGTAACTCCAATTATTTTTTTTTAAATGATGCTCTATTTAGAGTGTTGTATCATTAGTATTTTCAGGATTTAATCATTAATCTTTAACATACAGAATAGGAAACACCAAAATATCATTCCTATTGAATGCTAATGTGTCACTAATTTGAAAAGATTTCCTGTAACTAAGTTAAAAACATCTTATTAATGTATTACATAATTTCCGCTAGAGAAGCTACATATCCTTCAGTGAGTAGAGAGTGATTTTAAACCTCAGGGATCTGATTCAGTAAATAAGCAGAGGAAAGAAATACAAAAGCAATGTATGTTAGGTTGTTTAGCATAGTGTCCAACAAATATTAAGTGTCCCAAATAATAGATGTTACTATTTTGAAATCCATTTAAATAAAAACAATTTCTTCTCCAATGTATATTGGCCGAATTAGCTCATATTCTGAACATAAAACTGTTTGTGCTAAAATAAGCTAAGTGTACTGTAAGTCTGTAGAAATGAGTCATCTAAATCAAAGAAAAACCTTTCTCATCTACAGAACAACATATACAATGATGCTGGCTTTTCAGCAAGACAAATCCTCACTCATTAGCTACAATTACACTTACAATTCTGCATTTATGAAAGGACGGGGGTGTGTAGAAAGTACACTTACCTATTTTTGGAATGTTCTCAGAAGCCAAGGTCAATATAATAAGAGGCTTCTTCTTAAACTCATTAAAATAACTAGAAAACTCCTCAGCATCATGACTAATCAAGGCTTACCTAGACTCGAAGGATTCTTTCATGGCTTTTGGTTCTTCAAAACTCACCCTAAGTTCCTTTTTTTGACTGGTGGTGGGCAGGGACTGAGAAGATTGGAAGAATTTTGAAACAGATTATCCTAAAATATTCTGGAAGCTTCCTAAGGCTCTAAAATAAAAATATGCTCACTGTTCTTAATTCTCTTAAGTGTGTGTGTGTGTGTGTGTGTGTGTATAAAGAATAAAAATAACAATAGGGTATAAAATCTATTTACATACAAGTTACAATGTGATTGGAACATTCAATGTTTACTATTAAAAGGAGGATTCTTGTTGAGACTGAATTAGTAAGAATGGTTAACAGGCCTCATTGAATTAATTTGCATAAATTTTCTAATTTAACAAACTGGAGAAAAATCATCTTCATAGGTTTCTTGACATTTCATGTAGGTGGTTTTACTTGGATGATAGCAAGTCAGTCATTTGATTCCATCAAATTAAGCAAGGTATTAGGTTACCGAAAAGAAAAACACTTAAGAAAGGGGAAAAAAAGGGTCGGGTGCTTGAGTTGACTGACTCAGTCTGCTGTCCCAAGTAGACTCCATAAGGATGTAGCTGAAGCATATATTGTAAATTCAGTCTTCATTGTTAATAACCTTTAGAAACTTTTCAATACTCACTACTACTTTAATAATCTTATTAATTCATATCCAACTACACAATTTACTATTTGTCAGGACTCAACAGAGCAGAGATAAATATTACTCCAAGGCATGGCCTGAGGCGCAACTGCCATTTTAAAATGGAACTGAAGTTTTCCAGAGATGCTCCACCTTCTGTGGCAGTCCCTAGTGAACCTACTGGCATTTCTTCTCTCCCCGCCAGGCGCGCAGGAAGGTTGCATTTCCTCGCTCCCTTGAAATTAGGAGTGGCCACGTGACTAGTTCTGAATACTGGTTGTGGCCCCCCTGACATGTGTCACAGTGGGCTGGAGCTCATGTGAGCCTCATCAGCACTCCTTCTCTTGCTGCAGTGACCATCAATGTTGCAGATGGCGGGGGTCCTGGGTGTGAGTGGCGGGAGCAGGGGGTCCTGCTGTCGTGGGATGGGCATGGAGCACCAGTGAGAAATCACCCGTGTTACGCTGAGCCACTGAGGTTTCTGGGTTGTTATCGCTACACCAGCCAGCCTGTCCTCACTAATACACCTTCCGTGCCAGGAAAAGACAGAATCCAGGAGGGGAGTTTTTAAAAAAGACATAGAGATGAGATGCGCTGGGTGGCACAGTAAAATTTATTTGTCTTGATGATTTACACATAGTAATTAAACACACAAAAGAACAAACACTGTCTAGATGGCCATATGCAGCTTAGGAACTGACTGGTCCCAGTTCAATCACACAAACGTTCATTCAGCTTAGAAATGAGCTTCTTTTTAACGGTTTTAATCTTTTTTTTTTTCCAGTCCCCAAGGCTTACACAGTTCAGTACAAATGTTTTTGCTATTTTGTTATCGTCAGGCACATGATGTTTACCAATTCCCAGGAAATAAATGAAATCAACAAAAAAGTCCTGTGACGACTGAGCACATTTTCACAGAAATGAATTTGATGAGATTACAGTTCGATACAGTTTGGCTATCAGACCTATACATAAAACATGAAACAATATTAACAAATTACATTTGTCTTAAGGATTTACTTCTTTCAAAGTATTTACCGCACTTTTTTGGTGCAAAGGTTCCATTGATTTCTTTGGTTTTAAACATTATAGCTCCATGTGACCTAAATATATATAGTTCTATTTGTACCAAACATCAAGAATAAAAACATTAAACAAAATTTCAGAAGGTAAAAATGGAATTATTGCTTCAGTATAAAAAAAGAGTCTGGCCCATTTGGGTGCTATTACTATTGTTGCTTTGCTTCTATTGGAAAACTATCCTGGAAATCAAGGAATGTACCCCATTGCCCCCTGCTGAAAGTATAATTTGGTTGTACATTATCATCCACTAATATGCCCCTCCCTTCACCAAAGCTAGCCTGATCTTGTCCTTAAAAACAAAACAAAGTGAAACAGCATAAATAAATAAGCTTACCTGGGGATACAATAAATAAGCTACCAGAAATAAGAATAAAGAATATTGTAACATAAAGCCCTTCAGTGCTGTACAATTAAACAATAGCTTCGGATTTTCAAGGTCTCTAAACACAGTGTTCATTATATAACACACTGTTAGCGCCCGAACGCAGCTGACAGATCTAGAGAAGAATACATGTCTGTTGTTTTCATTATTTAAAAATGAAAACATAGTAGCTACAGTTGTAAATTCTGCCTTTTGGGAACTGACCAGGTAGGTACCATCATCAGTTCTGGACTGTTGTCTAGTTGTACAGCACAAATCTCAGGGATTAAACAAAAAAAACAATAATAATATTTCTTCAATTCTTAGTGGTTTCTTGGTCTCCGGAATAGTTAAAGAAACAAACAGAGAAGAAATGAGACTCAAAAGTTTTGCTGCCTTCTTTTCTTCGCATCCATTGCATCCAGAATGGGTTGTCTCTTCGCGGTGTATCTTTGACGAAGCTCTTCTATTTCTCGTTCCATCATGGGGTCCAGCGCTTTTAACCGCATCTGTAGTTCTTCTAAACTTAGATTTTTTAACTAGAAACAGAAAAAAAATTAAGATATCAACATAATAAAATGATCTACAATAGGTTAAAATCTAATGGGCTTTAGTATATTTCAGCAAACTCTTTATATAATCTTTGAAATACAGTTCAACAATTAAAACAGGAATTCCTTCCCTGAAGAACCAAGAAGCCACACCTTATAAGAACCTTAAGTCATCTTTCAACAAAAGCAATAAAAAAAACTCTGCTTTTAGGAAAGAGCAAGTGAAAAAAATAAGCTGATGAAAAGTGTTTTTTTAAAGAAAGACAGAAAGACGAATCCACCACGGCCAACACACAGACGTTCAGGATATGTTTCGGATATATTCACTCTAATCTCTCACATCCTTGCCAGCTCTGGAGCACTACCATAATTGTGAACACTTGCAGAGATCACCCAAGAATGTGACAAGATTGAATACAGGTTAAATCAACCATTCTATCCTGCATTTTGCCAAATGCTTAGATTTTAAGTACTTGGGTTAATCAGAAAATTAAATTATCTAGAATACTTTTGTCCCAAACATTTTGATACATTAAGGTTTTAAATTTATGATTCAAAATATCCCAAGCCTGATGTAAAGAGTGCTCTGTAAATTCTGACACGAGCTTGGCCAATTTGAAGATAAACTGCCTATTAAATTTTCACCATACACATTATAGTTTGACAATAATGATAAGATTTGACTAAACGATATAGTTTGACCATAATGATTTAGTACAATTATGCTGCCTCTGGAAACAACACTAGCACATCCTTTACCGGTTTTCTGTGAGAGAAGCCTCACATATATGGAGGGGATGAGATCCATTCCACGTAATGGGATCTGTGGCATCCTGGGCTTTACTGTAATTATTTATATGTCACAACAGCAAGATATGGATTATCTCCTGAGAAACATATTTTAGGATGCCCTGAAATATATAACCTAACACTTGGACTTTTATCTCATTAACATTAAAAAAATCCTAAAACTTGGTCTTCTTCAGAAACTATTAAAGCAATGGTGGCAGGTAGGCGGTTTAAAAAAAAAAAAAAAACTGTTAAACCACAGTGATTTACAGAATGCTATTACATACTCAGCATCTGGGTAGGTACTGTAAGAAGAGCAAAGAAGCACTAAACTATTTCCTTGCCCTAAAAACTCACAGAGTAGTCAGAAGGGTAAGATCAGGAACTAGAACCATTGAGGGACGGCCACGAGCCCCTACTGCATGTACTATGGACTACAGTGAGAGGTTCTCAAGTCCACAAAGAAGCTTCTCATGTGCAAAATTCTGCATGTTCACGGGTACACTTTCCTGGGGAGAGCATCCATTGTTTTTTGGTGTTTTTTTTAAAAACAGATGTCCAACCAAAAAAAGAAAAGCCTCACTATAAATTCAATGGAGAGCAGATTCCCTTTAGGGAGCGGGGACTGTGTTGGTCTGGGCAAAGGGGGGTGTCCTGAGGAGGAAGCCCCACCGTTCTGAGGAAGCCAGGGGCTGGTGGGGCCCCGAGCCAGGCAAAGCAGGGTTTGGACTTCAGGGAGTCACCATCTGCTCTAGAGCAGGAAGATTCTCTGACAGTAATTCAGGCTTGGTTTTAATATGATAAAAGTTGGAGCTTATTTTTTGTTTTATTAAGGGAACTGTCTTTGGTTATTTTATGAGCCAAATCAGAAAATGCTCTCATTATTTTATAGTCAACATGTCAATTTTAACCAAAAATGGTATTTTTCAGCTTGATTCTCCATTTTACTCACCTTACCTGGCCCTAAGTTACTCTTGGTTCTAAAAATCAAATCCATTCTCAACTGAAAAAGATTTGTCACCACTGAGGATACTGAAAAGAATGAGTCACAGACTCTGAAGGAAATTCAAAAGAGGATTTCCAAAAATATAGGCATGACAGTGTTACGGGAAAGAGTATGTGGGCTCCCAGGATGAGGATTCTGAAGGTGAGCACCACTTGCCCTGGTGTATGAAAAGTTCTGGTGTATATATATATAAACTATGCCCTATCATAAACAGAAGCTAGCTTAGTATATCATACCATTATATGCATTATATATATATACATATATATACACAATGCATTGTATTATATTCTTTCTTCATTAAATTTTAATCCAAGTATTAATCATATATCTGGTATATGGTCAAATATGTTCAAATCACTGGGGGGATAAAGAATCAGCCTACAGGGGGCCTTGGAACTTTCTGAACTGTATGAACAGGTGACGGTGAGGTGAAGGCCAGTACAGACCACACACAGCTATGTTTCCCCAAGAAAGACAAGCCTGGGTCTACATAAGATCCAATTTCACTTTGTCTCTTTTTCAGCCCACGCTAATCTTCCCATCTCTGAATTTCTATATAACATTTATAATTTAAACAACACAATTTCGTATTTGATTGATTCTAGAGTCATTTATTATTTCATAATTGATTTTCATGCATGAGTTTCATGTCTCCATGCCAGACATTCCAAAAATTATTTAAACTTTAGAGACTGTACACACACTTAGAAACTATTAAACAATATGTACAGCTAAATATCATGGCATGAGGGTGGGTAAAGAGAAATACAGAAAGAAATGACTCAAAGGAATGGGTTACTCTAAGATTAGGAGAATTAACATCCAACAAAGCAAACAATTTTTGCATTAAGATATTCCTGTAAATATCTTATGCTACTTTACTGGGGCAAATTACCAACAGTTTATAAATATTATATTACAGTAATGGATGGAATTCAGAGAAAGAAGCTACTTAGAAGACAAGTTTCCCTCCTTACTAGACTTTTATATTTTCCATATGTAAAATTTGTGACAAACAGGTCTGTGATGTTGGAGAACCGTTATCTGGCATTGTTAGGGAATTACGTGTTTCACATAAGTAAATTCGTGAAGTATCTAAATCTTAGGTTTTTAAGTGATAAAAACTTTGTTTCAACCATTTTGAAGAGAAAATCTTTATAAAGTGCTTTACAAAATATGCTGCCTTCTAAAGCAGAGGACCCAGGACCTAAAGCAACCTTCCTTTGATGATGAATCACCATTTTTAATTTCTATTACTAATCTGTGCTGTGTGTTAATTTTCTCTCTCCTTTTTGGCTTTTTATCTTCATTTGAGAGAAAGCTGCCAGCTCCTTTTCATGGCCCTCATTAGACATATGTCATTCTCCCTTTACTGCAAGCTTGTTTGCCTGTTGGGAACTAGAAAAGCAATTAATCCTATAAGGCATTACACTAAATAAGAATAAATACATTAATGAATGCCTGAGACTGTTTCAGGAAAGATAGACATGGTTTTAGTGCTGAAGTTTGTAACACCTGTTTCTAGTGCTTTTGTTTTTTTTAAATATGATTTCAGATTTGTGGCTCTACAAGGTCAAGGTTACAGGAAATCAGACACCTGTGTAAGAAATATATATAGTTATGTTTTCAGGTGGGCTGTCAGAGAACTCCAGAATACTCATTTATTAAAATATTTATTCTTTTCTATGGACCAAGCACTGTGGATACGGAGATGAACAAAACACTCTACCGCCCAAGAGGAACTTGCAACCTAGCTGGCAAGAGGTCCATGCACAGCTAATGGGGACGCTGAGAAGATGGGCAATAGGACAGGGGAGTAGAAGCAGCATGAGTAGAATGGTGTAAGGTGCACAAATGCCTGGCATCCTTGGAGACTGCAGCTGGCCGCTGGGACGTGAGGTGGACCTGTGGGGGGTGGAGGTCAGGAGATGAGACAGGAAGGAGAGCAGAGGTCAGATTGCTAAGGGCCTTAAGCATGTTGCTACAAACTTTCTGTAGCCAAGAAAGAAATGCTAGATAATTTTGAACATAACTGGTGACATGATCATATATGAGATAGAAAAATATATCCAACAGCAGGTATATAAAATGGATTAGCACGGGGGGAAATGGAGGCAGGAAGGCCTGTGAGCAGGTTACTACAACAGTCTAGAGAGAGGATGAGGATTGGACCAGGAAAAAGGAAGTGGAGATTGATAAGAAGGGAGGGATCTGAGAGACTTGGAAGTAGAACTGATAGGGCTTTCTCTGTTGACTGACTGAATAAGAAAGATCAGGAAGATGGAAGGGCTAGGGTGATTCTGGCTTCAAGGTATGGCGATGAGGTAGAGATCATTATCATTAATAAGGTAGGGGAGGCAATGTTTTAGTCTTGCTGAGTTTGAGAGATGAACAAAGCATCAAGGTGGAGACATCAGATATGGATTATAATTTGGAGTTTTGAAGCTCATGAAAGAGAATAAAGCTATATATTTGGGGAATCCATCAGCCTTTAGGCTGTAACTGAAGCCCTTGATGAGGGTAAGATTAACCAGGACAAGAAAGTTTTCTCCTTGATCTTATGATCTGACTATGGTATCCAACAGAAAATAAGCCCCAAAGTTAGTGTTTGTGATCAGAGGTTCTTCTCATTTTGTTAACAGGAGAGAAATACCAGCAGATTTCTAAATAACTACATTATGGTGTCATCTAGACAAAAAAAAAATGTGAGGTTAACTGGTAGAACTTTCCACTTTTTATACAGTGGGTATGATTTATAGACATTAACTTCTGGCTGGGTTTTGACTTATGATTAAGCCCTAATAACATATATTTAGCACTCCGTATTTCTGTAGCTATCGAGCCTCCACAAGCATGAAAATGATTTGGGGGGGAAAATGTGGCAGAAGCAGCTTTTCTAATCTCTTGGAGAGCAGTGCTACTCGATGGCTTAGTAGTAAATAGGGTTGCAAACCAGATAACATTTTATGGACACTCATAATGACAAAAATGGCCCTATAATATTAAACAATGCCACTATCACCCTTATAAAATACTAATCAAAATTGAAACAATTTGGGGGGCTAATGAGGATAATATTAGAAGGAAAAGTTGAGCTTCCTGAATTATTATCAATATTATTGCAACAAAAGTTTCATTCACTAAAATTAGGTTTCTTGAAAATCTTCACAAAAAGGAAGGGAAATCACTTCAGAATTGTTATGTTTATGGATCAACAGAGCTTGCGGTAAATTAACTTGAATTTATATTTTTTTAACTACAGGGAAGAAAAGTCAGTTTAGAGTTTCATAAGTGAAGTCAGTAAAGAGAATTCTAGGATATGCATACATTGTGGTTTTTACTGTATGTGAACAAATGTGCAAAAATGAATAATTCATCCAGAAATGGCTTTTAGATGTTCTAGGCTAATTCTATTTAATAAAATTTGGTTTTGAACTTAATGATAACACAGAACTTGCACAACTAACAGTGATTCTTAAATTTTCAGGTCTTAACATTCTGAAAGAATACTGTAGAGTTTGACAATCGTTACAAACGTCAAGGATATATGACTTGATTAAGTGACTAAATGAGCTGACGTGCAGTAAGAGGAAGGTTTTGAAAGCAAAGACAGAACTTCTTCAAATACACAATCACAGAAATGGAGATGAGCTTCAGAACAATATTGTTTTATTACCCGAGGCAATGTTTTTCTATTCACAAGAAGTTTTGCTTTTCTTGGACATTTGAAATGACAAATACCAGGGGGCAAGACATCTTAAGGGCACAGAATAAAATCAATTTCCATAAAAAGAGTTTAAACTGAGGTCAGGTAAATTGAATCATATGGGCCTCAGAGAAACACACTGGAATCTGGGATTATTAAACACCACCGCATATGAGCAAAGCATTGTTTAACAGGAGCATAAACTATAAGGCTGGGTTATGAGTTAAACCTCACTGAATCTTACTGCAAAAGCAAACCTCAAAGATGATCTACTCTAGCTTCCTTGTTTTGGGTGGGAAAATGGGAGCCAGGTTGCTCAAAATTACACTCTTGGTTGATGGCAGAGATATGACCTGACCTCGATCGAGATCAATGCATTTTTTTCATTACACCAAGTTTGGTATTTTTAATCCAGCACTGCCAGAGTGTTCAAAATATTGAGACATCATGCATAGGGAGGGTGTGCTGCTAGGAAATTTCTAGGGTCTTCAACCTGAGCTGTAAGGAAAAATGGTTTTTAAGTATTCAGCTATGAAGGCCACAGTGAAGAGAAAACCCTGCAGATGACATTTTTATAGAGCAGTTTTTTAGAATGAAATAAACTGCAGAAATTTAGCCAGAGGTAGAATTACCATCCTCTTTAAGTTTCAGGACAGTTGGTAGACTAGGATTTCCCAGCTCTTATAAAAAGTTTGTTTAAAACAAGTGAAAGGCTTTAAATAAAAATCCCAACTCTTAAAACAAAAATAATTAGATAGATGAGTAGATGGATGAATTGTTTATAAGTTAAATGAAAAAGTCAAAACTACTTTTCAGTAGAAGTCAAACATTTGTTTGAAACTTTACCGGTATAGTTTGGTACATAAGTGACAGTTTGAATGTGCAACCCATTTTGTTAATAACTGTCCTGGATTATCACATTTCATCCAGAAGTAAGAAGATTAGAGGTCAATATCCAAAAAAATTATGTTTCTCAGTATTCCTTAAAAAAAAAAAAGAAAATCCAAATAAAAGATATGCAAATAAATAACTCACTTACTAGCTCTTGCATAAAACAGCAGTGTGAACAACTCAGTGACATGAAAAGTTGGAAAATAAGATTAAATCTTATAAACTGATGATTTTGACAGGTCATACTTTTGAGTCATTAGAATTATTTCTGAACTCTGTGAGAAGTATTGAAAAGCTGCTTATTACTGATCAGGAAGAGTTGTCACTAACATTAGAACTTTCTGCAAGTTTATATATCCAATCTACTATAAAAACCTAAAATATCACATTCAAGTGGTAAGAGCGAATTACTTTCTAAAATAATATCATCTTAAGAGCTCTCGGAGGAAAACACTTAGATTTTTATATTATTTTGTTTTGTCAAAAGTAGTCCTAACTACATCAGAGTTTTTAAAAAGTCTTACTCTCAGAAAGTAGCAGAAACAAGATTATGAAGTTTTTAAATGCATAAATGTGATAACATTCAAGACTTAATGGGTCCATGAGTTGCTGGTATAATCAGTCTGTCAAAATAAACAAGACACCATCACAATGAAGTAAATGGTCTTATATGTTAATGTTAACACATTTAGTCAAATAGTCAGTCAAGAAAATCCTGTACAAGGTTTGCTGTGTTTACTGGGAAAACAGACTCTTCCTAGCAACTGTTTAAATAAATCTCACAGATGCTACAGACCTTATTAGTGGCTTGTGATTAAAAAAATATGGATTGTTAATACTGTATCCTGACTCATCTATTTTCCCATCTGCTAGCAATTCCAACAATGTGAACTATCAACAGAATGGCTAACAACAATAATTTTCTATGGCAATTCTGACGCTGAACTGCCTATAGCATTTTGTAAGATTTACCAGTGCATGCCTCAGACTGTTTTGAGTTGTTTGTGGCCTGGAGCAACATACTCCTTTTCCCCCTAATATTTCATTTTAACTCACATTTTAACTGTGTTGAACAGAATCTGGTTTGGTTTTACAAAACACTGTTCAGAGAGGCTGCCACACTCATTCTGCTAACAATGAGAGTGGGAAACGTACCAAAGAAAGTACTAGCAAAAAATCCAGTCAAGTCCACTGATTAGTTTAGATATATATAAACAGGTAAGGGGCCTTCTTCCATAAGACTGAACCACAGGGATAATAGGTAGGACACTTAAAGTTAAAAACAGTTAAAATATCAATATATTAAGGCATTTCCTGATTTAATTTCTGGGCTGAGAAGAATACAATAAAAGAGCTCTCAAGTCAATCCAAACTAGTATGAAGCCTGTTAAAGAAAACTATACATATAGATTTAAAATACACATTTAAAAAATAATGAAGATTGTGATAATTTCAGACACTTGACACCCTATAGAATAAAAATGGAATTCTTCACTATAAATCCCTTGTAAAACATGCCCTTAAAAGCTGCATTAACATTAATCTACTGGTAGAGCCTTCTTCCCAAAATAGACGCTATTTACCTACCTGGATGGAGGATTATATGCAAGGTTGTTTGAGCTGAGCAGCCCCTATCTTCTGCTGAGTGACTAAATGACTATAAATATTCTGAGACTCTAACTAGAAACTGCCATGAAGCATCTGTTTAACCTCAGAGCATCTAGAGTAAATTTAAGACATTTCGATTTTATTTGTATTCCCAAAAGAAAAGGGAGAAAACCATTTCTTGTGGATATCAGCGGAGGAGAAGGGAAAAGTGCCAACTACTCATCATTTACAATGTGTTAGACAGTGTCGTAAGTCCTGGGCATTAAGTCATTTAATCCTAGCAATTACCTTATGGGATAGAGATTACCAACCCTGTTTTATAGGTCAGGACACCCAGAGAGACCAAGTGACCTACCCTAGGTCACACAGCTAGAGGTGTTCACGCAGGCCCTCACAGACCACATTCAACCCACTAATATGAATTGGGACTGAAGCCTACCAAGAGCTGTTTCTTAGGTCTCCCAAGAACTACAAGCAATTTTAACATCCAGATATCACATAAAATAGTTCCTAACAGATTGTTTATAGATTAAAAATAGGGACACATTGCTTTTAAAAATACTACCTCTTTCCTCCCAGTGGAGTACTTATAAGTTATTAATGTATTTTAGCTATAATTGGCCTTACAAAATAAGCGCATATATGTTTAAGCATTTAATTTAATCAGCTCTCTAGCAAAATAAACACATTTCTACACAGTGATTTGGAATAGATGCTATAATTTTATCAATAAGAGATATGCTGTGACAAAACCAACAAGACATGTTCCCCCCTTGCCACAGAAGCAAGACTTGGCTTGTGCCCATTCAGACTGTCCCATAGTTGCTTTCGTGTTGTGTTCAGCTTGGATCTAGCAATGAGCTATGAGCTGATGAGCATTACTACAATGATTCTGACCTGGAGAAATCTGAGCCACCCATATGGAAAAAGGAATGATGAAATTTTAGTTGCATTCCTCAATAGCAGTTGAACACCCATTCCTTTTATGCTTTTCAGTTTCTAGTAGTAGTTCTGCCTGCTAAAAATATCAGGAAAAAGTTAATTCATGCATAGCTCTGCTATATTGTAAGCAGCTCTAAAATTCTGGGCCCAACACAACAAAATCTGAGTAACTCAAAACCAAACTACTAATTAAATCTTTTTAGATCTATTAAGGGGAAGATGAGCCTTCTCTCAGTGATTCTGATAAATACTTGGATATTTTAAAATACTGATAAAGCTATAAATGAGATTAACAAATTAAGTGATTAACTTTGTTTATATACTTTGTTTCTTTAAAAATTAACTATATGACTAGTTATGGAAGATAATAAACATTTAAAAAGCAGTTCTTAAAATATATCTGTAACTAGCTTATTGGACAGTCAAATCTTGTGTAACTATTATATAAACTTAAAAGAGTTTCATTTTTCTCCAATCATACTCTTTCAGCTGTGCTATGCCAAATTTCCCTGACACATCCCTTAAGGAATCCTGGGCAGATCTCACTGATTTCTGGTCACTTTTAGTTAAAAGTCCAGACGAATTATAAACTTTGTCCCTTCCCTCAGTATGAGCTTGCACGGAGAAACCAACAGGGCTGCAGTGGGAAGAGATTCTGTCTGGACGCATCCAGAACCTTCTCTCCATCTTTTTTTTTTTTTTTTAAAGATTTTATTTATTTATTTGAGAGAGAGTGAGAGAGAGAGCACAAGAGGGGGGAGCGGGAGAGGGAGAAGCAGACTCCCTGCTGAGCCCGATGCGGGACTCGATCCCGGGACTCCAGGATCATGACCTGAGCCGAAGGCAGTCGCTTAACCAACTGAGCCACCCAGGTCTCCATCTCTTTTTAAGGCCTAGCTCCTCTGGTGCTGGGAGCTGAGAAGGAAACCAGGATCCTGTGATGGACATGGTTACTTGTCAGTGGAAGGAGGTTTCAGTCCTGCTCTGGGTTGGTGGATTACCGGTGGTTTGTGCAGAATGGGTGTGTGTGGATTTGCTGATGTGCTGCTGGCTGGTATTACTCTGATGCTCACATCTCTTGGAGGGGGGCAGCTCTCTGCATGGGGTACTATCTCCTCTGGCCTGGAAGCCCCCTTGACAGTATTATGATACCTGACCTCTGTTTTTAGAGTCACAGAGACCACAGAGGTTGTTCTCTAGACTCTCCAGGGGCCCCTGGGACCCAAGGGGAGAGGTCCCCTAGTCTCTTCTTTCCTAACACACTCCACCATAGCCCTCAGTTAGCCTGGAGGCCTTGGCTCTACCTGCTAAAGTCTCCTACCTACACAACTCTTTGGGAGAGATACAGACATCATCTCTCTTTCTTTTTTCAGACATCTTTTCTTTCTGTCAATGTTAATATACCCCCCAGACTCCCAGGAACTTGCTCACAAGCTCTGCTCTAGCGGTACATCAGTGGGTTTGCAGGTCCAACCAGCTTAGCAAGCAGCTGGCTGGGATAGCAGATGCCAGCCTCCCTTGCCTGCAGGCACCACCAATTTCTGTGATTGGCTTTCTGGAAGATTTCCCGCCACATGCAACTTTAATCTAAGCAAGAAGAGAGCTACTTTCTTATTCCACTAGGCCACCAGATTATGAATTCCGTAAGGATAGGAACTTTAGCAACAGCTACATCCCCAGTGCCTCAAGTACTACCTGCAACAGATACCTAACAAATATTTACTAAATGAATGAAAGATGGTGGGACTCTTAGTAAACTCTGGAGAAAGGTGTCTGGTTTCGATTGTTGGCTGCAGTATCCCTCAGAATATGGGTACTGCAATCTTCAGGTAGGGCCCCAGTGCTAATGTGTGGCAACAGGAAAAGTCCCTTTCAACACTGTGGCATATAGCTGTCTGGATGCGTCCAGACAGAAAAACAGAAAAACAGCACATCTTTTTTTAACTCTTAAAAAAAAAAAAAAGTGCGTGTGTGTGTGTGTGTGTGTGTGTGTGTGTGTGTGGTATCAAGTAGGAGCATTTACAACTTAAGTAAAGAATAAAAAGTATCAGGGAAAATCTGGCTATTTTCCAGCGTATTTCATTCATTCCACTACAGGATAGTCTCATGCTCCATTTCATGTTTATTCTGCAAGTCTGATCATAGATTTTGATTTTGACTCATTCTTTTCTAGAAAAATGGCTTCTGTCAAAAAAAATTATTCAAAATGATAATAAATACCACAGTTTACTCTTTTGGCAAACGTGCATTGAATGAAGTGCTCTGGGAGGATAGATTTCTTACTAATATCACCAAGTGCAACCATTTATACAATTTTCTACAACAATATCACAATACTTATTCTGACAATTTAAATTATGACCATCTTCATATTATAAAGATGCAAAATTTACTTTGCCAAATCTACAAAAAGAGTTTTAAGATAAAATAGAGGGGCACCTGGGTGGCTCAGTCGTTAAGCATCTGCCTTTGGCTCAGGTCATGATCCCAGGGTCCTGGGATCGAGCCCCACATTGGGCTCCCTGCTCAGCGGGAAGCCTGCTTCTCCCTCTCCCACTCCCCTGCTTGTTTTCCCTCTCTCACTGTCTCTGTCAAATAAATAAAAAATAAATTTTAAAATAAAATAGAGGTCAGCTGAAAACCAGAAATCATGAAACTCAGATTGCAATAACTTTTTTAAATAGTGAAGTGACACCTACAAATAAGCAGGATTCCTAATACTTTAGTTTTGAGGCATCTATATCTGCAGTTCTTTTAAAATACCACAGAATAGGAATCATGGTCTGATAGCTATTTATAAAACAATATGAACTCAAAATATAGCAAAATGTTTTTTAAAAACTTAGCAAAAATAGAATTTTTAAAAAGATTTTATTTATTTATTTGAGAGAGAGAGAGAACACAAGAGGGGATGAGGGGCAGAGGGAGAAGCAGACTCTGGAGTCTCGGGACTCCGGGATCACAACTTGAGCCAAAGGCAGACACTTAACCGACTGAGCCACCCCGGCACCCAGCAAAAATAAATTTTGATCAAAGTTATTCATCCTTACTTGCCACATGAGCCTGAGAAAATAAAATTCACCAAAAAGGTAACATTTTACATAACTATTAATTTTATATAGGCATGATTTGTGGCTGAAACAGTATTTTAAATTTCCCAGATATTAACAGACAAATCTACAAATTCAATTAAAACCCCTGAAGATATTCAGGGATTTAAAAGAATAAAGGGTTAGCACTTGGGTGGCTCAGTTAAGCATCTGACTCTTGATTTCAGCTCAGGTCATGGTCTCAGGGTCATGAGATCGAGCCCTGCATCAGGCTCTGTGCTGAGCGTGGAGCCTGCTTAAGATTCTCTCTCTCCCTCTGCCGCTCCCCCCTCTCTCCCTCCTTCTCTAAAAAAGAAAAGAAAAAAGAAAAAGCATAGGAGGGCTCCTATGAAATATTAAAAAAAAATTCCTGCCTATTTTAATAACAATCAGTCTTATGCAAACTTAAAAGCAGAATCACTAACTGAATAAAACTGACGTAGACAGCTTCTGCCCTTGTCCTTTCATTAATAATTGTTTTAAAATATGTTCATAAATGTTATTAACCTAAAATAAAATAGAAAATGAGATGAAGTGAACACAGAACTGGCAAATTATTAACTTAAATATGTCTTATGAGGGAGGCATCAACTTTCAAATATAAATGTTTCAAACTTTCGACTTTCTGGTGTAGGGAGCAGACAACAGTGTTTATGGGGTATGTCATCATCTTAGACTGACACCTAATATGCATAAATCACTGAAAAGTAAGATGACAAAGTAATATGCCAGTATCATTTGCAAACAAAATAGCCTAAGAGTAAAAATTTATTGCAAACTAATATTTTACACTTAGAGACTACAGTAAAATGAATTTTCCATGAAAGTTTTTTTTTTTTTTTTGGTCTGAGAAAGGCACCAAATTAGATTTTTAAAAATTGTTTTTGGTATCAGCTAATTTAATAGAGAACATGGCATCAAACTTGTAATACCACCTTGTAAAATGAGTGCATTTCCAAATGTTCCCAGAACTTTCCAGCACTGAGTTGGAACAAGCTATCACCTCTTTCAGAGGCAAAAAGACTTTTGGCGAGATCTTTGCTTGAGCCAAACACCTGCTTTCTGAGTGCGCTCACCGCTAATGCGGACATGAAAGCAGAGGCAGAGAACTGAGACTGAGGGACTTCACAAAGACTGGCTGATCTCACTTGGCATTTCCTGGGAAGCCAGGAGATTGTGGTCACCCGTGGAAACTTGGGGATGAGAATGTGAGCTCTGGCTTGAATAATATACATTTACATGAGGTAGTTTTGCTAGTAAATCTTAATATTTTACTTTTCAGGATGAAATTTCAGCTCAGCCTTAAAAAGTCCAATTTTAATAAGGATAAAGGGAAAAATGCATCTATAATTACTGATCAAATGAAAGACATACTGTTGGTTTACCTCCCGCGGAAAAGTAACAAAAAAGTATATGGCTGTTAAAATCAACATGCTCTTGAGGAACTTTCCCTAAGATGTTTTTAGCAAGTGACTGGCATATGCTGTTATTTAAAGAATAGCTAATCCACTGGATAATTATTCCAAAATTATTATTTTTTTAAAGATTTTATTTATTTATGAGTGAGCAAGAGAGAGAACATGAGCGGGGGTGCGGCAGACAAAGGGAGAGGGAGAAGCAGACTCCTCGCTGAGTAGGAAGCCCGATGTGGGACTTGATGCTAGGACGCCGAGATCACAACCTGAGCCGAAGTTAGACGCTTAACTGACTGAGCCACCCAGGCACCCCTGACATTATTTTGTGTTAACGTACAATATCATGTGACTCCCAATCCTTAATAAATGACCTAACAGACCTAGCGATGAGTACCTGGTACCAAGAGATGCCAGAATTCTCCATAGCATTCTTTTCTCCCCCCCCCCCCCGCCAAAGCATTCTTATACAATATTATGAGTGGAATTTCCTTTGCCTTATTAGATTCAGAATAGAGGTACAATACCAGAAAGGATGAAGTCATTTTGAAAAATACTGCATGCAAAGGAATTACCTTCCCACTGACTTAACTATGCAAGTACTGCAATCTGGTCCACACAACACTGTCCATTTCCCGGTTCCCATGACATCCAGCCTATTTTTAGTTGGGAACATCCATGTGAATGAACCTCTTCCTGCTATAGTTCTTTTAACCAAAGTGCATGATCTTGTAAGTGTCAGGCAGGCCCACCCCAGTCCTGTGGTGACCACCCCGCACATCTCTCCTGCTCACCCAGCGGGACGAAACAGGTACTGGCCCCTCCTCCGAGGTGTGCACAAAGCCTCCTCTCACCCTTACTCACTCCAGAGCTTTCTAAGTAGACCACCCTCACTCTGTCAGCCCACCTGACAGACAGAACAGCTGAATGTGCTGGACCATGCTGTCCAAGGAAGGGAGAGAGGATACTCTCTCTAAAACACTGAGGCAGGTACAGGTTTTGTTAGCTATCTCCTAGTTTTCTATGGTTTTTCAATCACCAGAAATTGTTTTTTATTGGCTTTAATGAGTATCATCCTGAATTATACCAACTAATAATAAAGAAGGCAGATTTCCTATTAGGGAGTTTTGCTAGGTCAACAGCAGTGGAAGCTTCCCCATCCCCTGCCAAATCTCTGCTCTGACTATAAAAAAGAAGGCAGTGTTTATTGATTTTTTAAGTGGCGGGTTTTTAACTTTGCAGAGTGACCAAGTATTGAATAATTGGTAACTATTTTGTAAAATCTCTTAAATCCCACTAAGAAATTAACTTCTAGAATACCTGAGAGCAGCAAAAGTGGAAGCAGTAGGATGGAATAAAATTAAATCCTTCTAAATCCACTGAACTGTAACCAAAGCGATTTCTGAATGGGCAAACCTCTCCTGAAAGGGGCAGGGGAGACGTGAAAGCTTGACCGGCTCAAAGAGTTAGCAGTTTTACAAAGGAGGGGAATAGGCTTCCAGCTCAATCCCTGGTCCCTGTGAAGGAAGATGGGCCACTCTCCGATCAATGGTGATTGGAACCGAGAAAACATGACACCACTGAGTTCCACAGATACAATTAGTGGCAGCTCCTGAACCCCACTCACAAGGGCAAGAGCTCAGCCTCTCAGGAAGGACTAGGTTGCTGGCTATCCAGCACCCTCTAGCGGCCAGATTTGGCACCACAGGCTTTCTGCCTTTTTAGAGCAGAGATAGGCTTCCATTTTATTTATTTATTTATTTATTTATTTATTTATTTATTTATTTATTATTTTTAAAGCATACCATACAGTATTTTGAAATCTTTTTTAGTTAAAGAAAGAATCACCAATATCACTGCTGGGCTACAGGTAGGTGGAAAATTACTTATTAGGTGTAAACTTGGCACCCCCAAAAGTGAGCTATTGTAATAATTCAAAGAGATTCAATGTTCCCGTGAGGGTGTTTAAAATCCCATGGGTGAAGCTACTCAAACGAAAAGATCTGGTCAGTACTTAAATATTTAAATTTAATTCCTTGAAGGTACTTATTTTACAAGAAATATTATTTTCTGTATGGATTCATATTACTGTAAATTTCATACACATAATAGCTAACTAACATCTATGGAGTCCTTAGTACTGGCAGACACTATGTTGTTATCTCATTTAACAGGTAACTGCTCTGGAAATAGTACTATTAATACCACCGTTTTTCTGAGTTAAAATTTTTATTTTTTTTTATTTTTTTATTTTTTTTTAAAGATTTTTATTTATTTATTTGAGAGAGAGAGAATGAGAGAGAGCACATGAGAGGGGGGAGGGTCAGAGGGAGAAGCAGACTCCCTGCAGAGCAGGGAGCCCGATGCGGGACTCGATCCAGGGACTCCAGGATCATGACCTGAGCCGAAGGCAGTCGCTTAACCAACTGAGCCACCCAGGCGCCCTCTGAGTTAAAATTTTTAGAGGCACCAAGAGTTTAAATTTACCAAAGACCTTTAGCTACTAAAAGGTGTGGCCAGGATTTGAAGTCAAGAAAGCTTAATTTCTGAGCTGGTACTTTTAAACATTACACTATAGAGAGATGATATGCAGTTTATCAGCCGCCATAATTTTTTTCCCCCAAAAGAGACAGTTTCTTAGAGATTTTTAAATTAGCTCTAGAGTAGCATAGAGACTTGCCAGTCAATGATGCTTAAACGGTAAGTGAAAGCCAGCTGTGTTCATTTCCTAGAATGCTTCTTCACGTGTGCTTCAGGGTCAAAGGGAGCTTCTAATTGACCAGGAGAGCCTGAGATCTAATATTTTTCAGATCATAATATATTTTATTTTTTTTAAGATTTTATTTATTTGACAGAGAGACAGCCAGAGAGGGAACACAAGCAGGGGGAGCGGGAGAGGGAAAAGCAGGCTTCCCGTGGAGCAAGGAGCCCGACGCGGGGGGCTCGATCCCAGGACCCTGGGATCACGACCCAAGCCAAAGGCGCCCCAGATCATAATATATTTTAAAACATTTTACAACTTACAACACATGTTTACAGACATTATATCAGATGGACCTCCTAATAATTCTGTGAAATGGGACAAACAGTCTGGAAACAGGCATTATTCTTACTTTATAGATAAGATAAATGAGGTTTAGAATGACTGAGTGACTTCCTTAAGTAACACAATTTCCTCAAAATCTCAGATGTCTCAAATGATTGAAATGTACAAGGAATTAGGCTAAGTCTATAATCTTTATCCTGTTACATGCAAAACAAAAATGAGAATTTTCATGATAAACCAAAAGATATTTTACTTAACCCAGATTTGGTTTCACATTATTTCTGCCTTATTTCTACAATTAATAATTCAATAGTAATTACTACTGCTGAACAAAGAAGGAAATGAAAATCAGAAAGTAAAAAGCCATAGGAAAAAAACAGCTATGGATCATAAAAATCCATACTAAGTTGGGAGCAAAATGGCCCCCAAATTATGAGGTTAAGATGAACGATCATACAAACTCCTTAGCATTTTAAAATTCTTTAATGTTATAAAGTATCTTCAAAAATTTGTTACTGTTTTATAACCCCGAGAGGTTATTCCGAGGCGTAACAGCCTGTACACGGCAGACAAAGAACATTTCAAAAGTACTATAAAAAGCAAGTTATTTTGATTAAAAGAAAATAACTTGTGATTCTCATTACAAGAGAAAGCCCCAAATTCTGAGCATAAAGCATTGCAGTTTAGAAACATGCCTGCTCATCCATCTTCCACACACTCTGTTTTAAGGGAAGCTTATACCTCCCTCTGATACAAGACCAGATTGCCCTGGTCTTAGAAACGAACTCTTTCTTCTCTTGTACACCGTCAAACTCTTTAAGCATCAAAACTGAAATACTTTCCAAACATACCCTATCTTCAACAAAGCAAATGAGCCCTCTAGAGTTGCCACAATTTTCTTCTCTTTTCTCCTCTTAAAACTCAAACTTCTCAAATGTGCGGAGAGAAGTGTCTACTTTCTAAACTGGTAATCACACTTCAACTCACTCCACACTGTTTCTGCCCCTGTCACGCTCTCCAAACTGCTCGTTAGGTCACCAAAGTCAAATGACTCTTTTTATAGTTTTTATCTTGTTTGACGCACACCCCCCCAAAAACGAGCTACACTTAACACTGTTGTCCACTCCCTCCTCCCTCTCCTTCAGATCCTAGCATTTAGCAGGTGCCTAACAAAGGCTTGTTAAATAAGCTAGTGGATGCAACTAAGTATAAACATATTCCCATCATAGTCTAAAAGCTCTCCCAGCCTTGTAAATATCTTTTCAGGGTCTGCAGTTCATCTTGATTCTGTTTAATTTTTGAGGTGGAATTTTGCCTTGGCCAGACTGAAAAGCTTGAATTCTTAAGAATCAGTGTAAAATTTTTCTAAAGAGCTGGCTATTACAGAAAAAAGAGTAGATATTACTATTTTAGTAATATCTGCTAATAGTAGATATTAACAAGGGATGACTCATCATCACCCAGTCTGTGAAGTATCAATAATACATTAATAATAAGAGCCACTTTACATTTCAAAAACCACTGTGGAAGATTCTGTTTATCAATTTATCAGTGTTTATCATCACTATGGCACATTTAAAGACATTCAGAACAATTCAATATTAATCATTAAAGATGTTACTGTGATGAAATTTCCTGAAATCAGAGTTCATCTGTATATCCACATTCAATGAGCTAAAATGTCTTAATCAATGTATTAGCGCAATTCTCAAATTAGGAACCTCAATTCAAATTGTTGACATCTTAATGTTGGGTAGAGACCAAAGGTTGGTGGACTCTCAGGTTCATGTGCCTGAAAGGCTTCTGCTTAAGGTGTGAATATAAGCTTGGCCAGACGTACCAAGAACAGTGGCCAGAAGAGGAGGCAGAATGTAGAACCCATCTGCACAAGAAATAATGAGGGAAAAGACTGTCCTAGCAGAGATGGCCTATCTTCGCTTTCCTCCAAAGCCTTTGTTTCTCAAGCACAATGAAAACAGTTTTAGAGTTGACTGCAGTAGGTTTTTTTACTAGGATGTTCTGAAGGCTGCTATGTTTTGGAAAGTAAAAAAAAAAAAAAAATAATAATAATAAATAAATAAATAAATAAATCATAGTATCAGAAACATTAATCCATAATAAGATTAAATACTATTCATTGAGAAAATACTCCATGTAATGTTACAAAAATGAAGTCTGAGCAGAAAAAGTGTGCATTTGTAATATTTAAAAAAAGATGAACAAATCTCTTAAGGTCTTAAAGTATCACCTGACAGCTATACTGTGATAAAAATAAGCATCAAGCTTAAAGAAATGAAACAAAACACTGGCACCATGCCCCTGTGGGCTAAACCTAAGAATCCTGTAAACAGCAGATTTAACAATAATCCCCCCAAATTTGGAACAACTGCTCCCCTAGAATTTCTTGTTCTATGTGCCAATGATGTTTGTTAGTGAATATGGTAGAGTAGCATCATGTTCTAGTTTCTTTTAAAGTGAACTATCTAGCACTACAAGCACGATCTACACCTTAGATACATTTCAAGGCAAAGGAGATGTATTAGGTAGAGAAAACATCAGAACTTGACATGTGACCTTTAATCCAATGTACTTAATATAGTTCAAAGTTTTCATTCAAACGATTGGGGGAGAAAAGTTACATGTTCCACATGTACGCAAGATAATAATGTCCTCTGTTTTTTCCAGAATTTGTCAAAGCCAACGGTATGGAGGGAAGGTGAGAATCATGCAGTGATTTTCTTGCAAACGTGAAGACTTGGGAGCACCTCAGTACAGTGCAAAGAGCTTTAGTGCCCCACAAACTCTAACACGGGCAGACTTGGGATTACACTGGCTAGGTGATGAAAGGGCCAAGGTAATTATCGGGACTGATCAGAATTGTAAAGGGCACTGACATGAAGTCGTAGGAATAGAGTTATACTTTGTATTTATCAGCAGTCTTAAATGGCTATGGGTAAATGTTCTGGTTGTGTGGGCCCCTTGTAACTATGAGATTCATTCCAATAGAAAAGGGGGAAAAACTGATTCCAGCTGGGAACGATGTTGCCTCTCTCTTTCTTTGAAGTTGAGAACTGACAATCATGTTACTGGCAAATGAAAAAGGCAAATACAGGAACAGATTTTAGAGTTGCAATAAAAAAAAACTTACCAAAAGAATCAACGTGGTATTTTTAATGACATAAATAATAGATACTGAGCAAGTGATAATTATTCATAATGATTTCATTTCAACAATAACCACAGCCACAACTATTTTATACAGTCAACCCCCAAATTTTCCAACTTCGCAAAGATTTATAAATTATATCACTGTTGATGATTTCCTCTACCACCACATACATATCCATTAAAAGACGTGTCTTAACTCCAGGGCCATAGCAGCCAAGGTACATCCGCCATGGCCATGGCTGAGGACTGATGGTTCCTACACGCCTCTTCTCTACAAATCCCATGCATGCGTTCCTTCCCAAGAGCCCATCAGCAGTTCCTTCAGTTCTGCCCACCCCACCACCCCTGCAGCTCTGACTGCTGGACAGGCACAGGAAAGCTGCAATTCTGGGGTACAAAGTTACAATGCTAGCCCACCACAGTGTTAGGCCAGGAGGCAGGGCCCTAACAAAGGAAGGAAAGGGACAGGGAAAGGAAAGGACACAGAGAAAAGGCTCTAGGAGTCTGTTCCAGGGTTTCTCAACCTTGGCAATATTGACATTTTGGGTTGGACAGTTCTTTGTTATGCAGGGCTGTCCTGTGCATCGTAGATGGTTTAGCAGCAAAAAAAAAACCAACCAACCAACCAAACAAACAAACAAAAAACCCTGGATTTTACTAACTAGATGTTACTAGCATTCCCCCAGATGTAAGAACCAAAAATATCTTCAGACATTACCAAATGGTCCTGGAGTGAGAGGTCCTGGAGTCCTGGTTGAGAACCAGTGGACTTCTCTGAGTGTCTTGGACAGAGAGAGGTGTAGGAAAAAAATTCAAGAGAGGGACCTGAATTCAGACCCTAGAGCTATGTGTGGAAGAAGTTAATGGCTCTTGGAATATGCTTCTCTCTCTCTCTCTGAACAACTTAATGTAATAGAAATTTCAGAGTGAACCTAAGGACAAGGGCACTAGAGGTTGGAGAAGTGAGAGAAATCTAGAAGGAAGAATTCCAACCTCAAATAATCTGCTCCTCACTGACAAGGTGATCCCCCTGTGTATCTTCGTAAGATTATTCAAACTCTTTTTCTTAAGAATCTGGCTTATAAAGACCATCAAGAAGCAGACTGAGATTGAGATCTGGGGATATGGTAGGGAAAGGGAAGGGGAGTCAAGAAGTGGAGAAGGGCTTACCAAACCTAAACTAAGCTTAAGGCAAATCAAGTCTGCCATCTGAGCAGAGAGTAAAGACCTAAAACATATAAGAGGATCAAAGTGCAGCTTTTTAGCCAACTTTTCCAGGCCGGATGCCTGGGCTTCTCACTGAGGAAGCTGGCAGAACCAAGAAAGACCCTTCCCACCTCCAGGGTTTCCAAAGGGACTTCAAATGAGTAAAACCAACCTTAGGAAGAAAATCATCTGAGTTCTTTCACTTTTTGAGCCTCTCAAATAAAATGTAAATACCAGAACTCATTTCACAGGGTTGTTCTGAAGATTACGTGAAACCACATGGTAAAGGCCAAGCACAAAGGTGAGCGTGGCTGGTTCCCTGCCGTCCTGTCTCTCCTCCTTTTTAAACTCTCCTTCCCTCTCAGCTCAGGTACACAAGCCCACATCCATGCCAACCCGCACTAACAGAGCTTTCCTCCATCCACTCTTACGTACTCTATTTCCTAGCTTCTGTCATCACCTTGTTCTGGGATGTTCCTCTCTCCCTGACTCCTGATAAGGTAGCAGTGGTACCTATTGCTAAATACATCAAAATTTTTTCATCTCTGGTGACAAAAGAGTGCCTGTCAGGGTGGCAACGAGGAGGATACAGAAACAAGAATGCCAGTTGTGAGAATGACAAACTTCATCTTTATGACTGATCTACCCTTGGCAGCTCTGATTGACTCTACCTGGGTGAAGATATAAAGGAATTTCTTTCTGTCTGTGTGATAGTGTAGGCATGTAGTTTAGCAGGATAACCACCTTCAACTGTGGACAAAATATAAAAAGCGACTACTAAAGGGCTCTGAAGAGTTAACAAAAACACTCCCCCTCAACAAAACATTTACAATGTCTGGGATATAATCAAAAATTACTTGACATTTCAAGAATCAGGAAAATGTGATCCACTCTCAGAGGAGAAGATAATCAACAGAGATCTACCTTGATATGACCCACACAGAGAAACGGACGGGACTTTGAAGCAGCTATAATTAAACTCAGTAAGGTAAAATATGCTCATAATGAAGGAAAAAATGGGAAATCTCAGCAGAGAAATAGGAAGCATAACAAAAAACAAAATGGAAATTTTAGAACTGAAAAATTGAACATATGAAATAAAAGTTTACTGGATATGCTTAATAGCAGAATGAACAAAAGATGTGTTGGAAAAAGATCAATAGAAATTATCCAGTCCGAACAGAGAGAAATGATTGAAAAAGAAAAGAGTTTCAGGGACTCTGGGGATATTATCAAAAGATTTAACAGGTATACTGGAGTCCCAGAAGATAGAGAATGAGAAAATGGGGCCAAAAAAAAAAAAAATCTAAAGAAATAATAACTGAAGGAGTGCCTGGGTAGCTCAGTCAGTTAAGCGTCCGACTCTTGATTTTGGCTCAGGACATGATGTCAGGGTCATGAGACTGAGTGCTGCATTGGGCTCCACGCTCAGCAGGAAGTCTGCTTGAGATTCTTTCCCTCTGGCCCTCCCCCGCTCTCTCTGTGTCTCTCTCAAATAAATAAATATTAAAAAAAAATAATAACTGAATGCATTCCCAGTTTTAGCAACAGATTTAAATTTACAGATTTAAGAAGCTCATGAAATGTAAAGAGGATTAAAAACAACATTGATCACAAATATTTATGCCTAAGTTTGCTGAAAAACAAAAACAAAAAAATCCTGAAAATAGAGAAAAATGACATATACAGGTGATATATTAATCCCTTGTATATAACAATTTAAATCATCATAGACTTCTCTTTAGAAAATATGGAGATCAGAAGACAAGTGGAACATTTTAAATGTTCTGGGGTGGGGTGGGGAACACACTTCACTTTAAATATAAAGGCGTAGATAGGTTAAAGTAAATGGGCATAAAAAGAAATAGCATGCAAACAGGAAACACAAGAAGGCTGGAGTGACTATATTAGTATCTGGAAAAAAAACTGTATCACCTGCCTAGCTGATACAATATAATTAAAAAAGAAAAAGAACATTAACCAAGAGCAAACAAAAAGTTTCTTGTCTTCGTACCATGAATTCATACCATGGCACTGAATTCAAACCGTATCAGATAATCTAGATGACAATGTCTCTAACAACCTTGACATCGTAATTACTGCAGAGGCCACCCAGACAAATCCAACCTCAGTATGCTTTCCACTACTGTCTCTCCGCCTGCACACTGAAACCCAACAGAGTCAGAAATTCTCTATTTGGGGGAAAGATTCAGGCTATGCTCTTGAATCACAACTGGCTGGTGAAAACACACACACACACATGCACACAAATAAAGCAAATATGGAAAAACGCTAATATTTGTTGAATCTAGATGGTTGTGTGTATGCTCACTGTACAATTTTTCAGCTTTAAAAAAAGTTCCACAATGAAAAAATGTTGAAGGAAAATTAGTTGGAAGAACTTTATTCCAAATACCTTCCCCTGTCGTTCCTTCATATTTTGATATATTCTTTTTTTTCTTCTTTTAAGAGAGGGATGGGCCAGGGAAGGGGGGAGGAGAGAGCATCTTAAGCAGGCTCCACGTCCAGTGTCGAGCCCGACGTGGGGCTCCATCTCACAACCCTGAGATCATGACCTGAGCCGTAATTAAGAGTCAGACACTTAACTGACTGAGCCACCCAGGCACCTCTTGATATATTCTTGTTGGGGGGAGGGGAATGGCAGGGTACTGGCTATATATTCTGTAGAAAAAAAAAACCCTCATATGATTTTGATATACATCAACCAATGCTAGAAAATCCACATGGATAAACACTGCCAGAATTTATGTTAACATTTTTCTGTCTCAAGGTTATAAAGTCTAGGAGTCTTACACAAAGTTCTTAAACATCCAAGATAGCTACCATGCATTCATTAAACAAATATTCCTTGAAAGCTACTAAGTGACAAATGTAGTAGTGGACAAACTAGCAGAAGTCCTAGTCCCCATTCCAGCGAAGAAGAGACAATAAGCAAACATAAGATGTTGTTGGGCAGTGATCAGTACTAATTAAGAAAGAAAACAAAGTGGGGTAAGGGAACAGGATGACTGTAAAGTGACCTAAGTGAAGTGAGGGAGTGTGTGTGAGAAGAGCATTCCTGGCAGCATCAGCCAAAGCACGGGCCTCAGGGAAGCAGTGAACCTGACTTGATTTGAAGATCAACAAGAAGACCAGCACAGTCAAAGCAAAGTGAGCAAAGAGTGGTAGGAAATGAGGCCAGAGATGGCTGGGTGCCAGAACAGGCCACAGTAAAGACCTCAGATTTTACTTTGTGATGCAAAGGTTCTGGTGTGTTTTAAGCAAGAACGTGACATAATTTGATGTACATTTAAAATGAATCAATCTGGCACCAGAAAGAAGGACAAAATATGGGGAGTCAGGAATAGAAGCAGAGAGAAAAATCAGGAGATCAATTGGCTGTTGCCAAATATAACCCATCATGAGTGGAAAATACCTAAAGAACTTCTTTTAACTACCCACCTCCTTCAAAGGCAGGAAAATAAATAAGGGTAGAGAGTAAATATTGTACATTTATCAATGACTAAGGCTCAAGTACCCGTCTCTGTTGGTTTGAGTAAGGAAGGGAACCTTATCTGGAAAAATTATTCGTGCGAATACACTTGATATTTTTTAAATAATGGAATGAAGTTTTGAAAATCAGGTTTCTTTTGTATTTGTCAGCTAGTCCTTCCATACTAAAAAATAAAAAAGTCACTGAAGTGTAATATTTATTCAACTGAAGTTAGTTCCATACATTTCTCATACTTCTCTTGAGCTGGCTTCAAAGATTAACTTAAGGGGTCATGAAGGAATTCAAATTCAAGGTTTTGCCCCATCCCGACAACTTTAAAATAAATGTAAACATATCCTAACATCACTTCTTCTATAGCATTCACCTTCCCAAGGAGCTCTAAAAGAAAACACCCTGCAGGTGGATTTCTGACATGCAAATCCTGCAGATAAAATAAGATAGCCTTCTTTCAGATCAGTTATGTACTTTTAAAACATCATTTCTCCCTGAACAGAAATAAATCAGAGAGTTTTGAATCCTAATAGCAATTAAGGTCAAATCTGAATGTTCTCAAAACAATTTTACATTGCTCTTTTAAAATGTTCTTCATTTAAATTTTAAATAAGAATGACAAATAAGAGACGGCTCAGATGTTTTTATAAATCCTGTGAGGAAATTATATAAAGATCAAAATGAAATATACAATAAAATATAACAATCTGTAAATGAGGGCAGGGATTGGCAATGCCTAGAATGCGTAGGTCGCTGCATCCCCTTAGGAGATGGCCCTCAGGAGTTAAGTCTCAACATTTGCTCAGCAGTGATTCAAGGACCAACACTCAAACAGCACCTCCTTAGAAGCTCTGTGCATGACTTCTAACTGCTTAGTGCCTAACTCTCCACACATGTCAAACAGAGAAGAGTAATTGCTAGCCACCTCTCAGCAATTCTAGAAGATTTAACGAGACAAGGGAGCCAGACCTCCATGGTGAGTCAATTATTCCCTGGGTGGAAGTTATGTTATTTGTGAGGTGCTGTAACTCTAAGGATAATAGACTGTTGTACAAGCATTACAAACAGCTATTCTTGATTCCCCAAAGTGTTTACATTAAAGCTTTCAGAATAATGCACTCACCAAGTAACAAATGGTCCAATGTTTTATAAAAAAGTTTGAGTCTGATGGAATGAAATCATCAAACAGATTTTATAATGTTGTTTCTCTCCTGACTATTAATAAAAGAGAGTACACCAATCTTTCAGGACAAATGGGTTTAAAGGAACAGACAGATAAGGAGGAATGGAAGGCTTCTAACTGATTCCAGACCTATTAAAATAGCCTGGTACCATGAACTATGTATTTCATTGAGCCAAGACCAGAGTCCACTAATTTTAGCTTGCCCCAGGCAAGGTTAGGATACTGCTCTGGAAAGAAAAAACATGGATCTGCTAACAAAATATGCTTCAATTCTTAAAAGAAATGTGGCCCAATATTAATTGACAGTGATTAATATAACACATATAAATGAAGGCAGTAACCAACACTTAAATTTGGATTAGAGAAGTCACAGTCTCTTTAAATAGTTCACACAGGATGGTCATGCTCTCATAAGTTAAAATGGATAAAATTGATTTTTTACACCAGATTAGCCACACAATATTAATCATATGAAACATTTCCCTGAAAGTCTTGGCACAAAAATGGGCCAATGTGTTCTGTTGTGGATATTTTTTTCCAAAGTAAATTTGGATGGGGGAAAAACTTTAGAAAGCAATCACAAATTTCAAAATCAATAAATTCAAATTGTTTTTAAGGCGGTGAACACATAGGCCTGCCAAATGGTGCAGGAAATTGATGTACAATCTGTCTGGCAGCTGGACCATGTGAAAAAATTTTAGGAACGACCTTAAAATAACCAAGCCTCTGAAGTCTCAACAAAACTTGTTTTAGTAAGACCATTTTCTTGGTTCATAAAAAAGATAAGGAAGTAAGGTGTGGGATAACCAATTTAATTTAGAGGGTGGAGAATTATCCTGGGTATCTTTAGTTGGTACTTTGAATTTGGGCCTGGGCTCAGAAGAAAGGTTTACCACTGCCATTAAGAACAGCTACTTGGTGGCATGAAAATTAAGTTATCCTAAAGAACCCAGGAGTGTGTTTGAAAACAGAGGGTAGGACAGTTCCAAAAAAACTAAGACTGCCATTTCTGTTCAGTGAATATTAGTTAGTTTCTTAATACCTTTTAAAAGCTGCCTCTACTGATCTGGCCTTGAGGGGTAAGACTGGGAAGAGGTAGTTTCCCAACACAAGTGCCACTATGGCTTAAATACTTAATGCAGCCCACTTGATTCTAAGTCCCACAAGTTTTCAAAAGGACCAGGAAATATCTACACAAAGAAAATAATTCCCTTCTGGGCACCTGGGTGACTCAGTCGGTTAAGTGCCCGAGTCTTGATTTCGGTTTAGGTCATGATCTCAGGATCGTGAGATCGAGCCCATGGTCTCTGAGCGTGGAGCCTGATTTAAATTCTCTCTCTCCTCCTCCCTCTGCCCCTCCCCCCACCCTTGTGCATGCGTGCTCCCAGTCTCTCTCTCAAAAGAGAAAAGAAAAAAGAAAAGACGAGAAAAGAAAAGAGAAACGAAAAGAATTCCCTTCCACAAAAACTGTGTGTGTGTGTGTGGGGGGGGGTTTGCCAAATTTTGTCTTTAAAGATTGTTCAGTTTGATATGAAAGTATCATTTAATACTATGAGCAGAGGCACTAACATTTTATTTTACTGTTCACTTAAAAATTATAAAACTAGTACACATTTAATGAAAACATTCAAATAATATCAATACGAAAATGTACTAAATAGTGAAGGTCCACTTCTGACTCTCCATTCCCAACCACTCAACTCATTATGGAAAACTGTGATTTGTTGTATAACTTCGTCTTTTCCCTTACACACACATGAATACTTTTACAAAAACAGAATCATTTTTGTCTTACAACTTGTTTTTATTGCACTAGAGAGTATATCATGAACAATCTTCTGTATCTGTGTATACAAATCTGCCACTTCGCTTTTAATGGAGGCAGACAGATACACACACACACACACACAATTGCAAAGTTCTTTCAATTGTTCATTCATTCATTCTACAAAACTTTACTGGATGTCTACCAAGTTTCAGGTACAGTGCTAGGCTGGGCATGATAATTGCCAGAGGGGAAAAAAGTAACTGCAGGTGCTACTAATATGAATTGGGATGGGAGAGCTTTCTTAGAGGAGGTACACCTAAGATTTGTCTTAAAGAGAAGATAACAGCTGGGTAAAGAAGTGAACAGTCCACATTAAATTAGAATATAAAAATGCAAGTTCATGAGCTTTTTATGCTAATATATGTACTTCTATGTGAATGAACTATTTCACCATATTTCATTGTTCTTATTTCAAAGTAAATATAAAAAAATTAAGTGAAACTAGATTTTTAATAGTACAATTAATGATTCATTTAAAAATACTTTATATAATAGAAAATATAAGCTTTAAAAATTTAAGATCCTCTTTTTTATATATACATATGTATAACATACACATATGTATGTATACACAATACACAAACTATACAGTATAGCATACTAAATACTGAAGAATAAAATAAATCTGCTTTTTTTGTTGTTGTTTTGCATTCTTGATAAAAGCAAACCTAGTCATTTGATTTATCTGGAAGATTTTTATGGGGGAAATCGGAGGGGGAGACGAACCATGAGAGACTATGGACTGTGAAAAACAGAGGGTTCTAGAGGGGAGGGAGGTGAGGGGATGGGTTAGCCTGATGGGTATGAAGGAGGGCACGTTCTGCATGGAGCACTGGGTGTTATATGCAAACAATGAATCATGGAACACTACATCAAAAACTAATGATGTAATGTATGGTGATGAACATAACATAATAAAAAGAAAAAAAAAAATCCAATGCTTTAGTGGCAGGCCAAGAAACAACCCATATTCAACCAGTTTGAATTTTACATAGAACCATTACTGTTGCTGTTGCCCTAGAAGTCAGATTCATTTTAGCCATCCAAAATTTTATGGAGTATGTTTTATGGACAAATTATTGTATGAAGCTCTGGAATATAGTCAGCTGAAGTTCTAGTCCCTACTCTCGAATGCATTATCAGGGGCATACATAATCACAAATCCGTCTAATACAAAAAGCAGCACACACTGAAAGAGATTAATTCTAACTGGGGGAACTGGAGAATGTTTAGGCCTAGGTTTAAGCTGGGTGGAAGTGGCCGGCGAGGCTAGAGCTCAGGGGCACAGAGAAAGCAGGAGTGGGAGATAAGGCTAGAGAGGTAATGGGGGCAGATCCATGGAGCAGAGTAGTTACATATCAAGAAGTTCAGCCTTTCTCTTATAGAAGTGAGAAGCCATCACAGATATCTCAAAGGAAATGAGATGATCAAAATAACGCTGCATGAAGGGGAATGGGAAAGAAGACACAAACGGGGAGGCAGAATAGGGGACCAGGACAAAGCTCTGAGGAAGAGGTAATGAAGAGCTGACTAAGGACAGTAGCAGTGGAAACTGGAAGAAAGGAATAGAGGGAAAGACACCTTTTGGAGGCAAAATGAAAAAGGTAAAGAGCTTGGGCTCCAGGAAGCCCTAGATTTGAATTTGGGCTCCTCTAATTACTCGTTTTCTGACATTGGGCAAGTTTGACTCTTAAGCCATAGCTTCCTCATCTAAAAAATAGGAATAATGTACCTGCCTGTGTGAAAAATGATCAGAAAACACAGGAAGTTGTCTAGGCAAATCACATCCAGTTATTTTTTCAACACCATATAATAACAAATAAGAATAAAATGCAGCCCATATCTGGTAAACATATATAAACACAGAGGAGAAAGACTATGTAAAGGGCTTAAAGACTGGGTAAAAAATGGTGAAGGGATTCAAGGAAGTTCTCCTAGAGGAGAGAGCTGAAGCAGGCTACTCACAACTTTGAGGTGTTTTATTTTTCCCTTGAATTACCAGGTCCTCCACTTTACCACTTGGTTCTCCACTTCACCATATATATTATAGTGCAACCCCCCAGGACACTGTGCCATTTGAATTTTAGAGGGTGAAAGGCAAGTCAGGAGAAAGTAGTAGATAAAGATGGAGCTAGGGGAGGAAGGGGAAAGGGAGAAAGAGTAGAGGAATATGAATGCATCTTAGGCCAATATCTTCTCAGGAAACGATACTTGAAAGAAAACAATATTTAGATTCCCAATGTGCTACAATGTCAAGGCAGCTAACCTCAAATGAAAAAGTCTAACGAGTTCCAGGTGGCAGTTTAGATTTTTTTTTCAGGAGGTGAAGCTGAGTTGAGATGGCTGTCAACCATCCGAACAAGTTTTAGTTTCACTTTAGGCCACAAGTATAAAGACTTTTGTTTAGACTGTTTGCATGCATTTGTCTACTGCTGATAAGCGCCCAAATAACTTTTTTTCAAGAAAGTAAGAGAAAAACACAGTTGCAAAGATGTCCTTAATTCTTTCACGCCTCAGGTAATTTCATTTAACATACTTGGTAAGTATTTCCTGAACGCCTCCTCCTCACACAGTGGGGGATACAGGGGTGGATCCCATACAGATCTTGTTGCTCAGAGTCTCATAAGTAAGTTCACTCTAAAGTAGAAAGTGATACGTTTAGTGAGCAGTACAGAGAAGTAAAATACCAGCAGAAAGGAGGGAGAGAGTACTTTCAGCCGAGAAGATCAAGGATGTGGCACTGGCAGCAGGACAGGAGACGGCTGTGACATTCACGTGACAAATATTTAATGAGCGTACATAACATGCAAGCCACTCACCTAAAAGGCAGTGAGACCGTGAGGTGACTGAGTCCAGCTCTTTCCTGAATTCGCTAGGAAACGAAAGTTCAGAGACCCAAACAAGACAATTCAAGCACATCATAAGCAGAGGTAAAATCAGACTGCTATCTCCAGGCTGCAAGTCCAGTACCTTCTACTACTTTACTCTGTCTCCTTCAAAACCCTGTCCGAATATTTTGTGATGGATAATCATTATTTCAAAATGCATCCCCATTCCATTTCTGCATTAAGTCTAATTTGTTGTAAAATGCCTCCTCTAATTCATGGTTAAAATTTACCTTCATTTCTAACCAGTGGCCCCCTCTGAAGCTACAAAGAACACACACAATCCCATGGCCGTATGACCATCACTCACATAGGTGAAGACAGTGCTTGTGTCTGTTATTACACATTCAGTGTTATCACTGGGATTGGGGAACAGGCACTGAAATTAGGAAGATCTGGATATGGAATCCAGCTCCAACATTTAGTAGGTGGGTGGTCATGAGCAAAGTTACTTAATTTATATAATCTGTGTCTTCATGTAGAAGATGGGATGTCTATTATCCTTCATGCTTCCCATGGAATGTAATAGCTAATAGCTATGATGGAGAATTGGTTCAATGTTTGGTATAACTAAGAATACTAGAGTTTCTCTATATACATTAAGCTACCATGGAATCACTTGAGGAGAAGTTACAAAAATGAAAAAATATGGCAGTGCTCCCCCCACCCCGTCCCCCACTTCTCTCTCCCCTGGCACAGGCCAGTTAATGAGTGACAGCTCTGAAATACTGAAGAAAAGCCAGGTATCTGTCTTGACTTCACCACAGGATGTATGCAGATAGAGCTGGCGGCAAAAGTGTAGAAGTTTTATTGAGATAAAATACTGAAAAATATTCCCCTATCATATAAGGCACAAATATGCTTCTTTCCTTTTTAAATTAGAAAGATCCTCAAGGGCGGGATTCAGATACAAACTTACACAGTGTCTCCAATGTATTAAAGGACAGAAAATGGTACCGGACTGTTCCCTCTATGTTCATAACTTCTAAACAATGCAGTGCAAAGCTGACTGTGTTTCCTGGTTGCTTGGGTAGGGTGCGGAGGGAGTGGAAAGGAAGAACAGAAGATTTAGAGTTGGTTCTTTTCCTACTTCTAAATGTTACAAACCAGCTGGTAATGTTTAGTAGCAATAATCTCATCTGCTAGGCACTGTAACTAATTTCCCATATTTGGGTAGAAGAATGTATCATGTCTCAAAGAATGACATACTGACAGGGAATTCAGTGACAGCCACTAAAGGTAGATAAGTAGCTCCCAGGTATGAGAAAGTAGTCAAGGGCTCACCTAGATGATCTACAGACTGGACACATAGTTTGTGGAAACAGACAGAATGAGTCAGTGCCCTCAAAAAAAGGGCTACGCTAGGAAATGGAAGATGAAAATGCAGAGGAGGGGGGCTGTCCCTCAGTACCTGTTCTATTCCTCTTCTGCAGAATAACATTTTTAGTTGGACCCACGGCCATTCAGAAAAAAGATAACATTTTCTAGTCTCTCTTGCAGCTTGGTGTAGCCGTAAGACCAAGTACCAGCCAGTACTATACGGCAGTGTCTGGGCACCTTCCTCAAAAGATGGCTGGGGCATGCCCTTTTCATCCTTTTCTCCATCCTGCTGCCTGGCAGGAGATGCCTCCACCTTCGCCCATGGAAACGAGAGCAGCATCCTAGAAATGGCGAGTGGTGACAATTTCTGACAAAATTTTTGACAATGCTGTCAAAATACCCTTGAAACTATCTTTGGTGCCTCTCTGTTTCATTAGATTACAATCCTAGAAGTGGGTAAAAGGATAAAAAACATTCTCAAGTTTTTGCTACATGTAACCAAACTGCTCTTCTGAATGTTTAAGTTATTGTGCAGAAATTTTAAATCTTTATGTAGTCAAATAAAGCCCTTTTAAGAAGTGGTTCCTGCCTTTATTATTACATTTTTTAAATTTTTATTTATTCATTCCATTTAGATTTTATTTATTTATTTGAGAGAGAGAGTGTGTATGCGCACACACAAGTGGGCGAGGGGGGCGCAGCAAGCAGAGGGAGAGGGAGAAGCAGACTCCCCGCTGAGCAGGGAGTCGGATATGGAGCTCCACCCCAGGATGCTGAGATCATGACCTGAGGTGAAGGGAGATGCTTAACCAAGTGAGCCACACAGGCGCCCCATATTTTTTTCTTTTTTTTAAGTAGGCTCCATACCCTGCATGGAGCCCAGTGCAGGGCTTGAACTTATGACCCTGAGATGAAGATCTGAGCTGAAAGAGTCGGATGCTTAACTGACTGAGCCACCCAGGTGCCCCTTTATTACCATACATTTAAAAAGCCTTCCCCCCAAAAAACTTTTTTAAAAAATTAAAAAAATAAAAAGCCTTCCCCACATTAAGACTACATACATATTCACCTACATTTTCCTATTAATTTTTTACTTGCATTGAATCCTTCTTTAATCCATATGGACTTTACTTTCTCCACACATTTAAGCTGACTGTACCAACACCAGAGTCAACTTAATAATAGATATTAGTGTATATCTCTTCCTACTAATTAAAAATCCTTTTATTATATTCTGAATTTCTGAATTAGTACTAGACTATTTTAATTATTGTTCATGCAAGTAACTTACATCTTTTTTCTTTTTTTCTTTTTTTTTTTTTTTTGGCAGAAGTTTGTTTGGTTTATTCTTCCAGGTAAACATTAGAAATACATTGTTAGGTTTGGCAGAACAAACAAACAAAAACACACAAAAAGACCCTGAAATTTAAACTGAAATTGTACTGAATGATGGAGAAAATTTGGAGGGAGTGGGAGAATATATAATTTTAAAACATTAACTCTTCCCATTCACAAATATGAAATGTTTTTCCATTTATTAAATTGTTCTTATGTTCCTTACTTTGGTTCTATAGTTTGTATAGTTAGTTCTATAGTTTCCTTAAGTTCTATAGTTTACTTCATTATACAAATTTCTAAGTATGGATACAGATCTTCTTTCTCTATTTATATTATTATAAATAAGATCTTTAAAAACATATTTCTCTGTGCTGGTATAGAGGAAACAACTTTAAAATTTATTTTGTAACTGATCTTCTTACTGGTCAGTTCATAGCTTTTAATAATGTTCATAAATGTTAGCTTATTATCTTGGGTTTTCTAGCTAGTCAATAATATTTTACATTTCCCAAAGATGGTACTTCTCACTTCATTTATAATATTTATACTTCATTTTCTTGTTTTACTGTATTAGAACTTTCAAAACAATGTTAAATAATAGAGTTAATAAAGGTAATAGCTGACACTCTTACCTTTTTTTTTTCTGGACTTTACATCTTAGGGCACTTTGCTCTTTTGAGAAGTACATATACTTGCTATGTATCAGTCTTTCCCACCCCTTTTTACACTGTTCCCAATCCCCAACTATACTGTGAATTCCTTGAAGGCAAAAACTATATTTTAGTAATCTTTAAAAATAACTGTAGCACCTAGCACAGTGTCGCGCACAGAGAAAACAAATCATTAGATTAGTGGTTCTCAAACCTGTTGCATCACTGGAATCACAGGGTTGTTTTTTTTTAAGATTTTTTTTTTTTGAGAGACAGAGAGACAGAGACAGAGAGAAAGAGAATGCACACACACAGGAACGGGTGGGGGGCAGGGGTAGAGGGTGAGGGAGAAGCAGACTCCCTGCTGAGCAGGGAGCCAATGCACCGTGGGGCTCCCTAGAAGCAGACGCTTAACCAACTGAGGTGCCCCCATGGGAGCTTTTTAAAAAACTGCAAGTTCCATAAACCATTTACAGACTACACAGTCTCTGTTCACAGGGGAGGAAATCTAGATGTTTTAAAGCTTCTTAGGTTGTTCTTATGATCTACCAGGTTTGAGAACCAACAGTCTAATATTTTTATCACTCCTGGAGGTTCTGTTTCAGAGTCCGGGATCTGATTTTTTTTTTTTTTTTTTTTTAAAGATTTGATTTATTTGATAGAGAGAGACACAGAGAGAGCAGGAACACAAGCAGGGGGAGTGGGAGAGGGAGAAGCAGGCTTCCCGCTGAGCAGGGAGCCCGATGCGGGGCTTGATCCCAGGACCCCGGGATCATGACCTGAGCCGAAGGCAGACGCTTAACGACTGAGCCACCCAGGTGCCCTCGGGATCTGATTTTTAACAAATCTTCCTAGATCCATATAGAGGCAGGAATGGAAATTACTTATTTGGACAGTAATTCATAGAAGGGATCAGAGTTGTCTTTTTCCTTTGTGCCTTCTGCATTTTGTATTTTTAATACACAAAAGTGAAAAAAAATGAGCAAGATAGAGAACGAAAAACATAATCTCCCATCTCTACATCCTTGAAGTAACCACTTACTACTGCTAGTGGTATCCTTCCACACCTTTTTGCTTGCTTACGCAAGATAAACACAAAAGTGTTCGTGTGTATGTATGTGTGTGTGTAGTTTTCTTTTTGTTTGTTTTAACCAAAAAATAATAATAGCAAACCCATTACTTTGTGATTGGTATAGTATATTTAAAATATGTTATTGCAAATATATGACAATGAATGGTCTCAAGATCATTTAGCATACCTATTAGTAAAATAAAAACAAATATGTTTTCTCAGCCTACTACAGACTTAAAAATAGCAATGAGTGTAAAAACGTTTTAATTTCATTTTTAATTTTTTTTTAAAAATTTTTAATCCGTTAGCAAGTATAGAAAATGGTAGAAAACTCAGCAAAGAAATTCAAAAATTAAAACTAAAGTTAATATACCAAAGGATATGGGTTCATAAATCAAAACAGCATCTTAAAACCATGAGGATAGTATTAATACAGGAAGGCTAAAAATGGTATATAAAGCTTTCTTTTCTACATAGATAATAAGGTAATTAAAAACCACAAAAAAAGAAATCCTATTATAGATGTTACTTACACTTAGTTATTGCTCATCTTGTAGACAAAGGCTATTTTAAAGGCACAAGCAAAATTAAGCCTCAACTGACCTCCACTTAATATGCTTTAACAAAACACAAAGGGTAACACTCAAATGTATGCCTGAAATTAAATTTTCTAAAATAGAACTGCTAATAAGAGGAAAGAACAGAAATTACTGGCTAAGACAAAAGATCATATTCTAAAAGTCATGACTATTCTATTTTTTTTTTTTTAAGGTTATTTATTTATTCATTTGACAGTGAGACACAGTGAGAGAGGAAACACAAGCAGGGGGAGTGGGAGAGGGAGAAGCAGGCTTCCCGCTGAGCAGGAAGCCTGATATGGGGCTTGATCCCAGCAACGACCTGAGCCAAAGGCAGTCGCTTAACGACTGAGCCACCCAGGTGCCCCAGGGATTATGATTAAGTGGCATCTCCAACTGCCACCCCCCTCAGCTCCAAGCCAGTGCTCACCCTCTTTCCCTAACTGCTCTGACCCAGAATAACACAGCTCTCTTCCCATCAGACTTGGTTTCTCATCAATGCTCTGGGTCCCATCCCCTCTTTCCTTAGGGACTTCATTCCATTGCTTATCTTCAGTCAATCCTCAAACTCCTGCCATTAGCTCTTTCCTTTCGGCATATAAAAATCCTCAAGTTTTTTCATACCTAAACCCAAACCAAAAGAAAAAGTTTCTTTAACTTTCTGTACCCTTTTAAGTATCATCTAGCTCTCTTCTTTTCACCTGCCACTCCTGGCAAGAAGTCTACTTCTTTCTGACTCACTCCTCACCCCGAAGCAATCCGGCTTTAGGCCACACCATCTCACTGAGGCTTTTCCAAGTAAAATCGACATTGACCTTCCAAGTGTCAAATCTAATCTCCAATTATTAGTCTTCCTATGAACGAATCCTGCTGAAGCTTTTTACACATTCACCTCCTCTTTCTTGAAAAGACCTCCTCCCTCAGTATCTAAGACATCCCGTTCCTTCTTCTGGAGATGCTCCACAGGGACTCCCATCTCAGACCGCCTTCTGTTACTCTCCCGCCGGAGTCATGACTTCAGTGACGCCAGTTCAAAAATCACCCACAATCTGAATCTCTCACCCAGGCAGATACTTCTGTGGAGCTCTGAATCTGAACGTTTGACAATACTTGTATGTCCCAAACTGATTCAGCATGTAAGTCCTTAAAAAAGTCACTCATTATTTCTTAACCTAGTGAATGGAGCCATCCCTCACCCAGTTGTTCAAGTAAAATATCTGGGAATCATCTGAGATTCTTTTTTCTTTTTTAAGATTTTATTTATTTATTTGACAGAGAGAGACACAGCGAGACAGGTAACGTAAGCAGGGGGAGTGGGAGAGGGAGAAGCAGGCTTCCCACTGAGCAGGGAGCCCGATCCGGGGCTCGATCCCAGGACCCTGGGATCATGACCTGAGCCGAAGGCTGACGCTTAACGACTGAGCCACCCAGGCGCTCCTCATCTGAGATTCTTCCCTCTTTCTTACTTCCCAGATCGAATCACTAAGGACTAAAGATTCTCTCAAACCTGTCTCTTTGCATTTCTTCCATCGCCTCTGTTCATTTCTCATTTGGACCACGTTGTCATACTGCAACAGTCTCCTTAGTGATTTTTGGATCTCTAATCTCAATCCTTGCAAACTAGTTTCTAGAGGAGATGTGTTCTAATTTTTCAGTAGCTCTCAGTCATCGACAAGCTACATTCTCAACTTTGTATGGCATAAATGTACCTGCCCACTCTCCTGCATTCCCACCATTTCCCAGCTCGACTTTCCGTTCCAGCAACACTGAACACACCTTCCTGTGTCCAACTCTTCCGTACATGCTGGAGCACCAGTTTCCCACTTGTCTGCCTGGGATATTCTTACTTATTTTTAGGTATCTGTTTAAAGGCTAATTTCCTTAACAGCAGCCCTTTTCTCTATCAGGTAGACTTTGGTGTTCTTTTACACATTCTCAACCGTAATTCTGAAAATTCTTCCATTAAACAATTACCTTACTGCATTATAATTGTTTGCATGGGCATCTTAAGCACTTAACTGGCTTACATTAGGATAGTAAAACAGATCTCTTATCCCAGAACAGTAGTTATCAAACTATTTCCCTAACCCCAAAAAGCTTTGTAACAACAAATGTCCAGAAAGATCTTTTAATTAATTTTAAGCTATTTGAGATTAAGGAATAAGAGACCACTTATTATTATTTTTGTTTAACACTGCTGGGTACAGGATCTAGCACAGAATGGTAGAGATCTGTAGAATTTACCCAATGAGGATTTCATTGAAAAAACGTTGTTTGAACAACTGTTATTAGCCAGAAACCATTCTTGGTACTAGGATACAGGGCTGAACATGACAATCAAGACCTCTACCTTAGAGGAATTTAAAATGTGGGGGTGAAGACAGATATTTAAAAAATAATTTCTGAAGTACATGATGAGAGCTTGACAAGAGACTACAGTAACATTTATTGGGAGACCGAATCCATCTTTTCTCCTGAGTAAATCAACTTTAAACAGTGACTAGAAAGACAGGCAAATGACCAGTAAGATAAAGACGGAGTGCTGATGCTCGAGAAGCCCAGGAAGACCGCAGCACAGATACCGCAGATGGAAAGGCAGCAGCAAAAAGCTGAGAGGCCCCTGGAGCAGAACTATGAAGGGATTTCTAAGAGAATTTTAAGCTTTGTGCTTCTAATAACCAATTCTTATGTCTCCATGAATCAAGCCACTAAATTAAACACCTTTTTTCTAAAAGCACCACATTCCTGAACCATCAGAAGAAAAAATACTCCAAATAAAATTCTTCGCGGACTTCCCATCCCATGGCAGCCACTGTGACTAAGCTTCGAGGAAACGGATTAGACTAAAGATGTTGTACTTGCACATCTCCAGGGTCTGGGAAAATGAAAACAACTGAGACTCACAACTCTCAAAAGTTATCAATACAGCTCTTACCATGAACTCAGTGTGCCAAACAACATATTAAATGTTCACTTTTGAAACAGGAAGAGTGTATTTTACCTTTTTATTTGGGATAGAATATGAGATTCTAATCTTTTTTGGTTTTCCATTCAGATGAGCACAGTAAATGGGATCATACTTCTCTAATACAGGTACTTTTTTTTTTTTTTGGAAAGTCTGTGAACACTTTAATTTAAAAGCCATGGACAGCAACCTAGAGGAGCTCTGACCATGCAAAATGTTTTATAAATAGTTCCATGTGCACTGTTCATCTGGAGTCTCACTAGAGATGGATAATGACCTTGTATTTTGTACTCATTTACTCTGAATTAGCCAAACCTCTGTTTTTAATTACGTACTTAATTCACCTAGCATGGTCTAATTACAGAAAACAAAACATCATTTAAACAAAAGGTGGCCTTGAACTTAATCTATCAAAACACCAGTTAGTTTTAAAAGTTTTCAGTTCTTAATAAACTGCCAAGACATGCAATAGCAATTTTCCAAATGTGATCATACGCTTTTATAGCAACAGATTTACTACATAATCAAACATCTGTATATACTTTGAAATCTTGATGTGTTGTCTCACTATTAATGCAAATCTGCTTAAATTTTGATAGACCTAAAAAGTCTTAAAGCTGAAGTACTACACAATAATTCTTACATATTCAAGGTCATTTTGGCCTTGAAATGATAAGTTATTATAACCATGGCTACTTATCTGCGAAATGGTCCAGAACTCCATATAAACTCATTTGTGGCATTTTCCCTAACTCCCCCAGTGCAGTAGCTTCTCAGCACTACCACAGCACCTACGTATCTCTCAACCACAGTGCTGAACTGTGATTCCTGGTTTAAAGATCTGTTCCCTGACTAGATTGCCAACTTCACAAAAGCAGAGTTTATGCCTTTTATCTCTATATTTCCAACATGGGGCACGATGCCTGACACCACAGCCAGTCCTCAATACATGTTTGTTGCCTTAATGTATTTTAATACAATACTATAAAACTATCTCAACTTGCGGATGACATGATCTTGTATACAGAAAATCCTAAGGAATCTACCAAAAAACTGCTAGATCTCATAAATGAATTCTGCAAGGTTGCAGGATACAAGATCAACATACAAAAATCAATTGTATACCTATACAGTAGCAATGGGCAAACCAAAAATGAAATTAAGAAAAAAATTCCATCAAAAAGCATAAGTATTTAGGAATAAATTTAACAAAAGAAGTGCAACACTCATACTATGAAAACTACAAAACATTGCTGAAAGAAATTAATGAAGACCCCAATAAATGAAAGGACATCCCATATTCACAGACTAGAAGACTTAAAGTTGTTCAGAGGGAAACAGTCCCCAAATTGATCTACAGAACTGCAAGATTCAGTGCAGTACCTCCCAAATCTCAGCTGCTTCTGTGACAAGCTAAGCCTAAAATTCATATGGAAATTCAAGAAATTCAAAATAGCCAAAGCATACAATGGAAAACCATTCAGTCTTAGAAAGAAAGGAAATCCTACCAAGCTACAACAGGGATGAACCTTGAGGACATCATGCTAGTGAAATAAGCCAGTCACTAAAAGACAAATGCTGTATGAGTCCACTTATACAAGATACCTAAAATAATAAAATTCATAGGAACACAAAGTAGAATAATGGTTACCAGGGGCTGGGGGTAGGGGGAAATAGGGAGACAGTTAAATGGGTACAGAGCTTCACTTCTGCAAAATGAAAAGAGTTCTGGAGATGGGTCATACAGTAATACGAATGTACTTAACAATATTGAACTCTACAATTAAAAATGGCTGAGATGGGGGCGCTGGGGTGGCTCAGTCTGTGAAGCGTCTGCCTTCAGCTCAGGTCTTGATCCCAGAGTCCTGGGATTGAGCTCTGTGTGGGGCTCCCTGCTCAGCGCCTCTGGAACCTGCTTCTCCCTCCTCCTCTGCCCCTCCCCACCACTTGTGCTCACGTGCTCTCTCTCTCTCTCTCTCAAAAATAAATAAATAAATAAATAAATAATGGTTGAGATGGTAAATTTTATGTTTTTTACAAAAATAAAAAAAAATATTTTAAAAAATAGCCAAAACAAATCTTTGAAAAGAACAACAAAGTTGGAGGACACACACTTCCTGATTTCAAAACTGACTACAGAGCTACAATGATCAAGATAGTGTGGTACTGGCAGGAGGACAGGCATATATAGCAATGGAATAAACTGAGAGTCTAAAAATAAATCCTCACGTTTATGACCAATTGCTTTTCTCTAAGAGTACCAAGACAATTCAATGGGAGGAAGAACAGTCTTTTCAACAAATGGTATTGGGACAGCTGGATAGCAACATGCAATAGAATGAAGTTGGGACTCCTATCTCACACCATATACAAAAATTATCTCAAAATGGACCAGAGGCCTAAATATAAGAGCTGAAACTATAAGACTCTTAGAAGAAAATGTAAGTGTAAATATTTATGACCTTGGATTAGGCAAAACTTTCTTAGATATGACACCAAAGCACAAGCAAAAACAAACAAGCTGGACTTCACCAAAATTAAAAACTTTTGTGCTTCAAAAGACTCCATCAAGATAGTAAAAAGACAATGGGAGAAAATGCCTGTAAATCACATATTTAATAAGCAACTTAATGTGGAATATATAAAGAACTCTTACAACTCAATAATAAAAATACTAATAACCGAATTAAAAAATGGGCAAAGGATTTGAATATATGCAAATGAGAATAAACATGTGAAAAGATACTAACGTGATTAGCCACTAGGGAAATACAAATCAAAACCACAATAAGATACCACTTCATACCCACTAGAAAGGCCATAAGCAAAATATAGATAATCCCAAGTATTGGTGAGGATGTGGAAAAATTAGAACCCACATAAACTGCTGGTGGGAATGGAAAATGGTGCAGCCTAGAAAATAGTCTGGCAGCTCCTCAAATGATTAAAACTTAGCACTATCATATGCTTTGCAATTCCACTCCTATGTATATGCCCAAGAGAAATGAAAAGTCCACACAAAAACTTGCACAATATTGTTCAGAGCAGCATTATTTGTAATAACTAAAAGGTGAAAAGAATCTAAATGCCCATCAATTCGTAAATGGATAAACAAAATGTGGTACATTGCTACAATGGAACATTCTTCAGCCATAAACAGGAATGAAGGGCTGATACATGCTATAACATGGATGAACCTTGAAAACATTACGCTACGTGAAAGAAACCAGACACAAAAAGCCTCATATTACATGATTACATTTGGATGAAATGTCTAGAATGGGCAAATGTAGAGACTGAGAAGACAGAAAGTAAATTAGTGATTGCCTAGGGGTTTGGGGGACAGTTGGGGATGCTGGCTGGGGGTGCTGGTTTAATTTCTGGCATAATGAAAATGTTCTAAAGTTGATTGTGGTGATGGATGCCCAACTCTGTGATGATGCTAATATAGTGATATGTCACTGAATTGTATACTTTAAATAAGTGAATTGTGAATTATATCTCAATAAAGCTGTTATACACACACACAGTGCTTACAATATTAAATGACTGAAGTATGTTTCTGGGAAAGCAGCAAACAATGATGTGAAAGCACAAGGCTGCAAACGACTGAAACAATGTCTTCGCACCTAAACTGTTTCCTGATTCCTGACAGAAAAACTACTAGAAATATAAGCAATTTATTTACATTTTAGATACATTACAACATAGACACATAAACACTGTCCTTCTCAGAAATGAACGTGTGGCCAGTACCGTGATAATAAAACTCCAAAGTAAGTTTTTCTTAAAAAGCAATTAGGCAAAATTAGAAGGTAAAAAATCACAACAGAGTATTAGAAATTTCATACAGAAAATGGCAGCAGCAGCCAAATAAAAACAGTTGTTGAATAAGAGAAGGCCATAAGACTGCCATGAAAGGGGTTTCAGCCTGGTGAAATGAAAAATTAGATGTGCATCCAGCAAAGCGAGAGCTGGGAAGCTAAGAGAATTCACAAAAGAGTAAGCCTAGAGGTATGCAAAAGATGGGAAGGCACAGTAATTAGAGCTAAGGCTCTAATTAGAGCAGGCAGGGAGAGCTGTGGCTTAGAATGGAATTTCAAAAATATATGAAAAAAAAAAATCTTCCAAATTGTTCTGTTTTTAAATCCCCATGGGAAGGTGTGGACTGACTCAGGAGTACAGAAAATTTCTATTATCAAGTTCTTCCAATGGGGCTGGGGCAGGAGGAGAGGGAACTCTAAGAAAGCCGCTAATGAGAAGAGATCCCAGAAACTCGTTCTTGGGTCCCATTCCAGAGCAACGTGGGGCTCCCCACTGTGATCAACAAACCAGGAAAGGTAAAAACCCCCACTTGGTAGGTACCACACAAAGCACGACGTGGCTCTGCCCTTCAAGAGATTTTGTTCACAAAATAAATCATTATTTCATGCTACTGTGATAATTTTTCTTCATCATTATCTAGAGACTTAGGGAAGATATTTTGCACTTAAAGAATTTATGAACCCAAACTGCTCCTCAAGATCACCAGTGACCTCTTTGTTGCTAACTCCCTAACAGTAAATTATCAGTCCTCATGTTTCTTGAGCTTCAACAGAATGTGAATTATTTTAGAGCACTCCGCTTTTAGAACACTGTTCTCATGTGACTTCCAGGATACCATGCTTTCCTGGGTTCCTACCTCCTTGATTGTCCCTTGTTAGTCTCTTTTACTCGTCCCCCCCGATCCTCTTCATCTTTTCAGAAACAACATAATGTCCCACTTTCATCTGCTGTGTTTATCTGTATTTTCTTAACACAAATTTAATATTTAAAAATTCACCCAATTAAAAAACTACTTTGGAAAATAATTTAACTTTTTACTTAAAAAAGAAGAAAAAAAACCCTAAATGAAGTGATATACTATGCATGAAATGGAAGATTCAAAACTCCTAAATATCTCAATTCTCTCCAAATTGACCTAAAGGTTTAATAGAGTCCACTCCAAATCTCACAGAAATTTTTGTGCAACGTGATATACTGATTCTAAAATTTACACAAACAGAGAGGGAGGCAAACCAGAAGATACTCTTAACTCTAAGGAACAAACTGAGGGTTGCTGCAGGGGAGGCGGGTGGGAGGATGGGGTAACTGGGTGATGGGCATTAAGGAGGGCACATGATGTAATGAGCACTGGGTGTTAAATGCAACTGATGAATCACTAAATTCTACCCCTGAAACAAATAATACATTATCTGTTAACTAACTCAAATTTAAATAAAAAAATAAAGTAAAATAAAATAAAATTTGCATGGAAGTGCAAAGGGTCAAGGGTAGCCAAGGACTCTGGAAGCACTTGATCAAGGTGGGGGAACTTGCTCTACCACAAAGCTAGACTTCTATTAAAGCTGTAATATTTAAGACAGTATGGTATTTGGGTTTAATTAAGCAAATAGACTAAGAAAATACAGCAGAGAGCCTCCAAATAGAATCTTTCATATATAGACACTTGACTTATAACAGAGATGGAATTTCACAGAGAAAGGATGGATTTTTCAATCCTTTCAATATATGGTACTGGGACTAGTTATGAAATTGGACCCCTATTTGACTCAAAAACCAAAGTGACTGAAACTTAGGTCCACACACACATGTGCACCATGTTTATAGCAGCTTTATTCATAATTTCCAAAAACTGGAAACAACCAAGATAACCTTCAATATGTAAATGCATAAACAAACTGTGGTGTATCCATACAATGGAATATTATCCAGCAATAAAAATAAATGAGCTATCAAGCCATGAAAAGACACCGAGGAACCTCAGATGTATATTGCTAAGTAAAAGCAGCCAGGCTGTAAAGGCTATATATTGTACATGATTCCAATTATGGGATATTTTGGAAAATAAAAACTATAGAGACAGTAAAAAAAGATCAATAATTGCCAGAGGTTTGAGGGAAGAGATGGAGGGATGAATAGGTGGAGCACAGGGGAGTTTTTTAGGGCAGTGAAATGATTCTGTATGAAATAGTAATGGTGGGTACATGGCATTATGTATCTGTCAAAATCCACAGAACTATATAACACAAAGGATAAATGCTAATGTAAACTATGGACTTTAGTTAATGATGATGTACCACTATTGGTTTATCAGTTGTAATAAATGTAACCCACTAACATAACTTGTTAATATGAGATATGGGGGGGGTTGGTGATGGAAGGGAGCTAGAGGGCATATCTGGAAACTACTTTCTGCTCTGTTTTTCTGTAAACCTAAAACTTCTCTAAAAAATAAAGTCTATTAATTAAAACAAAACAACATGGAAGGCAAAACTATAAAATTTTAGAGGTCAACAAAATATATTTATGTTCTCTAAAATATGATGCAGAAAGTGTATACCTTAACAAAGGATAATGAATTCAATTATATTAAAACTAAGAATTTCTGTCATTAAAAAACGCTACAGAGAGTGAAAATATAAGCCATAAAATAGGAGACTATATTTGTAGCACAATATGACTGAAAAAAAAATCCAGAATGTATGAACAGCACCTACAGTCCACAAGAAAGGACAACTTCAGTGGAAAACTAAAAGACTTGAACAGGTACTTCTAAGAAGGGGAAACTAGAAAGGCCAAACCCACGAGAAACACATAAAACTATATTCAATCCTGTTGGTGATTCAGGGAAACATGAACTAAAACTGTTATAGAAGATCATTTGATAGCTACCACATTGGTAGAAATTCAAAAATCTGGCAACAGCAAGAGTTAGAGAGTCCTGAGCAATGGGAAACATGTACAAAAATGTTCACAGCAGTGCTGTTTGTGATGGTGAAAAAAAATGAGAAATGACTCAAACATTAGTCAACAGAGAATGGACATACAAAACTATGGAATAATCATTTAATGGAATACTATATAACACTGAAAATGTATGAACTAGAGTTTCATGCATCAACATGGATGGTCCTCAAAAACATACTTCTTAACATTCCCCAGGGGCTCGGGTGTCATCAATAGTTTGACTCCACACCAATCAAATTCATTTGGACTTCAACTACAAGAAATGTAAGAATAAATTTGTGTTAAGTCACTCAAAAAAAAAGTGTGTGTGTATGTATACAAATACATATATAATGCATACATATATATATCCATCCATATATATATATACTTAAGAATCCATACCTGGTTGGCAAAATTACAAAGAAAAGAACAGAAATAATTACCACAAAGCAAGGATAGTGGATACTTCTATGGGGAGCAGAGGAGGATACACAGGGGGCTTCTATGGAACTGGTACTGATACTGATATTGCTTGACCTAGGTGGTGGGTATTTGGTCACATGTGTAATTATTCTTTAACTGTAAATACAATATTTGGTTCACAAAATTTAAGAATATAAATACAAATATAAGAATTATTAAAAAGGTAAAGGTAGAAACAAATACAAATTAAAACAACTTCAGAAACATAATTTAGTATGTTTCTAGTATGTCTTGGGTCATATATTTTTAAATGCTATGTACCTTGACAAAAGGAGCAAAACATAACTTACATAAAGGGAAAGGGAGTGTATATGTTTTTCTCTAACCCTTTGTGATAAATTTAAAATATCCCTAGAAAAGTTAAAATAATAGTACAATGAACACACCTATATGCCCTGCTTTGGTTCAACAACTGTTAACATTTTACTATATTTGCTTGCTTTTTACACACACAAACACACACACACACACACACTTTTTACTTTGAACCACTGGAAAGTATATGCAGAACATCCTGGTATTTCACACCTAAATACTTCAGCACACATCTTCTGAGAATAAGTACATTTTCCTACATTACTGCTTACTAGAAGATGGTTGGTAAGTCTATAAAATCACCTAATATCCAGGGACTACATATCGTTTTGAAGAACAGAAAGCTTGGGAAATATATAATAATAAAGCTAACTGAAAGGTTACCCACAATAAATTCACTGAATGTTCTGAGAGAATATTTATTTTAAAAATCACTGTATTTATTACCTACGAATTATGTTTATCTAGGTCAAGATGGGTGGAGCCAAATTTCCCAACAATGTATACAGTTATCAAATTTCTAAAATAAAAAATCACAACACATGGTTTGACACTGGCATGGAATATGTGCAATTAGAAACTCTCCAGGAAAACCCAAGCTATGTGGTCACTGCAAACAGGCTACAAGGAGATCAGGGTGGTTCTCTTGTAAGGCAAGTTTAACAGAGACTATATAGGGAAGTTATCCTGGGCCAGACCCAGGGAGAAAAACAGTGTGAAAATCAAGACTCCCACGCTGGATGAGCTAGGCTCTTGGGGCATAACTATATATGTATTACAACCGATTTTCAATATACAGAAAATTTCACTACCCTAGTATTTAAGGTCCTGAGAGTCCACTTCAAAATATTTTATTTCAGACTTCAAGTTACATCTATGCTGCCTTAAGAAATACTTTGTATTATCTATTATTATTCTGAGAGTTGGTAAACTCCCAAGTCAAAAAGATATTCTTGTCATCCCGCTATTATAATCCCCTATCTAGCAGAGAGGTAGAAAAAATAGTCATGGCTCATACTGTATGATTCTATTTATATGAAATGTCAAGATAGGCAAATCCATAGAAACAGAGGGGGATGTTGGTGGGAAATGAGGAGTGACTACTAATGGGTAGAGGGTTTCTTTGGGGGGTGATGAAAATATTCTAAAATTGATTGTGGTGATAGCTGTGCAACTGTGTATATACTAAAAAAAAACAAAGCCACTGAATTGTACACCTTAAATGAGAATTATATGACATGTGAATTATATCTCAATAAAGCTGTTATAAAATTTTTTTTAAAGTTACAGCTGATGATGTTTTAGATTAATTGAAAACAAGACATAATTTAGGAAAATACTATGGGAAAATGAATTTAAAATAAAGTTCTTAACAACTGAGGACTAAGAATTACTATCACAATACGACAGACATTAAAGTAAGCAAAATTATTGGTGCACATATTCTGAAAGTTTCCCAGTAAATATTTTAAACATATGGTCTTGATCTCTTTTAAGATGCAAAAGAATTAGGAAAGGTCAAGTTAAAAACTAATGATGTATTCTTACATGCCTTATAAAATGAATAAACAAAAGCTCAGGGAAATTGATCTAAAAAAAATAAAAAGCCTTCCAAAACTCATCCCAAATTTGCCCAATCAAGTCTTTTCCTAATCATCTACCTTTGACTTTTTTAAATCTAAGAAGTTTGTCTAATGATCTAACCTGATAGAGATTCAGCATATGATGAAAGGGAACTTGTAGAAAGTAAAATAATTATAGGAACAAAATACCTTTCCCTCTCTTCACTTGGACAAAATATGTTTAGACAGGATTAAATAGCAATTTCTTAGGCAGCTCTCAAAGGTTTTCCTAAGTACTCTTATGGCTGGCCCATCAATATAAATTGTGTTTTACTTTTAAACCTCTTAAAAATTGCACATGTAATTCATGCTCATAACAATTCTGGATAGAGGGGTGTGTGTATATGTATGTGTAAAATGTATTTTTGTTTAAAAAATCTAGATTCATAGCATTAAAATACTTAGGTTGTTTTATATAAGCTACCTTGTAAACCTTGTGTTCAGTTTGATGACGATTATGCAGATTATTAATAGGTTGGTGAATTTAATGAAAACATCTTAATGGAATTATTTTATTAAGGAAAATTACTTTGACATACTTTAAATTTTGATTTGATTTGATTACTCCTACCTAGTAATCAGTTTTTCTAGCAACAATGGCATAAAATAAACCAATCTCATAAACCTAAGTTTAGAGTTTATCATAGATTAAGACTTTCAAACTTCCAATTGACCATAAATCAAAGTACATACTGGGGAATAAAACAAATATAAAATGAGAACACAGTCATACTCTGACTAACAAATAGTCTTTTAACAAGACTGTAAGTAAACCTAAAGTTTATCAGTATTAAATAATTTATCTGCATATTAAAATTAGTATTGCATATTCTATCAAAAATTCTATTTTTCTACTCATAGAAGATACTTATAGAATAATAGAACTCAACCATAAAAATTAATCTAATACTTTTCTAACACTTGCTAAGCTTTTATTTGAAAGATATCTATTCCTCATTAACATTTATTCAAGTCACTTCTTATTTAATAAAAATAAGTTCTTTACTTTGAAATTTTATAGGGTTCAATATCAAGGCATTTGATTAGATGTAACATAGAATAAATTCAAAAGAAAGGTTTAAAAAACAAAAGCACTAGGCTTTAAAATGAATCCTGTCAGTACTGGTGTTCAGGTTACACACAAATATAAAAAAAAAAATCAGAGCAGAAACTGGCATAATGAAAGAATATAATTTTGAAACTTATCATTCTAATACATAATGAATTTCCATAATGAAGAAAGGATTACCAGGGACACTAGATTCCATTTTCTTATGCTGCTATTAAGTATTATTTAACAGTCAAATTCAATTTAATGCCTAATCCAGAGCCACGCCCCAAATATGCAAGTCCTACTTTTGTCTATGTCAAAAGTCGCTTATGTATGCTATTGTTCTCCTTGCAATTTCTTAATCAGTTTTGCAAATAATTACAAAATTTTTAGTAGGCCAAATGGCCCCATGTTCCCTACCCCTACCCACAGATTTTCCTTCTTCCTTTAGCCCTGTAACATCAGAGGACTTTTTCCTTTAAACTGTAAGTAAATCCTAACCAGTTATAAGATTTATTCAGAGGTGCTCTCAATAATATTATGAACTAGTATCCTTTTGAACTATTAATGATTAATATAAGATATTTAAAACCAGTTTTTTTACAGCCAGAATTCACATCTGAACAAATAAGCGAAACACCAAACAGACTAAAGGTAAATCTAAAGATGTTCCATTAGTCCCCTCCTGCTATCTTCTTCCTTTTATTTGTTTTTTTAACATATAATGTATTATTTTACTTTCTACATATATTTAACATATAATGTATTATTTGTTTCACATTATGTATCTGAACATAGAAACAAAGCCTGAACAGAAAAGTTCAGGTCTGTGATTCAACAATCTTACACAATTCACAGTGCTCACCATAGTACATACCCTCCCCAATGTCTATCACCCAGGCACAGCAGGAGGGGAAGAATTGGAGGGGGAGATGAACCATGGGAGATTATGGACTCTGAAAAACAAACTGAGGGTTCTAGAGTGGAGGGTGGTGGGGGGATGGGTTAGCCTGGTGATGGGTATTAAGGAGGGCACGTTCTGCATGGAGCACTGGGTGTTACACGCAAACAATGAATCATGGAACATTACATCAAAAACTAATGATGTATGGTGATTAACATAACATAATAATAAAAAAAATCAAAGGCAAAAAAAAATAAAGATGTTCCATTAGTTTCACAAGTAACTAATTCTTTGTTAAGTTTAATAAAGTCACTGGCAGTGGTTTGCTTCAATTTTGCAAGCATCTGATTTGACTAGGGGTTAGGATCTCAAGTCTAACAGCTACATACAGATAAAGTAGGAAGCCCTTTATTCTGAGTAAAGTGGGAAGAGTAGGTCACAGTATAGGGATGTTTTGCAAATAGTTCCCTTGACTGAGTTAGTTTTTAAAGGGAAATAAAAAGGCACAGAGAGGGTACTTACAATACTTTTGCTGAATAAACAAAAGATTAAAAACTAAAAAAGAGGTTTAATTGTTGGTATGTTACTCTAAAAATAGTAACTAAAAGTAGAATCTTACATATTAATATATATTTAAACCAAGTAATCCCAAGTCAGTCTCAAAAAACAGAAATAATAACATGTTCTAACCTCAATGTTAACCTTATTAATATTTTCCCATGGTCTGGAAATACTAATTTAAAAATTGGTTCCTATTAAATAAATGAATATAGTGCAACAAGTGCTTATTCATATGTGTTGAATTTGAATCACTTCAGATGCAATATCTAATAATTTAATATTAATGTATCTAGCAAATTTTAAAATATAACAATGTAAGATACTTAATTTTAAAAATATGAAGTAGCTACCTGTGATATACCTGTATATAATGCCTGTGATTATTTTTGTTCATTAGAGATACAAAAAAAATTAAATGAAATTTCTTTCTATTCTAAGAATCAAAAAGAGAATATATAGCCATGCTTAAGTATTTTAGAACATTTTCTCTTAAAGAAAAGCTAATTGATGCTTCCCTAATTATAAGAAGCCAAATCTTCTGTGAAATACATTAATAAGAAAGTGAGTAAAAGTATGAACTGGTATGTTTCCTGAATGCCTTCTCTTAGACTGTTATCATTTCTTTTTAGAATTTATCATGAATTTAAATAATAGCTTCCTAATGACCCAGGGAAATATATGGGCACATAAATATAATCCACTTTCCCCTGGAAATACATTATGTATCTGAACATAGAAACAAAGCCTGAACAGAAAAATTCCAATGTTTTAGAAGTACTTCCCCTGCTGTTAGAAGCTGGTTTTATTTTTTCATATTAAGTATTAATATAAAACAAGTTTTTCCTAAATTATAAAATAAAGGTGACATTAGAGGTATATTCATTTAACTTAGAGTATACACATTAAATTATTACCAACAGCAAAACTGACATGCATGATACAGTTTTTTAATGTTTTAGTTATGAAACAGACACTGGGATGAAAAATTCCATATGTATCACATTTAAAAATAGCCTTTAGCTTTTCAAATGGATGTGATTTTTTTTAATCTTTCAAATATAATAACCACAAATGGAGATGATGATGTTTGGCCTGAATTTTTCTAAGCTCCTTTGCACAAATTCTGTTTATTTTCAGTTAAACTTTCAGACTCAATGTTTATAGGGTAAACAAATTATAAAGTATTATCTTGGAGATACAAAATGAATATAATTTTTCAAGTCTAATTAAAGGATTCTAGATGGCAGAAACCAGAACTAAACAGATACACAAATGTGTCACATGTGCGCAGTACCCACTTAATATTAGCATGAAGCTAAAAATTTTTCTTTCTTTTTTTTTTTTTTTTAAGTAGGCTCCAACACCCAGCGTGGAGCCCAACATGTGGCTTGAACTCATGACCCTGAGACCAAGACCTGAGCTGAGATCAAGAGTCGGAGGCCCAACCGACTGAGCCACCCAGGTGCCCTGAAGCTAAAAATTCCCTAGCAAAAAGTAGGTAAAAATAGACATTACCTATTATCTTATTTAAATTTCTCTGGAAGAAACTTAAAGCTAAGTATTTATAATCTATATTTATATCAATATTTGTAATCTATAAGAATTATCAGTCTGGTCCATGTGATTGCATGGTCTTGTATATCCAAGGCCACCAGAATTTCCGTAATCTTAGCATGAATTTTTGAATGTCAGTCAAACATGACTGTTCAGTCAAAAGCAGTTTCAATTAAAATTTCACATTTTTACCTTTTTAAATTTTTGAGCCTATTGATTCCACTACAATCATTTTTCAGATTGGTGGGTCTGGCCAGGTGATCTCTGGGTGAAATTAAGTGCTTATATGTCTACTCCCATCAGTGACCCGGGGGCTTCTCCAGGGCAGCAACTTGGTTAAATTATGAGTATATCGCATTTGGTACGTGGTGAGGACCAAAAAATGTTCACTGCATAAATGACAAATGAAGGAACAAACTAAAATATTTCTGTAGAGATAGAAACATGAAATGCTCTAAAATGTATTTATCTAGTCAGGAATATTTATTCTTATAAAAGAATGCTGAAATTAACAAGTCAGGAAACGACAGATGTTGGCAGGGATGCAGAGAAAGGGGAACCCTCCTACACTGCTGGTGGAAATGCAAGCTGGTGCAGCCACTCTGGAAAACAGTATGGAGGTTCCTCAAAAAGTTGAAAATAGAGCTACCACACAATCCAGCAACTGCACTACTGGGTATTTACCCCAAAGATACAAATGTAGGGATCTGAAGGGGTACATGCACCCCGATGTTTATAGCAGCAATGTCCACAATAGCCAAACTGTGGAAAGAGCCAATCTGTCCATCGACAGATGAATGGGTAAAGAAAATGTGGTATATATATATATATATATATATATATATATATATATATATACAAAGGAATATTATACAGCCATCAAAAGGAATGAAATCTTGCCATTTGCAACATGGATGGAACTGGAGGGTATTATGCTGAGCGAAATAAGTCAATCAGAGAAAGACATGTATCATATGACCTCATTGATATGAGGAATTCTTAATCTCAGGAAACTGAGGGTTGCTAGAGTGGTGGGGGTGGGAGGGATGGGGTGGCTGGGTGATAGACATTGGGGAGGGTATGTGCTATGGTGAGCACTGTGAATTGTGTAAGACTGTTGAATCACAGACCTGTACCTCTGAAAAAAATAATACAGTATATGTTGAAGAAGAAGAAGAAGAAAGAAGAAGGAAGAAGAAGGAAGAAGAAGAAGAAGGAAGAAGGAAGAAGGAAGAAGGAAGAAGAAGAAGAAGAAGAAGAAGAAGAAGAAGAAGAAGAAGAAGAAAAAGAAGAAAGAAGAAAGAAGAAGAAGAAGAAGAAGAAGAAGAAGAAGAAGAAGAAGAAGAAGATGATAGCAGGAGGGAAGAATGAAGGGAGGAAATCAGAGGGGGAGACGAACCATGAGAGACTATGGACTCTAAGAAACAAACTGAGGGTTCCAGAGGGGAGGAGGGTAGGGGGATGGGTTAGCCCAGTGATGGGTATTAAGGAAGGCACGTTCTGCATGGAGCACTGGGTGTTATACGCAAACAATGAATCATGGAACACTACATGAAAAACTAATGATGTAATGTATGGTGATTAACATAACATAAAAAAAAAAAAAATGCTGAGTGAGAGTCTTTGGCTATCCGTGACGTCTAATGCTCATAGCAAAGAGGAAGATGAGGGACAAGTTCTCCCTAGCTTGAAGAGAGCCACTGACCAAATGTAGTTTTGGTATTTTTGCCTTTTTGTATAAGTTCTCTATATATTTTGGATATTAAGCCCTTATCAGATATGTCACTTGCAAATATCTTCTCCCTTTCAATAGGCTGCCTTGTTGTTTGGGTGATGGTTTCCTTTGCTGTGAAAACACTTCTTATTTTGGTATAGTCCCAATAGTTTAATTTTGCTTTTGTTTCCCTTGTCAGAGGAAACATATCTAAAAAATGTTAGTATAACCAATGTCAAAGAAATTGCTGCCTACAATTTCTTCTAGTTTTATGGCTTCAGGCCTCATATTTAAGTCTTTAACCATTTTGAGTTTATTTTTTCATATGGTGTAAGAAAGTGGTCCAGTTTCATCATTGTGCATGTGGGTGTCCAGTTTTTCCAGCACCATTTATTGAAGAGATGGTCTTTTCCCCGTTGTATATTCTTGCCTTCTTTGTCATAATTGACCATATAAGCATGGGTTTATTTCTGGGCTTTCTATTCTGTTCCATTGATCTATGTGTCTATGTACTGTGCCAGTATCATACTGTTTTGATTACTACAGCTTTGTAGTGTACCTTGAAATCTGGAATTGTGATACCTCCAGCTTCTTTTGTTCTCAAGATATCTTTGGCTATTCAGGGTCTTGTGTGGTTCTATACAAATTTGATAAGGGACTCCTGGGTGGCTCAGTCAGTTGAGCGTCTGCCTTCGGCTCAGGTCATGATCCCAGGGTTCTGGGATTGAGTCCCACATCAGGCTTCCTGCTCAGCGGGGAGCCTGCTTCTCCCTCTGCCTGCCACTCCCCCTGCTTGTGCCCTCCCCCCGCCCCCAACAAATAAATAAATAAAATCTTTGGGGGAAAAAAAAACAAATGTGATAAGTTACTTTCCTGATAACAATTCTGTACTGGCTATCCACTGCTCACAGGATTAAGGTTAAATACATGCTAGAAGCAGCCTCAGCCTGCTGTTAAGTCTTTATAACCTAGGTCATTCCTGCATCATATCCAATATTACTCTGTTCAGTAGGCATTATCTGCATTAAGACTGTTCTCTGGCCCAGCTGAAGTGTACAGAAATCCTTTTGTTTTGCTGGCAAAGCCAACTCATTCTGGACCCTGCACCTCTGCCCACCCCATGTCCGGAATACCTACTTTATTCTAATGGTCTTCAGTTGTGCGTCTACCCAGTTTGGTTTGGTGCTATGATTAAACTATCCTCTCCTTTTCTTGATTAGTGACTTTATCTTGGCACACAAGCTAACCTCTTCACAAAGGCTCAGTATCACTGTAATTGTTAAGTAGTACTGAGCAAACTCTAAAGTCGTATCACCTGGGTTCAAATTTTGGCTCTGCCACCTAAAAGCTATGTGACTTTGGCTACTGAACTAATTAATTTGTCCTTTAGTTTCCTCAATTGTAAAAAAAAAAAAGGTGTGTGTGTGGGGGGGATAACAATAGTACCTTCTGCAAAGGATCAATGTCAAGAAAGTACTTTGAACTATACTCAGCACATAGTAAACTCAATATATATTGGCTATTATTTTTAGTAATACCTAGTTTATTAGCTAGAAGCAAAAGGACAGAAAAATTCTGAGCAGTAAAATTATACATGCAAACCAACTGCGCATACCACTTTGAACTTAAAGAACTGGTATTTAGGAAACAATGTCAGATGCTGAAGTTTTAAAGTTAATGCAGCTTCCTATCATGAATTACAGCAAAATAGGGCATAGTATCCTAATGAACGAAAACTTGATAGTTTTAATATGGAGTCAAGAGAAAAAAAGTATAAATGATTCTAAACAAGGAAGAAATTCTCACAGATGAGAGCAACTTATAAAATAGAAAAGGAAGCTCACAGGTTGACTAAGTTCTGGAAAATGCTTTAAAAAATGACAACAAAGACAGGGACATCCACTTTCACCACTGTTACTTAACGTAGTACTGAAAGGCTAACCACAGCAATCAGACAACAAAAAGAAGTAAAACGCATCTAAATCAGCAAGGAAGAAGTAAAACTTTCATTATTTGCAGATGACATGATACTATATATAAAAAACCCAAAAGACTCCACCAAAAAATTTCTAGAACTGATAAACAAATTCAGTAAAGTCGCAAGATACAAAATCAATCTAAAAAATCTGTTGCATTTCACTACACCAACAATGAAGTAGCAGAAAGAGAAATTAAGCAATTGATCCCATTTACAACTGTACCAAAAACAATAAGACACCTAGGAATAAACCTAACCAAAAAGGTGAAAGATCTGTGCCCTGAAAACTATAAAACTCTGATAAACCTAACCAAAAAGGTAAAAGATCTGTGCCCTGAAAACTATAAAACTCTGATGAAAGAAACTCAAGATGACACAAAAAAATAGAAAGACACTCCCATGCTCATGGATTGGAAGAACCAATACTGTTAAAATGTCTATACTACTGAAGCAATCTACACATTTAATGCAATCCCCATCAAAATACCAACAGCGTTTTTCACAGAGCTAGAACAAACAATCCTAAAATTTCTATGGAACCACAAGAGACCCTGAATAGCCAAGGCACCTTGAAAAAGAAAAGCAAAGCTAGAGGCATCACAATTCTGGAATTGAAGTTATATTACAAAGTTATATTATGAAACAGTACAGTACTGGCACAAAAACAGACACATAGATCAACAGAACAGAAAATCCAGAATAAACCCACAACTATATGGTCAACTAATCTTCAACAATGTAGGAAAGAATATCCAATGGGAAAATACAGTCTCTTCAACAAATGGTGTTGGGAAAACTGGACAGCCACTTGCAAAAGAATGAAACTGGATCACTTTCTTGTATCATACACAAAAATAAGTTCAAAATGGATGAAAGACCTAAACATGAGACCTGAAATCATAAAAATCCTAAAAGAGAACATAGGCAGTAACTTCTCTGACACTGGCCGTAGCAATTTCTTTCTAGGTATGTCTCCTTTGGCAAGGGAAACAAAAGCAAAAATAAACTATTAAAAAATGGGCAGAAGATATGAATAGACATTTTTCCAAAGAAGACATCCAGATGGCCAACAGACACATGAAAAGATGTTCAACGTCACTCATCATCAGGGAAATGTAAATCAAAACTACAATGAGATATCACCTCACAGCTGTCAGAATGGCTAAAATCAACAACACAAGAAACAAGAGCTGTTAGCAGGATATGGAGAAAGGGGAACGCTCTTGCACTTTTGATGGGAATGCAAACTGGTATAGACACTCTGGAAAACAGTATGGAGGTTCCTCAAAAAGTTAAAAATAGAACTACCCTCTAATCCAGCAATGGTACTACTAAGTATTTATCCAAAGGATACAAAAATACTAATTCAAAGGGATACATGCACCCTAATGTTTACAGCAGCATTATCTATAATAGCCAAATTATGGAAACAGCCCCAGTGTCTATCAACTGATACATGGATAAAGCAGATGTGGTATATATACACAATGGAATATTACTCATCCATCAAAAAGAATGAAATCTTGCCATTTGCAACAATACGGATGGAGCTAGAGAGTGTAATGCTAAGTGAAATAAGTCAGTCTGAGAAAGACAAATACGGTATGATTTCATTCACATGTGGAATTTAAGAAATAAAACAAATAGGCAAAGGGGGAAAAGAGAGAAGCAAACCAAGAAACAGACTCTTAACTATGGAGAACAAACTGATGGTTACCAGAGGAGAGCTGGGTCGGGGGATGGGTAAAACAGGTGATGGGGATTACAGAGTGCACTTGTTGGGATGAGCACTGGGTGTTGCATGGAAACACTGAGTCACTATACTGTACACCTGAAACTAATATTACACCATATATTAACTAGAATTTATATAAAAACTTAAAAAATGACAACAAAAATGGTGAATTTCTACCATATCTAAAGAGCTACTGTTAAATGCTGACTCCTAGACTGTTAAAAGGGTTGACTCAATTTCCTTAACTCAGTTATTTAAAGAATATTTTTCTGTAAGATTCTACCTATAATACTATAATAAAAGAAAACAGAAAAATAGAATTTGCTTGCAGATATTAGCTGTAATTAACTGATTTCTGAAACTCAAGGGCGGCACTTATCTGTATCTTGTTTCTATTGTGCCTTATGCAGATATGCATAAGGGAAAGCTTTCATTGTTCAGAGTCAGGGCAAGAATATTAAATGTTTAAAATCAAAAGTAAGGCAACTTCAGGAATTTTGTACCATCACTGAAGTTCTAACAGGACAGTAAATTTCTTTTCATCAAAGAATATAATCACTAAAATGATTAGCTGTTTTAGATCTTTCGTCCATTAGCAACAATAATTCACAATTGACTACTCATTTCATTTGACTAGTTACTAAAAAAGCATGGCTGATTATTAGCTTTTTATCTATTTATACATTTATAACTTTGACTATTATGTAGCTTCACACGTTCTCACATTAATACAGAAAGTTAAAAAATAAACTGAAGGCCTGTAGAATTACAACTTGATACTCTAACCCAGGCTACTGAGCTTTTTGTAAAACACCTTAATAATTAACAACAACTTTAATTATACTGCATACTGTGTATCAACTTAAACATGCACTATTACTTAATTCATAAAGAAAAAATAGGTCCTTTATTAAGAACCACCAAAAATGTCTCTTCAAAATGAATTAATGAAATTAAGATATTTGTTTTCCAAAATTCTTTTATCTACTACTATATATTAGTTTCTGATACCCTCTTTCATTTATCTCAAGATCTGTCTATATTTACAGCAAGAAGATTTTTCTGCTACTGACAGATAAAATTATGAACCAAAACTAGTTTGGTTTTAAATCAAAGACAACTAGGTTTTGAATTAACAAAACAAAACAAAACCTGTTATTTACTGGAAAGTCTTCCAACATAATAAATCCAACCTAATGAAACTTTTCTATTTTAATGAGTGAGAAGTACTACAGGGAAAAGTTGTCAACCTAACATCAGGATGGGAGAGAATGGTGTCATTCTTAGTTTAACTAGGCCAACAAATCTAATAAGCCCAAAAAGAACAGTATACTTTTAACTGAGAAAGATTATGTCGGGAAGTATGATGAAAGCTACTTACATAAAGGGTTCTGACACTAAGCTACCATGTATATTCTGAAAATCTGAATTAAGTATGAAAGTACAAAAATAATTTCAGATTTAAAGAAATTTCATTTAAGTCAGTTTAAGTAAAAAACAACTCTTTTATTATCAACACAACCTGATATATGCATTACTAGTAACTTCAGTCTTAACAACTTATTTGAAATCTAATGGTTTATTTAAGAAGTAAGCACTATGGGACATCAGTCTTAAATTAAAAGGTGATAAATTATACTGTTCACTCTTTGATCCTAAATGCCACGATTGGTTCTTAACATCTCTTTTGATGTAATGATCCCAACAGTCCCCACTGCTTATTGACCAAACATTCAAAATGAGGTTATGAACAGAAAGCCCATATAGTCAAAATAACTTCCTCAGCCATCAAGATTAGCTATAACATATGTTTGGAGTATAATATCTTTGTTTTAAAATGTAAAGTAGCCAATTTTTCAACACAGTGTTCTAAATAAATGGCATTTTAAAAAGAACAAATTACTCTGAGGGAAGTTTATGCTTGCTAGAACTCTTCTTGGTAAGCCATTTCTCTTTTTGCCATGTGCTTTAAACATCTTAATAAATTCCAACACGATGACAAGAAACCACACAGTGCACCTGCGCTTTCTATCTTAATTAATCCAATAAGTACAGGCCTGCTCATTTTAATTTGTAAAGGAAATGATGATACAGTCGGTTTTAACTTAAGGTATTAATTATCTAAATAAGCAGTATTAGCTTAATGTTCCAGTAGACCTTGCCCAGATACAACCACTAAATAACATTTTCTGAGATTATAGAAGTTTTAAGCAGCATATTTGGGAAGAAGGAAGCCAAATGCTCATTCTACCTGAGGTGGCCAAATGGATTAAATTATACTGAGGAACCAATGTAGCAGTTCAGAGACACTAAAGTTTTTGTTGACTTTAGCTACTATAGGATCAATTGAATTCAGCTTAATTGCCCAGTGACTAATTAACTATTACCATTTTATTCCTACCTGTATATAAACACCTATCTTTCAAGAAGGCCATTCTCCTTTCAAAACGAAGGTTATGACTGTCTGAAATGCCTCAGGATACTGATGGTCAAAATCTTATAAAAATTCTACAGGGACCTCGACAATCACACAATAGAACTGTGCACGCGCCACACCATCTGTTGGACGCGACTGCCAGCACAGATTTCGTGAGCTGGCAAAGGACTGAAATAGTCAAGAATTCTGCAAGTATTTCAAAGTGCAGGCTTCTCATTAATTTTAATTTCCTGTTGGCTCTACAAGGAAGGAGTGCATAGTGAAAGCACAATGTGCCACATACACTCAAGCTCATGCCACATGTACACCTGTAATCATAAACCCTTATCCAGGGCTCTCCACTAAAACACTGGAGAGTCTGTGTTTATTTCTTCTTTACCCCAGAAGAAATAAATCTGAAATATCTACAGTTATCTTTTCATACTTTGTTAATACTCTTGGAAACATCTGGAAATACTTGACAATAATCACTTAATTAATGCAAAGCTAATCGATGACAATATGCTTAAATACTTCACTCAACTGAAGTGGTTTCCTCAGTCCACACAACTAGGGACTGAAGAGGACAAGAAGTTCTTTGACCAAGGAGTCCACGAGGGAAACTTCTAGCTAACATCTCTTTGAACAAGACAGAGCAGATGATACCAGGCTCCTACTCTGGTAAAAAGTGGTGATGCCGCGGGCTTCAGTCTTCACCTCAGGCTGTTGGCAGGGCCCGTGTTGCTGACTGCTTTCCCAAGGGCTGACGTCGCTACAAGTGTCTGTCTGCACGGGCTCGCGTAGTCCACCGCTGTCTCCCCTGTGGACCCTGCCTAACTGCTGGCTGCTGGAGGAGGGTGAAAAGATCTTGAGAAAGAAACATTTCTCCAGAACAAGGGACGATTCCTAAAATACACAGGGTGGCTCCAGGAGCACCTTCTCTGGGTTTGCTGCTTTCTGTGTTTTGCAGCAGTGAGGTGCTTGTTTGCAAACACCATTTGTTTCCCTAGAACACAAACTTGCCAATCCAGGAATCAGTGTAAAGTCTGAGGCAAATTTATACTCGGAGGGGAGGACTTTTTTTTTTCCCCTCCGCTACCATTACTGAGACTCTTCCTCTAGTGCTGCCCTGGGTGATTCTTGTGACCATTAGCTCAAAAGAACAACACAAATTGAATAAATATTTAAGAATCATCGTAATCAAGAAAGGTTAACTTACATTTCAGTTTGAGTCAAAGACCAAAAAATGGCTGATTTACCTAATCCCTCTTATACTAGTAATTATTGTCAATCCAATTTTTTTCATTTTTAAAAATTGGAACCAATATAGTAGGTTAACAGATGGCTTTTAAAGTTTTTGTTCTTATTCCAAAATCTTTACGTTACCCAAAATATATCTATTTAAGTATGATACTGTAATTTCTGCAAAACATGATCTACACGCTCTCTATTTAACACTAAACAATCTGGATGCTAAGGCTGTTTGGAAATAATTCTAACAAAAACTGAAACATCAGACTAGTGCTATAATAAACAGATTTGCCTTTTACATTTGTTTTAGGAATCTTCATAGGCACACCCTTTATAAACAGAATGTTTTTTAGGAGAGTTAAAACAACTGGCTCAATTAGCCCAAATATATTTTATCCTCTCTTTATATTACCTCCGAATTGGTGAAATCATAAATTAATACTCCCATCATCTCATTACAACCAGGAACACTGACATGAAACAACAGTTCACAGAAAATCCAAAAGACAGATGCTTAAAGAAAATATACAAATTATGATGCATACAGGCTTTAAGAAAAATAATGCTTCCTACCTACTCTGCACATCTGTCTAGCAAGTACCTTTCTGAATAAGCTTTGTCCTTTAGGAACATGCCCTGAATACTACAAAAGACAATGAAATGTTCTCTTTGATTTTTCTTTCTTGAAACCTACTTTCCTCAATGCAAAAGGATAAGCCTTCTATGTGCCGAAATATGGTCAAAACAACTTCAGTTGTTTTAAGCAACTTCTACTTAATAGACATAGAAACCACATAAAACCCTAGTCCTTTTGGAAGGTAGCCTTGAGACACATCATAAAGAGGGAAGATAAACACATAAACCTGAGCACACTTTATATTTTGATGAGTCACATTTTTTAACATTCTGTATCTAATGTATCATGGGATGAATAAGACCAGACTTCCCTTATCATTACCAGCTGGTGTTTTAAGTGGAAATCTGTCTTTGCTTTAAGTCCATTTCCTTACTTTGTAAGCAAAGGATTCCATCAAACCCCTTCCACTTTGTCCCGCCTTTGTTTCCTCTTTTCCTACTCCTTTAGCCCCTCTCTCACACTCTTCTTTGTCTTCTACCACGTTCACCAGACTCTTGGCAATTCTTTATTCATCCCCTCGTAATCCTTCCTTTATTCATCTCCTCTTTATACCCATTTACATTCCCCTCAGTAGCTGTGACAACATTTTCCACTTTCCTCAAAGTGATGAGAGTCGAGCAGTTCCAGCTGACAGGTGCATAAATGCTGCAGAAGAAAGATCTGCTCCAGTAACTCTGTCCCTGCCTGCCCCCCAACTCCCCTTTTAAGGCTACGTGCCCTGTATACATCAGAAAAGAAATAGGTCTGCAGAAACTGGTCCAGTCACGACCGCTTAAAGCCTCTTTCCTACTGTGAGGGCATTTTCCTTTCTTTCTTTCTTCTTCTTTTTTTTTTTTTTTTAACTTTCACCTTCTACTATCCAGTTCCTCACCTTAACCAAAAGCATTATTCTTTAATCTAGTAAGACAGCTATTTGTTTTTAAATCTTTTCTAATGTCTCCTACACTTACTCCTGTCTTTGTTGTTTCTTTTCTACTTTATTACCATATTATTTCAAGCCTGCTTCATGTAACTGATTTCCCTTACCTCTAGTCTTTTCCTATTAGTCAATCCTGCATGCTACCATCGAGATTAATATTCTAAAACACTTTCATCATGTCACTCTCCAACTTAAAAACCTTCAGTGGTTTTCTACTGTCTAGGAAATAAAAATTCAGACTTTACAATCTTCCTTGCAAGGCTTCGACCATCTGAGCCAGACCTACCTTTCCACTTTATTTATCATATCATTCCAAATGAACTTGAAAGTCCAAATTCATTTTCATCCAATACACCTTGTGGTTTCCTACTTCAAAATGTTTTACTACACACATCATTGTAGCTCCTGCCTTCCCTCCTTCTGTTACCATTACCCATCTTTCAATGCTTACAGTCCCCTCCCACGATATAATTTCACAAACTACTCCAGCCTTTACCAAGTCCCTGCTTACGTAAAACCACACGATATTTGAATTATTGCTGTGGGTTTGAATTAATTTATATCTTAACTTTATAAATTTATTTACCTATAGTGCCCAGCACAATCCAAAGCAGAGAGTAGAACATTTGTTAAATTAGTTTAATGTTTTCAAACAGATTTCGGAGTTTTCAGATAGAAGGACTCCAAAATCTATGATGACTGACAATGTTACCAAAAGTTTACTTATAGGAACTGGCCACTGGAAACTCAATGCTCTAATTCACAAAACCAGAATGAGCCTAAAAGGGACAGTGGAAAGCTACATGTCAAAAGCTGTGTGTGAAAATTTTAAAAGCTGGGTACTGAAATGGTCCTTACCAAGATCACAAATGACCTCCAACTTCCTAAATTCAATATTCTAATATCTGTTGAATTTTAATTATGACAATTTCTAGTAGAATGTTTGCTTCCACATTTTGACTACCATGAATAATGTTGCTATGAACATGAATGCACAAATCTCTGTTCAAGTCCCTGCTTTCACTTCTTTTGAGTATATACTCAGAAGAGAAATTGCTGGATCACATGGTAATTCTATGTTGAATTTTTTTGAGGAATGCCATATTGTTTTCCACAGCAGATGAACCATTTTACATTCCCACCTGCAGTGCATAAGGAAGGGCTCCACTTTCTCCATATTCTCACCAACACTTATTTGCTCTCTTTCTCTGTGTTTATATAATATCCATCTTGATGAGTGTGAAGTGGTATCTCACTGTGATTTTTTGATTTGCATTTCCCTAATGATTAGTGATATTGAGTGTCTTTTTATTTGTCGCCCACTTATGTATCTTCTTTGGAAAAATATTTGAGTCCTTCACTCATTTTTTAACTTGGTTGGTTGTTTTTTTGCTGTTGAATTGTAGTAGTTCTTTATATATCCTGAATGTTACCCCTTGTCAGGTATGTGATTTGCAAATGTTTTCTTCCATTCCACGGGTTGCCTTTTCACTCTATTGATAGTTTTCCTAGGTGTACAAAATCTTAATATAGCCTAGTTTATCTATTTTGTTGTTGTTGTTGTTCCCTGTGCTTTTGGGGTCATTCCCAAGAAATTACTGCCAAATCCAATGTCATAAAGATTCTCTTATGTTTTCTTCTAAGAGTTTTATAGTTTTAGTTCTTATGTTTGGATCTTTGATTCATTTTGAGTTAATTTTTGTACATAATGTAAGGTAAGGGCCCAACCTCATTCTTTTGCATGTGGCTAACCAGTTTTCTCAGCATCATTTCTTTGACAAGGCTGTCCTTTCCCCATTGAATGGTCTCGGTACCCTTGTCAAAAACCATTTGACTATAACTGGGACAGTTTATTTCTGGGCTCTCTATTCTACTCCATTGGTCTATATGTCTGTCTTGTTTTGATTACTGTAGCTTTGTAGTAAGTTTTGAAAGCAGTTAAGTATGAGACCTCCAACTTCATTTCTCCTTTTCAAGATTGTTTTGACTATTTGAGTCCCTTGAAATTCCATATGAATTTTAGGATGGATTTTTCTATTTCTGAAAAAAAAAAGTCACTGGGATTTTGACAGAGATTACACTAAATCTGTAGATTGCTTTGGACAATACTGACATCTTAACAATATTAAATCTTGTAATCCATGAACACGAAATATCTTTCCATATATTGGTGTCTTTTATTTCTTTCAGCAACACTTTGTAGTTTTCAGTGTTTTAAGTCTTTCACCTCCTTGGTTAAGATTATTCCTAAGTATTCATTCTTTTTGATGTTATTATTAATGGACACTGTGCAGGTTCTAGGCATAGGTCTGAAGAGGCCTTACAACTTCTGCTGTCACCCTCTTGGTAGGCTGCTACCACCGCATAAAAATGCCAGGCTTGCCTGATAGCATCATATGGCCTAGCCTAGCGTGGGCACCACTGTCAGACACAAGAGTGAGGTAATTTTAGAGAGATCATTCAGATCCAGTCAAGCGGCCAAATGAGAGACCCCAGGTGAGACCAGCAGAAGAACCACTCAGCTGAACTTAGTCACAATGCACACCCACAAAATTGTGAACAAATAAAAAGTTGCTATTTTAAGCCACTAAGTTTTGGGAATGGTAGCAAAGACTAACTGAAGCAGAATTAAATCGTTTTACTTGCTCTTTCTTAACCAAGATAACTTATTCATTACTTTCTAGCTCATTTCAAACTGTTTCCCAGGCTATTAAGATTTATTCCAACTGAGACAAGACAGAGTTCTTTGATGCTAAACACTTTACATAATTCATCATGTTCGTGAATGATTTAAAGCTTGAATGTCAGCATTCTAAATAATTTATGATTTTTTAAAAAGTAGATGGCTTAAAATGAAATCTTACCAGAACTACAGATAATACAGATTTTATTTTCTAATATCTAACTTCAAAATTGAAAAAACAAAAATAAGCAGATGTTACAATTAATGTTTTCAGGCAAACTTGTGCCATTGCTAATATTTGCTGGCAAGTCATACTAACTATACTGGGGACAGATTTTGAAACTTTAGTATCATATGATTATTTAAAAGCACAAATAATCACAATATTTAGGAGAAAAGTACTTAACATCAAAAATATTTATAATCCCAAAGCATTTAGAGGCATATTGATGAAGCAAAACAGCTTATTATTACTTAAAAATTTTAAAGATAAATATATCTAAAATTCTATTCACTTATAAATGTATTAATATATATAGCTATAAAGGATTGTACTTATTTTATGTGGAAAAAATCTTACAGAACAGAACAATATGTAAAAGTAACATTATTTAAAACATGCTAAAGTAAAAATTTACTTCAAAAAAACTTCTACTCCATCAAAGAACTCATTTTGAGAATTTACTCCCTCAAGATGTGGAAACAGTTGCTTCAGAACTGTATACCTATAATATACACATTTCTTTAAAAGAAATGAATAATAAGGAGCAGGGCAGAAGAAATAAAGAGAAAATATAACAAAGAAGCAATAAGGCACAGTTTTATATTGACATTTACATGCTAACTAGATATACAATAGGACTATTATTTCTGACAAACCAAGTGGAATTAACACTTACTCAAGTAGAAACTAATTCAATTAACTTTCAAAGTTGAGGCAAATGTCTCAAAGTCTATGTCATAAATACCTTTGCATCATTTATTTTGGAAACTGAATTTACTGTCAGAGTAATAGTAATTATACTGTCAGAGTATCTCATATTTGCATTACTTTAAAAACGTTTTTTGACATAGTTGTTATTTTAAAGAGTCCTAAACATTTCTCTAAATTTGGGCTCTGATATAAGCAATTATTTACATTTTTCTGCAAGTGCCTGTCTACAAGCAAACTACAGTTTCACCATTCCTCTACCCACATATATAGCTATATGCTGAATATTAATACACAGTCTAAATTTTATAAAGACACACAAACTGTGCTTCTCAATGTGATGGTAAAATGAAGAAGGATAAAACACAAATGGAAGAATTAAAATGTACTTACAAAGTCAAAGTCTCCATCTTGAGGAACTTTCCAGTTATCAGGAAAAACATTTTTGGACATAGGGAAGGGTTCATGCATGTTCTGATTACAGTTTTCATGACTCTTATTCTTGAAGTCCTGTTTATCAAAGTAGTCCATGAAAGACGGTCTTTGTACTTGTGGTGAAGTTGCATTTCCTTAGGTAAACAAAGAACACAGGGAGGGTATAAATTTTTATATTTAAAGAAGTATGGCTCTTATTGAAGTATGAAGTTTTTTTTTATTCAGCAATATAATACATTTGCACTGGTCAGATTCAAGGCCAATACTGTCAATTTAATGAAGAACAAAGTAAAATGAAACAATGAAAAAACAAAAATAGCCAGGCCACATAAGAATTCAACTAATGATCAGGCAGAGAGCTACAATATTCTTAGATTGTAGAAACACTTCAGAATTTTGGCAAGAATTATCATAATTTTATTAAAAATCATTTCAAGTATATTTGAAATTTGTCAAATGAAGTAAAATGTTAAAACCTAAGTGTTTAGTTGTAAATATGTAAGCTTGCATTGTTATTGTCATTGTGCACCACTATAAACTCAAGAAGTTATAAGGACTTACCCAGGTTTATCTTAAATGTCTTCCTTCTGGTCTTTCTAGCTGATTCCACCTCATCCTGGACTCCCATGGTTTCACCTACCATATTTATGTCTGACTCTTAACTCCCAGACCTTGCTTCTAAGTTCTATTTCTAGAGTTCTGCCATATTTTTTTTTAAGTCAGAAAACCAATTTTTTTATTTCTAAAGCTCGCTTCTAAGTTCTATCTCTAACTTTCCTGCTGCTTACTATTGGACACCTCATCTGAGGTGAGTTATTGTTACCTCAAACCTCCCAGTTCTAAAGCCAAAGTAAGTTCTAAAGCTCAATGTCCATAAGGCTCATCCATGTTGTAGCATGTGTTAGAATTCCTTTCCTTTTTAAGCTAAATAATATTCCATTGTATGTATATGTCACATTTTGTTTATCCATTTATCTGGCAATGAATACCTGAGTTGCTTCCATCTTTTGACTATCGTTGCTGCAATGAACATTGGTTGTATAAATAGCTCGAGACCCTGCTGATTATATGTTTTTAAGGTAACTATTCTTTTAAGTTAACCAAGTTTTTCTCTCTACATCTGCAGATCTTTATTTGCAAGTGATGTTATTTTTTAATACCTACCCAGAGGCCTTTTTCATTTTCTCACTGGTGTTTTGATGGTTGAATGTAATCCCTGATCAAGTGAGTCATTACGATACAATGTAAGCAAACAAGAATAATTATTAGTAAAAGTAATGTTTCTTTTTTATTTTTAGCCTATGAATTATGCCTTTTATATATTTTTTTGAGCTTACCTTTTCATTAAACTGTAAGTTCCCTAATGTAGGAACCCAAATAATTTCACAAATAACTACGAGCATCACTGAGTGTTTTTGATTATCCACCCAGATGTTCAACATCGATGGCATGAGGAAGAGCTAATGAGATGGTATGTGGCTTTTCAACATCATTACTTTTGAATTAGTAGAGGCTGCTAGTATTTCTTTACTAGCAACTGTCTATTGGCAATAATAAATTTGAGAAATTGTGACTACTACAATTTTTAGAATGATCTGTCCCAGTGAAGTCAGAAGGAATCTGATATTCAGAATATGCATGTGTTAGTGGAAAAAAAAGAAAAAAAAACTGTTTATCTGAAGACTCATTCTTGAGGGGAGGGGGTGGGGGGATGGGTTAGCCTGGTGATGGGTATTAGAGAGGGCACGTATTGAATGGAGCACTGGGTGTTATACGCAAACAATGAATCATGGAACACTACATCAAAAACTAATGATGTAATGTATGGTGATTAACATAATAAAATAAAATTAAAAGAAAAATAAAGACTCATCCTCCAATTAGAGCTGCTCAGGCTTTAGAAAGCTTGAAAATAAGTGTGACAAGACATCTGTGACCCAAATGGTACTTCCTGAAAAGATACTGAGGCATTCCATCAAAATTAGGATAGTATAAAACATCAATAGTCACAGTAAACTTTCAGGACTTAGAACATTCTCATATCTCAAATACAAAATCCATGAAAAAAGAACTCCTTAGGGGCAGTGTATCAAGATAACAGCCAAAGCTGCCTTTAGATTCCCTGTCGGAGCAGACTTTAGTGGTATGTTAAAAATGAACAAAATACAGGAGAAAAGGTATATTTTAATGATCAACACATGTAATATAAAGATTTTGTGTTTATGATACTTTATCTTCAACTTTCCTCCCTAAAATCTCCTTCTGTTAAAAAAAGAAATCGGTTAATCTGACAAGGTTAAATTACTGACATTTGGATGGGACATATACGTTCCATTAACATTTTCAACAGATTTTAAGAACCCTCAATTCGTCTCTGGGCCTTATCATTATAAGACATCTTTCTCAATCTTTAGAATTGAAATTTGGTTCCTATGGCAACCTTTTATTCCAAATTAAATCCAGGAATTTCATCTCAATTATTCTCCACCTGTGCCCTTTGTATGAGAATAAAAAAGAAAATATTACAAGTGTAGCTCAGTAAATTTTCTATAAAATAACTGAGTAAATCAAATGATTGAGGGAAGAAAGATACTCCCTCAAATAAAACCTTTCTTTGCTCAGTATTCTTTTCTTTTTTTCCTTTAGGAATAATTTTATAACAGGATTATTTATTTGTGTTGTAAGTTCTTATTTTAACCAGCTAGTCTTAGGATGGGTTACATGTACAAAGATCTCAAAACTTTGACATTTGGTACAAGACAGAGTTAGCAATGTTTATATAGTAAAATCAGAATCAGAGAGAGTAAAAATGGGTTCATTGGGAACTAATTCCTGGGAAAGTAAGAAATCCATGAGGATCACAATTACTAGCTGCATCTGACAAATATAGAGAATGTTTCATTGAAGCAAACTTCTAGATAGCATTCTTTAAAAAAGAAATTTCGCATATGGAGGTGCTTTGAGAAAAACAAGACAAAACAAAAGCATATTACGACACCATGAATCCACCGAGGAAAACAGCTCTCCCTGACCCCTGCTCCTCCCGGCTTCCTCCACCAGGCCAGGCTCACACTGCTCTTCGTCCCTTTCCTTCCGATCAACACTGGCTTCATCACAGAGACTCTAGCCAGCCTTCCTTGTTTTCTCCTCACCTAGGAGGTATGAAACTCTTCATCCCAGAATCTTCACCAGTGTCCTGGTGCTGCACTGTAACAGTCGGGATCTTTGGATATACCAGTGACTCTTAATTCAGACCTCTGTATCTGAGTAAATACAAGATTAATCTTTTCTTCCTGGAAACTAATATTTATAGAGTAGCTATTCTAACAGGGCCTACATTTTAAGAGCAGCAACATGCACAGGAAAGGGGAGGAGAAAAATAAAATCTCTGAAGTTGCTCTTCCAATACAGAGAATAAAGTGGGGGAAAACTTTAGTCATTATAAAAACCTTCACAACAAAAAGTAAGATGGGCTTGGTAGGCACTTCCTTTAGAGATGCAGAGTAAGGAAAAAGGATAAAGCCAGACAGTATTCTTGCCTGCAATGAGTCAGAAGAGTAAAAGCATGGTCAGAAATGAGTAGTGACTATAAAAAGGGAAGAGACAGTCTGAAGAAAAAAAAACACTAAGAAATTTCATCCCGGGAATCTACACTTACATCCCAACAGTCCTGTGCTGGTCCTAACTGTGTCTTAATCAGGAGCTTCTATCATGAGACATATGAGCCAGCAATAGTGTCCCAGGGTCTCAAAGTGAAAAATCTGCCTACCTAATATCTATAGACCCTCCCTTCTTTGAGGAGAGGAATGGCCGGGTAACACAATTCTGACCAATGACACTGAAGAAGAGGATTTCTGGGAAAGCTCTATTTTCTTGTTATGGGTTCTACCCCACCCCGTTTCTTCTTGCTCTTTCCTCCTGCCTGGATGCCTGGAATGTAGACTTGATGGCTGAAAATTTAACAGTTATTCTGTAAGAAGGAGGACGAGGGAAGAGTAATACCTCAAAGATGGTGTCACAGAAACAATCTGTAATGACAGCATGAAATCACTCTACCAATGCAGGACACTCTGTTTTTGGATTTCTTATTAAATGAGAAAAGAAATTAATCCTATTTTGTTAAAACCACTATTATTTGGGTTTTGGGTACATAGAGCCAACTTCAGTCCCTAATTGATACTTTTCTGTTCCCAAGTGGAGGACGTAGGAACTGGTAGTTTTACGACAGGAACACCCCAATTTGAAACCTGAAATCTACTATTCCACACAGTGGTTTAATTTTCACTGCGTTTCAGATACACCATAATTTTAAGTGTCTTTTACAGGCTGGCTTAAAAACCTACGGTAAAATGCCTGTTGGGTTCCACACTCAAAATTTTGGAAACTAACCTGTTCCTCAGTTAGAAATAAACATTCCCACAGAGAGTTAACAAAAGTCTAAAAACCAACTTAAATAAAAGAAGGCAGTCTATTCCATTAGATTTTTCTTTTTGGATGACTTTATAACAAGACTTTATAACAATTATGCTGATACATCATTTTTTACTCAAATGTATGTGCTTATAGTTCCAAATATTTTCCATTTAAGACAGTATTAACATTTAGAACTTATCTTTGTTATATGTAAAGAAAATTTTAAAAACAACTTTTGAAAATTTCTAAGGACAAAAATAGGTTAGGTTTGTTTTAAAAGTTATGGGGTGGGGGGCAGCTGTAATTGCCTAGTAATGTTTAACTACACAATGTCAAACACATGCCCACGGCATGCAACGGAGTCTCCATGGAGATGCATGTTCACAGAAGTGTGGGACAGACAGGATGATGTTTCCGACTTACAACTTATTTTTTAAAAAAGGAAAAAAAAATAGTAGGTCCTTCAACAGAAGAGTGAAGCACAAAGTCTCAAGGTTGTAAGCTCTGTCTTACGTGATTATGGTTGCTATGGCAAATACTTTTTTTAAACACAGAAAGAATAGTCACATTAAATTGACAACAATTTCTCCAGTTGCAGCTGAATTCTGACCCCAGCTTATAAAAATATATTTTTATTTTAATAATAAATTTAATGTTCCAAATGACCTCGTTCCTTAATTTTGGCCCCAATTCCTTCAACTACTTGCTGTGGAACTAAAAATTCTGTAGCAATAAAGAATAAAATAATCACCACTCAATCCCTTTGTGCATGTGAAATTTTAAAGAAAAAAAATGCTTTCCTTCTCCTTCACACATTCCCCAGAACATGTGCAAGGAAACTAAATTGTGTGAATATAATACCTGGAACAAATATGCCAGTCTACCCACAATTAGTCATTAACTTTCTTAATTTGCACATGTCTTCTAAACAGGTAAAATGCCTTCATGGAAATTTAAATATAGAAAGGAATTTCTAAAATACTTTAACAAAATGTAATTTGTTTAATTTTTAATTTTTTAACATAATTATGACAAAGACACTTAAGTATAGGGAATAAAACAACAATTAATCACAACTTTAGCGTAAGATATTTCGACATCAAAGGGATTTATGAATATTACCTAATTTGTTCTTCTAAAAATATTTTAAGATGTGGGTGTTCCACCTGATTAATGATCTTGGAAATATGTCCTTTAATTTGTTGCCAAGAGTATGGTGAATACATATAAAAACCAGGATGTTAATACAGAAGCTACTGACATCAGCTTTTTCTTAACTTCATCAGACTATTTTAAAACAAAGGAGGATACAAACAACATGGAGAAGATCCAGAGGCTGTTCATAAAAAAGATTAAAAGCTTAGAAAATAATACCCACACAAAGGTTAAAGGGACTGAAATGAACAGCCAGAAAAAGTCTGAAGATACAATTTAATAAGTATCCAAGTGTATATGAAGGGTTCTTCCACAGAAAATAGTGACCAGCTGTTTTCCATCTTCAATGAGGGCAGAATAAAGGGAAACAGACAGATTGAAGCCCAAGGATTTTAGGTAAATAAAAGGGATGATTTCCTGTGTGAGTAATGACCATTGTAATGGCCACTGTGTGTCTATGGAAACCCTTTCTTCAGAGGCCTTTACAAGAAAGATTTTCATTTGTACAAGGAAGACTCCTATTTACATGCTTGTCTGTGCTTTTGCTAGTAAAAGAGGTATCCTATGACCAAAATACTACACTAACAGGTCCAAACCACAGTAGCCACACATTAGCGGGATATTTTGTACCTCTGTAAAGGAAAACCAAGGGCTGCTAACTATCCAGTATTATTATGGGTATTTGCACCCAGCTGCAGTGGGGAGCTGTAGTTTACTGTTGTCACCTTTATTGTTACGTCATGCGCTAGATCAATCTTAAAGATGCTTAAGATGCATACGGCATCAGTTAAAGAAGCATACAGAAGTTTTTCATGAAAGAATGGTAAGATCTCTGATGTGGGAATGGGATTTCCCCTACACACTCTGGTTAATTGTTTCTTCGCAATCAAATTCCATCCTTAGCAATTTACTCCTTTGGCCCAAAGCTCTGTAATTTGAGGGGGAACTCATGAACATAAAACATTATTAATCATTTTATAATAACATATCTGATACTTTCCTAAAATAGGTTTGGGGAGGAAGAAGGAAGGAAAGGAACCGAACCAGGGCTTGGAGAGAAGATGTCACTAAGCAAAGAATGGGACATGGAAGATGTTGGTCAGAGCAAATGGTCTCTCACTTACAATTTCATCCAGGGACATTAGATGAATGAGGGAACAGGAATACCCAATGGTCAGTCTCCCCTTCTTGGTACCTCTCCTAAACCCTTTCTTTTAAAATCAATCTAGAACCTATTTCCAGGATAAACTCCTAAAAATCTGAAGCAGAACCTAATTTTTTTTCTCTTAGTAATTAAGTGATACTACATAAATGTACTGTCCAAAATGAAACAATAAACTGTGATATATTTTAAAAGTCACTATGTATTACAGGCATATGAAAAAAAGACATTTTAAAAATACATATTCAATTACAATTAGTTAACCCAATATTCAATCATTGATAAAAAAAAGATAAACAGGTTATGAAAGGTTAGTATAAATAAACAATGTAAAACCTAAACATGACCAGTTATTCCTCCACCCGCTCTTTTTTTTTTTTAAGTAGACTCCACACCCAATGTGGAGCCCAATGCAGGGCTCAAACTCACCACCCTGAGACCAAGATGTGAGCTGAGCTCAAGAGTCGGACGCTTAACAGACTGAGCCACCCAGGCGCCCCTCCTCTACCCATTCTTAATACAACATGGCCTCCGTTTTACTTTACCATCTGGCTCACTCTCTGCTGAATATGCTCCACTGTGTCTCCACCCTTCGTAAATATTCTAGGTAAGTTCTAGGCCCTAAGAGCCGAGTGAAGCTGCTTATTTCCTCGTTCTAAAAAATGGTTATCAGTCCTAGCCACACCTCAGAAGTACTTGTACAGTTTTGCTGTTTTGATTTTTTGGTTTTTTTTATTATGTTAATCACCATACATTACATCATTAGTTTTTGATGTAGTGTTCCATGATTCACTGTTTGCATATAACACCCAGTGCTCCATGCAGAACGTGCCCTCTTTAATACGCATCACCAGGCTAACCCATCCCCCCACCCCCCTCCCCTCTAGAGCCCTCAGTTTGTTTCTCAGAGTCCATAGTCTCTCATGGTTCGTCTCCCCCTCTGATTTCCCCCCTTCATTTTTCCCTTCCTACTATCTTCTTTTTTTTTTTTTAAACATATAATGTATTATTTGTTTCAGAGGTACAGGTCTGTGATTCAAAAGTCCTACACAATTCACAGTGCTCACCATAGCACATATGTTTTATTGTTTAGAGATGCCCAGGCCCTACTCTGGTCTGCAGAACCCGCATCTCTGAGGGGCTACTGCTATGATGGACACTTGTGAGGTTAGTTACATGGACCCAGGAGCAGGATTTATCTTGTAAATCAAGCCCACTGCTCCGGCCTGTGGAGATTTCTGAGGATCCTGATCATGTCTTAAAATGTATTTTTATTTTGCTCCACTTCATGTCATTTGCAATTCTAACAGACTTTCATTCTATAGCTTCATCCAAGTTTCTGTAAAAAATGTTGAGCCTAGCCAGAGCTGACGCCTAAGCCCTGGAGCATCAATGAGAAATCTTCTCGTTGACAATTTATGATTTAACACTATGGTTGACTGAAATCTAGCAACCGCCGCATTGCCTCTGGAGAGCTAAACACTGCATTTCCCAGAACTCCCTGCACCTTATCCTGAATAACGCACTTTCTCATGAGTGGGAAAGCAAGAGGTGAGGCAGAGGCCGTGAGCCTCTGGCAGGCGCGGTTACGAAGCTGTGAGGGCCTGAGAGCAGCATGCCAGCATCCAGTCACCAGCCTCCCAGGTGCAGGAGCACTGGTAGCGTCCATGTCCCACAAGAGCAACAGGGACCGAGCTCAGTCTGTAGTACTGAACTCCAGAGGCCAGTGGCAGCCTCTGGATTCACTGCCTTCCTGACGACAGCAGCCGTAGTAGGTTCCAGGCAGGGTCGCTTCTGGGATGTAGGAGTCATTCCTGGAGGCCTGGTCTACACACAGCCCTCTCCTCCAACCTTTCCACTGATTTTGTTAATATTCACATCTCTGACTTAAATCTCTTTATGTTTAAAACACCTAG